>NC_139227.1:69413099-70013099 GCF_055691185.1 Crinia signifera
TCTCTCCGGGCTTCTCTCGGAGAGGAGAATCTTAAAGTCGGCAACCCTGCCCTATATGAGTGACACAAGTGTTGTTGCTCTTTCTAGGAAAGGGCAGAGCAGACTTTGGGGTTTATTCTAGTTCACTTTTAGAGGCAAATTCCTTCTCAAATGGACAAAACCATGTGCACTACAGGTGGGGCAGATTTGGGTGGGGTTTTATTTCAAAGTGAGATCTATATTGCAGTGTACAAATAAGGCAGCCAGTATTTACCCTGCACAGAACCAAAATAACCCAAATCTAAATCTCTCTGCACATGTTACATCTGACCCACCTGCAGTGCATATGGTTTTGTCCATTTGAGAAGGAATTTGCCTCTGAGAGTGAATCAGAATAAGGGCCTTTAGCTGCTGAGGAGACTGAGGTCCTTTGGAGTGCAGAAAGCGCACCTGAAGACCTTCTTCGACTGTGTAGTGGCATTGGCCATATTCTACAGAGTGGTCTGCTGGGGCAGCAGTGTTTCAACAGCAGACAATAAGAGACTAAGGGGCACATTTATCATGATCGCATTTACAATGCGATCTGGGCGGAATATTACCGCCCAGGATCGCATTGTAAAATGCGATCATATCGGGGCAATGTATCAATTTTAAGGGCACAGGGACAGGGCTCCGAAAGGAGCCCGTCCCTGCGAAGCCCTAACCCGGTAGCCGGGGGGCAGCGCATGCGCGGTTATGCGCAGACCCCTCTTACCGCACTGCCCGAGCAGGGCAGTGCGATGTGCAGCCATAGGCTACAATGGGCTATCGCCATATTAGAATGGCGATAGCCCAGGGGTGTGATGCCGGGCTGCCCGATGGTGATACATCGGGCAACTTTGCATCCCCCATAGAAACCTATGGGGGATGCAGCCGGCGACGCTGCATGGAGGATGGCAGCAGGGATCGGAGATTCCTGCTGCAGTCCCCCTATGATACATTTAGGGGATACTTAATATTTACGGCTAAACCCCGAACACGTGTTTTCGGGGATTTAGCCGCAAATATGGTTTGATAAATGGGCCTCTAAACAGACTAGTAATACTGCTTTGACATTGCCGAAACGTTTAAGACCCGGTATTTTAAAACGGCTCTGAGCCACTTAACCCCTTTCACATTGCAGATGAAAGACGGTATATAACCGTTTTAAACCCCTTTCACACCACACATAAATGCCGGGTCTCAAACAGGTTTGCAGTGTGAAAGCAGGACAGACAGTAGCTATAAGACAGCGCAGTGCATATATAAGGAGCCGCTCATTACATATGTTCATATTTAATAAGTGGCTCCCGCTAAATAAATATCCACTGCCCTGATAGCCAGCTCAGTGCTCACTGCTGTCGTTCACACTGCATAAAAAACATCTCTGAACTGTGAAGGACTCTGCTTTTTACCTGTATGCAAGTACCGGTACTAACCGTTTTAAAAGGTTCAAAAATCGGCAATATACCGATTAAGAGCTGCAGTGTGAAAGGGGTATAAGGAAGGCCAGTTCTGTCCTAGGAATGCCTTTGGATTCTGTAGATAGTGGGTGAGAGGAGAATGATTAGCAAGATAACATCCTTATTGGATGCTTCACACCCTCTCAAATATATTTTGACGGATCTGTGTAGTACTTTCCGTAATAGGTTGCTTCACCTCGATGCTCAACGGAGAGATATTGCAGGTCTTTTCTTCCGGCTGCAATTAGAATGTACAACTGTCATGGTCTGTAGGAGACCTACATGTTCTTAAGTGCCCACACTAGAACGATTTTTTTGCCGATTGGTCGATGTCCGATATATCGTCTGATGTTTACGATAATCGGTTAAAAATCAGTCCGATGCGCGCTCCCGTGGATCTTTTGCTAAATCTTCTGATCTTACATGCTGCACGAAAGATCAGAAGATTTAACAAAAGATCCATAGGATCGCACATGAGATCTTAAGAAAAATCTTTGGTAAAGATGTGCGCTTGACTGAAATCTTTTATCCAGGACGGACAAAAGGCTAATCATTTATGTGCACATCTTAAGATCGCAGATCTTTGTAGTGTGTGGGCACCTTTAGAGTCTTGATTTTTATTGTTTGGACTATTTATCTTATCATGTGTGTTATTGTTATGCTATTTACTCGTATCTGTACTTGAAACTTGCTGTAACAATTGCAAATTTCTCCATTGTGAGACGAATAAAGGAATTCTATCTATTGATAGCGGTTGCATAGAGAGATGGTGAATGACTCCCATTACAGCTCAGACGGATGATCTGTACTTAGCACAGCGTATAAAGACTCTCATAGAATGACTGCAGCGCTTGTAGACACTATGGCTATGGGTCTCTCTCTCCTTGCACATTCATAAACAGTTGTGCCCCAGGTAATGGCTGTGCACCAGCATACCTCCCAACATTTATAAAACAAAAAGCAGGACTCCTGCATGCGTCATCATGGAGCACTTTCAAAAATGGGTGTTGCCTCCACAAAAGGGAAGCAGTGCAGCAATGACAGAGAAATGGAAGACACCCGCTTGCGTCATAATGGCGCGCTCACAAAAATGGATGTGGCCTCCACAAAAAGGAAGCAGAGCAGCAAGTGACAGGGACCCCAGGTAATGGCTGTGTAGCAGCATACCTCCCAAAGTTTATAAAA
Source organism: Crinia signifera (assembly GCF_055691185.1). Classification (NCBI taxonomy): domain Eukaryota; kingdom Metazoa; phylum Chordata; class Amphibia; order Anura; family Myobatrachidae; genus Crinia; species Crinia signifera. Next base: position 69,415,745 of record NC_139227.1, read on the forward strand.
CGAAAAGCAAGACACCCGCATGCGTCATAACAGCGCACTCTCAAAAATTGTTGTGGCCTCCACAAAAGGGAAGCAGAGCAAGGGACAGGGTCCCTTGAAAAATCAGGAGTTGGGAGGTATGTAGCAGAATCATTATAAAGTCAGACTTTAGCTCAGCAAAAGTCGCAAGAAAGGCAGCACCTGTGTCCAACTCAGAATAATGCCCTATTATTTATTTACAGTTTCTTATATAGTGGAGCATATTCCATTGCGCTTTACAATTGGAAACAACAGTAATTAAGAAAACTGGGTAGATACAAACTGAGATGGAGGTAGGAGGAGGGCCCTGCTCGCAAGCTTACAATCTATAGGACTATGAGGAGGAGGGCTCCTGCACTTTTGACAGACCACACACCCGTTAGGGTTACTTCTGTAAATTTCCTGTGATGTGTTTAGATCCCAAACTGCCCCTGCCGTTTCCGGTTTGATATATAAAGCAGATTAATGCATTATTGCAAGATGCTGAGCCGTCAGAAACTGAGCGGCGCGTGTTTAGGGTGTCGGGCAGAGATGAGTGCGCCCGTCCCACCGGCCTCTCCTCCACTACACCGCACGTCTCCAACACACCCGTGCTAGGGCCTGGTTCTGCTGAGTGACAGAGAGAAATAAAAATGAATTATGAAATAAAGATCATAAGGCGAGACTGAGAGCGCTCGCTCAGAGCCCTGCCTCCTCCACAGCCCCTGTTACCGCCCTCTAGATGCGTCATCAGCGTGCGCCGGGAGACGCGCAGCGGCAGCAGCCAATGACGGCGGACTTACGTGGCGCTGACGTAAGCGAAACCTCCGGCACAGAGTCATCAGCTGTGGTGGTCGGAGAGACGGACGGGGAATTGTGACGTATAAAGGACCGTAAGTACCGGTGACCGTAAACAAAAGTGTACAAATTACGGAGCCTTACGTCATTCAGAGGGGGCTTTCAGTGGTTTTGGTTACAACTGACGTCAAAACAAAGAGTCGCTTCGCTAAGGGAAATGAGTTTAGCAGATCTTTGAGTGACGTCACAACTTTAGGACTAGCTTTTCAGGGTTCCTGTTGCCTGTATCAGTAATGTTAGGTGTGTGCTGAGATGGCCATTACAGCAGGACATGCATCCAACCTTCCACACCCATAGCAACCAGTCAGATTCATTTTTTCAGAGTGTACTAGATTTATGATGGCTATAATCTGAGTGGTTGCTATGGGCCAGTTTTCCACCTGCCCTGCTACATCCCCTCCTCAGTCAGATAGACTGCTAGTCGGCATTCGTGTCCTGTGTGAGACAAGGCTAAGCTATATATCATTTATGTGACATTAGGTTTGGCTTCATTCTTTTTGTCTTTGTGATCTTTATATTTTGGGCACTGGATTTCCTGTGCAGATTATTATTTTGTACCGATCTAAAACCTTTAACACACTGGGCATACAGGGAATGAATGTAGTCATAAGTGACAACATATACTGCTTGTCTGCCACACATATACTGGGTAACAAGGATAGTTGGGTCTCATGCTCCCTAAATTATTACAGGTTTATATGTGTGTCCTGTGCCATGTGGAGGACACCAAGCCACGCTGTTCTTGGTTCACCTGAATCCTTCTCCACATCCTGTAACTAAAGCCCCATATATACTAAGCAATATTCTCAATATCATTCATTTCCCCCCATCTGAGCTATATCCTTTAAAATGCCGCTTAACTGTATGCTTAATCTCATCTCGGTTGCACGCTCGCATTGGTTGTTAACAATGCCCTCCATCATCCTGCATGTACAGACAAGGGAGCGCATTGTTAATGAGGGCCAAGCTGCAGAATACAACAAGGGCCCCGCTACCGCCCTCCCTCGCAACCTCCCACTGGCAACGCCATGTGTGTATGCACTTGCTCATGGCATAGTGTGTACCCGGTTTAAGAGGAGTGTGTTTGCCACTGGAGTGGGTAAAGTGTAAGATTAGGATTTTTGAAGCATAAATCAACCTCTCTGCGGAGGTGGACAATAGGAAGGTAGATATTTGCCCTTAGTTAGCCATGAGGTGCCTTTTATTAGAATCATTGTGTTTCATTCAACATTAAGCTTAGGTAATGAGTTTTGCCTGTCTGATAGGGTTGCAAGCAAGAATTAAAAATTATTTCATTAAAATAATTAACGGTAATATTTGGCAAAACCATATTATTGGTGACAGATGTTTTACAGTCTTTATCCTGGATCTTTTATTTATGTGCAGATTTGTGCCCTTATCTTTATGCAAGTTTTAAGGTGGTTAGCATGAAATAATTTTTAGTTTTCTTTTTAGCCGGCCCAGGACTCATGAACACTCGTAAACGTCTCGGTTCCCGTAACACTGAGAACGGAGTATACGTAGGACCCCCTCAGACACAGGTCCTGCCCTCCAAAACCGCCTCAGACACTGCATCTCCCCCTGTTCTTGCCCCACCAATTGACGTCATGTCTTGCCGGGACCGCACTGCTGAGTTCATGTCAGCTTGCAAGTCTTTACGCGGACGCCAGGTCAGTGTGATAGTCACAAAATGTTTATTTATACTGACTTGTATCAGTTCTATTTTACTTGTATTACTGTATATACCATAGAGGTTTAGTGAACAGAATCTAGGAAAATTATTTACAAATCTTCCTTACTCCCTCCACAGAAATATGACCGCTTAGGAATTATCTGATTAAACAGCTGTTTTTGAATATGTTCATAGATGGAAACAAGTTGTAGAAACTTTGTCATATAATGTAATTTATTAAGGCCCCCCGCCCCAGCATCGACGTGATCCCAAAGCGTGGCGAGCCCCACGAGGGGCGGCGGTACAGGTCCGACCGACCTTTTCATACCCCCACTATCCACGTCGGCGTGGAGTTGATCTTATATAGTGTGGCGAGCGGATGTGTATTATGTTACATGTACATAATACACATACTATCCACGCTTCGGGCTCGGTGGCTCGCTGCGCTCGCCACACTATATAAAATCAAATCCACGCCGACGTGGATAGTGGGGGTATGAAAAGGCCGGTTGGACACGTACCGCCGGCACTTGCCACGCTTCGGGATGACGTGAATAGTGGGGGGGCTAAATAAATGACATTATATGTCATTTCACCATTAAATGCCATTATTCTAGGTTCCATCAAAACCGATATCTCATCGCATCCTATCTTTTTAATGGATTCACTGACACAGAGCAGTGAATACATTAGATAGGAAAATCGCAGTGGGCGCCGTGATAATACACAAGTACCGTGAAATGTACTAAGGTGTGGAGAGAATTATACCCCTTTCACATCGCACCTAATTATCGGGTACAAGCCCCTCTGCCGCGCCCCCACATGATGTCAGCCAACTGCCACTATTGCCGGTTTGCTGCTGCGATCTGAACGCACCACACATGCAGATTCACACCGGGACTGGATCGTTTAAAAGTTCCGGTGCGAGCCTGCTTAAATGCAAAAGCGTAAATGTAAAAGTCCCGGTGTGACCCTGCATAAATGCAAAAGCGGTATTAAAGTACCAGCCAATCAGCTCCTCATTGTCATTTTCAAACACAGCCTGTAACATGGCAGTTATGAGCTTATTGATTTGTTATTTTATAGCTCTCCACTTTACCACTCACTATGGGCTTAGTACATCTGTCCCATTGTAAGATTGTGTAAAGATTGGAGATTGCTCAGTAATTCTTCAAGGTGTTAGTAGAGTGACATATTAAAAACAATCTTTGCTTAACCCAGTGTATGCTTTGATTCACAGAATGGAGTTCAGGTGTCCAACCCTACTCTCAATGCTGTGAAACAGAGAAGTGAATTCACTCTTATGGCTAAGTAATACGCTTTTTTTTCTATTTTTCTGTTTCTTTATATGTATATTGCCTGGATTGTCTAATGCTCATTTATAATTGTCTTCCTTAATCTCTGTATAGTATTGTCTTACATCAGACTTTTGGGTTACTTCCACTTTCAGTTTTTACGGTCAAAATAACAGTTTTTTTTCCTCCCATGCTGACCTGATATTATATACACATTTCCCATGTATAAAATTCATTAGGACTATACTTTGGGCTAGGATTTGATAACCTTATTGGATTAGGCTTTGTACAACTGTTCCACTGGGATATTCCCATTGTATTGGCCAAACACCAGAGCAATTGACTTTTAGGACACTGATCTTGTATAGTCAGTGCAATTCTCATGTGATTTATGAATGAAAAATAGTAATAGTGAGAGAAGGTCTGTATGGGGCATGGCAAGAGGAAGGAGGAAAAAGCTACAGACTTGCAGATAGTGGGAGGAGCAGGTTACCCCATAGATACAGATCTGTAATTATGAATTCTTGTAAATCTTATGTTAGAGTTCACACGGCCAACCTGTTTTACTTTATATTCTCTGTTCTACAGACGCATTGGGAAGGACCTTAGCAACACATTTAGCAAATTGGAAAAGTTAACGATATGTAAGTTTGCACAATGAACAAACTGCTTCATGTATGAGTGGGTTGCTGTATGCATGCTTATGTACATAAAACATTGCTGAAATGACCTGAATGCTGCATCGCAATACATATATTGCCCTGCCTTAACCTAGCTTGTATTAGTGTGTATAGATATAATTAACCCTGTATAGGCAAAAATAGTTAAGCGCTCTTTGTGAGCAGCTGTTTTTCTTCAACCACAAAAGGAAGCAATTGTCAGACCACTAAAAAATCCTGTTTATACCCTGACCTCATCACCAACTACAGACCAGTATCAAACCTTCCTTTTCTAGGAAAGGTTATTTAGAAGGTGGTTTCTACTAGAAACCAACTGGTCAACCCATGATATTTATGATCCATTCCAGTCAGGGTTCAGGAGAAGACCTAGCACAAAACAGCCCTGGTATGTGTGCTTAATGACCTTCTAATGTCTTCATCCTTGTGGATCTCTATGTAGCATTTGGCACTGTGGATCATGGAGTGTAATTGAGTTTCTGTATACTGGGTGACACAGTCCTTAGTTAGTTGACATCATTTCTCACAGATTTATGTGGGGAATATGCCTCATCACAAGTGCCACTGATATGTGGTGTCCCACAGGGTTCTATACTATTTCCAATGCTTTTTTCAGTATACATTTTACCACTGGGCGGAATAATCAGATGTCATGGCCTGGTCTATCACTGCTTTGAAGATGATAAACAACCATACCTGTCCTTTGCTCCAGGTTCTGATAACCCAGTAACCAATCTAAACTGCTGTCTAGATGAGCTTCAGGATTGAATGAGTGCCAGTTGGCTGCCACTGAGTCCTGATGAACCGGAGGTCCTTGTGGTAGATCACAGGACAAGACTGCAGCATAGCCAACAACAGCACCAACATTTAGGGGTTCAGAACTACAAAACTTTGAACATGTGCGGAATCTTCATCTGACACAAACATCAGGTATCGGCCACAAAGAAATCCCATCATTCTTTCATCTGAGGAACATAGGCAGAATCAAGCACTTAAAATCCCTCATAAGATCTGTCTAAAGCCATACATAAATTTGTATCATCACACCTAGGCTACTGCAATGCCCTCTACCTAGCAAAGGAATAACTGGTACAAAAAAAGAACTGCCAGGCTTTTAACCAACCAGTTCCATTCCCTCATTCCTTACTCACTTCGCCGACTGCCTGGCGACTCCTTTTTAAGATTTTCCTACTCACTTTCAAAGCCCTGCAAGACCAAAGTCCAAGTTTCTTAGAGCAACTTCTGATTTCATAATGCTCCACTTGATTACTGTGATCTGTAGATGAAGGACTTTACCTGTACCATTAGGGGCCCAGCTTTCAGCTTTGTTTGCGACTCTATGGCTTCTCTGCATAGTTCAAGTAGCCCCCACTCTAGAATTCTTCAAAAACAGACTCAAGACTTACTCAAGCATTTCACTAATATCTACCGTTAAGCTTGTTTTGTAGTTTGTTCTGGAACGGCAAATTTAAAGCTCTTATAAATAACATGTGTGGTTATTTAGAACTATATAGAGAGCCTGTAATTTGTTGATATAATGCTGCAGAGATCTGATTGGAGGAAAAAAGGACAATAAACCACTTGGTATAAGTGTAACTATTCCTCTCTCCTTTTGTACAAGACATCACTGAGTAGCCTAGGGATGGACATCGACCATCGATGATTTGAAATCATCGATGGTTCATGGCCGATGTTGAATACTTTTGCCATCGATGGGGGAGAACCAGATGGTTTCTCTCCATCGATGGATCAGCAAAACAATGTTTTGCTGTTTTTTTTTTTTTCAAAGTGTCGGGACACGGAGCATAGCCCCGCCCCCGACACCCGTGAAGCCCCGCCCCGTGTTTTTGATTGGCCCACAGGCCAATCAATCAAACACAATGGCTGACCATCGATATGTAAAAATATCGATGGTCAGCCATTGCATAGTTTAGCACTATCGATGGGCAGTTGCAGAATTGCCATCGATGGCAATTGCAACGATGGCCATCCCTAGAGTAGCCATGCTGCATTCATGGTTATCTCCGCAATGGAAGGAACACAACCATACTGAACACTAATAGGCTGACCAAGTTGGAACACAAATCTCTCCCTGCCTTTAGACTCTGGGATAACAATACGGCCACATCAGTGCTTTTTACTAAAGCCTTTCACAACAGCAGAGATTAGTAAAACTCCATTTGCATTTTTATTTTGAAACGTCAGTAAAGAATGATAACTCAGTGTTAGGTGTATGTGTATCATTTTCTCCAGCATACGGAAATTAACACAAAGCAGAGATGTATACGGATACATTTTGGTATCAGGAAGGAAAGTTATAAAACCTTTTATGCTAATAAATAACTCCTTTTCCCTCAGTGGCTAAAAGAAAGTCTCTATTTGATGACAAAGCTGTGGAAATTGAGGAACTAACATACATTATCAAGCAAGTAAGTGCGTGTATTCATAATATACATATATACCTGTGTCCAATATAAGGCTCATATTACATTATCATCTCTGGGAGTTATTCTAATGGATACCTGTATTCTCTTCTACAGGACATTGGTAGTCTGAATCAGCAGATTGCCCAGTTACAGTCCTTTGTTAGAGCTCGTGGCAGTCAGAGTGGAAAGCATCTTCAGACTCATTCTAATACTGTGGTGGTCTCTCTTCAGGTAAGGTGATAAGTTTGTGGCGTAGACAATGACCGACATTTATAGGACTACACCCTCCATAGCAGCTCAAGTAGTGTCGGCTATTTATAGCCAGGTTACAACAGTGGTATTATTGCATACATACAGCTGGATTAACCCTCACCCTATGAATTTGGGGTATAGACCTGCAGATTGCTCCTTATTCATCGTTGTGAGCAACTGTGCATACGGCATTCGGGACCACTTTGTTTTTTGACAGCATACAAGCTATTAGCTGTGCAGAGACATCATTACACCTTCAACTGGAATGTTAGAACTCATCAGTGCAAGTGTGTAGAACCTTGGGAATACTCAAATTGACTAAGTCGCCATACACTTAGTCAATTTGCTCCTTGAGCTGTATACATTGTCAGTGCATACAATGGGGGACCTGTACTAAGATGGTAGTTCTATTTCACACTCGATGTTGCTATGGGCATCCAATCAAGAATTAGCTTCTTATTTATTTAGCACCTTCTAGAAAATAATATAGTATCTGATTGGTTGCCCATAGCAACATCCCAACATCCCATGTGAAATAGAACTCCTATGAGAACTGTATATTTTTTTTTTTGTAGTTTTGTTTTTATATTGTTTTGTTTTTCTATATTTGTTAACTGTTCTAAACAACAAACACAGCAATTCTAAATATTTACCCTGCATTTAGGGCCTGATTCAGAGTTGATCGCAAAATCTTTCTCAAATGTGCAAAACCATGTTGCACTGCAGGTGGGGCAGATGTAACAGGTGCAGAGAGAGTTAGATTTGGGTGGGTTGTGTTTAAACTGAATCTGAATTGCAGTGTAAAAATAAAGCAGGCAGTATTTACCCTCCACAGAAACAAAATAACACCCAAATGTAACAATCTCTGCACATGTTACATCAGCCCCACCTGCAGTGCACATTTGAGATCTTGCATTTGCAATCAACCCTGAACCATGCCCATAGTACTATATTGCAAGCGCTGCGGAATATGTGTGCGCTATATAAGAAACTGTTAATAAATAAAGTGATCTAGGCTAGTTTACAACTACTTGTAGCATTACTAGACATTCATAGCATGAAGATGTTTCTTATGCTTGGAATTGTGGGTAAATATGTGCAAATTGCATCTTAGTATGATGGCAGGCATAGTCAAAGAGCTAACTGAAGTGTAACCAATTGGTCACTTGTGGTGTACATAGAAACACATCATGAATCATTCTGTATCCATTCTCTCTCCCAGTAAATGCACACTGTCTAATCCATGGGTCCTCAAACTGCGGCCCTCAAGATGTGGTGAAACTACAAATCCGTGCATGCCTTGCCACAGGTTTCCTATAACGGAGTGTTAAAACTGTGGCAAGGCATGCTGGGAATTGTAGTTTCACAACATCTGGAGGGCCGCAGTTTGAGGACCCATGGAGACTCTAATCCATTGATAGGTATGTGACTATGCTGTAACCTGTATTCCATTAGTGCGATTTTCTTTTTTTCAAATTCAAACACTCAGAAAGATAATGTATACATTTGTTTTGTCTTTCTAGTCAAAACTGGCATCAATGTCTAATGATTTCAAGTCTGTATTGGAAGTAAGGACAGAGGTGAGACTTTGTGACTTACACCAGATTTAAGAGCGGGGAAGGGTCTCTCTTGTTCTGCAGTATTCTAAAGCCATCTTTTTTTTTTAACCCCAGAATCTAAAGCAGCAGCGGAGTCGTAGGGAACAGTTCTCGCAGGGTCAGGTCTCTGCCCTCCCCCTCCATAACAATGGCATGGGTAATATGTCTTCGTGTCTGTATGTTTATCTGTCACAGCCCTATTGTAGGAATGATCACATACTTATCATCCTCTGTCTGCGTCTGCTCTGGCTCTATCTTTATTCCTGTCTGACCAGTTATCCACATTTCCAATGTTCTGTCCCAAAACTGCTTTTTTTTTATTACATTATTATCTCCAGGTCCTTCAGTTCTCCTCCAGGATGACTCCCGCAGACATGGAGAAGTGACAATAGAGATGGATTCTAAAGTTAGCCAACAGCTGCAGCTCATAGATGAGCAGGTAGGAGCAATGGAATATGATTATTCATGAGAGAATTAAAGGGATCAAGGCAGTAAATAAAGTAAACTTACCATTTTCTTTTCCATTCAGGATTCCTATATTCAGAGCCGAGCAGATACAATGCAGAATATAGAATCCACTATAGTTGAACTGGGCTCCATTTTCCAACAGTTGGCTCATATGGTAAAGGAACAGGAGGAAACTATACAAAGGTAATGACCTAAAGATCCCAGTGTTAGAACTGGATCTCTGTTCAAGCACGACAACTTGTACCTATCTGTCTCCCCTTCCCTATAGAATGTAGGCTCGCACAAACTGGATTGTCTTCCCTAATGTACTGTTTCTTTACTCAAACCCCCTTCCCATCCTACTTTTTAGCTTCCTCTGGGCCTGCCTACTTGTGCATGTCAACTGGGGTACAGGTTTTAGTCAGTGCTGACCTTGTTATTAAGCCGTGTACACACGGCAGCGATAAGGGCTATAATCGCTGGAAATATGGTCACTGGCGACCATATTGCCAGTGATGGGAGTGTGCCCCGGCGATAAATCGCCAGGTGCGCGCTCCCGTTTTCAGCCCCGTTCTAATCGCTGGTCGCAGGAGCTTGCTCCTACGACCAGCTGATTACCTCTGCGGCACCGCCGGCAGAGGTTCCCTTTCATCAGCGACCATCTCTGGTCGCTGATGAAAAGGAGACACTGAGCAATATATCTCCCCCGTGTGTACGCACCTATAGAGTGCATATGCACATGCTGTTAACTCTATAACTCAGTGGTTCTCAAACTCGGTCCTCAGGATCCCACACAGTTCACATTTTCCAGGTCACCCGGCAGGTGCACTCATTACTCACTGACATATTTTAAAAGAGCCGCAGGTGGAGCTAATTACTTCACTTGAAATTCTGTGAAGATACCTGCAAAACATGCACTGTGTGGGGTCCTGAGGACTGAGTTTGAGAAACCTGTATTCTAACTTATTCACACTGTAATAAATGGACACGTGCTGCAACAGAATACTATTATTAGTATGGACATGTTCTGAGTCTTGTGTATCTATAAAGTTGTACCACCCCACTCTTCTGCCTGAAAAGTAGCTGCTATCATTATCATCACTGACACAATCCAAATCCTAGGTGCAGGTATTCTGTCTGATTTGGGCATCCTCTTTGTAGAACAGAATAGCAAGTGACTCTTACTGCACACCCATGAATGCCGCCACACAATAAGAGACAAGAGGCTTGATAAGTTTTGCAGAAATGTGTATGGAACATGGATGCAGACAGTGTTTGCTGTAATTCACTATATGTGGTCACTTAAGGTCTTGTTCTCGGGACTCGGAATCAGACCCTGTGTATTCTGTTATGATTCCTTCATATCTGTATATGCACTCTTTATGATGTCCTATAAATGAAGGTTAAAACTGATCCATCCTTTCTATCCCCAAAAAACAACCTTCTCTTGTATAAATCTAGTTTCCCATCAACTCCCTCATCCTGTTTTCTCTCTTTGCTCAGAATTGATGGGAATGTAGAAGATACGCATTTAAATGTGGAAGCCGCCCACTCAGAGATCCTCAAATACTTTCAATCCGTCACATCCAATCGCTGGCTGATGATAAAGATCTTCCTTATACTTATTGTTTTCTTCATCATCTTTGTGGTCTTCCTGGCTTGAAATAACCCCCTAGCAATCAAAACTGTCCACACACTCTGATCTACCTCCGGACATACCAGAATGACACAATGGAGGAAATATCACAAGTGTCAACATGTGAGTGTGTGTGTGTGTGAGTGACAGATGACGTGTGATGATCAAGGGTGGGCATGCTGTGGTCTTCATACTGTTTTACTGCCCCTGTAGAGCAGTGGGATGCCTACCCTTGGCTAATACAGAGCACATACATGATAGTGTCATGAGAGGCTACACGGTTGGTTTTGTGTGTGTGTGTGTATATATGTATATGTATGTATATATATATATATATATATATATATATATATATATATATATATATTATATTATGACAATTACATATAAATAGATATTAGACTATGTAATATATGTACACACACACACTTCAGCAGTGACTTGAGTGAAAGTGACGAGTAGATGGATGGTATGAAAGTGCTGTGTGTATGTGTATATATTGCCTGTGTATGTATGCATGTTACGTTCATGTATACCCAGGCTGTGACATTTGCCAACGTTCATCAAGTGATTGGATAATTATGTGTGACAGAAAAGTTTTATTCCAACTTATCTGAAGTGTCTTACTGGAACTCTCCTCGAATCGGTCAGAGGCGTGTGACAGGATCGGCTAGGTTCCTCTGCCTTTGTACAGAGACAACACATTCTTATTTTAATCTCTTGTAGACTGTTTGTTTTTAAATTATTAATAATACTCCTAACATTAAAATAATTGATATCACATCGGGCAAAGCATTGCCCTCTCTTGCTGGGGAAGGTCTCACAGGGATGGATTAAATGACCTGGAGAGGAGGGTAATTTTTTTAACACATTCCATAAATCTACCCTGTTTTGTTTGATTTGAAGACTGTGACCTTCAAACAATGTACAAATTGTATATAGTGCGGAATGCCGAAAAAAAATACACATTTCAGCTCAGTAACTCGTGTTTGTGGTGGTCATTGTTTGAATGATGGTGCACTATTTGTAGGGGATAGAGAAGGTATGAGTTGCTCTGGTTGAGGCATCTATATGAGTGGGTTTGTTGTTCGCTGTGAACACATTGGAGATAAGTATAGCCTATGTCAGTGTTCTCAGCCACTGTTCCGTGGCACACTACCATGAGCATTTCTTGAGTACTGCCAGAGTGGCTTCCTGTTCCAGTCCTGTGTTTGAATCTTCTGCATATGAGACCATCCCTCTCTGATGTTAGTGGGTCCAGATCTGGCCCCTTAAAGCCCTCATACACTAGTGCGATTTGACCAGGTTTCACCCGATTCCGACGCGTCAGACCAAGACATTCGTTGAAATCAGGCCAGATCGCATGTGTTTGACATTTAAATCGACCCGATACGCATCAGGTAAGAAACGGAAGTCAGACATGCTGCACATAAGATAAATCGTTTGTGTAGCCGTCAGGTGCTTTTTAGCATCCGCAATGTGTTGCATACAATTGCCCTTGAACTCACTTGGCAGCTCCCCAGGAGTCTTTTTACATGTGATTAAATTGCATGCCATTTAAAAAAAATGGCACCTCAAGTGCCAAATCAGATGTGAGAACTTCTGGGGAAGTTCAAGGGAAATCAGGTCGGACTGAGCCACAAGTCGGACAAGTGTATGGGGGCCTTTACAGTCATTTACTAATCATCTTTGGATTATGGCGGCTGCGGTTGCTGCCTCTTACAACGATAGTGTCAGCGTCAGTCCCGGTTTGATGCTCGGTGTGCTTACTGTGTTACTGAGTTTAGGGAAGACTAGCCACAGGGAGTGAGGTGAGGAGTGGCTTGAGTGTCCTGGTGCTATACTGTCTGCACTAGTTCCCTAGTGCTCGTCTCGCATGGTGTTCACATGAGGGCATTTTTAACTCTACACCCTATGACACTCCCCATTGCAAACAGTTGGCATTTATCATAAGGTCTCTCCTGTGTTCTACACCATGGTTATCTGGAGGCCAATGTGTATTATTTTTGTCTTTTACGGAGGACAATGTTATTTATTTACCTAGACCCCCCCCCCATGGGGGGACTGATAGCCTTTTAAAATCTTGCTCGGCGTGTCGAGAGTTGAAGAAGGTTGAGATACATTGGTCCATGGTGTGGACCACAAAGGTGTAGAGGGCCCTGATTGTAGGACCTTATAGACCAGGTGCATCATGCCAAAAATACCCAAAACTTTATAACTTAAATATATATATATTTAATAAAGATGAATACATATGATGAAGTGTAGACACTACATAGTTATGTGTACAACATTTTCACGGAACAGCTGCATTTATTTTTATGATATTATTTCTCAAGTTGAATAGCTAAAATGTAACATTTTACACTGAATATCGTAAATATGTCCGATAGACCAAATAATGGGGCAGATGTATTAAGACCAAATAATGGGGCAGATGTATTAAGCCTTAACAAGAGATAAATGCAGGGGTGATAAAGAGAGATAAACGTCCAGCCAATCATCTCCTTACTGACTTATTTCAAACACAGTCTGTAATACCCCTTTTACACCAAGGAATAACCCAGGTTGGACCCAGGTCAGCTTTGGTGTAAAAGGGGCCAACCCAGGTCCAGTAACATTGGTCTCCTACCCAGGTCCTGACCAGGGTTGAACACTGGTTGGACCTGGGTCGTGGCCGGTGTAAATGGTCCCAATCCAGGTTGGGACATCAAGGTAGTGCTGAAAGGATACCAGAAGTGCTGGACGCCATTCCACAGTGCGCATCAGTGGCAAAAGACAGCAGCCAAGAAGGATACGGGCAGTGCACACAGAAATCATAATTGGATGCAGTATCATTTATGTTATTATTTTTTTGGGGGGAGGGGGGGGGGGGCTGGGTGGAGCACATGGGAGATTAGGTCTGCTGCTGCAGGGGAAGGGGCTGGGGAGAGCACATGGGTGATGCTGCACTTTTATACCGCTGTGTGTCCTTGAGCACTGAATAAAAAAAAAATTGAAAAATATTTTACAAAATAAACAAACCAACATTTTTCAATGCTAACTTGTCATGTCTTTTACTTTTTATTTTAAATCATTGAGGGAAGGTTGGATGGCAGTTGGTCAGTCATAAAATGGACATTTTTAATGTCATCCATAGGGAAAAGCAGTGCTGACCCAGGTTCAGTGTAAACGGCGCAGACCTGGGTCCGACCTGGGTCACAGTGCTGTGTAAATGGGGTATGAAGCTGGGTCCAACCCTGGAAACTCTTGTGTTTAAAGACCAGGGTCCAACCAGGGATTTTGGTGTAAAAGGGGTATTACATGGCAGTTAGCAGGTGATTGGCTGGATGTTTATCTCTCCTTATCACCCTTGCATTTATATCTTGTTAAGGCTTAATACATCTGCCCCATTATATAAAGTTTACAAAAATATTCAGTAGACCCTGGAGGCAATCCCTAGTATGCTCACTGGCTTATTGTATAGATGTGTGATTCTGGTGTTGTAATCATGGTGCACAGCTATGCTTATTGAAGGTCTGGTAACTATATAAGGTCATTTTATTGCATCTGCGTAGAAACCAAAATCCCCCTCCACAAAAAATGGATACATAGCTATAAAGGGGCCAAGGTAAAGTGTGATGTATTATCTGTAATATAGATCTTATTTTTCCACCCCATCCCCCTCACTTTACTCAAAAAATGCAATCTTTAGTGCTAATAGTTTACCTGGTAACGGCAAAGTGAGGGGGATGTAATGTGTGGGGTTTATTACAAGCTATACTAGCTTGAGCTAGTGGCACAAAATGAACAGTGTGGGCTAGCTGTAGTGCCAATGCTGGTCAGATGTAGCACCCTGTATAGCAAATTTGGTTACTCAGGAAATGAACAGTCATTTATTCAATTGACCTCTAAATGTTTCTTTGGCCCACTCTTTCCCCTTTAATGTGTGTTCACTACAAGAGGTTTATAGCAATGCTAAGCAAGGGTTACAATAGCTTTTTATTATTTTCACTACACACATGGGCCCTTATTCAGATCTGATCGCAGTACAAATTTGTTCTCAAAATGGGCAAAACCATGTGCACTACAGGTGGGGCAGATGTAACATGTGCAGAGAGAGTTACATTTGGGTGGGGTGTGTTGCAACTGAAATCTAAATTGCAGTTTAAAAATAATGCAGCCAGTATTTACCCTGCACAGAAACAAAATAACTCACACAAATCTAACTCTCTCTATACATGTTACTTCTGCCCCACCTGTAGTGCACATGGTTTTGCCCATGTTGAGAACAAATTTGTACCGCGATCAGATCCGAATAAGGGCCATGGTACACATTGCGCTGTGTGTGTACCCAGCCCTCGCTTGCCTGCACTATGTTGTGCTGTATGTACAGACAATGGATGGGAGCGGGCATTGTTGGCAACATAAAGCGTACACACTAGACCACATGAAGATGAAGAGGGAAGTCCAGGTACGGAGGATCCTGTCTTTCCTGGAATGGGTCTTGTGAGGTATGGATCATACCTCACAATGGTCATTGGTCAATCGCAACCGATTCCTTACTGCAACCTGGGCTGGTTTTGCGGGTGCCGGATGGGATCCCGACAGTCATTAACCCGACATCGGGATCCCGACTGTTAAAACACCGACGGCTGTTGGGAACCACCAACCACGACCCCCATAGAGGGAGAATAGAATAGGTGTAGGCCATGCTTCGGGCACGGTGCCTTGCTATGCTCAGCACAATTTTTTATTCTCCCACCACGCCCTAGTGGATGGTAGGGCATGAAATACCGCCTGTCAGCTCAAAAAAACAGTGAAAAACCCTATGTCGACATTTTGACTGTTGACCTAGCTCATGTCAACCTAATGCTTGTGTTGACCTAATGTCATGTCGACCTGACCTAGACCCATGTCTAGGTGTCGACCCAATGCTTGTCGACCTAGTTGTTGTAGACCTAATGACTGTATTCCGTCTAGGCATATAACTAGTTGTGGTCAATCCGGTATACCATAATTACCCATCAGTATACGCTGAAGATTGTGAAGAGAGATTTACACTTAATATGCTGCATGTATCTTCTAATACAAACATTATGCACCTATTTTTAATAGAATTTGTATAATTGGTACTTGTTTCCTAGAACGGCCACAATCGTGAGTGATCGTGGCTCTTAATTAAGGGACACGATCCTCACGATGTGGCCGATTTTTTACAATTTTTTCCCTTTGAATGACAGAAATCGGGTCAATCGGTCGGTCGCGACCAATTAAAATCGGCCGCGATGCGACCGACCGATTGACCCGATTTTTCCATAGACTTCAATGTTAAAAAATCTTTTAACATTGAAATCGGGAGGATCGCGTCGGTCTTGTGCCATTATAATGGCACAAGATGAGATGGACTTGATTAAGTCCATCTCACATAGGGAAAAATGATAAAAAAGGTGAAATGGGCCAATATGACCCATTTCACATTTTTTATGTGCCCGCCATGACCCCACGATAGACGTCAACCCGAAGCGTGGCGAGCGCAGCGAGCCCGCGAGGGGCGGCGGTGCGCGTCCTCCGACCTTTTCATTCCCCTACTATCCACTAGGGCGTGGAGTGAGAATAGAATAGTGTGGCGAGCGCAGCGAGCCACCGAGCCCGAAGCGTGGCGAGCGCACGCGTATACCTGTGAAGTTATACGCGTCCCCTCGCGGGGCTCGCTGCGCTCGCCACGCTTCGGGCTCGGTGGCTCGCTGCACTCGCCACACTATTCTATTCTCACTCCACGCCCTAGTGGATAGTAGGGGAATGAAAAGGTCGGAGGACGCGCACCGCCGCCCCTCGCGGCCTCGCTGCGCTCGCCACGCTTCGGGTTGACGTCTATCGTGGGGTCTAGCCCACTTAGTAACATTTGGGGGGGCAATTGAAAATAATCAGGTGAAAAAAAAAAAAAAATCGGGTGAAAAATCGGTCGGTCGGATCGGTCGCATCGCATGCGACCAAATCGCATGCGATGCGATCGATCCGATTTTTTATCTTACGACCACAACGATCTAAATCGTTGTGGCCGTGCTAGGAAACAAGTACCGTATAATTAATACAAACCTGAAGCAGCTATATTAGAGCTACAAGTTTACACATGAATGATTGTCACAAACCTCTGTATATTAGATTAAGAAGCAAAAGTTTCCTGGAAGAACATCAGTTTCCAACATGACCCTCTCCTGGAGGGACACAATGCTCTGTTCCTGGACTTCCCTCTTCATTTTTTATTGCCATCCCATTTTGAACAGGTGAATTGATAAGAAAGATGTTTCACCACAGGTAATGGCAATCCGAATATAAGAGGGAAGCTCAGGAACAGAGCATATGGTATCTCCTGGAGCATTAGAACAATTGATCTGCACAGGATTTTGTTGGGTTCAGAAATCTTCAAGAACCTGGAGAGAGCAGAGTAAGAAGAACAAACCTCTGCTGTAGTTCCTGGAAATAAATTGACAAATCATCTTCGTCATATGAGCTGGAGAGGATTAGAAGAAAGAAAAAGATATTAATATGCACTAATTTCACCACAGGCTTACAGGGAGAAATCCCTTGGAAGGTTAAGCAAGGATAAAAACAAGCTTATATACTGGTGATAACAATAACCATGCAGCATCTATGTAACATGTTAGTAGATATGCTTGGGGCCCGGAACACTGATATCTCTGGGGGCCCCCCCAACACCGAATGCGGATTGTTATTACATTGCATATTAAATGTATTTTTTTTATTATTAGAAATAAACAGATAATTAATATTTACAATGCAATATAATAGGGAATGGCAGATGGGAGGGCACAGCATTGTGTGTTGTGTGGTTTGGTGTGTTCCGTGATGTCACTAAACTCATTAGTATGGGTAGCCAGACAGGTGATTAGGCAGCCATGCTTACAGACCCTGAGTCTCTCAAAGCCTTGGGGCCCCTCAACTGGTCGGGGCCCGGTACAAGTGTCACCTTTGACCCCCCCTGTCGCCTGCCCTGGATATGCTACATAGGAGCAACACAAAGTATAATCACAAAGTCTATATATAAACACAGTATCAAACACATGCTTTCCACATGGATGGAGGCAAGGATAGGAAGGACACTTTCTTATAGATCAGTCTGGAAAACAAAAACAAATCCTGGCTTCCGCTTTAAAATAAAATTAAAAAAGTAACATTTTCTCCCTGAAGGAGGGTCAGTTAGGCAAGTATGACATACACACAATCAAAACCCAAACCTGGCTACCTTCTTTTTTAATTTAACTTTTATCAGCATCTGAACACTGAAGACATATGGATGCATTAATTGATTCATGTGGGAAGGGGGACTCAGGTTTACCAAGGCATATGTGGGTCTTTTGGTATAGCTACAGAAATAGAAAATTGAAGGGTTGACACCAAAAGGTCTACATAAAAAAGCGATGGACCCAAAAATGTTTTGCATTTTTACTTCTTTTTCCATTTTGTTTTTGTACTTTTTCATATTTTACCATCCACATGGACTACACTTGAGAATGGTAAAGCAACAAAATGTAAACGGCGCTAATGGACTGGGACCCAAGTATCTGAATAAATTTAAAATTATTTATTTTTCACAATAAAAAGTTACTAATTACTAAATAAACATTACCACCGGCCGGTGAGACAATCTCATACAATTTGTAAAATGGAGTAATCTAATGACTATCAAAGTCATAGAAATAAAAAACAAACAATAAAATAAAATATAAGGGGGGGGCGTGGCCTGGCGGCTGAACAGACAGGACGCACTTAACATCAGCTCCTCAGCCCCGGCGCCCAAAATCAAGGAAAAACCCTTATAATTCCACACATCTGCTTCCTACCCTACCCCTCTCCTCTTATACAAGCGCCCAGATGCCAGAGAAGTCAAGCCGGGGAGCACTTCTAAGTGCTCCTGCAGGTTGCGGCCTTACCGGGACCTGAAGCCGGGGGCCTCGATTTTCGAGACGACACTCCGTCCGTGGCATCCGGAATGGCGAAGCGCGAGAAGAGACCCACGGTATCGCCGGGAGCAGAGACAGAGGAGACGGACAACAACCCCATACCTGGAGCTCCGGTAAGCCAGGCGGGGGCCCCACACGCTGACACTCCGGAGCGCTCAGCAGAGACTCCGGGGTTATGGGCGGCCGGACGCTGCTACAAACACGCTGCCCGGCGGGGGACACTGCCACTATCGCCCACGCCCGCAACAGCCCAGGGTGACTGCCAGCCCATAACCCTGCTAGCCCGACTCAGGTCACTATCCACCCACGCCTCGGACCCCCTTGCGCTGGAAGCTTGGGGAGGAGGAGGTGGAAAACGCTGAAAGTCACCATTGGCGGCCATTTTACAAAACGGCAATCCCCGCAGCCTGCACCCTACCCAGGCCATATACAGGACTCTGCTCCCTATAAAGTCCACAATTCCAAACCCCATACACACAGAAGGGCCCCAGGCTTCACTCTACAGCTCCCACGTATAGAGGCATAGTTGAATGCTCATCTGACTGGCAATCTCATAGCTATTCAAGATCGGGGCACTCACATCGCCTGTACTGTTACCTTTCCTTGCTGGACTGAGACCTGTAGTATTCGCATACAATCTCCTGCTAAAGCTACCTTCTAGACACAGAGCTGTGACAGTTCTGCCAAGTGTTTCAATACAGTGTGGCCGCCACCCCCCCACTGTACACGGCTTCCTTTCAACTTTATCTCTCTCCCCATGCTGGGAGAAGAGCTGTGTACGCAATTGAACAACCTGAACACCATATCTGCCAGATTGGCCCAACATGGCTGATGATGCTGCTTATTTCTATACTGCCTTTCCTCACCGACTGCTTTGATATGTGAATATAATACAATTAGCCTCAGATGCTGAAGCGGATACTAGCTATACCTCTCTGTATATAATGTTTTCTCAGTGAAATGTGACCTGCTCCTTTTTTTTGACTCAGCACACCTGCAACAGCCCACCTAGGCATCCCTGCACTGGTTGGCACCTATCACTCATTCCTGCTGGGGAAGGTGCATGGAAAATTTTTTAGTGCCTTACTCAATGTCCTCTACAGGCTCCTCCCGCATCCCGCCTGCTGACTCCCAGTGTGGCTACTCATCAGACTCTGATCGCTCCGTTACCCGCCTAACCTCTCAAAATAAAAGAAAAGCCACAAATACACCCAGATCTTCAAAAATGAAAGCAACTGATATTGCGGCCGTCATAGGCCCAATGCTAGATGAGAAGTTGGCGGGCCTTAAGACCTCCATTGACTCCACCTTGGCTCAACTTACTCAACACTCCCAACGCCTAGATACGGCTGAACAAAGAATCTCCTCCCTTGAAGATGACCTTCAGGCGGCCCAGACCACAATGGCCGCACACTCCAAGGAGATACTTACCCTGTCTGAAAAATTAGACGACCTGGAGAACAGAAATCGCCGTAATAACTTGAGGGTGGTGGGCATACCGGAGTCGGTTAAGGGTCATGAACTTATGGACCTTCTAGCTTCATGGATCCCAGAGCAATTGGCACTGGACCTCAAAGGATCGCCTTTGGTGATTGAAAGGGCACACAGAATCGGCCCAGATAGACCTAACCCCAATGGCAGGCCGCGGCCGGTCATAATGCGCATCCTCAATTATGCCGATAAAGTCAAAGTCCTAGATCACTACCGGAAAACGGACAGTATCACGTACCAGGGTGACCGACTCCTCATTTTTCAGGACTTTTCTAATCTGGTGGCCTCCAAACGCAGGGACTTTGCACCAATATGCAAACACCTTATCGACTCTAAGATAAAATTTTCATTATTGTACCCGGCTCGCCTCCGTGTGTTTAGGGATGGCCAGACTCTCTTCTTTGAAGACCCGGCAAAAGCCAGGGCTCATTTCTCAATCCCTGAGACTTGATTGGGTGACCTGGCGTCCCTGGCCGCATGGAGGTTCGCTGATATGTGTCCTTCTATTTTCTTTTATTGCTACAACCATCTGTTGTAGGGTGTGCTCCTATTGTTTCTCTGCTGAGAAGATGTACTAACTTAGCCGCTAAACATCTGTTAGGCTTAGATTAATGACCTTTCTACTATTATTACAAGTTTTTTGGTTGTTATGTTATGTGCCTGCCCGTCCTTTTAACGGACCCCGTCCCACCATGGCATCACCCCCCTCTGCTTGCTGGGACAGAGAGGGGCCCCTTTTTCAGCTAATATTCGATTTCACTATGATCCGCCCAGCGGTAATTG
This sequence comes from Crinia signifera, assembly GCF_055691185.1. Taxonomy (NCBI): domain Eukaryota; kingdom Metazoa; phylum Chordata; class Amphibia; order Anura; family Myobatrachidae; genus Crinia; species Crinia signifera. The sequence goes on from NC_139227.1 coordinate 69,436,841, forward strand.
GCTGATATGACCAGTCAATTTCCCTCTTCAAACATACCAGGAGAAGAATCCACACTTCTTACCTTTAATATAGTTTCTTGGAATGTCGAGGGCCTTAACCACCCCATTAAATGCAAAAAGGTTATGTCCCACCTCACCCGTATGAAACCCCATATAGTTTTTCTGCAAGAAACCCACTGGGTGGAGGGCTCACATCCCTCTCTCAAGGCCCCATGGCTGGGGGAATGCATCTCGGCATCCTTCACCAACAAGACCAGGGGAGTGGCTATTCTACTTAACAAGGGCCTCTGATACTCCATTACCAGACAAATTATAGCCCCAGAGGGCTGATTCATTCTCTTAGATCTGTCTCTTGATGATACTCAATATACACTGCTTAATGTATATGCACCAACTAACCCTGATGCATCTTTTTTTGCTATTTTATTACAGAAGCTGCTGTCATGGGGTTATACCAACCTTATTTTAGGTGGAGACCTCAACACGGTCGTGGACCCATCCATGGACAGAACCGGGGTAAGTGTGGCCAGGTCTCAAACATCTTCTACTCTCCTCTCTCCTCTATGCTCCCAACTGGGCGTCAGTGACCCTTGGCGCATATTTAACCCCCTACAACAGGATTTCACTTTTTATTCACACCCACATTCAACACACTCCAGGATAGATTACCTCTTTCTCTCTGATCATCTGCTTTCCAGGGTGACACATACGGCTATACATGATATAATTATATCTGACCATGCACCTATATTATTGACTTTACAATTAAATAGACCCCAAACCTTCACTAAAAGCTGGCGATTCCCTGCACACCTATTTCACTCAGAGGACATTCTTCTACATCTTAAACAGGCATGGTCCAACTTTATCATTTATAATACAGCCCAGGTTGATAATCACCACATCTACTGGACCGCAGCAAAGACGGTGCTTAGAGGACATATTATGTCATACGTCCACTCCAAACGCAAAAAATTCACAACCCAACTTCATACCCTCAGTACTGCACTGACCTTGGCATATAACACATATAAAAGACAAGACACCCCGACCCATAGAAAGGAATATTTGGCCGCAAAACAAATATATGATACTTTCCTCACGGAACAAGCCCAATCCTCGCATAACTACTACCGTAATAAACTACACAGATTCGGTAATAAATCTGGGAAATTATTGTCCAATCTAATGAAGGGCCCCCAATCTCGCACATGGGTTAAGAGTATCCACAACTCTGATATCTTTATCACTGATCCCAACCAAATAAGCAGTGAATTCTCTAAGTTCTATGAATCCTTATATACTCAAGAATCATCAGACACACAGGCTAGTGAGGCATTCCTGGCGGGAACAGAATTACCCACACTGACTCAAGAGGAAAGGGACCTTTTAGACTGTCCAGTCACAGAGGAGGAGGTGCTGGACACCATTAAAGCTCTACCCAATGGCAAAAGTCCTGGCCCAGATGGGTACGGGGCAGAATATTATAAATTATTAAAAGGGGACATAGCACCTACCCTTACACTACTATATAACCACATAATCACAACTGGAGAGATGCCACTCAGATTCAACGAAGCCAGAATAATAGTGTTATTGAAACCGGGTAAAGACCCCTCTTCGATGGGCTCATACCGCCCAATCTCCCTTTTAAATCAAGACTTTAAAATCTTAACCAAATTGATGGCTAATCGCCTGCAGAAGTGCCTACCTCGCCTGATCTCGCCAGCCCAGTTGGGTTTTGTAAAGGGCAGACAATCGGTGATGGGAGTTCGTGCAGCCATAGCGGCGATAACGCACACCCGACTTCACAACCTCCAAATGAATATACTTATTAATCTAGATGCCGAGAAGGCTTTCGATAAAATCTCATGGTCACATTTACAGACCATATTATCTAAACAACTCTTTGGGAGATCCTTCAGGGGGCTGATTCAGGCGATGTACACCCTCCCCACAGCCCAAGTGATGGTAAATGGCATAGCATCCCCGCCCTTCCGTCTTGAACGGGGTACTAGACAGGGTTGCCCCCTCTCGCCCCTGCTTTTTAATTAAGCACTCGAACCACTCATAAGACACATCATTTCCTCCCCAGACCTTGCAGGAATAGCAATTGGCAACAGAGAATTAAAAGTCGTCGCATTTGCAGATGACATTCTCCTCTTCCTATCTAATCCAAAACACTCTGTCCCTTATCTTATAAAAGTCATAACACGCTTTTCTTCGTTTGCCGGTTTTTCCATAAATTTTGCCAAATCAGAAGCACTGGCCATATATGGCCAAGTGAGAACGGACTGGACTGCCCCCTTTTCATTCAAATGGGCCACAACGTACATCACATACCTAGGCATAGCTCTTCCTCCCCACCCCCATAAACTATATATGTATAATATTACCCCGGTCATCCAAAAAATCCAAACAGAACTTAATCTATGGCAAAATTTGCCACTGAACCTACTGGGTAGATGCAACTTATTCAAAATGGCCAGCTTCCCAAAATTACTTTATGTGATGCAGATGACGCCAGTTCTAATATCTGATTCAGATATATCCTCACTTCACTCCATGCTTACCAAATTTATTTGGAATGCTAAAAGACCCCGAATCAGTCTGTATAAACTGATGCAGACGACTCAAAGAGGAGGCCTTAATCTGCCTAACATAACGTACTACAACCTGGCATGCATCCTCCGCTTTGCAGTGGACTGGATCAATGACACAGCTATCTACACTGATGCGGCCCTAGACTCACAACTTAGTGCTCCTCTCTCACTAGGCTTCCTCTTACATGCTCGCCCATCACAGTTAACCAACCCCCAATTCGATAACCCCCTATTGGCCTCCACAGTTTACGCCTGGAGGCGTGCGAGAAAATCCCTAGGCTTAAAACACTTTTACTCCCTATCCCTTCCATTGGTTGGTAACTTGGAGTTCCAGAAGGGAGAAGCCAGATCACCTTTTGTGGCCTGGCGATCCCAGGGCATCTCATGTCTACGACATTTACTTAATACGTCTCATACTCCACTTACATTTGAAGAAGCGACACAACGATTTAAGCTCTTGCCTAGTAATGCCTTTTCCTACACTCAAGCTGTTCACTACCTCAGATCTGTCCTAAACAAACTCCAGCCCCAGGATATTACGAATCCACTGGATTCGGTGATCCGTACTCAAACACACTCAATTTCCAACATATATGGACGCATACGTCCAGAGCTGGACGCAGACACAGATTTACCGGCACTTGCAAAATGGGCCTCCTAATCCTCCTCTCTGGACTCGGAGGCTATATTAGAGACCTTCCTTGTCAATTTAAAACTTGTCACGGCCAGTTCCTACCAGGAAATGCTATATAAAATCTTCCACAGAGCTTATTTCTCACCCAAGCGTTGCTACCTTATGGGTACAACTGAAAGGTCAGACTGCTCTAAATGCCTTACCCCGGAGGCAGACATCCATCATTGTCTTTGGCAGTGCCCCCACATACAAACTTTTTGGCATGCGCTGCATAATTACGCCACGACTACACTTAAAATATCATTTAGTTGTACTGATTCCTGGGCCCTTTTTGGACACATAGCGGACCAACCTAATATACCAAAAATGACAAAAAACTATTGGTACTCCTCTCAGCGGTAGGAAAAAAGGCGATCCTGCAGCAGTGGATACACACCGAGGCCCCAGCGGTAGAAATGGCAACTTCACGCCTTCTCTTCCTGTTCACAATGGACTGGCTGGAGACCTCGCTTCACAAGGAACTCCTCACCCCTAAACTATTTGCCTGTTGGAATAAATTCATTAATACACTCCCCTCCCGCACTAAACAGGCCATACAGGGATGCTTTCAAAACACATCCTGGTATTCCCTTCAGCAATTGCAGAACACTCCACCAATTACCATAGATCGTTGATTAAACCCCTTCACACCAACCTAGAAATATATTCTTTCTTCCCCTTTTCGCTCTTCCATACCCCCCCCCCTCCTTTTTTACTCCTTATTCTTACTCCTTGACTCTCCTTCTCCTCCTGATTTCTACACCAAGAGGATCTCTCTGTGGATGGGTCGGCAGTCCGGGACGGCTGCTGGGCAGGCACTAAGGTTCACATTTTTCTGGATGCCTGACATGTTGGGGTAGGACCAGAATATACGTTTGTATATCTTTTTCTTGATACTACTCACAGTTAATTTATTTGTTGTTTGTTTGTTTATTATGTATGATTTAGGATATCTTCACTATATCAATCAAATGATAAAAACAGGTTGATAAATGGGGAGTTTCTCCCAACACTATCTGTTGAGAATTATCAACAAGATAGGTCCATGTCCATACTTTATTGGATAACTCGGGAGACTGCTCCTTGTTTTATCTATATAGTGAACTGTTATAGATATAGCAAATGTTCGAAAATGTTTTGAATCTTCATTGATGCTATTGTACCGATATCATCCGAATTGGGATGTGATGTATCATTGTCATATTTTATGAGATTCAATAAAAAAATATTTGAAAAAAAAAAAAATATATAAGATCAATTTATGCACTCCAGCAACACAGCTTGATAAAGTTGCTTGCGAAACCTCCAATAATGCTTTCAATTTGATTTTGGCAACATACACTGGGTTAAGTTCTTTGTTAGTGTAGCCACATAAATTGCCTCTTGTAGCGGCTATTTGGATTTGAATCCACACTTATATAGAAGCGCCCAGGTTAGCAGTGTCAAGCAATAGGTTAATATTGTAAGCAGGTTAGTAAATGCAGCTTGTCAATAGATAAAGCTTCACACATGCAGGTCACTCAGGTTGCTCTGGTATAATTGTCAGCTCAGTAACACTCACACGTGCAGTGCTGTGGGTATGAGATCTCTTTTGTGCTTATGCTCCGTTTTAAGGAGACTGTCGCTTTGTAATCCACTTTTGGGTGACTAATGCACGCCTGGAGCGGGTCCCCGGCTGCTGGTCTTACCGATGGTGCAGCCTTCTCAAGGACTCCCAGCTCCGGCTTCTGTCTCCCAGGCTCCGGTGGTTGATGCGACAGGAAGTAGTTTGATGACGCGTTTCCCCGCCTCTCCTCGTCAGCGGCTTCATCAGAATGGTAAAGGTTGCTGAGCGAAGCAAGGCACCAGGCCTGAAGCATGGCAAGCCTTGCGAGAGTATGCATCACACTAATTGAAGGTCCATTTTGACAGATGTCGACATTGACACAAAACTGGGAAAAGGTGCTGGAAGTGAGAGGCCTCAGGTAAGATCAGCAGGGCTGTCATCACTAAACGTGCAGTGATTAATCTTCAATCCCTCACACAGGGCACAATAGTCGTGGAGCCTTCCTAGTATACACAGCATGGAATCTATCAGGCAGCTACCTTTATTCTGTAACTTGTGTGTGACACACAAGTTACAGAATAAAGGTAGCTGCCTGATCGAAGATTAATCACCGCACGATTAGTGACGACAGCGCTGCTAATCTTACCTGAGCAAAAGAATGATTTTTTGAAGAACAAAAAAACTCTATGTGGTGCACCAAAATACATAAATACATAAAATAGAACTTTTATTTGATATTTTATAAAATTTAGTGAAATAAACACACATACATATACACACATACATACATTGACATGTAATTAAAAAGGATAATTAAATCCTCACGACGTGGAGCCCCCTGCCCAATATAAGTTTTGGTATTATCACGGCTCCCACGATTTCCATCTTATGGGATCTTATACAATTTAAAATTGTATACCATTGTATATGGCACAGGTCTTCAACCTGTGGCCCTCCAGATGTTGTGGAACTACATGTCCCAGCATGCCCTGACAGTTTTGGCATGCTCTTGTAGGAAAAAAATGTGGCAATGCATGTTGGAACACGTAGTTTCACAACATCTGGAGGGCCACAGGTTGAAGACCCATGGATATGGCATACAATGGCATACAATGAGATGAGATGAGATTTTAAATTGTATAAGCACACTAATGGGTGCTTTCAAGTTCAATTGGCCCCCATATAAGATTTTTAATTGTATAAGCACCCTAATGGGTGCTTACAATGTTAAATGCACCCCCACGCCACCCCCACTATCAACGCCAACCCGAAGCGTGGCGAGCGGCGGCGGTACGCGTCCTCCGACCTTTTCATACCCCCACTATCCATGTCGGCGTGGAGTTGATTTTATATAGTGTGGCGAGCGCGAAGCGTGGCGAGCGGACGCGTAATACTTTACATGTATTACGCGTCCCCTCGCCACGCTTCGGGCTCGGTGGCTCGCTGCGCTTGCCACACTATATAAAATCAACTCCACGCTGACATGGATAGTGGGGGTATGAAAAGGTCGGAGGACGTGTACCGCTGCGCTCGCCACGCTTGGCGTGGGGGTGCATTTAACATTATAAGCACCCATTAGGGTGCTTATACAATTAAAAATCTTATAGGGGGGCCAATTGACCTTGAAAGCACCCATTAGTGTGCTTATACAATTTAAAATCTCATCTCATCTCATCGTATGCCATATACAATGGTATACAATTTTAAATTGTATAAGATCGGGTCCCATCGCAGCACATCTCATCTCATTGCATACCATCTTAAGCCTTATGGTATGCAATGAGATGGGAGCCGTGATAGTACACAAGTACCTAAGTTTTAATAAACTTTATTTGTTTCTTATATTATGATGTTTTGATCTGTAACCTTGTGCTGGTTAATTCATATATTACCAGTCTTATATCCTATACATTATTTTCCTTATATACGCGGCATTTAGGTGATAGTCACCTGGGAGTGTCCTGAATGGCTAGAAATTGCAGGATAGTGCAAGTGTTGTAATTGGCACACATCCGCAATTTTTTCACAGGTAATAATGGTGGCCAGGTCAGGAGGCAAAAGGTATTACTTATATATTGCCTGAAGAAATCAGCGTGTGTGTAACATTGGCTAAATACTTAGCTGTGGTCCCCACATATATTTCAATATGGTTCCCACTGGCTAGTAATATTAATAGAGCGTGCTAATGCTGTTTATATAGCCACAGAGTGCCGGGGATGCGGCAGGCGAATCGTACGCCGACCGTACACTTCGTGTCTTCACCACCTGCTCCCCCTCCCCACTTTGAATGCATTTTGATCTGTATTTTTCCTAAGCGGCACCAGCAAGCGGCTCTCGTACATACGAGTTTGCCCGGCAGATAGGCGCGGTGCATGACGTCTACACCGCGACCATCTATCTCCCGGCCAGCCGGCTGTTACTACGGCATCCACGCTGCCGTACAGTGTGCTATCCTTAGGCGGCACAATAGCGTACGGATTGGGCTGCCGCATCCCCGGCACTCTGTGCATCGGGCTGCCGCATCCAGTGTGTAACTATACTGGGTGCAGGGGGTGCAGCTGCTATGGGGCCCGCAGCACAAAAAAAGCATGCCTGTAAACCCTTTCAAACCCTGGCTTGCTTGCCTCTCCTCTACTCCCATGCTGCCTCTTTCTCTCACTCCCACTCTGTCTCATCTCTCTTCTCTCTCATTCCCCCCCCCCCTTTTTTTTTCAATCTCAAACCATCCGGTTTTCTCTCTCCCGTTTTCTCTCTCCCGTTTTCTCTCTTTTTTATTATCTCCCCTGCCCCCCCTCCCTCTCTCAGCACTCTGGGTATTCTATGCATCCGCCGCCCCCCCCCCCTTCCCCTCTGCTGGCTACCGCATCCATACGAATCGCTTATGCACTAACATATGCAATTAGTAACGCAAAGGACAGCTCTTGCATTAAGGGCTGCCCTTTGCGATGCGGCGCTGTTTATGGACTTCGGAGTCTGAGATCCGGGAGTCACTCTGCTGATGGCACTGGTCGTGGGGCATGCTGGGAGAGATCCATGATGGATCCCTCTGGCAGTGCTGCAGAGAGAAGCCCATAGACTTCTGAGGGGTAAAGCTAGATAAAGCTGGCGTTACCCTCCACAGCGGAGCCCCACCGAAGTGGGCTTTAGTACATTAGAAATTGCAGGGTTTTTACAGCATTTCTTTTTTAATAAATCCCAGCCTTTTTTCTTTCACTCTCCCCATTTTAGTGAAATGGTGGAGGGGGGGCCTTTCAAAATTTTGCTATGGGGTCCACACAATTGTAGTTACGCCCCTGGCCATGATGGTCCCGAAAATCGTGTCCCTCCCCCAGCCTCGAATCACAGCATATACATACATGGGTGGGTTTCCTCTCTGTGAAAAGGTAGGCAAGTATGGTCCAAGATGACCTCTAGATAGTGGCCATTTTGTGCTGGGACCATCTCACACTTATCCACTTCTAGCACAGGGCTGGGCAACACCGGCCCTCCAGATGTTTATGAACTACACATCCCAGCATGCCTTGCATCAGTTTCAGCATGGCCACATAGCAAAACTAATGCAAAGCATCCTGGGATGTGTAGTTTATTAACATCTGGAGGGCCGGTGTTGCCCAGCCCTGCTCTAGCAGCTCATCTCAGTACCAAACATATTTGATGAATGTGTGTATGACCTCTTCTGTTGATTTAAAACAGGGCCTACCTTAAGAGACCCTGCTAGCAGGGTCTCTTATCACTTCTATGGACATATTTTTTAGTTTAACAGGAAGGAGAAGGTTTCTCAGTTCTCTTCTCCTTAGGACATTTTTGTCACTTGCGCAGCCAGCCTTTACACTCAGCATAAAGGTAAGGTTTCCCTAGCCCAGCGGTTCTCAAACTGTGGGTCCTGACCCCAAAGTGGGTTCTGACCTTCTCAGCATGGGGTCGCGACTCCATGTTGCTGACAGTCAGGCTGATGACTTTTCTAATCTCAGTCACTGATGCAAGGAGTCTGAACAATCTATTGAGAATTGCCTGTTACTTCAGGCTCCTCCCATCATTCTGTGCCTCCACAATGCTGCCATGTATGTACTGTCTGCTGACAACACATGTGACGTGATGACCTTCTGCAGTAACTTGTTGGGGTCCTGTAATTATTTGTATTGTCTGATGGGGTCCCAGAGCTAAATAGTTTAGGGACCCCTGCCTTAGCCCAAAACAAAGACCGCTGCAAGTTATAATACCCACAGTTCTCTTCTACTATTATTATTGTCAACATTATTATTATTATTATTATTTATATAGCGCTTTAGAGAGAATATTTGGCCATTCACATCATCCCCTGGCCCAGTGGAGCTTACAATCTATATATTTCCTACCATGTAAACAATTACGCACATACTTTCACACTAGGATTCATTTTGTTGGGAGCCAATTGACCTACCAGTATATTTTTAGATTATGGGTGGAAAACGGGGTATCTGAAAGAAACCAATGCAAGCATAGGGAGAATATACAATCCACACAGTTAGGTCCATGGTGGGAATTGAACTCATGATCTCAGTGCTGTGATGCAGTAATGCTAACCATTGCACTGTCCATGCTGCCCATACTAATGTGGTCCATAGAGCTTTTAGTTCTACCATAAAAGAATAGAAATCCCAAACAGAGTTCCATTGTCCATATACTGTTCCTCATAGCAGAGCAAGAGAACAAATCTCGAGTGGTGAGTAGATACATATCGCTGGCCCCTAATTACCATGCCCCCCAAAAATCTACAGTAACTGATAGTTGCACCCTTGACCCATACTCTCAAGATTCTGACTTAAGGTGCCCACGCACTAGATAGATCAGCCAGTGGCGTAACAATAGCCCCGGAGGCGCTGAGTAAAGTGTGGGCACCGGGGGTCTGCAGGGGCTATCGTTTCACTGCTGCCTGCCTTACCCCCATTTCAGCTTGCCACCGCCACCTATGTAACCGGGACACGCAGAACTATTAGTCTGCAGTTCCGGCGATTCTCCTGGCTTGGCTCCTGTCGTGCTGCTATTAAAATCTCCCTCGTTTTTTGGATGCCAGAGGAGCCTCCACTAGCATCCAAAAAAATGGTCTGCTGTAAGGGGGCGGACATTTTGTGAGGGATATTTTAATAGCACAAGAACAAGTTGATATTGAGCGCTGATTATATAATATTAAGCACTGCAGCTATTACCTAAGGGGGATTACCAAACCCCTTAATAATGGATTAACAGAAAAAAACACAAGATGGTATAGCGCTGTGCTTAATATTCTTTAGTATTTGTTTTAAAAGATTTTTATACATATAAAATAAACAATGTGGCCAACATTGGGACAAACAAGACTTACATAGATTAGTAAACTTCCCTGCTTAATAGCACTTTAGTAATGTCAATGTTAATTGTTTAGTAGCAGCATGCAATATGGTGGATTCCTTTGTTGACCCGGTTAGTAAAAGTTCAATGGGTAAGGTTTCCCATATTATGTGCACAATAGGGTTAATACTTAAGTGATTGTCCGGATAGAACAACAGAGATCCTGCTTGCAATCCCCAGCGACCTCTCCGACCGCTAGTTCACTTCTGGCCGAAGCCGCTGAATGAGCATCTGTGGAAGCCGCTGAACGAGCATAGAGGCGGAGAAATGCGTAGAGGATTGGGGACTTGAACTGCCAACTACAGAACCAGTGATTCACATCTCAGAAAAGACCGCTGCCAGAAGTGAACTAGCGGTCGGCGAGGTCGCTGGGGATTGCAAGCAGGATCCCTGTTGCTCTATCCGGACAATCACTTAAGTATTAACCCTATTGTGCACATAATATGGGAAACCTTACCCATTGAACTTTTACTAACCGGGTCAACAAAGGAATCCACCATATTGCACTAGCTGCTTACTAAAAAGTGCTATTAAGCAGGGAAGCTTACTCATCTATGTGTGTAATTAGTCTTGTTTGTCCCAATGTTGGCCACATTGTTTATTTATTTTATATGTATAAAAATATTTTAAAATAAATACTAAAGAATATTAAGCACAGCGCTATACCATCTTGTGTTATTTTAATAGCAGCAGGACAGGAGCCGAGCCAGAAGAAGCGCCGGGACTGCAGAGATCTGCATGCATGTCCCGTTTACAAAGGCGGCAAGTGGCAATGGGGGTAAGGCGGGGGGGGGGGGGAGCAATTTATGAAATTATGCCACTGAGATCAGCAATCTTAAGATGTGTGCAGAAATTTCACTAGACAAAAGATTTCAGGTAAGTGCACATTTTCACCAAAGATTTATCTGAAGATCCAATGTGCATTTCTATAGATCTTTTGCTAAATCTTCTGATCATCCTATTTCCAGACGATTTGCTGTTAAAAAAAAAAAACGGCTGATCCGTCAGAGATCGGCTGAGCAGCAAAAAAATCATTGTATTGTGTGGGCACCCATAGATCAGGCCAGAGGTGTAGCTACCGTAAGGCAGCCACCGCGGCTGCCTGGGGGAGCAAGCGCCAGCGGGGCGCCCCCGGTGCCCGGGCACTCTGGTCAGACCCCCCCCTTACCCCTCCGCATGCCGCCGCCACCGCATTCAGTCCGGCACCGCAGATAGCCTCCGGGCTCCGTCTCCTGCAGTAATGAAAAATGACACGACAAAATGGCTGCCCCCTAATAGCAGACAGTTTTTAAGGATGCTAGAGGAGGCCGCCGCCTCATCTAACATCCCTAAAAAAACTGTCTGCTGTACGGGGGCAGCCATTTTGTCGTGTCATTTTTCATTACTGCAGGAGACGGAGCCCGGAGGCTATCTGCGGTGCCGGACTAAATGCGGGGCCGGCGGCGGCATGCGGAGGGGTAAGGTAATTTTTTGGCGGGGGGGGCGCCACAATATTAGTTACGCCTCTGGATCAGGCTCAGCTCCCCTTATATTGCAGCCAGCTCGGGGTCTTGAATACAGCAAAAATGTACATAACATGTGCATAGGGTGTGTTGTGGACATAAACACAATAAACAATCAATCATTTTATTTTAAATATAAACAAATCACATTTTATTAGAAAATAATAAACTGTATTTACAAAATGATGCTTTAGTGTCACTTGGTATTTACACAAATATATTTGCATAGAACAGTGCTATCACCTGAGCTATATTTCCCAGCATATACAATTTACATAACAGCAGTCCATGGTGTAAGTTTGTCCCAGTTGCCTGGAGGCAAGATAAATATTGGTGACCCCCAAATAGCTCAATCAGTAATGTGTCTGTCTCCAGTAAAACAGGTCATGGGTTCTAATACAGGGTGTGACACTTGCAAAAATAATGTTAGGAGGAGGAGTCAGCCACAGAAGCAATATCAACAGCTTTCGATTAACTGAAGGGGAGGAGATGTGCCCCCTTGGGAGCAGGAGCCCGGCGGCAGATGATTCCATTGCCTCCCAGAGTTACGCCTCTGACAGCAGTTATGAACATAAAATATATGCTTATGATGAGATCGATTTAAGTTATTTACATATGCACGGAAAGCAGGAGTAGAGATCACTGGCACTTCAGCTGTTGAACTATATTTTCTATACTGTTCAGCGGGCCACGAAGATTCTGTATGTAATACATAAAAAAAATCTTGTAATTATGACTAAAATACAAATGTGATGTGTAATATTTAACCCCTGAGGCCGATATATTGAGAATTAGTTAGACCTTTGGGGTTACACTATTGCACTGCAACACTGCCGATTGGCAAGTACACACCAGCCGCACACAAATGTCCTTTATTCATAGACATTTATACCTACCCTATCATGACATTGTCCCTTTTGTAAATCTAGAATTCTATTATACGTTTACTTTATTTGTGGTTAAACCAGGGTTGCCGACCCTCCCGGAATTCCCGGGAGTCTCCCAAAAATCGGGTCCCCCTCCCGGCCCCCCGGAAGGGTGGGCAACCCTCCCGGAATCTGGGGGACCCCCCTGAGCCCCACCAAATCGCGGCATGTAAATGCCGCAATCCGCGGGTCTCAGAGGAGGGGCGGAGCTAAAATGTCACAATCGCAACATTTTAGCCCCGCCCCCTCCATGGATATTAGTCATTTCTCCTATTTCCCGTAATGGGGGTGGGGCTTAATGACGTCACCGTCAAGCCCCGCCCCCGATCGGGTAAGGAAAGTCTCCTCTCCGGGCTTCTCCCGGAGAGGAGCATTAAAAAGTCGGCAACCCTGGGTTAAACTAAATTTACTGTCTTCTAAATCAGCCTATCTTACAATCTCAGTACAATTCCCATTAGGAATGAGTTCTAGTTGTGTGGTGTTTATGTGCTAAACAGTGTTTATATTATTTTGTATCAGAAAGTGCATATGATTATATTCAGATATATAGTTGAAATATGGCTAAATGCCACACATTATTACATTTATACACAACAAATATCAATCGGAGATGTCTATACATTAATGGCAGAAAGTGAAATAAGTCCAGTATGCATAATGTATATTTATAACAAAGATGGTGGAGGTAGTCTTTGTACACCTCGGGGAAACATAAGAGCCTCTGGGTTGCTAAAGCTGGTGATTTAGCAGCTAAATTGAAAGCGGATAGCTGAGATTGTAATGTCTATCATGGGCTACCTCCATCTTTATTTCGATATTGGGTGGGCGATTATAGGGAATGTTTCGCTTCTAGATATTGGTACATCTCGCAACATTGCATCCTCAATAGAAACACATTGGAGATATGTCTGTGGAATAACAGTAGGTATCCGAGATATCTGCTGTTGTCCCTTCTACATACATTCAGGGGACACCTAATAATTGCGGCTAACCCCTGATACCTTGAGTTTTTGTGAAAATAGCAACACTTATTATTTGACAACTTCATTTTAGGGAGTTGCATGAAGATGTAGACAAAACTGTGCAACATATCGTTCGTCCTCTGGTTCGATCCACACACTGTATGATACATACAAGATCGCTAGCAATATCGCTAGGTTTGATGTGCAGCATGGATGACAAGCGTCAGTCACTACTGACCAGTGATATGTCAATACGAGGCAGCATATTGGCCCGGCATCGCTCCAGTGTGTAAAACTAGCAGCATGCGACAGAAAGACTGAACTTTTTTATTAAAGAAGAAGGTGACTTGGATACAACGTTTACACTGATAGTGCAGACTGCACATCTTCCAATATATCCACCTACCAGTAAACCTGGGAGCATATATAGCTTAAGGAGGCAACTCCAAAGACAAGTAAGGAGGTAAGTACGTTGAAATGGGCTAGACGCCGTTGCAAATTCAAACCTACTTGCAGTGCGAATCCTGTGCACTTCATAAAAGAGAGCCACAGTGCTGGAGTCAGTACGCACAGATTTTGCATTTTAAAACATTACACGGAATCTGTGCAATTACCTCTGTGCAACTGAAGTTTTTATGCATGTAAGGCTCAATCACAATGCACCTCCCTTGTGCAGCTAAATTCTGTCATGCTCTTACTCCTCGCTCTTCCAGAAGCTGCCACCTCACTCTCAGTATCTGAGCTATGTGCGTCCTCCAGTTGGAAGGGGTTAATACGTAGACGTGGAGGCTTGAAATTGAATGTTGCCAGGCTCTTAGCCCTTCTGCGCTTCTCCCTGGGCCCCTCCTGCATTTTTTTGAGTAGCTCCTCTTCCTGAGCCACAAAATCTTGCAGCACTGTACGAAAGAGACGTGGGATCTCTGTACCATCCGGCTCAAACTCCAACATCAGCCTACGGAATCTGTACATGAAGTCAAGAGGTGAATCATTTAATATACACTAAGGCCCTTATTCTGGTTCACTCGCAAAGGCAAATTCCTTCTTAAATTTAGACAAAACCATGTGCACTGCAGGTGGGACAGATGTAACATGTGCAAAGAGAGTTAGATTTGGGTGGGGCTTTACTTCAAAGTGAGATCTATATTGCAGTGTAACAATAAAGCAGTCAGTATTTTCCCTGCACAGAAACAAACCAACTCACCCAAATCTAATTCTCTCTGCACAAGTTACATCCCCCTTCCCCCCTGCAGTGGACATGGTTTTGTCCATTTGAGAAGGAATTTGCCTTTGCGAGTGAACAAGAATAAGGGCCTAAGTACAGCACATTGCAATAATTCATTCCATAGGTATACATAAACAGCAGTTCAGGGCCGGGAAAAGGTTTTTGGGCATTCTAGGCAAAACCTTAGCTTGCTGCCCACACCAAACACCCACACATCAATGGGCTGTGCCACAGCACAAGGAATTTGAAGCCCCTGAATGCAATGTAAAAGACCCAGCATTCTAGTGCACTAAATGATAATTATAGCTAATGTTCTTAATTTCCCGAAATTGCCCCATAAATTTTCTTAGGTACAATAGACCTTAGGGGAAGATTTACCACTGCTTATATTAGCAAAATGTGTAGCGAGATAAAGTACCAGCCAATCAGTTTTTATCTGCTATTTTACCATTTGGTTGGTACTTTATCTCTGAGACTTAATACATCGAGCACTAAGGGGGATATTCAATTCTGGGTAAAGAGTGCAATTTGCTGTTGCTGTGGCATTTAAATGATCTGGAAAGCACACAAAATGGCTGGCTAAGCTGTGGGGCTAGGAACTGTTTTGTGAGAGATCCGGTTGCTACAAAGCACTGATTAGGTCAGTCGAATGTATTTGCCGCAATTGAAACCCCCCAAGTGGGCAAATGTAATAGCATCTGAGTTTGGCGGCTGTGCTAGATGCTGACCGAATTCTGACTTTTTTTTTTAAAGGGCTGTGCTCGCCCTGCATCATGCAAAGCCGGCAAAATTGAAAACTTTTATATTTGTCCGCAACTGTCTAAAATAATAAATGAACAATGCTAAACTTATGGGGTTGTTCAGTGAACATAAATGGTTCACTGAACAACCCTTGGAAGATGGAAGAAACCCTTTTTGTCTTGAACAACCATGAACTTAGCCTACACATTCCTGCTTTGTTCTCTGGGCTCCTCTGGATAAAATATATATGCTCAAAGAACCCATTTGCCGCTAGCCAAACCCATGTTTCTTTCTCTGTTACTTGATAGGAAACTGCTGCCTTCAGCTGTTGTAGAACATTTAAATTGTAAATCAATGCTTATTGTAAGGTGATGGTGGGCAGTGCCATTCATTGGTGTTGCTGATGGAGTGTGCATGGTATATGGGATCATCTACCCTTCACTGTAAAACATAAAGATAAAAGACCAGCAGAAAGGAAAGCAGTCTGTTCTCAAGCTGTGTCGTGTGAGAGGATGCTGTAACCAGCTGTTTTGGGCAGAGATTGGTACCCAATTCTATGGGCAGTATTCAATGTGACCGGCAAGGGGGTGAAATGGCGGCGATCGCCTAAAACAAGCGACCCTCACCATTTAACCCCCACACCGGCCGCTCACCGTATTCAATGTTCCGGGGAGTTGGAGCCAGTTGCATTTAGCCGCAAGCCTCTCTGTTTTGGCGGCCGCACACGCTATTTCCACGCTGTTGTAAAAACCCAGCAACGAGGAAATGGCGTGTGCAGGGGTCAGTTGAATACTGACCAAGCGAGCTATGACAGCGAGCAGTCAGCATTGCTCGCTGTCGCAGCTCGCAAAAAGCATTGAATACACCCCTATGAGTGAACAGAAGCTGAGGTACATTTGATGAAGGAAGAAAGGAATAACGCACAGAAGCTGTAGGTATTGTTTGCCCAGCTTGGGAAATATATAAATTCAAGATCTCTTGTCACTGTACCTGAGTATGACGGGGCCACACTGGGAGGGGCTTATTTTAGAACAAATGTCTCTGAGCTCCAGCTGGTCACCTGGATTGATTTGGTAGCCCTGGCGTGGGACAGAAGCCAACCATGTGTAGTCCACCCCACTCTTCACTCGTCGATACTCAATGAGGCGCTCCCTCTGCTGCTTTTCTGCGCGTTTCAGATGTGATCCCAGCTCCAGCATCAGAGTCTCTGTTACCAGGTCTGAACTACTTTTGGGTTCCAGCCTGGTTGTTGAGCCCTCTGGATCATTCCAGCCAAACAGTCCTGCTAGGAACATTGTATACACCTGGGAGAGACATAAACATCTATAAGTCTATTCAAATCATATAAATATGACTTTCCTTTAAAAAAAAAAGTGTAATATAATTCCCATCATGCATTTGTATGACTGATGCTTTAACTATAGAAAACATTATAGATACCCAGATCCATAGACATCCTTTGACTAGTAGTTCTATGTGCATAGAAAATGACCCAAGTTGGATACTGTTATATGACCAAGACATAGACGTGGACATGTCATTACCTGGAATCTTCTTCTTCAAAAAGAATCCTCTGTACTATTGGTTTCTGATGGAGTCACAGCTCCTTGTTCAAGTCTTATTGTTGTTTAGCTCCTTATTCTTTTATTCTTGTCTTTATATTTTTGGTTTCTTAATGTCCCTCTTCCTTTCTCTTTTAAATTGCTTTTATGCTATAATCCTTCTCTCTGCTCCTGCTCACCTTGTACCTCCCAAGCGACTCTTATCATTTCATCAGCTCTACCTTTTAAAGCTCCATTTAATGCCTTGTAATCTGGGGATTCCGCCTAGTCAGCATTATTCACATTGGGAGATGGGGGACTGTTTATATAACCGTACACATTCGAAGAGCTCAAATCATGCACGTGTGGTACACAAGGTGCAGCTTTTTTCTTGCAGGACATTATTAAGCCTGTATCAACATCAAATGTCATGACCCCCTGGCCCTCTGTACTGTTATACATACAGTAAAAAGAATAATATATACCATAGCTCACTAAATTCAATACAACACCCAAATTGTCGATTTTGTTTGGAAAGTAATGAACAAAAGAAACAAGTTGTGATGAATAGATATTTATATATTGTAATCATACACATTGTTTACAAACACGTTGAGTTTTGATTAGCTTAAGGTACCCATATACGCAGTGCGTTTTGCCCGTGGAATGCGTTGCACAGTCCCGCACAAATAACACTGCACAGCACAAAAAGTCTGTGCAGCCCGTACTTTTTGTACTAGATTGCATCGCATCTAGTACAAGAAGCACACTGCTTTAGCACATTGCATGCAATGATGCAATACGATCTAGTACAAAAAGTACAGAGCACATCGCTCCGTGTATAGGCACCTTTACATTTTTCGATCATCAAGAAATCCAACCTTAGCTGTGATCAGAGCATTGCAAACAGTGGTTAGACAGCTGGCTCCAGTACTCGCCTGTGTCCCCATTGCATTCTGGAGCATGGAACTCATTAACTATACGCTCACATTGGCAGATGTAATGAACAGTATCGCTCAGAAGTGACAAAATTAGTAATATTGGTCATTATAGCGCTCAGTGGCCCTTATTCTAGTTGAATCGGATGGATGCGTATTTTCGGACGGCCACAAGTATTCTTAGCCCCGCCTACCGTACGGATCGCTCACACCGTCCAAATGCGGTAAAACGGCGAGCGAAAGGACCAAAAGCATATGTTTCATGCAAACACCTCCCTTATCTGTGGAACCCCCCCCCCCCATCCTCCGATGGTCGCCGACCATTGAATGATGGACCGAGTGGTCAGGCAGCACCGAGTGCTCCAGACCACTCGGACATTTTTCCGTATGAAAGAAGGGATATGGGCGGGCAGCCTACATCCGGCCATGTCAGCTGTCCGCCCCCCACACGTGCGTCACGGGCACAATACCATACGTACGCCCAGCGTTTTCATGGGAACGCCCATGATACGCGGGGCGTACACATATGGTAATGAGACAAAACATCCCTTCACGCCTCTCTCCACCCCCTACTCGAATGGGTCCAACCGATAATTTTCGGATTTCGGATGTGCGAGGTGTTCACACATGCGCAGAAACGCCTCTGCACATGCGCAAACACCAAACATCGGCCGTCCGAACGCACACGCAGCGGTCCAACTCAATCAGAATAAGGGCCAGTGTGTATGGCGCTTTAGAAGATATGCTCTGTGAACGACAGCATTAACAATTTCCCTTAGCTTTCTGCCAAAGATATCTTTTGTGAAAACTGAAAGCCCCATACACACTAGGTTACTTTTTAAGAGATATCGCTCAGAAGGGCCCTTCTAAACGATATCTTTAACAAAAAAAGTGAATTGTGTACGCTCAATATCGTTAACGATGTGCAATAGTTCAGCACGTCTCTGTGATGTCGCTGAACAGTATTGTTTACCGTATGCTCAATTCGCCCACCCATGGCTGATATCATTTACTATATAAGTTGTGGGTCGCCTAGTGTGTACAGGGCTAAAGATTTTGCAAAAATATATCTTTAGTGATCAGATGCAAAAGGATATCCGTTGTTGATGATATGTGGCCTGATTCGGCTTGAGTTGTATTTTTCCTCGGTGGTAGTATGTGGGAATCGCCCAGCACAGGTCAAGGCTGCCCTACATGCAAACACAAAATTAACATTTTCATTGCTATTGTGCAAGCTCTTTGCTATACAGAGAAGCATGCGCACATCACCGGTAGCCAATCGCAGTGTGAAATTTGTTGCCAGGGGTGCTGCTACTTGGACTACTATTAAGCTGGCTATAAATATGGATGCTGAGCGGGCACCTTGATCAGTTATATAAGATTACAGATGGGTACACACTATATGATATGCGGCACCTCTAATATCCTTAACAATATCAGCAGTGCCACTGAACAAACAATCTGGTGCTTAAACACAGAACAATATCTTTAATAATATCATTTAGTGACATCAGCAGGTATTTCGAACATGCAATAGTTATAGTGAAATTTGACTGCACGTTCAGACTACAGGTGGGATCGTTAGTGTTATAGTGGGTACAAAAATATCACTAATGATATTGTTATCATGCATATCGTTATTACCATTTCAGGGATATGTACCCAGCTTAAGGGAAAGTCAGAAGAACATTGAGTTATATACTATATATACACTATAGTCCCAATATTCCAGACTGCAGAGTGTTCATCTATTAAAATAGGAGATAGGAGGGGTGCTCCATAGTGCATGAACAGTTTTTATTATAAAGCATCAGGGTGCATACAGTAACGCATAATAGTGCTTGTACCACAAGATTCACGTTTAGTATTACTCACAAAACCCCGCAGTTTATACCAAGGAACAAGCAGCATGAAGGAGAAAACCAGTCAGAGCAGACCACCCCTCAGGTAGACTGATTATATTTGGCATCAATTTATTAAGTGCTAATGTATCCCACTACAGGGGTTTACAAATTTAAAATATATGTGAAAACTTTAAAACCATATTTAAAGGACCCTACGAGTCGACTTAGACACCACCAAGGGTTCCATTGAACTCCCAATATAAAATAAGTCACTATTGATGTACAGCATTGTATTCTTCAATTCAGTAGGGAAAAAAGCAGTAGATGAGCTACTTAGTAAAGATATAACCATCATCAACAAAAAGATTTATTCTGGATAGGAACTGGATAGTATTAGGAACCACCATGGGTATGACATTTGCCCCCTCTTATGCCAATATTTTCATGGGGTGCTGGGAGGATGATTTTATCTACAGAACAGATATATTTTTAAATATTATAATTTTTTCCTTAGACACATTAATGACCTAATCTGGGCTGGGGATAATATCTTTATGAGCTGTATCAATAGAAATGAATATAACCTTACGTTTATGTACAAATCACAAATGTGATAGTACATAATCACAAATGCGATAGTAGATGCATTGATTATTTGGACCTCAAATTAGATGGATCAAACATTAGTAACACATACACTTTTTTATTTCCAAAAGTTTTTTTGTTAAATGAACTGCAGAAATCAAATTCCAACAAAATGGTACAAAACAGTATACAATGGTAATAATTGTAATGATGGCAATGTGACTTACAGTATACAATAAATGTTCTATATATTTTTTTTTCCCCAAATATGTGAGATACGACAAAAAAGATTACAGTCACAACACACTTAGGTGCATATGAGAGCGTAAGAACTGTTCAGAAACACATATCATAAAGGTAACCTATTTAGTAGAACTAAAAGGCAGGAGAACCGGTTGCAAGAATTTCAAGGTTGTACCAGCATGTTAACGGGACTGCAGCCCTCAAAGATTCTTTCACAGATAAAGGAAGTGATTTGACATAAGGTAACCATGGGCCTTATTCTGGTTCACTCCTTCTGGCAAATTCCTTCTTAGATAGAGAAAACCATGTGCACTGCAGGGGGGCAGATGTAAAATGTGCAGAGATAATTAGATTTGTCTGAATTATTTTGTTTCTGTGAAGGGAAAATACTGACTGCTTTATTTTTACACTGCAATAACTCTTTCTGCACAAGTAACATCTACCCCACCGGCAGTGCACATGGTTTTGTCCAGCTAAGAAGGAATTTGCCCGAAGGAGTGAACCAGAATAAGGCCCCATATATTAAAAAAACTTCTTAGCGATCTCTTACAGCAGGGGTCTTCAACCTTTAAGACAGCGTGGGCCACCTAAAAAATCCAGTGAAGCCCGAGGGCCACTATACTCTACTGCGGTATTTCGGACAGCCTCATAGAGGGGTTTATTCTAGTTCATTCTTTCTGACAAAATCCTTCTTAGATGGACAAAACCATGTGCACTGCAGGGGGGCAGATGTAACATGTGCAGAGAGAATTAGATTTGGGTGAGTTATTTTGTTTCTGTGCAGGGAAAATACTGGCTGCATGATTTTACACTGCAATATAGATCTCACTTTGAAGAAAAACCCCACCCAAATCTAATTCTCTCTGCACAAGTTACATCTGCCCCACCCGCAGTGCACATGGTTTTGTCCATCTAAGAAGGATTTTGTCAGAAAGAATGAACTAGAATAACCCCCAGAATCACAGCTCCCCTATAACGTCAGCACAGTCCTTCATAGATAGTTGGCACAGCCGCCCATACTCAGCACATAACCCCCCCCCCACACACACACACACACACACACACACACACACATACCCAAATAGTTATCAGCAGACAATTTGGGTTCCAGTGCAAACAGTAAAATTTGTGCCCCTCCCCCCCCATATATAATTTGATATTGAATAAATTGCATGCGCCGTAGGCGCGCTTCCAAAAAAGGGGTGTGGCCTAATTATAACGAGTGTGAACTAGCGGGAAAACAATTACCTGACACCTCTTTTGCAACCTGCATGACCAGACATTGGTTACCGCAGGAATGGTCGTTGTCCTCACACGCTTAAGTTGACTGAAGGCTGCACAGTGACATATAAACATGAAGGCCCACACAGTGACCTAGTACGCCTCACAGATCGAACCCAAACAATGAAAGGCTACTTAAATCAATATACACTGTTACACTGTTTATCCATTACACATTATGCCGCACACCGTGATGCCCATTACACATTAATCCACACAAAAATTATGCCCATTGCACATTATGCCACAGACCATAATGCCAGCAGTACTCCTGCTTATACATATGATGCCCCAGCAGTGCCCCTCACCTAATGCCCCAGCAGTGCCCCTCACACACAATGCCCCAGCAGTGCCCCTCACACACAATGCCCCAGCAGTGCCCATCACACACAATGCCCCAGCAGTGCCCCTCACACACAATGCCCCAGCAGTGCCCCTCACACACAATGCCCCCAGTAATGCCCCACACTCAATGCCCCCAGTAATGCCTGCAGCATTGCCAGGTCCCCTGCTCCCGCCAGCTGTACCTCCTCATCCTGCAGCTTTGCCGGGTCACCTGCTTCCACCATCCATGCCTCCTCCTGCAGTTTCGCTGGGTCCCCTCCGCCAGCTGTGCCTCCTCCTCCTGCAGTTCCAGCAAAGGGTCCCCTGCTCCCGCCAGCTGCGTCTCCTCCTCCCGCAGCTTCGCTGGGTCCCAACTCCCCAGCTCGTGACCAGACGTGCGTCCTCCTCCATCAGCCGCGCTGGATCCACTCCTCTGCCCTGCCTGCAGCCAATGGAAATCGGGTTGGCGGCACCCGGGGGGGACTCCATTACGCTGCCTCCCTCGGCAGCGTTTTCTTTTACTTTAAAAGAAAAAATCCTGTGCATGGCGGGCTGGCGGGCAGTGGGCCACTGAGATCAGCTCCGCGGGCCACGAGTGGCCCGCGGGCCATGGGTTGAAGACCCCTGTCTTACAGGAAGAAAAGCTTTACTCAAAACTATAGTATTTCCAAAACTTTCATACTTGTTACAAATACTTCCACTACAACCCACTGAACGAGATATCTCTGATTATAGAACCTTGGCCCTTATTCTGATCGGTGCGGATATTCCCGAATTCTTATGGTGCGGTCCGCACGCCACGGTGTGCTGCCGCGTGCGGCCATCGTCCGTAGAAACGCCCACGTGTCCTCCGCATTCGGACGGACTCACTTTTTAAGAACAGGGCGTGTTTACGGACGAAATACAAACCATACGTGTGCGGGTGAAACACTCCGATTCTGCACGGTATTACAGAGTATGCACGGGAATCCCGCATCCAAACGGATGGCAAGCGGTGCTTCCGCACGGAAGCGGTGTATTTACGCCAAACTACAAACTATTATGTCTATTCTGCAATACATCACATGACCCACTTATTCAATTACCTATCCTCATACAAAAATGCCTGTTTGGAATTGGAATCAATTAGATGCCAATATATCCTTACAAGCATGCCTAACACATGCATTGCACACATTAACCCTTACAGCAATTGAAGTGCAATGGTTTCAATTAAAGCACTGACAAGCGTCCTATTAGTGAGTAATGAGTAAAGGAGTCGATTGTATTGGGTTCAGGTGTTAATGCTTGTAGTCATTAGGCGTTCCGTTCGGCTACCGCAAGACCGAGTGGTTTCCGCAAAGCAATACTTGACTTATGGACACCGCACATTTCTATCGGTTTTGGTCGCGTGCATTCGGAGTGCTATCCGAATGTACGCCCCCCAACATAAGTGTACTCCCCCGTGTCCGCCCATGTTTCCTCCCAGTTTTTCCCACTTTGAAACTACGCCCATGTCTCATTCCGCATGACGCCCATAATACGCCCATATTTCAAGACTGATTGCGGGGCACAGTTTTGTACAGGATTTGCACGAACAGGTACGGAGTCAATGCGTGGCACATGCGCGTGGCGTTCTCCACGCATGCGCAGACGCCGTAAAGACGCTATCCGAAAGTATGCGGAAAAGTACGCATCAATCAGAATAAGGGCCCTTGTTCTGCAAATTCATATGGGCTGGGACTGGGAGGAAACCTCAGATACCTGAGGTGTGAGTTTATGTTCTTACAAGTGCATCATTTTGTTCAGTCTAATCCAACTCCAGTGTCCAGCCTAGACAAGCCTAATCAGATACTGTCATTGGTCTCGCTTAATTGTGTTGGGTGTGGAATAGGGGTCAGACAGTCGGGATCCCAACAGTCATTAGCCCGACGTCGGGATCCCGACTGGCCAGAATCAGATAGCGTGGTGAGCGCAACAAAGCCCATTGCGGGCATGGTGGCTCGCTCTGCTCGGCACCTATTCTATTCTCCCTCTATGGGGGTTGTGGAACCCACGAGGGAAAATAGCAGGTGGCCGTCGGGAACCCGGCTGTCTGTGTTTTGACAGTCGGGATCCCGACATCGGGTAAATGCCTGTCGGGATTCTGTCTGGCACCGTTTGTGTTTTGGATTTTCGCATTCGCTATTTATACAATATTCTGGTGTTATCTAAATCAGAGACCTATCATGCAGTTTTACACTTGAAATGGTCAGCTGATATTCCTACCATTCCCTCTTTCTCCCAAATATATATAAAAAATGGAATTTACATTAAAATATTTACATTCTGCCATGTTACAAGAAATGCACCTTAAATGTCTTAATAGAGCGTATATCACACCTATACAATGCGCATAGGGAGCCAATTATTTCCATAATTTTTGGGAATGTGGTAAAATCTGGACTTATTGGAACAAAGTTTTACATTACATTAATAGTCTTTTTTTCACTGACTCTTATAAGAAACCCTATGGCTTGCCTTTTCTTGTATTTTAAAGATTGGGATCTTGGCTCAGACAAAAAATGTGTTGACTGTACTATTGGTCTTAGGCAAAAAATGAATCCTGCTACACTGGATTCATAAACAAGAGCCGTCTGTCCAGGTATTAAAATGTGCATTGTTAGATATATTATTCTATACAAGACAAGCTTTATTACCAACTGCAGAGCAGGATGTCGCCAGATTTTACAAAAAAATGGGATCTATTTATACGTAGCCTAGATACGGAGATACAATCCCATATAAAGTTTTTGAGTCAACCACATGGTTCCTTCGACGTCCGATAGCTCAAGGTGGTTCATGACTTTGTTATATTTTAGACATGCATTCGATTTATGTTAAACACGGAATAATTAGCTATGTCTATCAGGAGGAAAAGAAAAAAAAAGGAAGGAAAGAAATATATATATATATATATATATATATATATATATATATATATATATATATGTATATGGGGATGTAGACTTTACTTTTTATTCCTTAGTTCACAACATACACACTAGATTAGACATGGTGTTCTTAAGTACTGTGAAAAAGGGGGGATTTGAGACTGCGCTTGCTAAATGATGTGCAACAGGTGTCTCTAAAATATTTAATTAATTAAAATATTCACATATATTATCACATGAAATACATTAAGAAAAAATTACAATATAAAAAAATTGGTGGATACCACAAATAGATGGAGAGCAGGGATAGTCACCCACAGTCTGGTCGTGATATGTCCTGTATCCGTTCCTATGATACCTCCAGGTAATTGTCCCGTATAGAATGAGGGTGATGGAATGCTGGGAAAGATAGGTGATCGGACCAGGGAGCTCCTGATGTTGTGGGTGCTCAACCTGGTGGGCTGGATGTTGTTGCCACTTCAATATCCTTGGTTGGAAATGCAAATGTAAAAACCAGGGAGCTCCAGATGTTGGGGGGTGCTCTACCTGGTGGGCTTGATGTTGTTGCCACTTGAGTGGCAACAACATCAAGCCCACCAGGTAGAGCACCCCCCAACATCTGGAGCTCCCTGGTTTTTACATTTGCATTTCCAACCAAGGATATTGAAGTGGCAACAACATCCAGCCCACCAGGTTGAGCACCCACAACATCAGGAGCTCCCTGGTCCGATCACCTATCTTTCCCAGCATTCCATCACCCTCATTCTATACGGGACAATTACCTGGAGGTATCATAGGAACGGATACAGGACATATCACGACCAGACTGTGGGTGACTATCCCTGCTCTCCATCTATTTGTGGTATCCACCAATTTTTTTATATTGTAATTTTTTCTTAATGTATTTCATGTGATAATATATGTGAATATTTTAATTAATTTAATATTTTAGAGACACCTGTTGCACATCATTTAGCAAGCGCAGTCTCAAATCCCCCCTTTTTCACTGTCTATTTTTTTGGGCTAGACTTCCCAAACCTAGAGACTGCTGCTCCAGCAAAGCAGCTCTGCTCAGGCGCCCCTCGGGCCACTTTTTAGTGACCCTACCCCCCCTTGTTCTTAAGTACTGATCTGCGCAACTAATCTTGGACGTTAAGATACACCCTAGCACCTGGTCAGGTCATTGTCCATTTACAGTAGATTTAGAATCCCCTTACCCTCTGAACCGCTTCTTCACTTGGCTCTTTCTGAACCCCTCTCTCCGTTTAGAAGTGGACTCCAATATCCATAACTACTTTGTACTCAATACAAGCCCCACTATCTCTCCCCAATTGCTCCGGGACACACACACAAGACTATAATCTGCTGAATTTTGATTAAATCTGTGCCATATATGTGGAAATCTAAAGCTAAAGGGCTCATATAACTGATGTCACTTGTGGCTCGCCTGGACACCCTTCAAAAGAAGACTGGTTCGGTTGATGACTACCACAAACTGGAAGTGGCCAGAGGTGAACTAGGCGTTTCACTTACTGCAAGAGCAAAAACATCTCTCAAATGGCTTAACCAGACCTTCTATGAAAAAGGTGACAAGGCTGATAGAATATTGGCAACTAGTTTACATTCTAAACTATAACAAAATAACATTTGGTACTTTTTCACGGCGGCAGGCTACGCTACTTTTTCAGCATAGGCTAAGCTACGTTGTCAGCGTAGCCCAATGGCTGCCTAGCATAGTCTGCATAGTGTCCCCGCAGCAGCCCTGCGTACTCAGCATAGTGTCCCCGTCAGGCAGCATAGTCCCCACGAGCTGCAGCTCTGTCCCAAACACATTTCATCCCATAAAGGGACTTTTTCATTGAAAAAGTCCCTTTATGGGATGAAACGCGTTTGGGACCACCACCCACCCCATACTGTGTTACTTATATTGCTTACCTTTGCAATTTTGTATATTTGTCATTTTGAAACAATGCCAAATAAAACTGTGCTTTTACCTGAGCACTAGTCTTTGGCCCTTTTCTTCCACCCACCCCTCCTGCCACCTCACCTCCAATCATGGATCATTCCAGGCAAGGGGTGCATACTGAACCTGCAATACCTAAGGGTAAGTTACTACAAGTTTTTACACCTTACCTTGACTCATATTGACAAATAACCTTACACTTGAGGTACGGACACCTAACACAGAAGCAAGGGAACCACACTGCCGAACCCCCAGCCTCAAGTCTCCCTGAGCTGAACATGCCTCTTCGTGGGACACCATCATACTACATCACCAACTGCAGTTAAGCACATTGGACAGAATCCCCCAACACCGAGCCCACAGTTATCACTCCCAGCCACAGACTATATACTCAGCGACATTGGACAGTTCATATTCATCACCTAACGCTAGAGCGCCAGCACCCCCATTCCTTTATCAGATTTCTACAAGGGGGGGCCAGGAGTCCCCCGCCCCCACAGTTGCAGGCTGCTAAGTGTTCACCTCTTTCTCTCTGAGCGCTGTGCAAACACCAGTCACTTATCACCTTTCT
Source organism: Crinia signifera (assembly GCF_055691185.1). Lineage (NCBI taxonomy): Eukaryota > Metazoa > Chordata > Amphibia > Anura > Myobatrachidae > Crinia > Crinia signifera. The sequence goes on from NC_139227.1 coordinate 69,464,585, forward strand.
GAATAGACCTGCTTCTGGGGTTACCTGCCATTATACATGTACGTTAGACTGCTGGAGGATTCCCTCCCATGGAGGACAGCTGTGCCACATTTTGTTTTGTTTCCCAGTTTCACAGGGTTACGTTAGTCTTCCTCTTGTCTGATCTGGAGGTGTTGGGTACCTTGTCTCCCTGCAAGGCCTGGTGGCACCAAAGTTGGGGCAGACCTAATTGCCCCCTGGCTATTATATGTGAAGTCTTAGGGCCTTATTCTGGTTGGCGCGGCCGGGCCGTACGCGTACGTCCCGGGATTTTTTATGATCTGCGCATGCGTACATTCGCCAATGCGCAGGCGCGACCACTCACCAACGCTTACGGACGGGTCTCTACGTGCGAAAAAACCTGTACGCGAGTGTACGGTATTGGGGGCGGCATAGGGGCGTGTTGAGGGGAGCGGCCGAAATAATGAGGGAAAATGGGCGTAAATATGGGCGTACACGGGGGTGTGCACCAAAAATGAGCGGTGCTACTACCGCACGATCGACTAAGGCACCGTTCATTTCGGACACAAAACAGGCGGCCGCCAACCGCCAGCTCAAACCACCCCTACAGATACCGCATGCCAGCGTGCGCCTGAGTTTGCTAATTAACGCTGATTCCTACTCAAACACATACACCTGAATGTAATAAGCAATGCTGCATAAATTTTCTATGGATCATGGGATCTGGGGAGGGAGATGGTATTAATAATCTACCCAATGAGGTCTTGTTCAGTAAGTGAATTCCAATAAGGGGTAGTCTCTCCCTTGTCCCATGCCTCATGCCCACTTAATACAGTTTAGATTCGTTAATATGTTGAAATAAAAAAAAAAAAAAAAAAAAGGGGGTTTCTTTTAAGTTTCCCTCTTCCCAAGAGCATTCCCCCTAGCAGTTATTGCTTATTCATTTTTAATGTTTTTTCCTTTTTTCCAACCAGTCCTCGGCTTCTTTTGGGTTTGAGAAAAAGCTTGTAGTGTTCTCATATATTACTCGCAATCTTGCGGGGAAGATCATGGAATATTGGATATTTAAATCTCGTAGAGCCTTTTTAACATGCATGAATCCTGCACGGTTTTTTTGCACTTCGATGGCAAAATCCGGATAAAGCGACACTCTGTGGCCTTCATATGTGATCTGTCCTTTTTCACGGGCTGCTCTTAAGGCAGCATCTCTATCCTTATAATGCAGTAGTCGAGCTATCAATGTTCTTGCGGGGGCACCAGGTAATGGCGGTCTCGAAGGTACCCTGTGTGCTCGTTCTACAGCAAACTGCTGGGTGAATATTTCAATTGAGAAAGTCTGCTTGAGCCAGTGTTCAATAAATTTTTCTGTGTCGCTCCCCTCTACTCGCTCTGGGAGCCCGACTATACGAATGTTATTTCGCCGAAGCCTCCCCTCCATATCTGACACTTTAGTTTGCACACTTGAAATTTGAGCGGAGAGAGTTTCCACTTTTTTTATCAGTGGAGCAGTTGTATCTTCCAATTGTGAAATACGAGTCTCTGTTTCCTGTACTCTTTCTCTAATATTTTGAAGGTCTTGCCTTAATAGAGAAACATCCGATTGCACTTGGCCAATCTTCTCTGTTACCCTCTGTTCTGAGGCATTTATTGCCTGCAGGATTTGTTGTGTCGACTGCGTCGGCTCTACAATTGAGGTTTCCAATTCTGCCCCATGATCCATAGAAAATTTATACAGGGTATATAGCGTATAAGTTGTGACAAACTATTGGGTTTAAAAAACCCTTTTCCCCCTTTTTTTTTTTTTTTTTTTTTTTTTTCTTTTTTGGGTTTCCTCTCTATAAATTGAAATATGAAATCAGGAAAAAAGAAATTATAATAAAAAGATGTGTGGGAGCCCCATGCTCCATTAAGATCATGGGAGCTTCTGGGCTCTGACACCCACGAAGAAAAAGAATAAGCAATAACTGCTAGGGGGAATGCTCTCGGGAAGAGGGAAATTTAAGAGGAAGGAAGGAGGGAAAAAGGAAAAAAAAAAAAAAAAACCCTTTTTTTTTTTTTTTTTTTTTTTTTTTTAATTTAAACTGTATTAAATGGGCATGATGTCTGGGACAAGGGAGAGACTACCCCTTATTGGAATTCACTTACTGATCAAGACCTCATTGGGTAGAGTATTGATACCATCTCCCTCCCCTGATCCCATGATCCATAGAAAATTTATACAGGGTATATAGTGTATAAATTGTGACAAATTATGGGGTATAAAAAACCCCTCTCCCCTTTTTTTTTTACCCTTTTTTTTTTTTTTTTTTTTTTTTGGGGTTTCCTCTCTATAAATTGAAATATGAGATCAGGAAAAAAGAAATGATAATAAAAAGGTGTGTGGGAGCCCCATGCTCCATTAAGATCATGGGAGCTTGTGGGCTCTGATACCCACGAAGAAGAAAGCGTATGGGAGCTCATATGGTACAGGGATTCAGGTATACCTTAAGGGTAGAGGTTATACAGGGTGGGTTAGGGAGGAGGGAGGGGTTGTTAAATGTTGTGTATATGTATAGGAACTGTATTATGTATTATGTGTATGTCAGGTCACCAGAAATCAAAAGAACGTACAAATATGCTTTATATGGAAATGAACTGCATGATATATGTATTTGGGCTGATAAATCATGAATGATCGTATAAAAGGGATAGGCTTGGTGAGCTGGAATGTTAGGGGACTCAATAATAAAATAAAGAGATCACTAGTTATGTCCCAACTTAGAAAATATGATGCAGACATCATCTGCCTGCTAGAAACACATCTATGTGGTGACAAAGTAAAAGCTATGAAAAAGCCGTGGATAGGCTTAACCTTCCATTCTACATTTACAAATAATTCAAGGGGTGTTACAATACTGATAAAAAAATCACTGAAATTCCAAGTAGAAACAAGCCTAATCGACCCATATGGCAGATACATCTTTCTAAAAGCTGTGGTGAATTATAAACCCATGTATATACTGGCAATGTATATTCCCCCCCCGTATAGCAATGATGTTATGCAACGAGCACTAACATTTATATTTGATTCTCCAGAAGTCCCGGTTATATGCATGGGGGATTATAATAACATAATGTGCAGTAAATATGATAGATGGAGAGGTAATAAGAACCAGATAGTGACAGACGGTGAAATTAAATTGACACCATTTGCGAAACTAGTCTCAGAGATAGGTTGGGTGGATATTTGGAGGAGTAGGAATCCGGGGGTTCTAAAATTCTCCTGCCACTCACCAACTCATAACACGCTATCTAGAATAGACCTTTTCTTAATATCTCCTATACTGGCTCCTGCAGTAATTAAAATAGAATATCTGTCTAAAGGGATCTCAGACCACTCACCAATATATTTAAAAATTGACTTAAATCAGGATAGAGGGAAAACAGGATGGAAACTAAACCCATTCTGGTTGGACGTGGTGGATACGAATGCAGAAATGAAAGTAAACTGGGAAAATTATGTAGTAGATAACAGCGCATATCAAAACCCGGCAATAAGACATGATGCCATGAAAGCGGTAATAAGAGGGTCCTTTATAAAAAAGATATCAGAAGCTAAAAAAGAGAGTAGAAGTAAGGAAAATGAATTAGAAAATAAATTTTGTCAGCTAGAAGAGAAATATATCAACTCCTGCTCATTGAGCAATAAGATAAATATGATAGATGCAAAAGAGGAATGGATAGAGTACCTTTACAATAAATCTAAACGGAGAACACAGTTCAGCAGACATCGCCAGTATTTTCAGGCAGAGATAGGGGGCAGCCAGCTGGCTTTCATAGCCAAGGAGGAAAATAGCTGTAATTTAATATCAAATATAAAAAACTCAGCAGGTGAAATGTGCTACTCCGGGAAAGATATAACAGAGGTCTTTCGTGCATATTATGCAGAGCTGTATGGGTCTGGAGAGAGATGCACTGAAAAAGATCTGCATGAATACCTGCAACAAATTCCCATGCCATCTTTAACGGCTGAAGAAGCAAATATGTTGGAAGCCCCATATACAAAAGAAGAAATAGCAGAGGCTATCTCTTCCCTACCAGCCAACAAGGCACCAGGGAGGGACGGGATACCCACAGAGGTATATAAGAAGTATGGAGACTTCTTCATTCCCTACTTAACGGAGCTATTTAACATGCTGCTTGAATGGGGTTCCCTTCCACCCTCAATGCTGGAGGCAGTAATAATTCTAATACTAAAAAAGGAAAAGGATCCACTCTCCCCAGACTCATACAGACCCATTTCGCTGTTAAATACAGACGTTAAAATTCTGGCTAAGGTAGTGGCCACAAGGCTAAATAGGGTGATGGAATCTATAATCCATCTAGACCAATCCGGTTTTATACCAGGAAGAACCACCACCCAGAACTTGAGGCGCCTGTATTGCCATTTGCAGAGAGATCGGAGTGCGGAGTCGAGGGCCTTGGTGGTATCTTTGGATGCCGCCAAGGCCTTCGACACTGTCAGCTGGAATTATTTATGGGCGGTGCTCCAAAAACTGGGGTTTGGATCAAGGTTCATTAAGTGGATTCAAATGTTATACACCTCTCCGTCCGCCATGATATCCATAAATGGATATGTATCGGATACTTTTGATCTAAAGAGAGGTACCAGGCAGGGATGCCCCCTGTCGCCAGCATTATTTGCTATGGCAATAGAGCCATTAGCCTGCAAAATCCGGCTAGACCCACAAATAAAGGGAATAAGGATTGGAGAAATTGTAGATGTCGTGGCACTATATGCTGACGACATGCTGGTATTCCTGCAAGAGCCAGAAAATAATATTCAGGCTATGCTTGGCCTGGTGAACAGTTTTGGCGCAGTCTCAGGACTGCGAATTAATTGGGAAAAGTCAAGCATGCTTCCAGTATCGGGTAAAATACCAGAAGAGCATCGAGATCTATACCCACTGGGGTGGACACTCAAGCTCAAGTACCTGGGAATCTGGATAACTCCGGATGTCCAGGAATACGTGAGGTTGAATGTTGACCCAATTACAGCAGGTTTTAAGGAAAAGATACACACATGGAGGAAACTGCCAATAACCGTAACTGGACGCATAAACATGTTTAAAATGATTATGCAACCAAAGTATTTATATGTATGGCAAAATTCACCTGTGTATATCCCCAAGTCAACATTTACAGCTATAGAAAAAATACTATCTTCATTTATCTGGAAGAATAAGCAGGCCCGAGTGGCAATTAAAACCTTATATAAACCAAAGGAAGAAGGAGGGTTGGCTCTCCCGAACCTGAGGAATTATTATGTAGCGTCACAAATGGCGGCTATGAAAGCCTGGGTGACTAACAAACTAGAACCCACGACAAAAGCTCTCGTAGGGGAACAGCTAGGAATGTGGAAAGCTCCAATACATTTTCTGCTATCGGGTCACTCTTTGAGAGGAATCGCTCCAACATTTCGCCAATTAGCATTGGTATGGAGATATGTGCATACATTGTTCGAATGGACAGGAATAGAGGCAGAGACCCCCATATGGTTCAATAAAAAATACTTAGAATTGGACAAGCTATCTGTGAATAATATCTGGCAAAAAAAAGGTGTACTAGAAATAGGACAACTATATAATAATGGTCAATTTAAATCATTTAATCAACTGCAGAATGAATTTGGAATATTAAATAGTAATTTCTATAGATATTTGCAATTGAGGCATGCCATAGAAAGGCAATTTGCAGGGCAAACCCTGGAAATTTCTACATCACCTGTCAAAATTCTGCTGCGTAAAATGAGTAAGAAAGGACAGGTAGCACAATTATATGCGAATATTAATGTAAACCAAAACCCTCAATTATTAGACCAACTCAAAACTAAATGGGAAAATGATATAGGACCATTAACAGCAGAAAATTGGAAAAGAGTAATGGGGCTATTAAAAAATGCCACTTCATGTGTAAGATACCAACAGGTACACTTCTTCATTCTGCACAGGGTATATCGTACCCCGATGATGCTATATAGAGCAGGCTTAAGAGATAATACAAGATGCCCTAAGTGTGCAGAAGAAGGGGCGGACTTCTGGCATCTGATATGGGGATGCTCTAAAATCCAGTTATTTTGGGAAGAGGTATGGAGAGATGTCAGGGTCACAGTGCCCAATATTGCCCGGCTAGGCCCCAGGATATGCTTATTTGGATTAGGAATGGAGGGAGGTAATTCAACACAGCTGTATTCATATATTATAAGTTTGATTACTTTAGCAAAAGTTATGATAGCGCGCACCTGGTTTTCCACAGAGCAACCAGAAATAGCAAAATGGAGAGCCCTAGTAAAAGATGTGATTAAACATGAAAAACACATGTTCAATACAAGAAACGCAATGGCCAAATTCCATAGTAAATGGGGTAGATGGTGTGACTCTAGCATGTATAGAATAAATGAAATAGAGGAAGATCAAGGCCCAGATCAGAGCAGTCGGGTGGTTATATAAATACAAAAAGAATGGAAAATGATATATGTGGGGTTTTAAGTAATGAAAAAGGTTATGGTGTGAAATATAGAGCATTAATATACACAAACACAATTAGTTGATATTATAAATAAAAATGCCACAAAGGACGAATGAGATGCAAAGGGAAGGAAAAGGGGGTAAATATAACGTGTTAAAATATATAAGCACACTATGTAATATTAAATAAAACACACTAACAAACGGATTCGACTTAAGAAGGGAGGGGAAGAGGGAGGGTGGAAGGGGGGAGGGGGGAGTGCTCTCTTAATTTAATACTTTCCTTGTTTTTTTTTTTTTTTTTTTTTTCTTATTTTAGAATATTTCTCTATCACTAAAAACACGTACAATATTGAAGAATTGAATTGAGCTATAGATAGGCACTAATGGATATAACTAGACATAAATAATATCAGGGGGATGCTTTCTTAATTTAATACTCTATTCCTTTTTTTTTATATAGAATGTTTCTATATCACTAAAGACACATATAATATTGGAGAATCAAATGGTGTTATAGATAGGCATTAATGGATATAACCCAGATATATAGGGAAGAGAAAAGGAAGAGGAAAGGGGAGAAGGAAAAGAGGAAGAAAAAAAAAAAAAAAGGAAAATATATATCATTATAGCAAGAATCCAACCACTATAAAATATAAGTTATTGTGTAAATGGTGGGATGGACTACCGCCGACTGCATTGCTCTGAAAAGGCTATTTCAATATGCAGATAAACTAGAACAGATATGAAGTATAAGAGTAAATACTATATAAAATGGTGACCTGTAAGTGTATTGTAATTTTAAGTGTATTATGTTTGTGTAAAGTAATTGTCTTTTGTATGAAATGAATTTAAAATAAAGATTGATGAATTTAAAAAAAATAAGCAATGCTGCAGTCTATTAAGTCCAAACCATGATTTCACTACCTGCAAGCCACACACAGCACTCAAACACATTGGAAGCTTATCTTTCTATACTTCTCGACATTTAAAGGTTTGTTTAATTTAAGGTAAGAATCTTTTGAAGACCTGCTTATATATGCTAAGGTAGCTATTTGCTAAACAGTTAGACACATTCACTACGTGCTTTCATAGACTTTACACAGTAGCACACTCAATCTACACAAGTCGACATGTGTCAACGTGTTCACTCTAATACAAACATAGGTTTTGTATTTAGGATACAATAACATAAACCACATCTAACACCTACAAAGGATGTTTCAGCAATGTTTGAAGCCCATGACCACTATTTTGCACACAATCTTTGTATAGTACCCAAAATACAGAACTCTACCACTATCTCATCTGCTATGAATTGGATTTTACTACACTCTGGATGTAAGATGCCACCAATCACATTATTGCACTCACATCTCTCTAACAAAGGATTCCTACATCTGCTTATGATACTGTCAAATCATATATATGTAAAAACTTATACATGTTTGTTCACAAGCAATTTTATCATGTTTGGCCCATTCACACATCTTTTTTTAGGGAGGACACATATGCATTCCTACACAAATTTACCTTTTCACCCTTGTTTGTCTGCCTCACCCACTCCATGAGGAAAGCATTGTTCTGGACCTGCTTTTACCTACTACGGTAGGAGCTACCTCACCTGCACACAAACTGCTTTCTCACCTATTAAGTTGCTCTGCACATGTGCTGACACAAACTAATTAGCAGGGAAAAGTTGGATAGGAACATGGGAATGGCCATGGAGAGGGTTACACATGGGAAACTTCGACCACACTTCAACAAATGTTCAAAAATACCCTGGTCAGTAAGTACACATAAATCTAGTATTTGTTTCACACAAGAAATTACACATACAACAATTTTGATTTAATTGGTAAAAGAAATTTATTTGCTGTTCAGCATCACAGCTTAAAGTGTGAACACTTTAATGTCAGAAATGAAATAAACAAATAAAATAGACACAAAAATAAAAAAACAGCCAGAACAAGAGGTTGCATATCTCCAAACATGTGTTACCCTGCAAATGCAATGGTGAAAGAAATGGGGACACCAGAATACATACTGCAACAACCAGGGTGAATACTAAGCAAGATACACACCACCAAAAATGTATCCTGCATTTGTAGAGGTCAAAATAAGAACTTTAATGCCCATGGCACGCAAATGGATAGATGGCCAACTCAGGAAGTGGATGTCCAGTGCAATTTAAACATTTGGGGTCCAACCACAGAGGAAGTGAACCAGGTCTCATTATTTGGGCCCTTTTCTCCCCCTTTTAGATGGGGCCTTGGGGACAGGGGCCTTTGGGTCAGATGGCTTGCGGCGTCTTCCCCTAGTGGACACAGGAGGGTCAGCAGAGGTGGAAGGTTGGGGAGCAGCTTGGGGTGGGGCAGCAGATGGGGGATTGTCCCTTAGGGACCTGGCGGTGGGCAGCAGCTCCGCAAGAATGACATTCAGGCGGCTGAGGTGTTGGCCAATATTTTGCATGCCAGCCGCCAGAGTGTCATTAATGCGGTTGAAGGCCTCACACTGCTGCCTGTTTGTGGCCTTCCAATCCTCCAAAAATTCCCCAATCTGCTGCTGACGGAGCGCAGCATCCACCCCTTGCTGCTCGATCCTCTCCAGCGTCACCATCATGCTCTCTTCCCATGTCTCCTGTGGCTGGGGCTGGGGGTGTCTTCTTGGTGGAGGCTGGACCACTCGCTCCACCTGTGGCTCTGCAGAGGAAGATGCTGCCGGTACATCCTGGGTTTCTGCTTCTGCTAGGATAATAATTGAAAACAATGTCACCATCACATACGCACTAAAAAATCTCTTTCAAAATACAATGCATTACTGTGACTTACCATCAAAAGCAGCATCAAAGACCTCCGCCGGGAGCTCACTGTCCATATTGGAGATCCCCCTGACCTCGGCAACATCAATGACGTCCAAGGCATCCTCCTCCAGGGGGGTATACTCCAAATGATCGGGCATAGGACCTCTCCCGGTGGACATGCTGTGGTTGTACCGGTCAGTCATCTTCCTCTTCATTGCCGTTTTGAAGTCAGTCCACCTACAAGTTTAAAAATACAAATATCACCATGAGATATGTGCACCACTGTGCTACGTGTAGGGTTACCACCTAGTCCCTTTAATTCCGGACACATGTTACTTACACAGGTTCTGTGGCAGTTTAAAATTAGGTGAAGTGGAGTCTTGAAGTCAGCCAGCCACAGAACCTGTGTAATTAATATGTGTCCGGAATTAAAGGGACTAGGTGGTACCCCTAGCTACGTGACATTTCCTAGTGTGGGTGATCTTATGTTTTTTAGCCATATGTGTCCCACACACACATTCATGTCTCCATTACGAGGCATTTCAGTGTCTCATCACATTCATTAGGCCACTAAATGCACATACATACATCACTATGCAGAAATGACATCATCCATGGCCAAATTATGCACCTCCACCTGTTGTGAAACTACACATTCCACCATAGCTTGACAATGTGGTTATTATGGAGTAATTTAACTATGGGATGGCATACTGGGATGTGTAGTTTCTCACCAGCTACATGTGCACAGTTTGCTCATTCTTGTTTCAGTAGCATCATATGGAACATGTTACAACAACTCTTTCAAAAACACACTTTCTCTTGTCCCATCACATACTTCACATGAGCAGAACTGTGCCCATAACCTCACATCACACCAATGGTGCATGTTTCATATATCAATGTGGGTTATTAGACATGGTTGTGTTCACATGTGACATTGAAGTGTAGCACTATCTACAAACACACCTTTCTATTATTCTCAAAACATACATGTAACATATGTAAACACATATGACATTATCAGGGGGACAAACACCAGGGCTATTTTTCAGCAGGCTCCAGCAGCAACTGAGGCCCTTATTCTAGGTCACTCTTTCTGACCACATATTTCTTAGATGGTCAAAACCATGTGCACTGCAGGTGAGGCAGGTGTAAAACCCCACCCAAATCTGATTATCTCTGCACAAGTAACACCTGCCTCACCTGCAGTGCACATGGTTTTGTCCATCTAAGAAATATTTTGTCTGAGTGAACTAGAATAAGGGCCTCAGTTCCTGCTGGAGCCTGCTGAAAAATAGCCCTGACAAACACACTAACCTTTTCTTCACCGCTAGCCAATCTCTGACCACTGGTGACACCTGGTTCACTTCCTCTGTGATCTTGTCCCAAAGCTTTCTCCTTGCACTGGCACCCGGCTTCCTGGTTGCCAATTCTATCCATTCGCGTGCCCTGGGCACTAAGATTCTTAATTCGGCCTCTACAAATGCAGGGTTTCTCTTTCTGGTGGTGGCATCCTGCTCAGTCCTCACCCTCGATGTTGCAGCCTGTTTTCTGGTGGCCCCAGTTCTCTCACCATGCACCTGCTGGGTCACACCTGTTTGGAGAGATGCAACCTCTTGTTCTGGCTGGTTGCTTGGCCCTTGTGGAGCTGGTGGAGGTTGAACAGGGCCTGTTACTGAGGGGCCCGCTTGGTCTTGGGTCCTCCTTGTCCTCTCCTGCTCCCTCTGCCTCAACCTTTCCAGCAAGGATTCTGCTCTGGCTCTCTGGAGAGCGTCCTCAGCTGCGGAATCGTCTGAACTAGACATGTTTGCAGCAATTGTGGCCTGCATCTGACTGAATATTTATATGTTAATCTCCCGCCATGAACAAGGGGGCGTGTATTTTTTCCCGCAATGGATTTGCTAATTTACGCCGATATTTCCCGCCGATAACTGCCGCTTAAATTACGCAGGTCTCCGCGCACCTGATCAATCACCTGTATATGCACATACACAGGTTGTGGAGCATTGTGTTCTGCATCATGAAATGTGTGCACCTGTCATTCCAATGATGAGTGTTGTCAGCTGGTATCTGTTGGAGTTCGTGTATGCTTTGTGAGTCACATTTCAAAACATCACGTTATAATGCTTTCCTTACATATGTAATGAGTCTGAAATTGTCATACACCAACATGTTGCATTGTGCCCCTTTAAGCAGCGTATTTGTAAGTAGACGCTTGCGTGTATTATTTTCCGCACACTGTATATACAGTACCTCTCTCCATGGAAAACGGTGTATTGTGCCCCCCTTTAAGCAGCGTATTTGTAAGTAGACGCTTGCGTGTATTATTTTCCGCACACTGTATATACAGTACGTCTCTCCATGGAAAACGGTGTATTGTGCCCCCCTTTAAGCAGCGTATTTGTAAGTAGACGCTTGCGTGTATTATTTTCCGCACACTGTATATACAGTACGTCTCTCCATGGAAAACGGTGTATTGTGCCCCCCTTTAAGCAGCGTATTTGTAAGTAGACGCTTGCGTGTATTATTTTCCGCACACTGTATATACAGTACGTCTTTCCATGGAAACGATGTATTGTGCCCCCCTTTAAGCAGCGTATTTGTAAGTAGACGCTTGCGTGTATTATTTTTCGCACACTGTATATACAGTTCCTCTCTATACATTGAATGCATGCTGTTGGTTTTGGTCTGTGTATATTGGAACGGTCCGCGTAAGTTTCTATTCGCATCCAGTTTGTTAATGTAAGAAGGATTAATAAAGTTAATACCAAACAAACAATTTTTTACACCAATCAGCAAGCACCAAAAGTGATATATGTACCTGCAATTAATAACTGCGCCATTGCCACCATGACTTCAACCAGGGCTAGGGCGTTTTCTACCCAGGAGCTATTGGCCTTGGTTGAGGTCATGGACCGCCGCCTGGGGCCCAGGGGCCCTTATGTGTCAAATAATGACAAGCGGCGGGCATATAATGCTGCCCGCCAGCTAATCTTCGCCCGGACCGGCGTTCACAGGAGCCTGGGCCAAGTTGAGCGGCGCTGGTCTGACCTGCGCCGGCGGCAGCCAGTGTTGCTATCATCACTTCGCCGCCATATTGCCCGATGTAAGTTTTTATTTACTAGTATGCCTGCGTTTTTTTGCAAATGTTTTCTGTACTTTTTATAAATATGTTCCTGAGTATGTGGGTGTATAGGGGGTGTATATGGGGTGTATAGGGGGTGTATATGGGGTGTATAGGGGGTGTATAGGGGGGGTTTAAGTAGTTGCTCAGTTTTTGGGTGTAGCATATCAATTAGTTTGCATGATAAATGTCTGAAATATAACAGCAATGATAATTTGGAAGGTTATGAGCATGACTAATGTGAATTTTTCTTTCCCCCTTTTTTATGCAACCCAATCTTCGATTTCGATGTCATCAACATGAACATTTCAGCACGGGCAAGGGCACGCATGGAAGCCCGGGAGCAGGCAGCCCGGGACCAGGCAGCCCAGGAGCAGGCAGCCCTGGAGGAGGAAGAGGAGGAGGAGGAAGAAGAGGAGGACGAAGAGGAGAAGAAGGAAGAGGAGGAGGAAGAGGAGGAGGAGGAAGAAGAGGAGGAGGAAGAGGAGAAGGAGGAAGAGGAGGAGGAAGAGGAGGAGGAGGAAGAAGAGGAGGAGGAAGAGGAGAAGGAGGAAGAGGAGGAGGAGGAAGAGGAGGCCGAGACAATGGCTCAAGCTGGGGCCCACACAATTTCCCCATCCCCTTCCCCCACCCCCTCCCCAACCCCCACCCCCTCCCCAACCCCCACCCCCACCCCAACCCCCACCCCCACCCCCTCCCCTACCCCCTCCCCAACCCCCTCCCCTACCCCCACCCCCACCCCCTCCCCACCCCATTTCCTACCCCCCTACACCTCTCCACCACCCACCCCCAAACCTCTCCAATCCCCACTCACACCCACTACCTCTATCCAAATTCCCATCCCATCCCCCTTGCTCCTGATCCCCCCAACCACCGCACAGCCAACCAGCGGCGACCAGGATGGCTCAAGTAGCCGTAAGTAAATAATGTGTCTAATGTTTACCTACACATTTCTACACATAAACAATCACAACAACCACATATGTGTATCCAACATCAACATTAGTTGCAACATATCACTGCAGGGCGACCATGAGGTGTGTCCTGTCCTTCTCCAGGAACAAGGGTCCCCTTGGTGGTTTTTTTGAGTGTGGCCATGCCTCACCCCTTGAATAATTGACATAACAGTACATCCAATGAGATATCCGACATTAGTGGTGTGGTAGTAATGTGGCATTTGACCGGATTAGTTGGCCCTTTATGCTCCAAACCTTACGTGCATTTGTATTAGAGAGATAATTTTTATGTGGTGTCCAGGCTGTATATTCCTCCCCATCAACTAAAGTGTCAGTAAATGGGGTTCTATCTATTCTAGCTACCTATAAGCAATGGCACTAGACAGGATTGTCCCCTGTTGCCCCTGATCTTTGCATTGGTTATCAACTGCTAGCAGTGTGTATACGTCTTAACAAAGATATCAGAGCTGTATCCCTGGCAGTGGTGTAGCTAGGTGCCACAGTGCCCGGAGCAAGGGCATGTTTCGCCGCCCCCCCCCCTCTTGTGCGGTGAAAAGGGGGCATGGCCTAACATTATACCACTGTACACACCGTAATGCCCATTGCACATATTGGCGCACTTTGTAATACCCATTACACATAAAGCCACATGCCGTAATGCTAATTACACAGCCACGCTGAGCCGGGGATGTGACGGAGACCTCCCGCACACCACATCTCAGGTATCGGGAGGCGTAGCTAGGTCGGAGCTGCATCTAGCTGGAGAAGATGCTGGAGAAGATGCCCTCAGCGATGCTGGGACAAGTCAGACAGCTGCTGGATGATGTGCAGCACACTCACTTCTTGTAATGAGGAAAGGCGCAGAGCCGGGACATCCCCGTCACCGGCACCAGCCCGGCACACATGGGTGGGCTCCATTGTTCTCCCTGCACCAGCAGATGGGGACAGAGCTGCAGCCAGTCTCACGGGTCCCGAGACGGAGGCTGTCCCCGGGAACATGCAGCTCTTCGGATCTCCCCTCTGGTCTTTCACTGCGCCGGCTAGGGATGCCGGTGCTAGGGATGCGGTGCCATGGCGTTGTGACGTCATGGCGCCGCATCCCCGGCACTGGCGTCCCAAACCGGCACATGCACAGTTTATGGTGGGATGGGGTACTGATGCCGGGCAGAGCGGGAAGCGGGCAAACAGGGTGGGGAAGCCGGCGGTAGATTTCACGGCACTGGCGCCCGGTGACATTCCGGCGCCTGGAGCGTGTGCTCCGCTGGCTCCGACCTAGCTACGCCTCTGATCCCTGGCACTGAAACATACAAGATTTCTCTATTTGCAGAAGATGTACTTCTCACTCTGACCTCCTAACATACGTTTCTCCCTATTTTATTTCAGACATTAACCGCAAACCATAAAATTAATTGTGGTCAATCTTGTGGTTGTCCTCAATTCTACAGCTGTGGGGACAGGTATAAACATGTCACCTGGCTGTGACATTACCTCATTGGCTAGTGGAGAACTTCCCAAAGAGTACAGGCCTGCCTATACGTAAGAGGGGGGACCCCATGCTGTTTTTTTTTTTTATGTACTGTAACTCTTTAGGTAACTTTTACCCAAAGAAGCACTGTACGGATCTGACTGATTCGTGTGGACATCATGTTTGGTGGTGTTTCGCTGCCGGCAAACACAAATATAGAGCCAACCCTAACCAATTTGATGCTCTAGGCAACATTTTGGCTGGTGCCCCCCAGCACTGCCCCTAGTTCTGCCTTTGACCCACCACTCATCACAGAGCAGTACAGATCACGGCAGCATCCAGCAAAACCCATCACCCCCATAGCAATCCTCATTTTGATGCATAGGGCTGGCTCTGCACAAATGCATACACCATTGGAAAACAGAAATCAAACACATGCGCTTAGTAAATGACCAGTTTTTTTTTTTTTTTAAATTAGATTTTTATTAGTGGGGGATAGAGATACCATTTAGCTTTTATTATTTAACTATTTAACTACAATCTGGACTAACATTTGTAACCTCTCTTTCTCTACTGGTGTCTTTCCTTCAATGTTCAAACATGCAGTTATTACTCCGATTCTGAAAAAAACAGAATTCTGATCCAAGCTCTCTCTCAAGCTACCGTCCCATTTCTCAACTTCCATGCACCTCCAAACTACTTGAAAGACTCGCCTACACTTGCTTCACACACTTTCTTAACTCGCACAACTTACTGGACCTGCTTCAGTCAGGCTTTTGTGCCCAACACTCCACAGAGACATCACTGACTAAAGTTGTGAATGATCTGGTCACTGCTAAGTCTAAAGGCCACTATTCACTACTAATTCTTCTAGATCTCTCTGCTGCTTTTGACACTGTTGACCACACACTTCTCATACAAACACTACAATCCCTAGGTCTTAAAGACACAGCCCTTTCTTGGTTCTCATCCTACCTAACTAACCGCTCCTTTAGTGTTAGTGTTTAGTGTTCGTTTCTCTGATTCTACCTCCTCTTCGCTACCTCTTTTAGTTGGAGTACCTCAGGGCTCAGTTTTAGGTCCTCTGCTTTTCTCAATATATACCTCATCTCTTGGCAAACTAATCAGTTCCTTTGAACTTCAGTATCGTCTGTATGCGGATGATACTCAGCTCTACCTATCCTCCCCTGACCTGTCCCCATCTGTATTGAGCCGTGTCTCTGAATGCCTTTCTGCTGTTTCATCCTGGATGTCATCTCGCCACCTCAAACTTAATATTTAAAAAACAGAATTAATTATATGGTACTTGTGTATTTTGGCGGCGCCCATCGCATCGCATACCATAACGCATACGATGGTATGCGATGCGACGCGATATCATTCGATAGTGTACGATGGCATACAATTTTCAAATTGTATGCCATTGTACATGGCATACAATGCCATACGATGCGATTTAACATTGTATAAGCACCCTAATGGGTGCTTATACAATGTTAAGCACCCTAATGGGTGCTTACAATGTTAAATGCACCCCCACGCAACCCCCCCACTATAAACGTGAACCCGAAGCGTGGCGAGCGCAGCGAGCCCACCAGGGGCTGCGGTACGCGTCCTACGACCTTTTCATACCCCCACTATCCACGTCGGCGCGGAGTTGAGAATAGAATAGTGTGGCGAGCGCAGCGAGCCACCGAGCCCGAAGCGTGGCGAGGGGACGCGGATACCTGTGAAGCCCGCGAAGGGACGCGTTTACCTGTGAAGGTATCCGCGTCCCCTCGCGGGGCTCGCTACGCTCGCCACGCTTCGGGCTCGGTGGCTCGCTGCGCTCGCCACACTATTCTATTCTCAACTCCACGCCGACGTGGATAGTGGGGGTATGAAAAGGTCGTAGGACGCGTACCGCCGCCGCTCGCCACGCTTCGGGTTCACGTTTATAGTGGGGGGGTGGCGTGGGGGTGCATTTAACAGTGTAAGCACCCATTAGGGTGCTCAAAAGCACCCATTAGGGTGCTTATACGATTTTTCATTGTATAGGGGGTCAAAATCGCATCGCATCGCATGCCATCGGGTACATGGCATGCGATGCGATACGTTCATCGTACGATGTACATCGGGGGCGCCGCTATAATACACAAGTACCAATTATATTTCCGCCAATAAATAGTAGTTACCAACATGATATCTCTATTGCTGTTGAGAATATGACAATCACTCCTATCTCTCAAGCTCGCTGCCTTGGTGTTATCCTTGACCCTGAACTTTCATTTGTACCCCACATTCGATCTGTCTCAAAATCATGCCACATGCACCTAAAAAAACATATTCAAAATTCACCCTTACCTTACACAAGACACTGCAAAAACCTCTAATCCATGCTCTCATCTTCTCACGCATTGATTATTGCAATAGTCTCCTTATTGGCCTTCCCCAATACAGACTCTCACCACTACAGTCCATCATGAATGCAGCTGTGAGGCTAATCTTTCTAGTTAGAGGTTCATCGTCTGCAAAGCTACTCTGTCAGCAGCGGTGTAGCTAGGTGCCATGGTGCCCGGAGCAGGGGCATATTTCGCGCCCCCCCCCCCCCGGTAATGAATTGGGGGCGTGGCTAACATGTGTTGGCATGTTACATTTGAAAAGAAAAAACTTAAAAAATAAGACACTATATAAGACACTAACGGAATCTGCTGCTCTATATAAGACACTGTAACGGAATCTGCTGTGCTATATAAGACACTGTAACGGAATCTGCTGCGCTATATAAGACACTGTAACGGAAACTGCTGCGCTATATAAGACAGTGTAACGGAATCTGCTGCGCTATATAAGACACTGCAACGGAATCTGCTGCGCTATATAAGACGCTGTAACGGAATCTGCTGGGTTATATAAGACAGTGTAACGGAATTTGCTGTGCTATATAAGTCACTGTAACGGAAACTGCTGCGCTATATAAGACAGTGTAACGGAATCTGCTGCGCTATATAAGACGCTGTAACGGAATTTGCTGCGCTATATAAGATACTGCACCAGAATCTGCTGCGCTATATAAGACGCTGTAACGGAATCTGCTGCGCTATATGACACTGACGGAATCTGCTGCGCTATATAAGACACTGTAACGGAATCTGCTGCGCTATATAAGACACTAACAGAATCTTCTGCACTATATAAGACACTAACAGAATCTGCTGCACTATATAAGACACTGACAGAATCTGCTGCGCTATATAAGACACTGACGGAATCTGCTGCGCTGTATAAGACACTGACGGAATCCGCTGCGCTATATAAGACACTGACGGAATCTGCTGCGCTATATAAGACACTGTAATGGAATCTACTGCGCTATATAAGACACTGTAACAGAATCTGCTGCGCTATATAAGACACTGTAACGGAATCTGCTGCGCTATATAAGACACTGACCGAATCTGCTGCGCTATATAAGACACTGACCGAATCTGCTGCGCTATATAAGACACTGACCGAATCTGCTGCGCTATATGAGACACTGTAACGGAATCTACTGCGCTATATAAGACACTGTAACGGAATCTGCTGCGCTATATAAGACACTGTAACGGAATCTGCTGCGCTATATAAGACACTGACGGAATCTGCTGCGCTATATAAGACACTGATGGAATCTGCTGCGCTATATAAGACAGTAACGGAATCTGCTGCGCTAGATAAGACACTGTAACGGAATCTGCTGCGCTATATAAGACACTGTAACAGAATCTGCTGCGCTATATAAGACACTGACGGAATCTGCTGCGCTATATAAGACACTGACCGAATCTGCTGCGCTATATAAGACACTGACGGAATCTGCTGCGCTATATAAGACACTGACGGAATCTGCTGCGCTATATAAGACACTGTAACGGAATCTACTGCGCTATATAAGACACTGTAACGGAATCTGCTGCGCTATATAAGACACTGTAACGGAATCTGCTGCGCTATATAAGACACTGACGGAATCTGCTGCGCTATATAAGACACTGATGGAATCTGCTGCGCTATATAAGACAGTAACGGAATCTGCTGCGCTAGATAAGACACTGTAACGGAATCTGCTGCGCTATATAAGACACTGTAACAGAATCTGCTGCGCTATATAAGACACTGACGGAATCTGCTGCGCTATATAAGACACTGACGGAATCTGCTGCGCTATATAAGACACTGACGGAATCTGCTGCGCTATATAAGACACTGACGGAATCTGCTGCTCTATATAAGACACTGTAACGGAATCTTCTGCGCTATATAAGATGCTGACAGCTGTAAATAAATATACCTGGGGTTACAGCAGCAGCCAGAGAGATTCACACCCCCCCCCCCCCCCTCCCCGGGCCCCACAAATCCCCCAAACCACAAGTTTATTACTAAGTTTTTTTAAATCATTAATTAGCTTTAAAAAAAAAAAATCCACCTTGAAAAACTTCTCCAGGCCACAGCCAGCGTTTGGGAAGGCTGTAGAGTGTTGACGCTGCTGTAGCTAGGGAGGAGGGAGTGAGTCAGGTGACAGGTGACTGGTTCTGGGAGGAGTCGAGTGCTGCTGCGCCGCGCTGCCCTGAAGCCGGACCGAGCAGTAGCAGCAGCAATTTAGACAGGACAGAGGACTGGAGTCAGCCGCCCGGACGGTGCGCTTGGCGGCAGGGAACGCCGGGCGAGCAGGGCAGGAGGCAGGCGCCGGGCAGGGCAGCTGCCGCGCACGCTGCCCGCCGTTACCACTATTTAGTATGATCCTTGTGCAGGGATCATTTGCGGAGGGGGGGCGGGCCGGTGGCGCCATTCGACCAATAGCCGCCCGGAGCATGAGCTCCGGTGGCTCCGCCCTCCCTACGCCTCTGTCTGTCAGTCACTTCATTGGTTACCTGTATTCTACCATGTTCAATACAAAATTATTTTACTTACACACAAAGACATAAACCAAACTACACCAACATACATATCTTCTCTTATCTCAAAATATCTTCCAACACGACCTCTACGCTTCTCCCAAGATCTGCGGCTCTCAGCCACACTCATTACTCGCTCCCGTCTGCAGGACTTTCTTCGGGCTGCACCCACTCTGTACAATGCCCTCCCAAGTACAATAGGACTCTCCTCCAGTCTCCAAACCTATAAGTGTTCCTTGAAAACTCATCTCTTTAGGCAAGCTTATCAAATTCCAGAACCAGTCACAGAACCTTGCTATCATGACCACCATGGCTGCTACCCAGTTCACCTATGCTGTGCCTAACCCTAAGACTTATGTCAGCGTGTCTCCTGTCACAGCACTCACCTCCGCTCCTGTTCCTTATGCTGGTGGTGTGCATACTCTCGCACTGTCACCACCAGGTGACAGTGGTGGCGTGTACTCCGGTGCCATGCAGGGTCGTTTTGGCGTGAGATATGAGCCGCCATGACAGGTCTGTGTTTGGTTTGGTCTCTGGCTGGAATTGCCGGCAGCAGCGCATGTGCACACAATCCCCGCCGGCTGGTTTCCGTCGCCTCCGCTGGCGGCGGCCATGTTTTGGGATCCATCAGCCTATACTGCGCGGCTCCACCTAGTGCTGTCAAACAGCCATCCAATCGCCACACAGCTCACCCTTCAAGTACTGACTTGCCAGGCAAGACCGGCCGTACAATGATGTCCAACCCTATGCATCATTGCTCACTCCTGACTGTCTGTAGCATTCCCTACAGTTCCTGCGCCTCTGGTGAAGTCATCCTCTACACCTACTGATCGTCTCACTGCTATACCTGTGTACCACGGAACCTGCTGCCACCTAAACGGACTGGATAAGGTTAGCCCCCCAAAGGGGTATTATCTTTCTCCTCACTCCTGATGGTTATTCTCCACGGTTACTCCTGGTTCTGCAGCCACGATCCTATTCAGCAAGGTCATTTGGACTTCATCATTATTTCCTTGTTCAATCCTTCAATTCTTTATCCAAACATCCAATTATTCTTCCAATCAACCAATCTTCATCCAATCATCCAATTATTCTTCCAATCATCCAATCTTCATCCAATCATCCAATTATTCTTCCAATCATCCAATCTTCATCCAACCATCCAATTATTCTTCCAATCATCCAATCTTCATTCAACCATGCAAATATTATTACAATCATCCAATCTTCATCCAATCATTCAAGTCTTCATTTAATCATCCAATTCTTCAACCATTCTTCCATACTTCTTTCAATTACCAAGCATCTTCAACTTCTTCAATAAAGTATTGCATATCATTGACTTTTATTATACCAGAAACTACAGTATTATTATTGTGCCATTATTACAACCTGTACCGCAGTATCTTCATTAAACAAGGTTTTACTTTATCTCATTGCTTCATTCCCTTCTGTTGTTAATGCAACAACCTTATATTAAAGCACCCAGCCTCCGTTACACTCCAGCTGGTGCTTCACGAAACGTGACACTTGCATTCTGGTAGAATCGATGCAATAAAGAATACAGTATCTATTCTTATGTATCAATGCCTATTTCCCTATAGATTGTAAGCTTGCGAGCAGGGCCCTCCTACCTTTTGACTGTCTGTAAATACCCTGTTTGTTGTATAACTGTCCTTTTGTAAAGCACAATGGAATATGCTGCGCTATATAAATAACTGTTAATAAAATAAATAAATAACTACAATTTCATTTTAACACTGGAAAAATAACATACCTGAGGATTTAGACGCACAAAATTAGATCAAAATAAACTCCACCCCGATCTAACCAGATATGCCCCGCCCCTTTTTGGGTGTAATTCTGCCTTTTTGGATGTCTGTCACAATTCAGGACAGTTGGAGAGTATGAGTATGATATATGGCAATCTATGGGGCAGATGTATTAAGCCTTAACAAGAGATAAATGCAAGAGTCATAAAGAGATAAATGTCCAGCCAATCAGCTCCTTTCTTACTTTTTTCAAACACAGCCTGTAACATAGCAGTTAGGATGTGATTGGCTGGACGTTTATCTCTCTTTATTATCCTTGCATTTATCTCTTGTTAAGGCTTAATACATCTGCCCCATTATGAGCATTTTCTACTCTCTGCCACACAATCTCCAAGATCCGTGGATAATGACATCTACTGTATATGTTAGATTTTAAATATGTTAGAACATGTACATAATGGGGGAAATTTACTAAAGGGAATTTGTAAAAAATTGTTGTATTTTTATCCAGAAATACAGTTATTTTTGACATTTACTATCCCGAAAATACGGATAGCACATCAATACGAATACGAATTGCCATATTTTCGGGATAGTAAATGTCAAAAATAAGTGTATTTCTGGATACAAATACACCTATTTTTTACAAATTTCCTTTAGTAAATTTCCCCCAATGCATCCTAGTAAAAAAAACACAGGGGCTTAATTCCCAGACCCAATGGAGTGCTTACCCCCGGCTCCAAGCCCTGAATGGGCCCCTTCATGTATAGCTGAGTCTGACCTACCTACACACACCGTATTTGTTTCCCATTTTTTTTTAAAGGAGGCACCAATCTCCAACTTGTCTCCAGGTGACTGGGATGGACTTACCCCTCCGGAAACACAAATTGCATTACAAGATTTGGTACTTGTGTATTATCACGGCGCCCACGATTTCCATCGCAGGGCATTGTACGAAGAAAAATCGCGTTGCATCGCATGCGATATGATTGCATGCGATGCGATGGGACGCGATTTCACCCGATTTCTAATTGTACAGGCACCCAGATGCCTTATTACCATGTTAAATGCCCCACCACACACGATTTTTAATTGTATACCCACCCTCATGGGTCATGAGTATGTGAAATACCCCCCATTGTTAACGCCACCCCACTATGAACGACAACCCGAAGCGTGGCGAGTGCAGCGAACCCGCGAGGGGCGGCGGTACCTCCAAACTTTTCATACCCCCACTATCCACGTCGGCGTGGAGTTGATGTTATAAAGTGTGGCGAGCCACCGAGCCCGAGGCATGGTGAGCGCAGCGAGCCCTGCGAGGGGACGCGTATACCTGTGAAGTAATGCGCGTCCCCTCGCCACGCTTCGGGCTCGGTGGCTCGCTACGCTCGCCACACTTTATAACATCAACTCCACGCCGACGTGGATAGTGGGGGTATGAAAAGGTTGCTGCGATCGCCACGCTTCGGGTTGGCGTTAATAGTGGGGGGTCGTTAACAATGTGGGGCCATTTAACATATTCATTACCCATTAGGGTGGGTATACAATGAAAAATCGGGTCTGGGGGTGCCATTTAACATGGGACTCAATGGGAAATCTCGTCGCATCGCATGAAATTGTAATGGCATGCGATGTGACGCGATTTTTAAATTTTATACGGTACTTGTTTCCTAGCACGGCCACAATCTTATGGATCGTGTACCTTTAAGTTAAGGTACACGATCCACACGATGGACCCGATTTCCTTTGAAATCAGGTCCATTTTGCCGGCTAGGACACAATATCGGGGGCATCGCGTCGGTCGGGACCATTAACATTGGTCCCGACGCGACCGACGCGATGCCCCCGATATTTCCATAGGCTTCAATGTTAAAAAATATTTTAACATTGAAATCGTGTCGGGAAAGGTAAAATATCGGGGGCATCGCGTCGGTCGGGACCATTAACATTGGTCCCGACGCGATGCCCCCGATTTTTCCATAGGCTTCAATGTTAAAATATTTTTTAACATTGAAATCGTGAGAAAATGTGAAAAATGTGAAATGGGCCAATATGACCCATTTCACATTATAGATGTCCACGTCGTCACCCCACGATAGACGCCAACCCGAAGCGTGGCGAGCGCAGCGAGCCCGCGAGGGGCGGCGGTGCGCGTCCTCCGACCTTTTCATTCCCCTACTATCCACGTCGGCGTGGAGTTGAGAATAGAATAGTGTGGCGAGCGCAGCGAGCCACCGAGCCCGAAGCGTGGCGAGCACAGCGAGCCCCGCGAGGGGACGTGTATAACTTCACAGGTATACGCGTCCGCTCGCCACGCTTCGGGCTCGCTGCGCTCGCCACACTATTCTATTCTCAACTCCACGCCGACGTGGATAGTAGGGGAATGAAAAGGTCGGAGGACGCGCACCGCCGCCCCTCGCGGGCTCGCTGCGCTCGCCACGCTTCGGGTTGGCGTCTATCGTGGGGTGGGGTTTACGCCGTTAAATTTGGGGGGGTTGGGAATATTTTACATTGAATCCAATGTAAAATCGGGTCCCAGGGACCCGATTTACATTTCATTCAATCAAAAAATTGGGTCGAAAATCGGTCGGTCGCGTCGATCGCATCGCATGCGACCAAATCGCATGCGATGCGATCGACCCGATTTTTCCGACACGACCACCCCGATGTAAATCGGTGTGGCCGTGCTAGGAAACAAGTACCTTTTATACTCAGCCCGGGAAAAGGCTGAAATCGGGTCCATCGCATGCCATCGCATACCTTAATTAGTCGTATGCGATGCGATGGGCGCCGTGATAATACACAAGTACCCAAGATTTTGTGTAACTACTGAGACCTTCCCGGCAGCAGGGACGCATGCGATCCATCACAATTTGTTGTGACGGATTGCATGCGTCCCTACTCCCCACCCACCTCGCCGCCAGGAGGAAGGTCTTAGAATGGGTGGTCGGACAGGCAGCTGGCCCGTCCACCTGCTAGGGTCCAATGCGCACGAGGTCAGATTTAGCAGGCCATTTTGTCGCAATTGGCCGAAATTGGACCAAATCGGCTCAGTGTATGGCAGCCTTTAGTTTACTGCCTTGTAGTTACATAAAACAGAACATTTAGACATCGTCATTTACAACAGAAAAGGTAAAGATACAGCAAAGCTACAGCAAATGGGAATAGTCTGGTCTGGTCTGTTCTCTGGACATGACCTTAGAGCTCTAGCATAACCCGTATTACATTGCTAATGAAGTGATATTAAGGCATGGCTTTGCTATTATCACTGTGATTAAGGCATATAATCCCCTCTAGTAAACCAGTTAGAGTCAAAGGGAGGGCAGTTCTCTCTGCTCTTATTTATTAGATGGAACAAGTCTAGTTGGTAGGAGAACATCAAAGATAAACATGCAGGTTAACAAGGCTGAAAAATGACTTCATATGCTTAAAATATACTTTGCCAATACAGAAATTCTAAACAAAGCAAGCAAACATTTAAATACAGTAGCATGTGTAGTGCTGCATTATATATCACCAGTAAACAAATACGGTATATGGTCAACATGTTTACAATCTGAATTAGCCTTTTATCTGATCTATCAATAAGGATCATAAGGAGGTTGCTGGCCATACCTGCCTGCCACCCAGTGAGGGGGTGTCACCAAAATGCAGACTCCTGCCAATTAACAGGAGCCGGGTGCTGCACTATAACATTACATGCAGCACCTGGCTCCTGTTACAGTGTAGAAGCCGACAATGGCCCTTTATTCTGGTTGATTCGTTTGGTTACACATTCGCTCGCAGCCGAGCGAATGGACCGCACACACACGGGGAGCGAAAGCACACCTATAAGGCCACCCAAGCCGTTTGTTCGGATCAACACACAAAGGGGAGTGGCGTGCTAATGCACGTACGCTACCATGTGCATACGGATCTTACCATGTCCGCTCGGACTTCCAGCGTGTGGACAGGCGGACAGCTGAGCAAACAGGCTCTGCTGGTGTTTAACACGCCACAGCACCAATCCGCACGGAAGTAATGCTCAAACCATTACCCAATTACCCAAAGTGTATGTTGTCTATTGAATTCAATTAACTAATTGCCTTCCCCAATTACACTACACTAATAGCAGTTAAGAATACTGCTGCATTTGTGTGTAAAAGCAATGAAATATAAGAGATATGAACGCAGAGAAGTATAAATGGTTAAAGTGTGCTTCCTGTGTTGCTGCCATGTAGTTAGTTATGAGAGAAACATATATGCTGCATGGGTGTGTATTGCGTGCAGCTGAAAGTAATTTAGCTAATCTGTGTGTTGATTGTCCGAGCGAATGTTTCTCATGTGTAACGGCCGATTGCTCAGTGACATGAGCGAGGCCGACGCCCAGCACTTGTTGTCACCACCCATATGTATGCCCCAGTTACTGCCCAGTTTTGATGCTGCGCCCTATGATACGCCCAAATTACGCCTACTGTGTCCGAGCGTGCTCGGGATTTGAGGACCAGTATTTTTGCAGCTGTAACCAATATAGTATGAAATGGGATAAGGAGTCTCTCAGAGCCAGAGAGATTTCATTTGACAAAGTTGGCAAAGAGAAGAGGAATGGGGTGCAGAGATACATTGATGTGGAAGGAAGTACTGAGATAACTAATGATTTTATACCAGAACCTTTTAATATGTCCACAGGATCAAAAATTATGGAAAAGGGTAGCAGAATGGTATCCACATTTTGGGCATCTACCCATGTCCACCAAGACAAAGTGGCTTTTCTGACTCAGATATGTGGGCTCAATACAGTAGTTTTATATGAACTTCCTGCAAAGAAGCGAAGCGGAGAGAGCAAAAGAATGGTTAATGGTTAAACAAAATATCATGCGTAAACAACAAGGAATAGCTGATTGCCACTGCGTGGTTACCTGTGACCCGATTTTCGGTATCTTAGGGGTTAGGATAGCCCTATAAATTATTCACTTTTTACATTTGTTGCCTTTGAATGTTAACATAATGGAGTTTAGGGGTCTTGAGACGAGCACGTAGAGAGGACTACGTCCTCTGTTCCCTGTGGATTTCTATTCAATTCAGGCGCAATTATATCCATATACTAGCTAAGCCTGCTCGAAGCAAATGCTTGGAAAGCTAGTCCTGATTGCCTCTGTGTTTATGTATGTGTGATTGCCTCTGTGTTCCTGTATGTGTAAAAGAGAAAGAGATATAGTTTTACTCCCTGCCAGCAGATGGCAGTGTTTCAGTTACACACAGGCATATATATATGCTGTATGGATGAGGCGGCACTCGTGGATTTTTTGTGCAAAAAACCTGTGATTTAATATTCACACACCCGACATGTTTCGGCCCTTCACGCCCGTCCTCAGTGCATAAAACAATACCCCACACTTAAATGTTCTACCTGGGAGCCCAGACCTCTCCTCCCTTGTCCCCATCCATGCTGCAGCGCCGATGACCTCCCTCATTGGGACCCGCCGTCCTCCAGGGTCCTGGTCTCCCGCTGATGACACCATCCACCTCTGCTGCGCTTCACAGGTATATATATATATCAGATACCCTACTAACAGAAGGCTGGAGAGTAATGTCATATCTTCATAGCTTAAATTTGAACATGGGTAAATTACCCCAAATGGGGTAAAAATGTAATTCCTGGGGGTAATGTATGGTCACGCTGCCGAGACACAGCCGGGCATGCATATGAATCTATATGCCTGCCCGGCAGTGTCTCGGCAGAGCGACCGTCTATTACCCCCAGGAATTTAATTTCATTGCATATAGACGCTATATACATGCCCGGCTGTGTGTGTTACAGTACTGTAGTGTACAAGGACCTGATGCAGTGCAGTGCATCAGGCCCTTGTGTATAACACTCTTCCCTGCGTGATGCCCTGGGCCCCGCCTCCAAGTCCGTCCGCTTCTTCAGTAGAGTTGACTAGGTGCTGCGCCATCTCGGCAGTGAGCAGTCTGTACTACCACTGTGGCGCCATTTCTTTGCCTGGTTATAGGCTCCTGTCAAGGTATACCCATCTCTAGTCTAGGGAAAAATTCCACAGACTGTCACTATATTAGGTACTTATGTAGTACCTGTGTGCCCAATTAACATACGTATGCTTGCGCAAAGAAATCTCATTGCATGTCCTGTTTTAGTGCCATGCAATCCATGCGATGCAATGCTATCTCAGTGGTGTATATGTATATAGTTCTGATAGACGTTTGTCAGTTACCGTAGCTATGCTTTCTGAATATGCTTAAGCTACGGAAATAGCATAGTCAGTCAGAACTTGCGTAAGTGCTCCCGGGCACTCATTCTGAGGTGATTAGCTGACAGTGATGTATGCTTCACCGAGTTCTCACAGTGGGCCTTATTCTGATCTGAGCTCAGTACAAATTTGTTCTTAAAATGGGCAAAACCATGTGCACTACAGGTGGGGCAGATGTAACATGTATAGAGAGAGTTAGGTTTGTGTGAGTTATTTTGTTTCTGTGCAGGGTAAATGCTGGCTGCATTATTTTTACACTGCAATTTAGTTTTCAGTTTCAGCACACCCCACCCAAATTTAATTCTCTTTGCACAGGTTACATCTGCCCCACCTGCAGTGCTCATGGTTTTGCCCATTTTAAGAACAAATTTGTACTGAGCTCAGATCAGAATAAGGCCCAGTGTGACAGAAGTGACCGGCGTGGCAGGTAAACAACTGACCATATTCACCTTGCCTACATCTGGGGAGGAGGCTGTGGCGTTTTGGCAGCAACACCACTTGCTGCCCGTTATGCAGAATTGCATGAACGGCCATCCAATGAGGCTGTCTCTGAAGGAAGGGACGTGGCACTGCCACATAAAATCATGTAGGAAGGTCAGTGTTCGAGCGGCTCATTGATTCCCGGGGTGCCGGTTATCCTTCGGACCCTGGTCCTTTTCATCTATTCATGGGCACAGGAGATGACCAGTGTACTGTACTGCGAGAGGGAGCTGCACGGAGGCGTGTGTTATGGATCTGCTTTCCCAGCCGCAGAGGCAAATTGGAGGCCCTGGCATGGTGGTGGAGGTTGACGAGAGCCTCTTTGTCAAGCGGAAATACCATGTTGGGAGGGTGCTGCCCCAGCAATGGGTTTTTGGTGGAATCTGCAGGGAGACAGGGGCCTGCTTTCTTACCGCTGTGGAAAGGAGAGACGCCACTACCCTGATGGCTGCTATGAACACTCATTTCTCTCCTGGATCTGTGATATACTCTGATTGCTGGAGGGCATATAATACCGACCAACTTCTTCAGGCAAGGTAATAACTTGCCAGGGTAAATCATAGGTACAATTTTGTTGACCCTGAGACAGGGGTCCACACCTAAACCATAGAGCGCTTGTGGGGGGCCTGCAAATGGAGGAATAAACGTCACAGAGGAACCTCAAGGCACCACTTGCAGTTATACCTCCAAGAATTCATGTGGAGGAAGAGTTTGGGTGCTGCCAATCCCTTTGGCAGAATTCTCCACGCTCTCACACTCCTGCCAAAGGCTAATTCACTGCCTTCACAGTGACTGTTTTTTTCCCTTCTTTCTTTCTTAATTATCCTTATTATTGTTCATTATCTTTATTATTGTTCATATTATTGTTCATTATCTTTATTATTGTTCATATTATTGTTAATTATCTTTATTATTGTTCATATATGTTATTAATTATTGTCTTTCATTGATGAATCATTACTAGTAAAATCACAGTTTAACGTTAACACATGTCCACATTACTGTGGCAGATGTAGTGTATGGCTGGTATGAATGTGTTCCTAAAGCCCCTCCACTATCCACGCCACCCCGAAGCGTGGCGAGTGGGGGTGGAATGCGTCCTCCCGACCTTTTCATACCCTCACTATCCACGTCGGCGTGGAGTTGACTTTATATAGTGTGGCGAGCCCTGCGAGGGGACGCGGATTACTTTACATGTTTTCCGCCTCCCCTCGCGGGGCACGCTGCGCTCACCACGCTTCGGGCTCGGTGGCTCGCTGCACTCGCCACACTATATAAAATCAACTCCACGCTGACGTGTATAGTGGGGGTATGAAAATGTCGGGAGGACGTGTTCCACTGCCGATTGCCACGCTTCGGGGTGGCGTGGATAGTGGGGTCTCACTGTGCTCTCAATGCTTTGGGGTGGTGTGGATAGTAGGGGGGTGGCTAAAAATTGTAGTATAGTTAATACCATTGCACCCTAAAAAAATCGCATGCAATCGCATGCGATTTTGCATGAGGTACAAAAGAGCAGTGAGTAAATTACTAGTAAGATCGCATCGCATTGCATGGCACTAAAATGGGTCATGCAATGCGATGTAATGCGATCTTCTTACACAGAATAGCCCACTAAGCAAAGTGCTTAGTGGGCGCCCGGGTACTACATAAGTACCCTATTATTATCTTGAAATACTGACACTAATAGTTGCCTGGACATCACATAATCAATGGCTATACCACACACAGCCTGGCAGCCATTGATGATGATGATGATTACCATGTATGTCTGCGTGTGTGGTACAAATTTCATCATCACTGGCTGCTAGGCTGTATACCGTACTAGCAGGATATATCATCAATTTCTGGGGTTACAGTGTGTTTTACAATTATATGATTTCCTTCCTTTCAAATGAAGGGGGTAATGTCGGCGTATCTAAATATATTTTGGGGTAAAAGGTAAAAAAGTTTCCTGACCGCTGTATTAGACTATAGTAAAAATGGAAGATGAATGAACATGATTACTATTAGAAAATAAATGAGACTACAAAATGAAGCCATAAACACAATACTGTCTCTGAACACTGGGTGTCTCACTTCATGCATAAAACACAGGCCAAAATGTACTAAGGCCGCTGATTATGGTAGAGCCACTGTACGATTGAGTACAAACAGCTTCAGCTGCATTTTCAGCCTGAGAACTTGGCAGCTATACTTTGGCCATGGGACCTTATATAAGAAGTGTCCCCCAGCTGTGGCATTACCTGATGACTGTTGGAGCACGGTGCTTGTTCCAAAAATACAGAGGACCCCTACTGCTTCCCCCCCCTGTATTTTTGGAACTAGAACGGATCTAATGTAGGGTACACACCAGGACGACCCGCTCACGATGCACATCGTGAGCGGGTCGTCAGTGTCTCGTCCGACCCGCTCACGGTGACGCGGGGGTGCACGACCCGCTCACGATGTGCACCGTGAGCGGGTCCGATCCGATGGCGACCCGCACCCGGCTGTATGGTCATCATTGAGATCCTACCTGCAGCAGGTAGGATCTCAATAACGACCAACCGACCCGCGGGACCGCGCATCGGATCGGTATCGGTCCACAGCAGGTCAGAAAAGGGCCCAATCAGCACACAATCTACATCCAATTGATCGGAATTGGATCTAGATTGTGGGGATCGGGCCCTAGTCGTCCTGGTGTGTACCCAGCATAAGAGCCCGGTTCTGGTTTCTGAAATACAGAATGGGGGAATACCATGCCTTTTTTTTTTATGAATTATTATTTTTTCTATTTTTTCACAGAAGAAGCATGGAGGAATTCAGCCATACGAATGATTGTAAATGAGATAATCTGTTAGAACTCTAAGGCCATTTGCAGTTCTATCGATGGTCTATTCATTCATAATGCAGACTTCAGCTGAGCTTGCCATTCATAAAAAAGGACAATTCAGCCTTTTGTACATTTTTCCGAATGGTGGCTAAATGTGGATTGTGCATTTGTACATATTTGATCTTTGTAAATACCCCCCACTCTCTTCCATAAGGTCAAATTAATGTCAAATTGTTAATTGGACATTTTTTACAGATGCAGTTTATCAGTTAACTAATCTCATCAATAAAAGACAGAAGACCATCAAATACATTGAACTGTATGTCACAACATCCACATTCGCACAGGGCTGTGCGGGCGGGGGGCGGCAGGCATGGGTCATGCCCATGGGAACGCCCAGTTCCCATGCTAATGGCACAGTGATGCGGGTGCGGGCAGCTGACATCACCGGATGTCAGCTGCCCAATCCGGTTCACATAGGTGGGCATTGCAAATCCGAGTCACCAGAAAGTGACCTAGATTCCCAAATGCTTAAGAAATCATTTCATGGTTGGCGACCATCGAATGACTTCGACCATCATTCAAGACTGTGAATGGATGTTTATTCAAAACATCCATTCGCATGCATGCGGGGATATTCACTGTTTGAGGGGGGAGCGGGCGTTCTTGTGGCATTCATGCAGCGTTTAGTTGGCTTGAAAAGCTGTGAAATTTGACCCCCACAATGTATATTATAGTCTTCTATTAAAGATGAAATAGGATTACTAATTATCTCCATCTGTAACAAATGTATAATAAGCTCAGAAACTGGTTTTAAAGAACTGTTATTGATTATTCATCTGGTAGAACCATCACCACAAGGTTCATTCAGAGAGGAAAATTTACTAAAATGGTAGTTCTATTGAAGATGGGATGTTTCCCAGAGCAACCAATCAGATATTATCTTCTAGAAGGAGCAAAAATAAAAAAATGAATCTGATTGTTGCTATGGGCAACATCCCATTTGCAATATAACTCCTTCATTAGTACATTTACCACTGAGTCTTTTTCCTTTTAAGGCAGGAAACACCACCGACTGACTGTACACAGGGCTTAAATCAGACCGGGTCACTTCTGAGTGAATTAGCCACATACAGCGATCAGGTAGACCAGGGCTGGGCAACACCGGCCCTCCAGATGTTAATGAACTACATATCCCAGGATGCTTTGCATTTGTTTTGCTATGTGGCCATGCTGAAACTGATGCAAGGCATGCTGGGATGTGCCCCACTATAGTAAAATCCCGCCTTGTGAAGTAATGTGCATGCTGTACAATAGATGTCTACGGCCAGCGAAGAATTCTCAGCCAAGTGAAAATGTCCAAAACCATTCGTTAGTGGCAGGGGACTTACTCTGCGGCTGCAATGAATAAAGGCATATATATGGCCCAGAAATATATACAAAGTGCCAGCTCTGGCTGAATAATTGTTCAGACGGTAATCCAAATAAAATTAATTTATTTAACTCTAATAATAGCAAATGTAAAACACAATAAAACCTAACTTAGACAATGTACAACAAAATACATAAAAATGAAAATAAAGGATGGGGGAATTGTCACAATGGTGACATATAGCGGTATGTAGCAGGATTTAAAAGTCAAATGTCATAAAACATCCATGATAGGAACTTATATTACTGACTGGGAAATCGCTCCACTGATGAAATTGGATGAGGGATTGTAGGTGTGTACCCTCCAGTTGTAGACGGGTAGATGATTGTAGCAATGATGGCTCTTGTATGCAAAGAGCTTGGTAGAATCCTGATGGCAACCACTCTTTGAACTGGAAAGTCTCTTAGGGACCTGGCTTGGTGTCCCAGCAGCTCTGTTTGAAACTTTAAATCCAGAATTTGGCGGTGGTGCTCTATTATTTTCAGGGATCAAGGATGACCATCAGTGAGAGCGAAAGGGTCCAGTGTGATGCTCAACACGTTTCCCCAGATCAGTAAAATTCCGGCTTCCTCAGGAGCCGGGTCTTCGGCGAGTCAATGGATGGTGTGTGGTGCACAATCAACAGCTGCTGATAGCGGGTCAGTCTTGGGTCAGCTGCGGTGTAAATGGGACATGCTATACACTGCAGACAGCAGCGGCGGCAGCGGAGGTGAATGGATGCCTGTGTGCGGCATCCATTCACCTCCCGGACGATAATGCCATCTCCTTGGGGACTGGGACAAGGTTTTCATGTGTCGTACTAAGCCATGTCAACCCAATGAATGTTGACCTAATGACCATATACCGCCACTGTACAAAGACACTAATCCTCAGCAATTGTTATTTTATGCCCAATAATAGTGCCCTAGTTTATTTCATGAACCATAGGAGTGCCTTTTACTTTGCTCGGATTGAAAAGTCTGAACTACCTATTTGAATGCCAACCACCCCATCCCCCCCATTTTCCCTGTATAGTAAATTACTGGGTTAAGCATTTTGACCCGGTAATTTGCCTTTCAACATGGTTCTTTTTCTATGATCAGTAATAGAGAAGTCTTGAAGACCAGGGAATGTCTACCTGGTTTATCCAGATCACACTGGAAAAAGATCCATGTTGAAAGAAAGACAAATTACCAGGTCGAAATGCTTGACCCAGTTATTTGCTGTGCAGTGAGGACAGGTAACGGTACGTCCCATAGTAGCAACCTAGTTGTTTTATAAACCATAATAGTGTAATAGGTTATTTTATGAATAATAGTAGTGCCTTAGTTCACACGAAATGGCTTCAGTACACATTATGCAACACGGTACCCCAATTCACATTGGCCTGTATTCATTGCCGGGGGCAAGTGGTGACAGCGTGCAGGGCTGCCTGCCACCGCTCGCCCTCACAGTATTCAACTGACCCCCCTAATACGGCGATTCCCCCTGGCTCCATTTTTGCAGCCAGAGGAATCTGTGTATTTTGATGCTGAAGCAGCGAAACCTGTGGTGAAATGCAGCTGATTCTCTGAGGGTTTCGCTGTTAGAAGGAATCCTCCCTCTGGAAAGTTGAATAGGGTTATCGGCTGGCGAGGAGGTTAAAGAGCGAGGATCGCTGGTTTTCTGCAATCCTCACTGTCTAACCCCCTCACCAGCCACGGCAACGGCACTGAATACGGGCAATTATGACATTGTGTCCTCACTTCATATTACGTCACATTACAGAGCTGCCCACAGTTCATATTATGCCACACCATAGTGTCCCCACTCCATGTTGTGCTACACTGCAGTGCCCCAGTTAATATTATGTAGCATTACAATGCCCTCCAGTTCATTTATACCACATTACAATGAGTTGAATATGTATATTTTGTTTCTGTGAAAATCAGTAAATATACGCGATCACTGATTTTAAAAATTGTCGCCTTAATCTTCTTTCCCTAAATCATCACCCTGGTCACATTTATATCATAAATGCATGATGACTCCAGGTGTTATCTAGATTCAGATCATAGGGCACCATGCATAAACTTATGTAGTTCAGCAGATACCTAGGGAGGCCTTTTCCAGTACCACAACCTATATTCACTCAAAAAAAGAACAGGCCTCAAAAC
This sequence comes from Crinia signifera, assembly GCF_055691185.1. Taxonomy (NCBI): domain Eukaryota; kingdom Metazoa; phylum Chordata; class Amphibia; order Anura; family Myobatrachidae; genus Crinia; species Crinia signifera. The sequence goes on from NC_139227.1 coordinate 69,499,216, forward strand.
ATCCATATATAATAGCTGCAGCATGGGAACGGACAAGTTAAATAAAATAGGTGAGAACTCCAAACCCACCCCCCTCTGTGCACGCACATGGTGCATCTGCCAGATAGGTCTTCACAAGTCTCCGATACGGTTTCCGCTTTTCCTTTAATTATTTTACAAAGAAGTGAAAATAATGAATCAAGTGACATTTCCAAGACTATATTCACGTTATATACCAGGGCTCTGGGTATCGCAGCACTTCAATCACTACACTGCCTGCCCAGGCTGTAATGTATGTATGTAACATCACATGCCAACTTCCATTCAGTGACCTGGATTAAATGAATAAAGCAATCCCTGATTCCCCCAAGTTTAATACATTTGGATGTTGATCAGGAAGAGAGTAGTTGTGCTTATATGATGTGCTGTTCTTTCGCCCTTACCCATTTGCAACTTTCACATACACATCTTTGTCCCTCCTAAGGGAGACATATTAATGAAGCCACACGCCTCAGATGCCGCTCGGTATCGTTCTCTCTGCGACATGGCCGTTCTACATCACGTGACGCATGTGGAATGCATTGTTTCGCCTTCTACCCCGTGGCAGCTGCCCCTGTTTTTTCTCTAGTGTCTGCAGACACAGGCATCTGCGTCATGGCCGGTGAGAACTCGTCGAGTCGCCATGGTAATTAGTGGGAAGTCCTGGGCGTTACTCTCTTTCTCCTGCGGAAGTGACGTTGGGCAGAGAGCTGCATTTCGAACGAGTTAGAAATGGCGGAAGGTGGACGGTCTTATATCGGTAAGGAATGTCTGAGGGACGCGGGCAGGATGTCATTAGCGCCGTGCTTAATGCAGGCCTGTAATGTTGCGTGTAAAGGTTGCGATGGGAGAGAGGCAGCAAGTGTACATCGCGGCGGCTTCCCTCATGAGAATGGCGGGGCATGCTGGGACGTGTAGTTCTGCAGCGTAGTCACCGTCGTGCTGGCGGTGGGGGGCATTGTAGGCGGGAGATGGATATGGTGGCGCGGCTGGAACCTACTCACCAGATCATATGGAAGTGTGCGTGTGTCCCCTACTCGATGATTTGTACACTATGTCACTAATTATTATGTAAACTATTATAATGTATGTGTATATATGTATGTATATATATATATATATATATATAATATATTTTACACACACACATTTCTCTAGCCATCGAAATTCCTTGCTGTTCACCAGAGAGGGCACAAACCATTCATTGAGGTTAGAAATCTGTTTATTCAGTAGTATAACATATTCCAATGGGGTCTTTGTCACACAACAGAAGTATAACAATTTGGTGTGTACTTCCTATCTACACCCCAAATTGTTATGCTACTGTTGCCTGTCTTGGCAAAGACCCTTTGGGGTTATTATTGGATTATGGTATATTACTGGGAAAAAAATTCTTTACTATTATTTACAGTTTATTATATAGCGCAGCAGATTCCGTTGGGCTTTACAATAGTAGACAGTGATAACATAAACTGGGTAACAACAGACAGACTTGGAGGTAGGAGAGCCCTGCTGGAAGCTTACAATCTTTACTATGTATGAATGGTACATGCCCTCTTTGGTGAACAACCAGGAATTTGGATATTTATGGAATTCTGCGGTATACCTTAAAGGAGCACCCCTACTGATCCTCCTACTTTATGGGTGCATTTTCTGATCTTTAGCTGCTTTTCCCATATCGGTTTGCTTCTGTTAAGGAAAATAAGTTCTGTTACTGGAGAATGTACAGCTGAATGTAGATCAGCAGGTGGTGTTCCCCACGTATAAGTAAACACTAAAGAAAATGAAAGCTTTTCCTAAAATCCTTGTTTTCAATATTTGTAAAATAAACAAACCTGTAACACAAAATACAGCATAGATCTGTTCTCACCAATAGTTATCATAGATAAGCAGTTATTCACCTTCTATGTTATGTTTAAGAATATCCCTATTGATGTTACGTGGTTACCAGTGTGTACAGGTATAAAAATAAATGCCATTCTCCTGCAGAACACAAATGCACTCAATAAGTATTCAATGCTTGCATTAGCAAATATTATACAGCGGTAACCCATAACCCACAGACATATTTTCCAAACCGTATCTATTACTCGACACTAGATATCACTTTCAAGCCTATAAAGTGTTGTGAAATATTTTTTTATCGTTGTTTCTACTTCAAGCATATGCTCTTTGATACATATCTATTAACTAGTAAGCCCGCTCGAAGCAAATACTTAGAAAGCTAGTCTGCTGCCAACAGATAGCAGTGTTTCAGAGACACAATCAGACATATATAGATGATTTGGGTATAAGCTTATTTATGGACTCAATACTGTTCAGGTAGCACTAGTGTGATATGGCCCTATTTTGATGGACCAGGCCGAGAAATCTGGTAAACTGGGCAATAGTCCTGATACCGTGCACATCTGATTGGAGCCCCTGAATTGCAAGTGCTGCACGTAGGATCTGTTGGATCAGGCAGACTCTGGGATTGCATGCGATATATATCACATGCAATATATCGCATGCGATCTTGCCAGGTGACTCCAGTGGTATTAGATGGATCTACATTGCAACAAGATGTCGTAGAAGTGTATGGCCACCTTTTAGATATTAATGTAAGCTTGTTCTGGGAAAAGAGAGAAGGGGGGGGTGATAAAAACTTTCAAATATATCAAGGTACAGGTGGGAGACACACTTCACAGGAAGAGGAGCAACAGAACATGCACTGACACTAGAGCAGGGCTCGACGAATTTCTTTAAAATCTAGGAGCCAGGATGACAATTTAGGAGCCAGATAAACTAATAGGGACAGTGCGCGCCAAAGGCATGCCCCAAAAATGTACACACGCCATAATGCCCATTTACATATACCACACACCGTAATGTCCATTACACATTATACCAAACATCGTAATGTTCATTACATATAATACCACAGGCCGTAATTACATATTATGCCACATAAGTTCCACTTACCTACATGCTCGTTGCTATGGGTTTCTTGCTTGATGCCAGGGGTTAATATGCTGTTGCTATGGGGTTACCATGGTCTGCCAGGGGTAAATGCTTGGTAATATGGGGTTACCATGGTCTGCCAGGGGTAAATGCTTGTTGCAATGTGGTTACCATGGTTACATAGTAGGTAAGGCTGAAAAAAGACTTGCGTCCATCTAGTTCAACCTGGTATAGATATCCATTGCTGATTTGGTAGGTTCTGGTATTTTACAGACAAATTATATTTCTTATTTGTACCCATGGATGTTTTTCTCCAGTAAATGTTTGTCCAACTTTGCCTTGAACACATTTAATGAGCCAGCCGTTACCACCTCTCTGGGAAGAGAGTTCCAGAGTTTGACTGTTCTGACCGTAAAGAAATTCTTTCTACTAGCTGAATGAAATCTTTTTTCATCTAATCTATACTCATGCCCTCGTGTCCTAGATTCCTTTGTAGTAGAAAAGAGGGTGTGTGACAGTTCCTTATATTGGCCCTTGATATACTTGTACATGTTGAGCATGTCCCCCCTTAAACGTCTCTTTTCCAATGTAAATAGTCCCAAATTGCTTAATCTCTCCCCGTAGCTTAAATTCTCCATTCCCCTAATAAGCTTGTTGCTTGCCTTTGGACTTTTTCTAATTCTATGATGTCCTTTTTATAGTGTGGGGCCCAGAACTGCACTCCGTACTCGAGGTGAGGTCTCACCAATGCTTTATACAGTGGCATAATTACCCTTGAGTCCCTAGTTTCCATTCCCCTCTCAATACATGCCAGAATTTTGTTGGCCTTTTTTGTAGCTACATTACAATGGGCACTACATCCCAGTTTGCTGTCTATTTGGACTCCTAGGTCCTTTTCAAGTATGGAATTACCAAGTTCCTCATCGCTAAGGTTGTAACTTGCACACTGGTTGTGTCTCCCAAGGTGCATAACCTTACATTTATCTACATTGAACCTAATCTTCCATTTTTTTGCCCACTCATCTAGAATTGCAAGATCATTTTGAAGCATGGTGATGTCTTCTGATGATTTGATGACTTTGCTAAGTTTTGTATCGTCCGCAAAGATGGATACATTGCTGAGTAACCCTATCCCAATATCGTTAATAAAAATGTTAAACAAAATGGGCCCCAAAACCGAACCCTGGGGCACTCCACTTAGTACTGGTATCGTATCTGATTTGGCACCATTCACAACCACTCTTTGTTCTCTATTACATAGCCAATTCCCTACCCATCTGCAGATATTTTCACCCAATCCTAGGTTCTCCATTTTATTAATCAATCTCTTGTCTGCCAGGGGTTACCATGGTCTGCCACTATGGGGTTACCATGGTCTGCCACTATGGGGGTTAACATGCACCCGCTTGTTGACCTGCACCGTGACTATGTAGATGGCAGGCGGTCACTCAGTGAGATGTTGCATTGCCTCTTTCTCCTGCAGGCGGGAGATGCGGGTCGGGCTGAGCAGGGTGCTCATGCTGCTGTGCCGGCTGGACTGCCAGGTGGTGGTGGCCGCAATGGCCAGGGGGTGCGAGATGACAGCCGGCTCCTACACAGCGACCGCAGCGCTCCGCATAGACCGCGGCTAGTAGTGCGGAAAACCCAGTGAAGGGAGCGGGAGAGCAGGGATAACGGGCACATGAGTGTAAGATCCGAGCTGCTGCTGGAGGCCAGGGCAGGCAAAAACCCCCGTCCCCCGTATCAGGCTATCTTAAAACTTGCGCCAGATCGGAGCCAATCAGGAGCCAAGCTACCACTGCCGCTCCTGATTGGCTCCCGACCCGCTCACCGCGACGGACCTGCTCTTGCCTCGCTCTGGCTCCTATACAGCCGGTGGTAGCGGAGGAGGGGTTGACGACCGGCACTGCACCACAAGCCCACCCGGCCAGAATCTGGTCTCCGTGGCGACCGGGGTTTGTCGAGCCCTGCACTATATGGAGGAAGTTCCAGGTGAAATTTGAGTAAAAATGACTTCACAGAAGGGGAAGTGGACAAGTGGAATAGCCTCCCATCAGAGGTGGTAGACGCTAAGACAGAAGAGCAATTTAAACATGCTTGGGATAGGCATACTGATATCCTTTACAAAGTTCATTTTATCACCCGCCAGCTTTTAAAACCATTGCAGTTCCTCTTCCCTGCCTGGGTGTCTTATCACATTGTGGCCTGTATCAGAAACACTAAAAGCAGACAGTGACACCCCAGGCAGGGAGAAGGAACTGCATGGGTTTTGTAAGGTGTGGGGTGCTAGAATGTTCACCAAACTCTAAAGCTGGCCATACACCTATGCGATTTCTCTGAGGGAGAAGTTGCAAAGGATTTCCCATGAAACGCTTGCTTGCTCCTGGGTGGCAGGGTCGCATGCGTATGTCCTTTTGCATGCAATATAGTGAAGCGGAATTTTAATAGTGAGTGAGATAGAATTAATAATAAATAAATTTATAAAATGAGGTTCGTAGATTAATGAACATAACAATAATAATAATAATGTGTGTCAGCCTTGGTCAGACGTGGTCTCAATGTGGGGATGTTCTCCCATGAGGCATTATAATAGCCAGGCTGATATTTTATGTTTTATGTGACAACAAAGTGTGAAGATAAATCAAAAAGTGTTAGATACAATAATCAAGAATTAATTATTATGTGACCGTGTAATTAAAAATTATGGCGAAATATAATTGATGTTATGGTGGCTGTCACGGTGGGTAACCACAGCGTATATCCCTGTGGTACTTTGTGGCTTTAGCCCCCCTTAGGAATCTTCTTCTACCTGGGCAATGCAGGGGAAGCGATCCGGGTAGCAGGGTCAGGTCGGCAGCGCTGGTGGGCAGGGGGTCCCTGCGGCGATGGGTACTACTAGTTCCCATCAGCCGCAGGGTCCCCCTTGCCCGCCAGCACTGCCAACCTGACCCTGCTACCCGGATTCCTTCCCTGCCTTGCCCAGGTAGGGGGGGAAGAAATGATAGGATGCCTCAGTGGGGGGGGGGGGGGGGGGGAGGAGAGAGGATGCATAAGAAGGGGGGGCGGAGTTGGAAATGCCTTTATTTGCTTTCAGACACAAAAACCTGTTTAGACCTGGTATAAGACCGGGTAAATGTGTGGTCTGAAAGGGGCATGAACCCTGCTTTTACCTGTTTTTAAGAAACATTTTAAATACGGGTCTAAGCAGGTTTTGTGGTGTGAAAGCAGCAAGAAATGTTTAGCGGGTGGTTAAATTTACATCTGATCTTCTACAGTTTACCTCATTGGCCATGCTAAATATTTTACTGGGCATGCTTGGATGTGCAGTTCAACAACAGCTGGAGGGCCAAAGGTTTCCCATCCCTGGTCTTAAGTGACAGGCGATTGTGCGGCAGTATTTAAAAAAAAAAATTGTTCTTCCTCTTATATGTTGTGTCCAAACCGACTGTTTTTTACACATAAAACCGCTTAACCTACATAAAGTAATTGGGTGCGACCTGAAAAGTATTATCTGGACTTTTCGCACATAGCTCACCTTCTCAGGAGCATGCAAGCTGAAATGGGTTCCCTCATTTCTGGTTGCACCAGAATGTAGCATCACTTTAATTCCTCCATCAACCGCCATTCAATGGCAGCCACAGGAGAAAATTATTTAATTCCTCTCCTTGTGTATAGTGCTGTGCGTATAGTGCTGTGTGGCTTCCTGTAACAGATAACAGACTATGCTAATAATTTCTGTTTATTAGGGAGGAGACTTGTGTTAGTGTGGATGCATCTAGACCAGTGGTGTCAAACTCATGGCCCTCCATCTGTTTTGGAACTACACATCCCGGCATGCCCTGCCACATATGTTATATAAAGGATTGCTAAAACTGTGGCAGGGCATGCTGTGATGTGTAGTTCCACAACAGATGTAGGGCCACGAGTTTGACACCAATGATCTAGTCATATTGTAGTGGAGGATTTGGGTAAACTTGCTGCTAGGTAGATTAATGATTTCGGTATGCCATCCGTCATTCCTCGTGAGAATAAGCTGCTAGACGCATTTAAAGTTTCCTTAAATCTTTTATGTAACACAGCCTACTTTACTCCCTGAGCCAGTGTACACAACACACTACTTGGTCTAACTTGTTCTGCCTGGTCTACAGATTTCACATCAGTCATAAATGAGTTTAGTGATTCATCAATCAGATGTAACCTATATTCACTTGTAACGTCAGCGAGGCTTTTTTTGTTGTTATAATAACTCCTCTTCAATCTATCTACCACAACATTTAGGTCACTGGGAAGGCAATTCAATTGTTTAGTTTGTGTCTGATCTCCCGTATAAAGTGACAGGACATTGTGGGGCAATATTCAAGTGTTTGGTGTCTTTTTGTACACACTGCCAGTGTTTGGCTGCATAAAGTGCCTGAACCCATCTGAACAAATAGACACTATACAAAAATGTGCTGCTTGGCTGCCCAAACAGCCAACTTTATGCATATTTCAGTTCACCACCCAAGGAGGATGTGTGCTGAAATGTGTGGTGCTGCATCTGAGTCCAAATGGCACAACAATTGAATTGCTCCAAAATTAGGGCAACTACAAAAAAACAATTGCATTTGTACGCAATTGTAAATAAGTATTTGTTCAGAAGGAGTTGGGGAATGGGGGAGATGATGTTGTTGTCCACAGTGATGGAGATATGGAGTGGGGGGGGGGGGGGGGCACAATGCTGGATTGAGGAAGGATTGAGTTTGGTTCTGTCAATGTTGAGCTTCAGAGAGTGCTTAGACATCCAGGAGGTGATGTTAGAGAGGCAACTAGACACTCCAGAGGGGGGAGGGGAAGTATAGTTGTTTGTCATTGGCATAGCGCTGATCTTGAAGGCCAGATGAGTTTGAGTGCACCCAGGGAAGAGGTGTACAGTGAGAAGAGAAGGGGTCTAGGACAGAACCCTTGGGGACACAGACAGGAAGAATGGAAGGGGGTCAGGTGGAGCCACAGGCAGACACTGAGAAGGAGCAGTTGGTGAGGGAACAATGGTGCTGAATGGGGTAGATGAGGCGGATAGAGTGGACCACAATGGTAAGGGAGGCAAAGGGATGTACTCAATGCTATGATGGCAAGCAGTGCCAATAGCTCGTCGTCATAGCTTGCAGGTCAGTATTCAACGGACCCCCCTTCACTCGCCATTTCTACCTTGTTGGGTCTTTTCATTGCGGTGGAATTAGCGAGTGCAGCCGTCCAAACGACGAGGTTCACCTCTATATGTAGTGGGCACTCTGCATTTGCATCCTTGCTGAAATAAAAAAAAAACATCCATCCTTACCATACAAACCTCCCTCACCACCACTTGTCGAGGGCATTGAATACCGCCCTTGGAGTGGGATGACATGAAAGGTGTAGTTAGGGGAGAGGAGGATACCCGATCCACCACCTTGGTGGTCATCCGGCCTGACAGAGCGAGTAAATGGGAGGTGGCGTCAGAGGAGGAAAATACAGGTTTTGGTGAAACATGCAGGCAGGGAGCTTAGTGAGGGGTTTCCAGGCTGTAAATTAAGGTGTTGGAGGTGGTGAATTTATTAACTCAATGTTGATTGCAGTCTGTTTGGGGGAGTTTAGAAGTTAGATGTTGTCCTCCGGTCATTTCTGGTGTAAGGACGAAATTCTTATTAAATATTTTGTCACACTTTACACTAAGCCATTTCGCAGCCACACACATCAGCAGTACACAGCTGCCCACATGGGATGCGGTCATCTATTAGAATGAACTTAGGTCTACAGTCATTAGGTCGACCTGACTTAAGGTCGACATGGGCCAAGGTCGACATGACTTAAGGTCGAATTTGCATAAAGGTCGACATGATGAAGGTCGACTGGTCATAAGGTCGACATGGGTTTTTCACTGTTTTTTGAGCCGACATGTGCCGACAGGCGGTATTTCATGCCCTACCATCCACTAGGGCGTGGTGGGAGAATAAAATAGTGTGCCGAGCGCAGCGAGGCACCGTGCCCGAAGCATTGCGAGCGTCCGATTCTCATTGCCAACTGTGTCCATGTCGACTATGTCGACATTCGGATAAAAAAACAGTGAAAAACCCATGTCGACCTTATGACCAGTCGACCTTCCTCATGTCGACCTTTATGCAAATTCGACCTTAAGTCATGTCGACCTTGGCCCATGTCGACCTTAAGTCAGGTCGACCTTCCTGCCAGTCGACCTAGTGGGGTCGACCCACTAGGTCGACTGTAGACCTAAGTTCATTCTGACAGATGTCCCGATTCTGCCCACATACAGGTAAGATAGGAGATGAAGCAGACCTGTGTCTGGGCCTTAATTGATAGCCCCACCCAGAGCGAAAGGTGAGTAGAAAAAATCCAATACACCCCTCACTAATACACAATACTTCCTGCTCTACTACAGTCTAAAGGTGTGTTTTTACCTAGAGTGTATGCAGAGCTATTATGTGAAAATCATTCAGTGCATGCACAATGGGTGATTTTAGCCCGGCCCAGCGATTTTCACAGGGGGGTGAACTACTTTCTACAGTAGGAGACTGGAAAGTGGTTCACTCGGCTGGTAAAGCAGCCAGATGAATGGCAGCAGTCGACGACGATGCGGCAGTACACATCAACGCTCATTGTCCGGACATACACAATGGCGGATTTTGAGCTGAAAGTAGCTCAAAACGCCAAAACTGAGCTACTTTAAGCTGAAAATCGCCTAATATGTATGGGCCTTAAGAATTACAAATATTAATTCTAGTCCAACTTACCTACCAATGTTTGTTTCAGAAAAAAGCACAATGTAGGGATGTTATGAGTGCGAGTCAAATTTACACACACCTATGGCCTTTGTGCTAAAAAATTGTCTGGGCATGCTGGCATGTGTAGTACCACAAGGTGTCTACAACTTGTTTAACACAGAAGGATGTGTGAAGTGTCTTTTTACTGTAGTGCAGTTTCAGCTTTTTATACACGCTGCCTTCTAAAAGTATGTGGATTCATATTTTTCCTGCCAGAATATTTGGTTAGCGCATACAAATTGTAGGTGCTAAATATCGCACTTGTGCCTAAAATAATCATGTTGATCCATGGTAAATGTCTAAATTCTATAGGTGCGTACACACTGGCCAATTTTTTAAAACAATTTCTTTAATTTTGGCCCTCCTGAATGATATAATTCAAAATATCGGCCAGTGTGTTTGCGATGAACGAAGCGCGCTGCTGCAGCTCATTAATGAGTTTCTGTACATGCAGCTCAAGCTAAGTCATTCACAAAAATCTGCATATTACTAGACCCTAGCTAGATCTTTAATCATATTGTTCAGTGTGTATGCAAGATATTGTTTTCCCAGAACACTGGAAAGTTCAAGGGAAATTCTTCAGCAATTTCTTTCACTGAACGCATCGTCTAGTCGTGTATACGAGCCTTTAGGTAGTGCGCCCAAACCTCCGGCTCTTTGCACATTTCTGCACACCTCCTGAGGCACTGAGTAAAAACGTGTTTATTTTGCCCTATACAGAACATCAATGTAATTTGCCACTTGTAACAGAAACTGTTGAATCGGATCATAGGGTTCACTCTAGCATCTTTAAAAACTGTGCAGTTCCTCTTTTCTGTTTGAAAAAAAAAAAAAAAAAAATAAATATATATATATATATATATATATATATATATATATATATATATATATATATATATATATATATATATATATATATATATATATATTTTTTTTTTTTATATATTCTGGATTCTTCTGCACCTTGATAAAAAAGCCACAAGGGCTTTAAAACGTTGGGACACATTTCCAGTCTACTGGTTTTTCTTTACTTGTTCGAGTGCAGCCATAAATCATACTTTAATACAAGGCCTGGAGTGACGTCTTTTTATTTTACAGTATACCCATTCAGGGATGCTCTCCCCTTGAGACAAGCACATGGGCATTAGTGTGTGTCTTCCAGCGTGGCGGTGCTCACGGATGATTTAAATGACTACTTGGTCTCAGTAAAGTTAAAAATGTTTCAGATATTATCATTCATAAGGATACAAAAGAGTATAAAGCATCTTACCTATATACTGTAGATCACCCATGTGAACAACGCTGTGGTCCGGCTACAGGCATGGGTGCAAGTGCTCGCCCATCACCATGGTAAGACAAAACAACAAGACTACAGAAGGCTAGAAGGAACAAAATGGTAAAAAAAAAAAAAGCATTTCGCAGCCATGTATAAACCATATAGTATATCTGGTTGCTAACGTGCTGAAATAATACGTTTTGGGAGAAGCATGGAAAATGCATATTGGCATTCTTCATTATAACCTAGCTATGAATGTACTAAATGTCTTAAATCCGGAAGGAATAATTCAACTAATAGTGTGTACATATGGTGCAATATGGTTCGCCGGGCGATTTTGGCTTATTATTGCTCAGAGACCATATGGCACACTGTATCTTTTTATTCAGCGGGTTGTGCCATGTTCTGCCTTGGCATCCTCGCTGGCTAATAGTTATGTTTGCAATAGAGAAAGATGTATTTTTCTCAGACACTCATCCTGTCGGCAGGGCCATTGCTATGCATCAATCACTTAAGTGGTATGCCCGGAAATTTTCCGGGCTCAGCAGCGCTGCCGCAGCGGGTTGTCCCGGTAAATTTCCAGGCATACCACTAAAATGAAGGTGTGTGCCAGTGGTGTCCAGGTGTGTATCACCTGTGCGTCCACCCCCCCAGTGGCCGCTCTGCTGTCCCCTCAGCTCTGGCGATTGTACGCCGGAGCTCCCCTGCCCCCACCGCCATTAGTACTAGTAATTGGCAGGCTTGCGGATGTTCGGAGCGAAACATCCCCGAGCCTGTCGCCTGTGTGATCACTGACAGGCGGTAGGGGAGATCCGGCATACTAACACTAGAGCGAAGGTGAGGGGGGCTGGTGGCTTCCTACGATCTGTGGTGGGTTTTGCTGGGGTAGGACAAACCTGCCCCAGTAAAACCCACCACTCACGGGGTTAAAGTAGTATTAGATACCCACAATAGATCTCCCTCACCCAGTTAAACTCGCATGCGACTGTAGCGACACTCAGATACATTACCTTGATGTCCTCATTATTAAAAATGAGACAAAACTAGTAACCAGCATGTATATAAAAACTACTGATAGAAATAACATGCTGTTAGCATCCAGTTTCCACACACAGTCATTGAAATACAGTCTACTGTATTCTTAGTTTTTACGGTTTTGTTGCATAAACAGTGACACTGTTAAGAGTAAAACAGCTTCAACAAATAATGTGTAAAATGTCTAACTAAGGGCTATAATCAAACTAAACTAGAACAACAGTGCTTAAAAGCCAGTAAGCAGCCAAGAGAAACCATTAAACACATCCAAAAAAGCTATTGCCCACGAAAAAGACTGCATCCCACGGAACAGCACAGGTAGTGACCGCACAAAATAACAGGCACGGCAGCTGTGGCCAATTATCAGTTCTGATCATGATTTACCAATCTTAAAGAATCATTATATCATGGATTACCACAAACGAGGACACAATTTAAGAGGCCCGTTGGTCAAAACCAATGTGTTGGAACCCATTAAGCCAGGAGTACGCTTTAACAAAAATGGGGTGCTTCAGGTGTGCGAACTGCATAACGTGGCGTTCATTAGTCACATTCCCTGACCGGCAAGAAAATCTTTATAGTGCTGTGTACACACGGTGAGATTTGACATTCAATTTTGACTATATAGTCGAAATCGCATGCAGATCGTACAGGTTTTTTACCTTTCGATCCCGATGCGCCCTCCCGTGACAGCACAAATCGAAACTCAGATAGACAGGGCAGCAATAACTATATAGTGCAAATGTAATGCTGATTGTATGTTAAAAGTACAGAGATAGCAAAGATTGTATAGCACTCGAATCTTAAGTTGCATAGCAAATCTCACAGAGTGTACACACCGTAAGACAGACTATCTTGCAGCTCAGAATCCGTTGTTGATATGATCACTTGCCCTCCCACGGCAAGTGCTACATTGGAAAAACTCAATGTTTAAAGAGCGCATGACGCTTCATAGAAATGCCATTCACTCGTCTGCAGAAAAAGGCGCTGCTGATCAACTAACATTTTCTCAGCTTTCAACACAACTGGGCATCCATAAGGTATCGAAATACTGGTGCAGTACCACCGTTCCAAAGACGCAGAGACAGAGGACACAGACTCTTACGAAAGTCACGTTTGGGTCTACTGCCTCGGAAAACTAGTGTCAAGGGGGCTTAATGAGCCATTTGCCTACATTGTCTTCTGTAGATCTGGGATGCCTCATACACATTATTGAACATCATTGAGCCCTGCCACATAATTTTTATAGGTTGCTTCTCCTGCATCTTATCTTAGTTTAATTATTCCTTTAAGACATTTACTACAGTCATAGCTAGGTTATAATTAAGAATGTCCGTATGCTTTATCCATGCTTCTCCCAAAGTTTATTACTTCAGCATGTTAGCAACCAGATATACTATGCTGTTTTTGCATGCCTGTAAAATACCGTCTTTACCATTTTGTTCCTTCTAACCCTCCATAGTCTTCTTGTGGTGTTACCATGGTGATGGGAGAGCAATTGCATTGTGATGCCATAGCACCCTTGCCCACAGCAGGACCACAGTGTTGTTCACGTGGGTAATAGCTCTGAAACATTGATTACATTACTGAGACTATTCTTTTATTCATTTAAATCAAGTGTCGCCACCCTGGAACATGGAAATGTCCAGGTAACTCGGAAGGGCACTAGGCATTGATTAAAAAGTAACAGTTCATTAATCCAGATAACTCAATGTAAAATGTAGAATTAGGGGTCCAGCGTCTAAGGTATTGAAAAGGACAATAAAAAGGAGGACATATATCGTACCTACGAAGTAAAAGCAGATAAAAATAGTGGACTTTGCGACAAGGAAAATGTATATTAATAAAATATGTTTAATTACAAAAAAATTAAGCAAATTCCATAATAAAAAATGGACATTAAAATAAGTTTTAAAATAAATAGTACTAACTTAGTGTGCAGGGGGTAAGGAATCACCCTTACTTGTTGTATAGTCAGCTATCAGGCAACCAGTCATTTACATACAGGTAATCCCAATCTGCCCAACACTCCACATTGAATTACTTTTTTTATTTTATTAGGCGCAGCTCCTTGTTGCTCAAGCAAGGTGTGAAAATCCAACAGATTTACTTTTTATAACATATACCCCTTTCAGACTTCACCTTAAACCCAGGTTATTGCTGGGTCGAGGTGAAGTGTGAAAGCACCAAACCTAATAAGGGTTAAACCTGGGTGGTTCTGTGTATACACAGGATTAATGTGATGGGGCCGGACCCAGGATCAAGATCTTGTGATTTGAAAGCAGTATTAGGGGTACATTTTACTAATCTGGTAGTTCAGTTGAAGATGGGATGTTGCCATAGCAACCAATCAGATTCCATCTCTTTTATAGAAGGTGCTAAGTAGTGTAATCTGGTTGCTATGGGCAATATAACCTATTCAATAGAACTCACATTTTAGTACATTTACTACTTAATTTGGCTAGAAACCTGTTTCTAGAAGTAACTAAACTTTGGAACCGCTACTAATTGGTATCTGTAACTTTTATGATTCTTTTAGCAAGTTTGTGGGTCCTAAAAAAAAAGTTAATCTCCTTTAACTCGCAACTAGTCCACTTTCTCATTTATATTTGTGCTCCGCTGTGTGTAGGTGACGGTACACTTCATGGAGTGTTTTGTAAGCTAGAAAAGTCCCTCAGGCTGTCTCTTTTCTATGTAATGTTTTTGCTGCAGGTGCATATGCTCCATTGCGTTCAGTTGCTATGGTGGTGCACTTGGTGTACACTAGCTCCTGGGAAATCAGTAAGCCACTTGGGATAAAGTTGCTTATCCATGTAAGATTGTGTTTTTTTTATTTTTCTTTATAAGAATATATTTTACTAGCTAAGTTCGCTCAACGCAAAAGCTTCGAAAGCTAGTCTGCTACCTTGTGATTGCCTCTGTGTTTCTGTATGTATGCAGCAAATGGCAGTGTTTCGGTTATTTCCTATCTATAATAAACCAGGATCACCGACAACTCAAAATGGTTATCCTATTAACTGCTGCTTACAATATAGTTCCTTGTGAATTAAGGTTTTAACCCTGTATACTTTCGTTCTGCTAGAAACTTGTCTTAGGTGCCCAAACACTGTTCGACTTCTCCTACGGAAAAAGAAGTCGCATCTGTTTCCCCTTGAGCCGCCCGGGACCCTCATAGGCAGCAGGATCACATGCGATCTCGCTCCCTGCTGCCGGTAGGGAGTCTGACACTGATATCCTATGTGCATCACACTGGACCGTGCATTGGATTGGACTATTGCTTTTTGGGCTCATTTCGCCCGATTTCTCAGAATTTTCCTGGAATCGGGTAAAATTGGAGCCAAATCACATAGTGTATGGGGGCTGAAACCTGATTTAAATGTATTCATTGACTCTGACATCACAACCTTCTCAGACAGAGTATTCCATAACTTAGCTGCCCTTACTGTAAAGAAACTCTAACTTCGCTTGGTAGGAAACTATCGCCTCTAACCTTAAGGGATGACCACGTGTCCTATGTACAGACCTCATGGTAAAATGATCACCTTGATCGTTCTCTTTATTGACCCTTAAATAAAATTTTATATACATATAATCCTATCCCCTCTTAAACGACTCTTTTCTAACCTTAACATGTCTAGCTTAGTTATTGGATGGGCTATGAGGAAAGGTTAGCTAAGCTCGATCATTTGATGGCCATTTGAAAATTCAAGCATATTATAAACATGTATCCATCATAAATGGAGCAATACATAGACGTGCGATGCAGGTATTGAAGATATAACATACTATTTTGTATCGTGTGACCTCTGAAGGAATGCTTTTTTTTTTATATATATATATATATATATATATATATATATATATATATATATATATATATATATATATATATATATATATATATATATATATATATATATATATATATATATATATATATATATATATATATATATATATATATATATATATATATATATATATATATACCAGTCTATAGTTTGATGGTGTTGTTGGCGGTCAATTGCAGGATGAAGTATTTAGGAATAATGGGTACGAGTAGGCCCAGTACAGAGATAATCAGGGTTTCATGTCGCAAAAAGGGTGGAAAGCACAAGCCAACTCCACAAGGTGTGCAAAATGTTCCCACCCCTGGCCACAACCCCAGCCCATATTACAAAGTTCTAGATTCATTTTATAAAAATGTTTAATGGACGTACAACCTATAGAAGGGCTTATTGGCATTCTCCTTTAATATAAACCCACATGCTTGGGATTGGATTCTAAGATGGTTGAATGAGGAGGCCCGAGGGGGGCGGAGCCACGGCAGCGCGGGAGTGAGTAGGAGAAGGGAGCTCCCTGGACTCTCCAAGAGATCGGAGATATGGTCCTACCTGAGATTTAGAACTATATCCGTAAAACCTACGTGAGCCATGTTAGTATTTGCCGCATAGCTACTTGATACTGGCTCTCTAACCTGTGCCGTGGAAATCCGGACGCCGCAATAGAGGCTGGGAACCGGAGCTGTAGATGCGTGGTTAGCCGTCGCACTCTAAAGATACGTCATCCACTGGAGACACGGTTCGAGGACGCATGCACGAGGACGCTGATAGCTGATCCCTGCGAACGGTGTCTGCGGGTAACCCCGGCAAGTGAGAGGGCTGGATTTCCGAGACGATCGTTACACTAAGGGCTGGAGAAAACTACAGGGTAGGACTGGCTACGGTCGGCCGTTTGATCGGGCTCCCCGGCAGTGAGAGTGCGGAGGAAGAACGACCGGCAGCATAACACCTGCACCGAAGCCAGAGAGGCCCTGTCAGGATCGAGAGCTATTTGTGCATTCCCTACCTCAGTTATGTGCCTGGCTGAATGATCTCATATATCCGCGGGAAGTTGGAGTGGTGGAAGAGAACCCAGCTGACTGGTCCTTACTCCGTGACTATCTAGGGGCATTTGTTGCGGCGGCTGTACGAGATTTACACAGAGCTACTTCCCACAGACCGAGTCCTGCTTGAGATCACTAGGCGGAAGAAAGGCAAGTACTACGACTGGCTATACTATTATATTGCTGGCACATTGGATATATCTGCTCCAAGGGGCATCACTCATATTGACTATATGTTTATTTGATTACATGACTTTTGTGCTCTCCTGAGGTGAAGTGGATAAACTGGGCTGCAGTTTTATTGAGTGTAAAAGTGTATATGACTGTCCTCTCAGGATTAGCTCACTGTGTTATTTGAATAACTGGTGGAGACCTGTGTACCCTTGTTTGGACCTTGATAAACATTAAGGTGGACATTATATCCTGCAAACTAACCCCGCTGTAGATACGGGGCAAAAGTAAAATCGGCTTCCAGTCATTATGGGGAAGTCCAGTAATGCGACTGCGGCCGCAAGGCTGGAAAAATATGCAAGGTCAACCACGAATGTAAATACATCTACATCAGCGGCAACTACTCCAGTAACGACACCAGTTAAAGGTGCAAGTGCTCCAAAAACTCCTGATATAACCTTACACCAGGTCCTTGAAGCTATTAAAGGGTGTGAGCAACGATTGTCCGATAAAATATCAGAAACCCAGGCAGAGGTCAGCCTCTTGGGCGCAGAGATTAGGAACTTAAAAACCCAGGTAAAGGAGACTGAGACTCGAATATCCACAATTGAGGATGGTAATCGGGTCTTAACCTCTAAAGTCGACACTTTAACCTCCCATGTGCGAGAAATGCAGGGTAAAATTACGGACATTGAGGGGCGACTTCGGAGAAGTAATGTTAGGTTCGTTGGTTTCCCTGAACATTCAGAGGGGGCAGATCCGGTGAAATTTATTGAAACTTGGATATGTGATATGTTCGGGAGAGAAGCATTCTCACAACACCTAGTTATAGAGAGAGCACATCGGGTGCCAACTAGACCTTTACCCCCAGGTGCCCCACCACGAACCTTTATCATCAAGATGTTGAACTTTCAGGATAGAGATAAATTACTCCGACTCGCCAGGAACAAAGGTCTGATTGAATTTAATGGAGTAAAAATATCTGTATTCCCAGATTTCCCACTGGATATACAACGAGAGAGGGCTAAGTTTGCAGAGGTTAAAACTAGACTGCGCCAGAAGGAGATAAAATACTCCATGATGTACCCTGCAAAATTAAGAGTGATCGCCAATGGAGAGATAATCTTTTTTCACTCCCCAAAAGAAGCGGCAAAGTGGATTGATAAGTGGATTCCAGGTCAACGGCAATTAGCGGAGGACTGACCCGATAGAATATACTGATTATATTTATGTTTTTTTGAACGTTGGTCCAGGGAGCTCACCGTGCTTTGGTGGCTCTATAATTGCTAGAAGTCCCCACGGGATTGGGGGGAGTATGGGAGTAGGTATATCGCTTGGTGGGTGGTATACAGGGTGGGGGGAGGGGGCTAAGGGGAACGGGGGGTACATGTTATGTGTTTGTCTGTTGAGGTACGTCCAAGAATTAGGAAAGCCAGGGGTGTTGCAGCAATATAGATATATGATCCAGGCTGAACTTGATATATGTAATAACGTTGAAAGTATGACATGGAAAGAAATAAATGGCAAATAAGAATGTAATTAATTTCCTGACATGGAATGTCAGGGGATTAAATGATAAGGTGAAGAGAGCATTAGTGTTGCGACAATGCCAAAAATACGAGGCGGATGTTATGTGCCTACAAGAGACACACTTAGCTGAGGGGAGATTAGAAGCCTTAAAAAGACCCTGGATTGGGTGGTCATTCCATGCGCCCTTTACCTCTGCTTCTCGAGGAGTGTCTATCTTAATTAAAAAAGCAGTACCGTTTGAATGTATTGAGGTAAAAATAGATACTGGGGGCAGGTACGTCTTTCTGGATTGTTTGATAAAAGCAATCAGAATGTGCATTCTTGCTGTCTATATTCCTCCCCCGTTCACCCTTGATATTATAAAAAAAGCGGTTGACTTTATGGTGTCTAGAGAAGACTGTAAGTTTGTATGTCTAGGTGACTTCAATAATATTATGTGCCCGCTTAAAGATAGATGGAATACCAGGGGAAATGTTGTTAGCTCCAGCTCTAAATTGGCACCATTTGTCAACGAACTTGGGTGGCATGAAGTATGGCGAGATCGACACCCTGACCGCAAGGAATTCTCATATTACTCTCCCTGTCATGATTCCTTCTCGAGAATTGATTTGATTTTTGTCCCCAGAAATATGCTAAATGATATATCTGTAATAGAATATAAATCCAGAGGGGTGTCCGACCATTCACCGTTACTAATGAAATGGAATGTAGAGGGGAAAAGAGGTTTTCAGTATTGGAAACTACATCCAAGCTGGTTATCGCATTTTACTAACTTAAATAATCTATCTTCAGAGATTGAGTCTTTTTTTGATTGGAATGCCTCATCTGCCGCTGGGCACTGGGTCTGGGATGCTTTTAAGTCCTACCTGAGAGGCTACATGATTAAAAAAATCTCTGAAATTAAAAAGTCTGCCCAAGAGGAGGCAAATAGATTGGAAGTACAGATGGCCAAGAAAGAACAAAAATTCCTTCAGGAAAAAACTAACGAGTTGAGATCAGAATGGATCGATGCCCAGAGGGATTGGGTGGTTTATATACAAAAGATGGTTCAATGCAATCTGGTGAGAAGATCCCATGAAGTATATTCAAATATGGATAAGGCGGGAAAATACATGGCTTTTCTCACCAGATTGGATAACCCCCCAATCGTAATCACAAAGATTAGAGATAAAAAAGGAGAAATACTAACAAACTCCATGAATATTATGGGGGAATTTGTCAATCATTTTAGGGAGGTATACCGCACTAAATTAGACAAGGGAGAGATGGATATAGGGAAATTCCTTGAGTCTATTGCACTACCCAGTCTCTGTCCTGAATCCATTGAATTCCTAGACTCACCTATAAAATTAGAGGAAGTAGTTACCGCAATCAGGAAAATTTCTCCTGGAAAGGCCCCAGGTATGGATGGCTTGCCAGGAGAACTTTATAAAAAAATGGAGAAGACGCTGGCCCCCCGGCTTCTATCCTATTTCAATGCAATGGAGTTGGAAGGGAGACTGGCTGGTTCAATGACGGAGGCCGTAATCACAGTAATTCATAAAAGTGGAAAAGATCCATTAGATGTAAACTCGTACCGCCCAATCTCCTTGATAAATTCAGACGCCAAGATTTATTCAAAAATTTTGGCAGATAGGCTGGATAGGGTGATTGGGGAGGTGGTACACCCAGATCAAACGGGTTTTATGAAGGGCAAAGCCACCTCAATCAACCTAAGAAGGGTTTATACATATTTGCAAGTCAAGAGATATTTGGGTGAGACGGCGGCTATCGCCTCTTTCGACGCCAATAAGGCGTTCGATTCCATAGAATGGCTATATTTACGTCTTGTGCTGAGAGCCTTCGGCTTTGGCCCAAGATTTATTAATTGGGTGTGTTTAATCTATCAAGATCCCACGGCAAGGATAAATATTAATGGGAATATATCGGACTCCTTTGGGCTATCAAGAGGGACAAGACAGGGGTGTCCTCTATCGCCAATGCTTTTTGCATTGGCGATGGAGCCACTTGCCTGTCAACTAAGGAGTGCTCTATCAGTAGAGAAAGAAGATATTAACCCCAAAAAGCGAAATATGGTGTCGCTGTATGCGGACGACTTGCTCGTAGGTATTTCAGACTGGGAAACGGATATCCCTAAAGTTTTTGAGATTATAAATAGTTTTGGTCAATATTCAGGATTAACCGTAAACTGGAGCAAGTCGCACCTAATGACTGTTGGACGAGGGGATCTGAGGGGTATTGGGGGGAATGTACCCATTCCAGTCACCAATACCTTTAAATATCTTGGTGTAATTATCTCGATTGACTCTAAGGAATTCATTAAATATAATCTAGACCCATTGATAAAAGAAATCCAATTAAGGTGTAACTGCTGGTTAAAATTGCCTTTGACTATATTAGGGAGAATTAACCTGATTAAAATGGCCATTCTGCCTAAATTACTATATTTATTCCAACAGTCACCGATCTATATAAATGACAAAATACTTAGAAAAATCAATAGCATAATTAGTTCATTTATCTGGCGTAATAAGCGACCTAGAATTAAATTGACAGTGATGAATAGAGATCGTGACCAGGGAGGACTATCAATGCCCAACATTAAGGTGTATTATTTGGCCACGCAGTTAGCACATTTATACACGTGGATTAGAGAAAAAGAGGGTTCGCAGGAATTAAAAGACATGATTAGTTTTGTGGCCCCGGGCCTTACCCCTCTACATGTGATTCTGAATAAAAAACCCACACAGAGCTCAACACCAATTATTATACAAGCTATTAAGGTTTGGAAACAAACCAATAAAATAAGTGGATTTGAGGGAGAAGATCCAGAAATATATTTGTTCTCCTTAGAATCATTGAAGTGGTTGAGGAACGAAGGGGGACACAATCTGTGGCGTAGGTTCGGCATTTATAACCTGGGGCATTTGTTCTGCGACAATGTTCTAAAATCATTCGACCAGCTGCAAAGGGAATTCTATCTGCCTCGAGATATGTTCTATAGATACTTGCAGCTGAGAAGTGCTCTATCCCAACAATATAAGCATGGTGAAATGCAAATTAGCAATACTCCTATTAAGAGCTACATAAATAAAATATCATCGGAGAAACGAGTCTCTAAATTATATAGGTACCTGTTGAACTTTACTCAATTAGATGAGCTACACGAACTAAGAGATAAATGGAGTAAAGATCTTCCAGAATTAATCACTGGAGAAGACCTGTGGTCCAAAGCTCTGGTGGCGCCTACTCGGGCCACAAATTCATTGAGAGTTCAGCAGGCACAAATAAATATATTACATCGTACTTATATAACTCCTGTATTATTGAATACATTTTCGGCAGACACGCCGGACAAATGCCCCAAATGTAAGGAAGACCACGCAACACTATTCCATCTGCTATGGCAGTGCAATGCTCTGGTTCAATTCTGGCAAAAAGTCAGAGAAGTGTTGATTGCTATTGACATTCCGTCTGTACATATTCAAGCTGTAAATTGTATACTTGGAACCTGGCCTGCTACTCCGACAAGTTACGTGCTGGCAAATAATTTGTGTGCCTTAGCTAAACTAGTTATAGCGCGAACTTGGATGGAAAAAACAGGTCCGGAATTCAAGAACTGGGTCAACCTAGTTAATATTACTGCTGAGCATGAAAAGTATATAGCTATGAAAAAGAATGCAGTTGAGAAGTTCTATGCAGTTTGGGAGGGATGGTATCAGTGGGTACTAAAATATAATGATTGATGTGATACACATATTCGAAGAAATTTGTTCTTTTTATATACTTCACTTGGTATATTTAAGAAGCGAGGAGACACAGACGGATTTTAATAAATAAATATTCACATATTCGAAGAAATTTGTTTTTTTGTTTTTTTTTTATATATATATTTCACTCGGTATACTTAGTAAGTAAGGAGACACAGACGGGATTTAATAAATAATTATAATTATATAAACACATAGAGAAGTAAAAAGAAAAGAAAAAAAGGGGAAAGAAGAGGAAAAACAATTGAACATATTGGAAATTTGGAAATGATAAAAGGGCACATAAATAGGAATAAACAACTTCGCACGGCTACTTAGTAGACTTTACCACGTATGATTTATAAAACATGCACCATAGAAATATCACTATTACAATCTAAAGTTCTTTTTTTTGTTCTTTATTATTTGAACTAATTTATACGAGCTGATGGTATCCTCCAGACTGGATAGAACACTCAAACATAGAAATGTAATTTTGGCATGCTATGTTTCTGGTTTTATGTATATATTTTTTTTTTAAATAATCATGGATAAGTTAGTCTTGGATGTACCTGGGGGTGGTTGTTTTTTTTTTTTTTTTTTTTTTTTGTTAGTATGTCTTGTCCTGTATTGGCTGTATGTATCATGTCGAAAATTTTTCAATAAAGAATATATTAAAAAAAAAAAAAAATAAGATAGTTGAATGAATAAGATCTTGGTTTGCAGGACAGAACACAGAGTTGTAGTAAACTGAGAACTGTCAAAGGAGGAAAAGGTAACAAGTGGAGTACCCCAGGGATCTGTACTTGGACCAGAGGAATGGTCAAGAGCATGGCAACTACAGTTTAATGCCAAAAAATGCAAAATCATGCACCTGGGTCACAAAAATCCAAAGACTAAATCTAGTTTAAATGGCACTATAATGGAAACTACTGAGGAAGAGAGGGATCTAGGTGTGACTATTTCAGGGGACTTAAAGGCAGGGATGCAATGTAACAAAGCAATGAAGAAGGCAAGTCAGATGCTTGGTTGCATAGGGAGAGGTATCAGCAGTAGAAAGAAAGAAGTAATAATGCCACTGTATAGGTCATTGGTATGACCTCACCTAGAGTATTGTGTTCAGTTCTGGAGGCCATATCTCCAGAAGGATATAAATACATTAGAGACAACTAAGAAGGGCAACTAAAATGGTGCATGGCCTACATCACAAAACGTACCAGGAAAGACTAAAATATCTTAATATGTATACTTTAGAGCAGAGAAGGGAAAGGGGGGACATTATAGAAACTTTCAAATATATCAAGCATGCCTGCTTCCAGATAATATTTTCCTCTACACTTGTTTGCCTGTAAATAGTCACTTTCTTAAAAATTGCTACTTTTAACGTTGACCTTTTTAGCATTAAGGGTTTTTTGTTTGTTTTTTACTCCATAATGCATTATAATGTCAGTAAGAAAGGTTACTAGCTTTTTCATTACATACAGACAAGGAGAGATCAATTTTCTTCCCTGCACAAAGATATATGCCTGTGACTCACTTTTTGTTACCCACACAGCACAGGGATACAAGCCTGTGAACTTGCCGTCTTGTAATACCAGGTAATAGGTAACAGGAAACCATATGACAAGGTTCATTTCTCAGTTCTACTAGTATCAAGACAAAATGGATAGACCTTGCTACACCAGTACTTTCTCAATAGGCACAGTTGTAAATATCTCACTCTTTTAATACCGCTTTCACACTGCCAAAACGTTTTAAAAATCGGGGGCTTGAGGCTGCAGAGATATATTGGGAGGGGGCATAAAGAATTTCATTCCTTTGATGGGCGCCCACAAAACAATTGTCATAGTACTAGTATACTGCAGGACATCTGGCTGGTATATTGTGCATGTGCTGCACATGGTGGTAAAATGTGGTGCATAAGGTAATGAGAGGGCAGAAAGTTAGTGTAAATACATGGCCTCATGATTTGTGCTTTGTGGCACTGATTATATGACGTATAAACCATAATTATCTTAATTCAGTGAGGTGGAGTTTATAATAATCTGTATTAAAAATGTATGTCCCTTCTATTATTCACTATCTGTGTGGTCCAAGGTACTCTTTGTTGAACCAAAACAGAATTTGGATTTGGCAGTCTAGCGGTGCTGACCGTTAAATGGCTTTGGTTTGTTTTCAAGCTTACTGAATACTTCCATCATATAGTGGCTGCGGTTCGGTGCTTCTCAATCCTGTGTGATACATACGGAATCTTTTTTGGCATTGCTTTGTTTAAAAGATCACAATTCTGAAACTGGAAGGTTAATTGTTTTAATAAAGTATTCTACACACTTTTCAATTTGTTCCTTATGAAATAAGGTATCATTCACAGGGAGGGATTTCATTGTTTTTTTTGGGGCCCCACTAAGTCTTCCCAGTTTATTGTGCATATTGGGGCGTAACTATTACTTATCATGCTTGTCGCTGGACGAGTAAATCAGCTAAACCTGTGCAAAGTCCTGTTATCGCGCCCAAATACTTGAACTTTCACACATTTCTGCTGCACCTGTGAGCAGCAACCGGCCAGTTACAACCGGTTACCAATTGCATTTCCTCTAGAGTTTATAAAGTCATGTACACAAAGCATATCTGGCTTTTACAGGTCTACCTAGTTTGGTGTCGGAAGTAATAAAACTTATTGATTGGTAAGCTATATCCTACACACACACACACACACACACACACACACACACACACACACACACACACCTATCCTGGGAGAATAAACTTATATTGCAGTCTAAAAATAGGAATTATAATGTCAGACTAAATAATTTTTTATTTTAAATCTGATTTAATTATTATTATTTTTTTTTTTATTACAATACGGTTTAGTGGATCACATATACAAAAGACAGAATACTCAATAACAAAATACCTCCATACTGCACACTGTAACTGGTAGGTTATTGGAGAAGAACCATTTTGAGGCTAACCAAGGTCTGGTTCGGTTGATAGATCTACAGTTTCTAGATTAGGGGTAGTCAACATACGGCCCGTGTAACTGATCCGGTCTGGCCCGCTGCCACCCACCAGATAGCAATGACAAACGGCCCGACTCTGTTTGTCATTGCGCTACAGCATGCGGTGCAGCTGAGGAAACCTTATTCTTGTCACGGGGTGGCTGGGTGGCATTTTCTTTGTGACGACAGATGCTGAGTGGCATCGGGAGCGGAGCTACAGCACAAGAGTGTATAACGGCGGCACACCACTCAAATTACACGCTCGCTTTGGTGCCGCCTAGCGTCTGATGTCAAAAAAGAATTCCCGGCCGGCTGCCCCAGTGATGGGAACTAGGTTTCCTCAGTGGCGCTAATTTGAAATAAGCAGTGCCTAGCCAAGGAACAACGGTAATGGTACAGGACTGATGCTAGCGCACCAGACTGGTGGGTGTTAGCTGGTGTGCCCTGTATGCCTGCTGCTGGCTGTGCCCAGGGAGGAGTAAAAACTATGACTATAAGGAAGGAAATGCTGCAAGCTGCCATGGGGGCAAGGGTCTGTGGGTTGTAGAAGCTGCTGTGTTCAGGGGAGAGGGGAGTTGAAGCTTCTATCTGGGTCCAGGAGGGGGTGAGCTTTGTAGGAGCTGTTTTCTGGTTCCAAGGGAAGAGGAGGGAGGGGAGCTTTGGTATCTGTGCCCAGGGAGAGAGAGGAACTGCAAATATGATTGATAACGGCATGATACTAGAGGCTGTTTTTCAGCTTTTATATATTTTTTTGCTGGTTTATATCCTGTGAATTTTGGCTCATACTGTGTGGCATAATGTGAATATTGGTTCAAACTGTGGCACGCCACTATAAAACTTCTTACTTTGCCTCATTAATGAGGCAAATCGGGAAGTGACATCAACCAGATGTATTAACATCTTGTCTGCTGAAGCGGGGAGCACAGACTCACCCCTCCGGCGATGTCTCCTTTCCCCCAGCTGGCTGGACTGGACATGCATGGGATCTCGCTACTCACGCGAGATCTCCAGCACAGCCCAGAGCCTGCAGCAGGGACATCGCTGCCCCTGCTGTTGAGAGAGGGCTTCACTAGCCTGCTGCTGGTGAAGCAGATAGTGGCAGTGTGGAACGTTCATACATTTTCCCTGCATATTGGCCTACTATCTACTATTGTGTTGCATAACTTGTATAAGGGGTATATGGTGTGGTACACTAACTCAAACCTCCCCTCCCCATTTGAGTGGCCACGCCCCTCTTTCTGAAGCACGGCCCTTGAATATTTATTGAACAGTAAATAGGTCTACAACAAAAGGTTGACGTGCCTAATTTCGATAGGGTCAACATGAAAAATGTAGACACATGACAAGGTCGATGAGTTTTTCGGGTATTTTTATTTTTTTTAATACTGGCATAGGGGAGAATATAATAGTGAGCCGTGTGTAGTGAGCCACATGGTCCACATGGTCCATCAGCCATTCAGGTACTGTTTAGTCTCTTAAGAAACCTGCATTACCTGCCATCCAGGGCTTGAATGCAGGTTTCTTAAGAGGTGAATTTTTTCCAGCCAGGGAAGAAACAATGAAGTGTAGGTTAAATTTGGGGTAAGAAGGAAGTGGGTCACAGGGATGGTGAAGAAAGAAGAGGAATAAGAAGTATAGGAGGTAGTATGGCAGGCAAATGCAAGCATAGTAAGTAGTATGCTACATGGCCGGCCTGTGCAAGTAAAACAAACTATTGGACTAAAACCGTATAAACAGAAAATCTTGACAACAACCTTGTTTATAGTATAGAACACATGCTGAAAAACAGACACCATGAGTCTCTTCTGTGATCTGATTATATCAAAGAAGTTAGGTGCCATGTTATTTAAGGCTTTTTCTTACCTTATCCAACCTTTCTGTTTTCAGACCATGATGATCGTTCTGGTGCAGGATATTTCGTAAAGAAGCGAAAGGGCCGTGGTCCCTTCCGGGCTAAAATGTATAGTGAAGGTCCTCAGAAATATCGTAACCGTGGAAGTTACCCACCTAATCCTCGCTCCCGATTGGACGATGAAGATGGAGATGTGCCAATGAGTGATGCACATGATTCTGTCCGTTTAAGATTGTGAGTGCAGCCAGAGCATTAGTATTGTGTAGTATTGTGTCTTTTCTGGCTCAAGTTCTTCCAGTTGAAGTCTATGTGGCCAATTTTTTTCCTGTGCCCTCTGCTGGGCATCTATAGCAATGGGCGTCTATTGGAGCTATTTAATTGTTGCTCTGACCTGAGGCCTGTTAACACTTACGGTGTCTTACAATGCCGGCTTTAGCTGCGCAAGCTAAACTCCTTAAGAACTTGAGCTTCTCAAGAGTCAGGCACCTAAACTATGGACTTTTAATCACTTTTTTTCTGATACCTCTTGAGGCCGCAAGAAGAAATGTGATTGACACGTCAAATGGGTGTCTACCAGAGGAAAAAACTAATAATAGCTCCAGTATAAACACATTCCTTTAGATGGCCAGCAGGTGGTGCACACCACAATTGAATCTGCCACTTTTTTTATTTTTTTAAAACTCAGCACTTATTAAGGATTTATCATAGTTCATGGATTTATCATAGTTCATGAATTCTATCAGATCTGTGTCTTCAAAGGTGCAAATACAGCATACATCAGTCCTGCATAAAGTTTCAGACCATTTTTTGCCTAAAATATGTTTTGATTATTGGAACCTTGGGTAATACATAGCACAATTTATTCTTTGTAGAGTGGAAGTTTTTACCCTACTTCCTGTCAGGAGTTCAAACGGAAGGATTTGGCAGATCTGATGTATAGACGTGTCCACATACATCTATCATCCATGCGATACAAGTCACGTTATACATAACGAGTGTGCTCTGTGTGACTGTAGCATTGGGTGTCTTTATTGCAACTTTTTTTGTTTGTTAAATACCTTCTTATTCGCAAAGCAGAGTGAATATGATGCACAATTCGCTTCAGCTGATTAAAATTATGCGTCATGTGCAAGACTTCATTCAAGACTTCAATTAGTGCAAGACTGCAGCTATATTCAATGTAAAACTGCAGCTGCATCTTCATTACTGTTTTCAGTGCAACATAGCATTTCCTATGCAGCAAATGCTGCTGATTGGGCAGATTTTATTTCTCCAATGGTTAGGGCGCTTGTCTTTAACCACCAAACAGAGCAGTAGTAGATTGAAAGCTTGCGAGCAGGGCCCTCCTACATTTTGACTGTCTGTAAATACCCAGTTTGTTGTATCACTGTCTCCTATGTAAAGCGCAATGGAATATGTATGCGCTATAGAAGAAACTGTTAATAAATAGTAGAAAAGTGGGACATTACCTGTATAGTAGTGATGCAGACACTTGCTAGTGACCCCAATTAGAATCACTTTGTCTACCTGTGCACCAGAAACTATGGAATATTACATTGTGCCTAAGAATGGCAGTGCGATGCTAATTGTATTGCTGTATGTATATTTTGTCAGTATTTCAAACTTTCTTCTGCAGCACGCCTTATGGCCGCGGAGGGAGGAGAAGGGATGACAGACCAGGAAGAGACAGAGGGGGCTCTCATGGGAGTGCACCCAGGGGCAGTTTTCACCATGATAGACCAGATGCTAGAGAGGAAAAAAGTGACTGGTTCAAAGTAACGGTAAGTGAGATGCATGAGAGTGTGGCAGTGGCTGTTCTCATTGGTCTTTTTTATTTTCTTCAATGCTCAGATACAAGTCACAGGAACCCATAAGTACCAATTATAGCAGAGGCTCCGTATCTACATACAGGTTATTGTTTCTAAAAGTAAACAAATATATTTACATTGGGGCAGTAGGGATGGTGTAATGGTTAGCATTAGTGCCTCACAGCACTGAGGTCATGGGTTCGATTCCCACCATGGCCCTAACTGTGCGGAGTTTGTATATTCTCCCCGTACTTGCGTGGGTTTCCTCCGGGTATTCCGGTTTCCTCCCACAATCCAAAAATATACTGGTAGGAGAATTGGCTCCCAACCAAATTAACCCTAGAATGTCTGTGTGTTTACATGTGGTAGGGAATATAGAGTGTAAGCTCCACTGGTGCAGGGACTGATGTGAATGTTCTAATATTCTCTGTAAAGCGCTGTTCCTGTTCTTGATTAGTGCAATTATTTACAATTAGTTTTATTTGCATTAATTTTGTTTGTTTTGTTGTGTTCCACAATCAGATTCCTCACGGGAAAAAGTATACTCAGGAGTGGCTGATAACCCTCTTAAAAACCACCTGCACCTTACCATTTACTCCTGTAGGGGTGAGTTTATTTTGTTTTAATATATATATATTCGTAGACAAACAATATTAAACACTCCAGTTCTGCACCTGTTTCCATTCTTTTTAATCCAGTTTTTTTTCTTTATGGCTTTTATTTTGTGTTTGCATTATCTGATGTGGTTTTTATATGTTCCTGCACATAGTACCATTGTGATCATTCTCGGGCCCATTTCTATGTGGACGACTCTGCTGTGGCTAAAGCTTTCAAAAACATTTCACGGACTTTGACAGACAGAGAAAACTTTAAGGTATGAAGTCATTTCCCCTCCCCTTTGGAGCAGAAGTGATCCAAATGAATGATTCTCCTAGTACTCGTAGTCCTGTGGTAGCTCAGCAGCTTCTGTTTATCTATAGAGTTTCTGAAATTAATAACTGAATTGTATTCTGACCATTAGTTCTATATATTTTAAGCCATACTGTCTGATTTCCAGATTACTATTTTGACTCGTCCGTGCCCACCTCCAGTCATTCCAAAGGATATGACTGACGAGGAAATTGAACATTTTAAGGTGTGTAAGATGTGTTTTGACTCTTCTTTATGTATGTCTATCAACGTTGATTACTTTGTGTCCTCAAAACCATGGCTGCCCTGTGTGACTGTCCCTTCCACCCCACAGAATTGCATGCAGAAGCGATATGATGGAGCTCAGCAGTCTATGGACATGAGCTCATTGCGTACAGATCCAGGTACTTACACAAACCTTTTTCCCCATTAAACAACTGCCCTATATTTTCTGTTACTTATCCTTGTGTTTCCATCATAGATCTGATTGCAAACCAAATGTATCTGGTTTTGAACAGGAAGTCTTGTATGCTAAGTATGCTACAAATCATTGAAGAAAATGTACCAGAGGTTGGTATATGCATTTTCTTTTACTTTTATGTATGTAATCACTTCTACAGAACGATTTTTAGGAAGAATTCATTTTGACCATTCCATTGTTGTGATGATACAATTGTTTGTGTATTCTCGGGTGTTATATCTGACTGTTGTGTTGCGTGTTTACCATTTATTCAGCTGCTGTCCTTGGATCTCAGTAACAACAAAATCTATAAATTGGACTATATGTCGGAGATTCACCTCAAAGCCCCTAATCTGAAGATTCTCAAATTGTCGGAAAACTTGGTAAGTCTTCTATTCCATCCCTAATGGTCTACCCATGTGGAGTGTCTTCTCGAATCATTCTAGAACGTGTCTAATGACAGACAGTCCTTCGCCTATCTTTTTTTTTTTTTTTTTTTTTTTTAAGGGTAGTAAACTTTTTTTCTGTTCTGTAGTAGTTTTTGGGGAAGCCAAGACATTTTATTTAAGAAAAATGTTTGAGTGAACCATAAAGTGAGGCATATGAAATGAAATGTAATACAAGATAAATTAATAAACCACCAAGATTACGGGTATATTTACTAAACTGGGCCTTTGGAGGGTTTAAGATGGCAATAGTAGTTTCCTATATTCTAATTTTAATTTCTACGGCAAGAATCATAGATTGTCTTAGTGAATATATCCCATATCCCAATGTTTTACTGATCATCTTTTCCACAGCCTGATCCTTTGGAGAATTAAACCCTCAGTGTTGCATCATCTTATTGCACATTCTTTTCGGTTTCATCCATTGGGGTACACAGTAAAATCATGGGGTAAAGTGGGGTTCAGAATATTAAGTTGATATTCTTAATATTGCCATGGAAAGAATGTTATATTTGTACATTTTCTAGGCAATCACATTTAATATGTCAACATTTTAACTGACATTGTGAATGTAGACAGCATACCTGTGTTACAGTGTGAAAGCACTGTGAAAGGTGTGAAAGGTGCTTAGAGGAGCTCAGACATTTTAGGGAGCTCCTCTGGGAAGTGGAATTTCTAAGCCGCCAGGGTTTTACTTACGAGAGTGGGCCCTACACCCAGACTTCTTTGAGCCCCTGGTTCTCCACTGGGGCCTGCCAGACATCTCAACATAGACATCAAATGCTGACACACCAGTGATCCTGGCAATTTGCTGGTGAAGCCCTAGCGGTCCGATGGCCCTTTCTATTCATGTGTATATATTCCCTCCAATCTTATCAATTCCATGGGTCCTCCGCAAATAAAAGTTGTCGGGCAGCACCGTGATACACGTGGCTCCAGTTTCTCAGGTCAATCATCAATTAAGGGAATTCTGTAAAACAGATTCTTTGTCCTGTATGTCTACTAAGTGTACCCATTGCCCAGACTGCTCCATTTGACTATGGCAGACCTACCTTCTCTTGATATGGTGCTGACTAATTCCTCCAATTCATTGAGAACTTCTTGGGCAGCTAGACATGGCACCTCTGCAGATCAGCTTTGTAAAGCAACCCCATGGTCCTCTGCCCATACGTTCATTTATCCCATTTTATGCGTATACAGCAACAATGAAGAGTTCTCATCACAGCTCAAGAGCATCTCCCCCTTGGGATTTACCAATGTAATGTCTGTTTCCCCTATGGATGAAAGAGCAAATATTTTTTTGTACCTGTAAAATATTTTTTTTGGACTCCATAAGGGACACTGGGGCAGATGTATGAAGCCTGGAGAAGAGAAAACTTGCGGTAAAGTGGTGATAAAGTGAAATGAGATAAAGCACCAGCCAATCGCCTTCCAACTGTTGATTTCAAACACAGTTCATTAGCTGGTGCTTTATCTCCTTTCACTTTATCTCCAGTTTATCTCTTCTCCAGGCTTAACACATTTTCCACACTGTCTCCTATGGATTCCAAGAGGATGATTTGACAGGTAAGAACATGTTGTTGGTCCCATCAAGTTTCTGCCTGAAAAAAAAAGCAAATGCGTTCGGCTCAGAGCAACCTGCACACCAATGTACAGATGCATTTGGCAAAGAATTTCCTTAGCATGTGATGTCTTCATTTTCTCCCATTTGTGCAGTTAAAGTCTGAAAAGGAGCTAGACAAGATCAAAGGTCTGAAGCTGGAAATGCTGTGGCTGGAAGGGAACCCACTGTGCAACAATTTCAAAGACCAGAGAGTATACATCAGGTCAGTCTAGCTGTTCGAACCTTCTCCTAGATGAAATGTGACTGATGATCTAGCACTTTGCTGCAGTCCTACCTGTGTCTCATAGCAAAGGATGCTTTCAGCATGGGGACATAAATTAGCAGCAATGTTTTAACATTGATAATGCTCCATGGACTTTTTCACAAATTTAATTTCACTTACACTGAATATGTGATAAGTAGTGAAAAAACCCTATTTTAAGAATAAAAATGGGGATCCCCACACACAACCCCCCCCCCCCCCCCCCCCCCCATGCCTAATTAGGCACTTTAAAGTTGTCACTATTTTTAATTGGCCAATTTACATTATTTGGAGGAAAAAAATAGAAAATGTTGTAAAAATAGTGTTCGAGGTATGGGACCGGTATATTGGGGTGCTTTTTTTAAGATTGTAAGTGGGCGTGCTCAGGTTTAGTGCACCTCTAGTTTTGCGTGAAAAGCTTTTCAGATTTTAGGAAAAAATGCATATAACAGCCATCTGACTGCATTCACGTCCCAAAAATGTAAAATGACCTCTTACACACTTGTGTACTCTTATCCAAAGTCAATTAAGCATTTTGGGGGGTACAGACTGATTTGTCCATTTTTTTTCCCCCTATACTTTTCACCTTTTTTACAATGTAAGAATGATCACGTTAATTTCGGTTTCACCAACTTGAAATAATATAGGTAATAAAACGGGAGTGCACATTTTGGCAAAAAGCCACTGTATTGTCTATAAAAATGGAGCTCTAAATGCAGTTTCCATGCTGTTATACTGGTGATACACACTTGCAGAGAGATGGGAAGACCAACATCCAAGATGGGTATGGCAACCATTGAATCCACATATGTAGAGGTGTTATTGAGGAATGAAACAAGAATATTTATTTAGGGTCCACATACAGTGTGGTGAGCAGAATTTAATTGAAATATGTTCTCACCATGCATTTATAGAATCCAATATACAATTAGTTAATTATGGCATTCCATTAAGATTTTCCAATGACATCTGTGTATTTTGCAATACTGTATTTATACACATGGAATGTATGAGCTGGCCCTGATTTCTGTTATGCCGGCTAGCTAAATTACACACCACTTGCTGCTTCTTCCCATGCTGAGGCTGTCACCAGGGATCCATGCAGAGGCTGGCACATTATCTGAGAAGTGGCATTGCCCTTTGCTTTGTCCCTGCTTTGCTGGGAACTTTAATAGTCACCCCCCCCCCCATTAATTGGCTCTAAGAGGAACTTATTGTACCTGTAGTAAATGGAAAGGTGCTATCCTCTAATGTTAATCACCTGCATATCCAGATTATGTACCTCCCTTTTTCTTATCCTTTGTCTTGTACTTTCTCATTCTCACACTCTATCCATAACACACCTCCACAATACCACCTGTGTCTGCTTTTCTGCTTTCATTTTCTTTCACATTCTCCACCATTTTTCATGATTTTCTTCTCCTCTCCCACATTTGTTTTCCCATATTTTGTCATTATGCATTTCATTCTTTACCTATTCCATATGGTGCAGCCTACATCCGTACAACAGATAATTGTCCCCAACTGGTGCTAACCTTACCAACTTCTTGCTCCTCTCCTTGTGGCGATGAGTTCATCTCGTGCCCTGCACTCCATACTGTGGCCCAGCCGAGCAGAAGAAATATGTAATCCTTTTGTTATCCCTTTGAATGCCCTTTCACACAGCATACGCACTTACCAACCCCTCCTGTTGCACAGCAGTGTGGCTGTTAGGTCTATGACGGGTAAGTTTCCCCAAGCGGGAGCAACCTAAGGCAGACCTGAGAACAGCCACCAGAAGATGAAGATTGCAGGAGGCGGCTAAAATACAAAGTCTAAACTCTGCCCCCCCTATCTCAAACACTCAAGTGATCTGTTCTCTCCCTGCCAGGAGTGTGGGCTGCAAGCCCTAAGGAACGCTGGAAAAATTGCACTCCTGTCCTTACACAGTGGGGCACCCATGGAGATGAGCTCTAAGTGTAATATGGGTTGCTCGGCATGGAACCTCGTTTTGTAAAGCTGGCCCAAAATGAATGTAGAGGAGCTGGAAGTTGGATTAGTTTAAGGTGCTGGTTATGGCATAGACATTTCTAGTGTTGACGGTGGCTGTACCTGTTGTCTCTTCCCTCCACATCATCCTTCTCCTTACACCATCCTGCAACAAGTATTTCCTTCTCCTCCACTTGTCCTCTCCCAACATCCATTGACATGCTATAATCATATCCATCATTTTCTTTTGACTTCTCTCCTATACATTCTTCTCTTCTCTACCCTCTCCTCATCTCATTATTCAGTTTCAGGTGAATATAACTTCACTATGTTCTCCTTGTATTACTATCCCAAATCTATAATGCCATATCTGTCATTGTGTAAAAAGCTCCTTTAAATAAAGCTTATGAAGACATGGCATTGAGGCCATTAATGACTTTCTATCCATTGGTGTAATGCACCATACTAACCAGTATAATATGTACAACCCACTAGCCCATGTGTTTCTCCCCTGCATGGTACTTATGGTATGACCCAGCTGGGATGAAGTCATAGGTCAGCGAACTAAGATAAGTTTAGATCGGAGCTGCTGACCTTGTTAGATGTAATGGCTGCAGCATATAAAGTCATTGGTAGGAACATTTGGGGTAAAGGTAATGGGAGTCCGGATGTCAGCGGACATGAAATACGTGTGAAATCCTTTTTGCTGTTACCAGAGCCTTCCTCCTAGCACTTGCTGTTACCAGAGCCTTCCTCCTAGCACTTGCTGTTACCAGAGCCTTCCTCCTAGCACTTGCTGTTACCAGAGCCTTCCTCCTAGCACTATGAAGTCAGGAAACAATAGAAATAACTGGCTTGTTAGTTACAAGGTGGACAGACAGGTGTAATAGAAATACACACAGACATCATTCCCTAGTGCTTAAAAACCGTTGCCCTGCATAAATAGAGGCAGACCGCAAGGCTGCACGTGCACATTTCCCCTGCAGAGATGTTTCACCAGTCCTCAGGACAAGAATATGGTATGGTGGTGATGGGAACGTGGTGCACAGAGTGTGGGTTGGGGGTTGCTACTTACTGGCACTGACGTTTTTTGTGTCTTTGTTTGTCTGTCGACCTGCGGATTTCACCCGCCCTGGATGATAGTGTCATGCGAGAACGTTTTCCTAAACTACTGCGGCTGGTGAGACCTCAATGTTTTTTTTGTTTGTGTCCATTTGTCTCATATATTCCATGTGCTATGACTCTGCTTTTACCAAAATAACTTTCTCCTCTGCTCACTGTCACATCCTTTTTCCTTTTATCCTTCAACTTGCTCTACCTTTTGCAATTCATATTTATCATACCTTCATAGGATGGAAATGAACTTCCTCCACCGATCACATTCGACTTAGAAACTCCCACAACACTTCCTCCGTGCAAGGCGAGTTCATTTCTGCTACTACTAGAGCGAGTGCAGCCAGCATGTGGTGTTATATCACAAATTATCGTCCATTTCTTATTTTAGGGCAGTTACCTGTCTACAGATGATGTCAAAGCACTGGTGCTGCGGTTTCTTCAACAGTGAGTAGACCTTGTTCGTTCTGCACTCAATACACACACATCTGCCTACACGCCACTCTTTCTATATGTGCAATCCTTTCCTCTTTTTGCTATTTGTGCTTAAATCATTTCTGCTTACCGCTTTCATGTTGTTTGGTTTTCAAACCTTTTTTTTCTTTTTCTTTTTTTTTTCTATTAAGTTATTTGCTGGTATTTCTAAAACTTACATAAGGGGGATCCAGATGGAATGACAATGAGCTCCTGCTAGTGGCGCCTATTTGTTAGGGGTACCCCAGCCCGTAGTAAGCCCACCAGTGCTTCAGCATGCACTCCTATTAAAGCTCAACTAGGTTTGTCTCTGCTGCTGCGGCCTCCTTCCACAGGCATTGCTATACTGATATTACTTGGTACACAACTTGCCTGCGACAAGGTTATTTGAGCTTATCGGTAGCCTGCTAAGACTTGACTGCTTGCACAGTTCATCGGTGACTGCTTCCAATATGCCCAGTGTGGCATGGCTGGCCTTTCATATTGTGGCTGCAATTTCGATATAATCCTAGGGGCTGGGTAGGCAGCATCCTGCCACAGGCTCCGTTTCAGGGTTGATGTTCTCGCCAGAAATTTCTTCTGTCAAGCAATGTTCTGGAACTCTGGGTTAATCTTGACTGAGGCTGGAGAGGTATAGATGAGCAAACAAGTGCCAGACTTCACCCGTCTATAACCCGGTGTAACTCCAGTGTCCCCCGTAGATTCATAGAAAGGGATTTATTTTTAAATACCAAATTCTTGTGCGTTTCTGCAGACCCAATTCCCAGCTGGAGAAGTTCGCTCCATGTGCCAGGGGACTTCTGATGTGTGCATCTATAAATAAACTAGTAATATCTGCTGGAGCCATGACTACCAATGAGCAGTTCCAACCCCTTGTTAACTTTCCTGGGCGTGTTTCGAATTCTGTTCCCTCCACTCAGGTAGAATCGGAGGTAGAGCCTAACTTGAAGGATACTTCTGGCTGGGAGGGGAAGACCCAGCCTAGCCTGATATCCGTTTAATTGATAGTTTGTCACTAGAGCTGTAAGATGTTACGGTTTCTGACGCCAGCTGTGCTCTTCCTTAATTGTAAACCCGACGCATGTCCTGTTTTAGCCGCCCAATTTTCCTATATTAAAGTAGGCCAAGGCTCATGGCAGACACAAAATTTCAGGTCCAAAAAGAAGTTTTAAATACCTTTCCTCTTTAGCATCTAAAGACAACAGACCTTAGGGCACCTATTGCCAGGTTAGCTGAAGCTAACACACTGGGTGATCATGCCCATCATGTATTGTGCACGATGATGGGGAAAATAGCTTGGCTGAAAAACGCCCAGTACATAGTAACCATTTTCTCCAGGGGTGGACGGGTTTCCATGGCAGGAGGCTATGGAAAGCCATCCACTCTTTCGCTCATCTGCTGGTAATACCAGCAGATGCCCCGTACACACTGGGCGACTTTCATGCTGAGCAGCTTTCACATGAAAGTCACCCAGTGTGTATGGGGCCTTAGGGCCCACATGGATAGGAAGAATGTGTGTTCAAATCTGTGTTTACACCGCAAAGGGTATCTCTGGCTAGTGCTTTGGTGGTTCTCAACCTTGGTCCTCGGGTCCCCCAACAGTGCACGTTTTCCAGGTCTCCACACAGAATCACAGGTGAAATAATTAGTGATCTTTTAAAATGTGCCAGTGAATAAGGAGTGCACCTGTGTATTCGTGAAGTGACCTGGAAAACGTGTACCGTTGGGGATCCCTGAGGACCGAAGTTGAGAACTACCGACTTAGATGGTTCCAGGCATCCGGTAACCCTCATGGGGCTGTAACCGCACTCCCCCCCCCCCCCCCCCCCCCCCCCCCCCCCCTCTTCACTTTGTGGCTTGCTTTGGAAAGATTCAGATGGATGCTAGAAGTAGATATGTTATGGTGTGTAGAAGAATACAATGTACCACCCTCCCGCCCCCTTTTCATTTTGTGCTAAATCTCCTATTTTGTGCTCTAAAACAGTCAAAACTATTGTATTTCAGTGTATGTGTGTGTGTGTGTGTGTGTGTGTGTGTGTGTGTGTATAAAATGGTTAGCATAGCATTACCAGGGCAGGTTTGTCCTGCCCCAGCAAAACCCACCGCAGAGCATAGGATCCCTCCCACCAACTTGCCCGGGCACCCCCATCACCTCCGCTCCGGTGTTTGTACGCCGGATCTCCTCTGCCGCTACCCCAGCTGTCAATCACTGCAGTGACCGCGGACGGCAGGCTTGGGGATGTTCGGAGCGGTCGGGAGGACCCGGTTGTCTGATTTCCTGAACATCCCCGATCTGCCACATGCTCCCCGCAAGTAATGGCAGCAGGGGAGCTCCAGCGTATGATCGCCGGAGCAGAGAGTTAAGGGGCAGCAGCGGGAGACTCGGTGGGGGTGCCTGGACAGGTGATGCCCCAGTGGTGCACACCTTGATATTAGTGGTGTGCCTGGAAATTTTCTGGGACAGCCCGATGCGGCAACGCAGCTGAGCCCAGAAAATTTCCGGGCATACCACTTAAGTGGTTAAAACCCATAAGGTACTTGGCAGGTGAGCTTTAAACCAAGAAAAAAACACATGTTCATTTCAGCTATGATGTGTCAATAGTTGCCAGGTTCCAGATTCCTGATTCCTGGACTAAACCCCATTATTTAATTATTGATTATTTGTATGTTAAGGTGAGTTAGTTTATTATAGTGAGTGCTGGGCCCCCTGTGTTTGTATTTACTCGAGTATGTGGTCACTGCACCCCAACCTGGGAAGTGTAAATGGCGAGGGCGGTGGTACATCTGTGTTTGTATGTATGTGTGTGATTGATAGATATATATATATATATATATATATATATATATATATATATATATATATATATATATATATATATATATATATATATATATATATATATATATATATATATATATATATATCTATCAATCTAAATCTATTTTTTTGTATTGTCTAGTTTTCTGTACACTGAATATTCTCCTCTTCAGGTATTATGCCTGCTATGATAATGAAGATCGCCAAGGCCTGCTTAATGTATATCATGATGAAGCATCCTGTTCCCTGAGCATTCAAAGTATTCCTGGGCAGAATCCTGCCAGGTTTGTACAACTCTCTATACTCCCTTCCTCCTATTACAGTTTGGTTTT
Organism: Crinia signifera; assembly: GCF_055691185.1. NCBI lineage: Eukaryota > Metazoa > Chordata > Amphibia > Anura > Myobatrachidae > Crinia > Crinia signifera. Next base: position 69,538,658 of record NC_139227.1, read on the forward strand.
CTGTCTCTAATGTAACGGTTCTCTTTTCACAGGAGCAGTCTTGCAGAGTATTTCAGCAACAGCAGAAATATAAAAAGGCTACGGGATCCAAGTAAGTTCTGTCAGGGTTAGAGGCCTGCATGAGATGTGTGTGTGCTTTGTGAACAGTATGTAGTGACTACATCATGCACTGCCGTTTCTGATTAGCTCTCTCTTCGGTTTACTTAGCACATCGCTTTAAACTTCTCAAGCACAAACGTCTGAACGTCGTAAGCTTCTTAAACGAGCTTCCAAGGACCCAGCATGATCTTAATTCTTTTGTGGTGGATATTAATGCTCAGTCTGTAAGTATCCAGGTTTTTGCTTTTTTCCTATAAGCTGTTTATTCGTTTACTCTATCTAGTCCCATCTATTATTCTGACTTGTCGTTCTCTTTGTCCTCCTATTTATTGATGCAGAGACACTCATTAAGATATTTTTGTTTTTCTTTTACAGAACACCCTACTGTGTTTTGTAGTCAATGGAGTATTTAAAGGTGAGGAATGGTTTGCTTTTGTCTTTATTTACAATTTTTCCTCGGTTTAGGGTTCCTCTTTATAAATACTTCTTTTTTTCCCCCATATTCTGTATATTGTGTTGCTCAGAGCATTTAAATCTTGTTGACTCCTTGCCCATAGAACCAGGTGCCTTTTTTATTTTTTTATTTTAGCTAAATCAGGGGATACCATTTAAAGACTACCTCATTTGCTGTGAGGTGACACTACAGAACCATTCCCTGCAGTGCCTTTTCTGTTTTGCTCCTTTTTCCCCCTTAACCTAAGTGGTAAGACCGTAAACAAGTGTTTTATAAGAAGTGCGCTTAATGGGCTCCGTTTATGAAGATACCATATATACTCGAGTATAAGCCTACTTTTTCAGAACAGTTTTTATGCTGAAAAAGCCCCCCTCGGCTTATACTTGAGTGAGGGTCCCACTAGTCAATAAGTTTTCCCAGTTTTTTGTTGTAAAATTAGGTGCCTTGGCTTATATTCGGGTTGACTTGTACTCGAGTATATACGGTAATTGATTCTGAGAGAGGAATCAATCATGTTAACATTTTCTCATTTTTTTCAGTGGAGGGACAATCAAATGACCCAGTACGTGCTTTCAGTCGGGTGTTTATTGCTGTGCCAGGAGTTGATGGAGGGTAAGTCTGAGTCTTCTCTCTAATACATGTATATAATGTTGACAGACTTGCATGTGTATTGCAAAAACCCTTGTCTGCATGCTCTCTGAGGGTACAATAACCACTTGAGGTTGATGGGATTTAAAATTAAACTATGTAGTGTAAACTCCTTGACCATAGTCATGCATAAGTATATAGTAAACTATACATTAGGGAGACTTTTTGTGAGTATATTCTTTATCCTTGGAAGTGTTTTTCTGTCTGGGTTTGGTATAGGGTTATGTTGGGCTCTGTGGCTTTGTCTGTTCAATAATTGATCAAAAGTAACTAAAACAGTGATCACCTTATAGTAATGGAAATCTTCTTTTTACCGCTAGGCTCCTTTTGGTAAATGATGAACAGTTCATAAGGAACGCCAGCACAGAAGAGATTCGTAAAGCCTTTGCCACACCAGCTCCTACTCCTTCCAGCAGCCCTGTTCCCGTTTTGGCTCAAGTACCCCAGGAAATGGTGCAAGCATTCACTCTGTTTTCTGGCATGAATGCTGAGTGGTCTCAGAAGTAAGTCCCTTTTTTTTTGCCTTGTTTTCTGCTGATTTTTATATATTTTTTTTCCCTCTGCTCTTTTATTTGCGGTAACATTTATTTTTCTACACTTTTTTTTTTTTTCTTTTATATTTGAGAATATGTAAACTGCATGTTTAATCCAAATGGCCCAGGTCACATGGGGATCCTGAAAGTTACACCAAGAACGATATTGATGTAGGTTGGGACATTTGTCCAGATGGACTGTACCACTGGACATGTCCACATATGAGATGTGCATCCATATTACAGAATTTAAAAGATTCAGAATTATTGCAAGCTCTGGTAATAAGATACAGTTTAGGAATAAAGTAAACCCAGTGTAGTAATCTGTAACGCATTTCTGTGGAGGGGGCAATCTAGTTGTTGTTATCAAATGGTGTTAGATTGACACCATTTGATAACCAATTTTAAATTGGTCACCATAAAGGTGTGTCTCATTTGGCCATCCCTGTAGTTTAGTGAGAGCCAACTTCAATCTAGTATGGGTATAAATTAGTGAAGTAGGGTAGAGGCTAAACCAGCAGGTTGTAGATGTGATATAACTGCACCCTGAAATAAAGCAAAAAGAGGGAAATCAAGAGGCTACTTGGAGTAAACCACATTAAAAATGAATATAAGAAAAGACTGCACTAAAATAGAAATCAAACTTAATGTAAATAAAGATAAAGCATAAAATAACTTCATACACAAAGGATAAAAATGAATTCAATTGGAAGCTACAATGGCCGGCAATAGTATATATTATTAGTAGTAGTAATAGTCCAATCAAAGCATACTCCGCTATAATGATAGAGTCCTTTTTATAGACGTACTTGATTAGTTGGTTCATGCATGAAATGAGTCCCAATGGGTTAGTTTATGGAAGAATAGGTGAATGATGGTCCGTTAGTATGTTTTTAAACAGTCATTGGGGTGACAGATTGAAACTGAATTAGAATGCCGGCCATTGTTGCTTCCAATTGAAGTTGTTTTTACCCTTTGTGTTTTTATTTGCGTATGAAGTTATTTTTTACGCTTTTCTTGATCTAAAGTAAATTAGATTTCTATTTTAGCACAGTTGTTTGCTTTTTCTTATACTCAAGAGGCTACTTCCCTAGTGAAGTTGTGACCGGGTGATGACAGCAGAGCTTTCCATGTTCAAAAATTGATGTACCAACTTTAAGTCCCTGGGCATTCCAAGGTTAATCCTCAGCATTGACCTCACTATTCTGACAATCTGTATAAGATCTTAAAGGCAGAAGTGATGAGTGGTGAGGAGAGCATAATAATAGAACCACTTTCTGAATCTGGCCTCTGTATTTTTCTGCGCAGGTGTCTCCAAGACAATGGTTGGGATTTTGAGCAGTCAGCACAGATCTTTATGACGCTAAAGGTAAGTGTTTCTGTATAGAACTGTACTTACGTCTATTTGTTCTGCTGACACTTTGCCATTTACATAATTCCATAATTTATTTATTTTTTTATTTGCAGGCGGAGGGGAAAATTCCAAGTGTTGCCTTCATCAAGTGACTTTCCACCATGTTTGTTAACTTTTTATAGTCTCAATAACACACTAAAGACTGAAATCTATAGATGCAGGGTCCTGCTTGTTTATTTCCCATTGCACTGGGCATTTCAGCCCCGGTTGCATAATTACATCACAGCTCACTGTATACAATCAAAGCTTGGGAAAACCTATGGATAGTGCACCCTCTCTCTGCCTTATTTATTTGTCACACGATGATGACGATGATAATGATGATCGGATAGCATTGGATTTTTGTTTGCAACAATCAGCAACACAGGGATATTTCTTCAATGTGGAGGCTTAAACACGGCCTCTTCCCAGCTAGCACTCTTTCTGCTTTGCTAAATATTGTTTCTGTAAGACCATATTCCTTCATTATCAAGTTATAAAAGCGACATTCCGCTCCCTTGGATTGTCCAAAATTGTTTTGACAAAACATAGGAAAATGGAGATGGGCTGAAATAAAACTCTTCGTATACTGTACGTTCAGCATCTCTCACTGGTCTAATAAAGCAGTTGTGTATTTCCCCCAGAAGAAGCACTGGGCTATTCGTTTTAAAAACAAATTTAGCCAGCGTCCCATAACAGGGATTACCTATGGCTTAACTAGTATTCATAACCGGACATGGAAATATCATTTGTTCATATATGTATATTTGTGCAGTGATACCAGGAATAGTGCTGACGGTACACTTGCCAATTTCCAGAACATAGAGGGTTATTTTAATGATTGTTTTTCCAGATTCATTTGTCAAGGATTCTAGTTTTTCATATTTTCATTTTGTATAAATATTCTACATATACATATTTCAAAATAAAACCTTTCAGTCTATAGATTTGCAAGAAAAAAACTTTTAAATTATGTGTCTCTGGATGAATTTATTAACATTCTAATGCATTGGACCTGGTCTTAATGAAACGTTCATCCAAGAATGTGTTGGCATTTATGACCTGGTTTTGCTTTAACTTTTTTTTTATTATTATTATTATTATACCTGAGCAAGTTTTAATTAGCCTAAGTAGTTTCTTTTTCTTAGTGTTTTCTGTTTCTTTAAGAAAAGATTGAAAGATTTAGAAAGTTTGAAGTCCTACCTTTATCCTTTATATGTATGTGTGTGCATGGACATAAGACAGGGTTCGGTAAATAGGTTATCTGTACTGGGTGGATAGAAGGGGCGTATATGCTGTCCATGGCCTTCCAAATAAATTACATTTGGATCAACATTTTGTAAGTGTGTGTGTATGAATGGGGATTAGAATATTGAATTGGGGGAGGAGTGATATACTGTATATTAATTTAGTGGGTTGCCATTGGATTATGTTGTGTATGAATGGCGGGTGGGAGGGTCCTGATGCGTATGAATGGTGGGTGGGAGGGTCCTGATGCGTATGAATGGTGGGTGGGAGGGTCCTGATGCGTATGAATGGTGGGTGGGAGGGTCCTGATGCGTATGAATGGTGGGTGGGAGGGTCCTGATACGTATGAATGGCGGGTGGGGGGGGCCTGATACGTATGAATGGCGGGTGGGAGGGTCATGATGCGTATGAATGGCGGGTGGGAGGGTCATGATGCCTATGAATGGATGGTGGGAGGGTCATGATGCGTATGAATGGCGGGTGGGAGGGTCCTGATGCGTATGAATGGCGGGTGGGAGGGTCATGATGCGTATGAATGGCGGGTGGGAGGGTCATGATGCCTATGAATGGATGGTGGGAGGGTCATGATGCGTATGAATGGCGGGTGGGAGGGTCCTGATGCGTATGAATGGCGGGTGGGAGGGTCATGATGCGTATAAATGGTGGGTGGGAGGGTCATGATGCCTATGAATGGTGGGTGGGAGGGTCATGATGCGTTTGAATGGCGGGTGGGAGGGTCATGATGCGTATGAATGGCGGGTCATGACGCGTATGACTGTTGGTTGGGTCAGGATGCATATGAATAGTGGGCGCATGAATGGTGGGTGTGGATTATGGATGCATGAAATTCAGAGAGGTGGTCCTAAAACAATGTGTGTGTGTATAGGAATTTTATGACACTTGTAAAAAGAAGACCAGCACTATAGTGTTCATTATTTTGTAAAATATTTACCTGTGTTAGCCTTGCTTTCCTATTGTAACCAGCACAGAATAAGTCAGGGTTGGGTAACATCAGGCTAAATTGTGAAAAAATGGTCTTCTATTTCCTCATATAGGGTGAGGAACACAGTGGTTAGTTTGATTGGGGCAAATGATAGAATCATTTGTTTTTAGTGTATGGAAGAAACCATGTGTGTATAAGCTGGGTCACCTGACCTGTGGGGAGTGTGTGCGTTTACAAGTAGTAATTGCCAGGAATTGGTCCCATGGGGGAAGGGTTGATAAAAGTAGGAGGTAAGATGTGATGGAATATTTGTGTAAGGGTGGGGGGTGGTGGTTCTCCTGTATGTGGAGGGCATATTCCATCATCTACAGTTTCTGTGTGGTAGTGTGTGTCTGATTGTCTCATTTAATCAGGCAGGACCGCAGAATGCTTTGCATAGTAATTCCTCTGTGGGGTGTACCACTGCTTTTACCAAATTTGTGTTGTGGTATTCGTAATGAATCTTTATTACCCTTGTTCATTTTATGGCTGCACTGTGTTTGTATTTAAATCCTCTATGTATAGCTATGCTGCTAGGAATGCCCAGTACTCGTTAATCTGTAAATTGTGCTCTTGTGGCAAAAAGCTTTATCTGCGGTGAGAAATGCATTGTTTTGTAAAACCGTCAGATCAGGCTTTCAGTCCATGCAAGACATGTATAGCATTTAATTAACAAAATTATAAAAATATTCAACATTTTACTGCTTAGTTTGGTACCGTCAATTCCCTGTTCTCCATACAATTATTCTAACTTGTCACACATTGTAATAAATTAGCTTATTTGTGTCGCAAGACAACCTGTATAAAGTTAAACTAGCTCACTGTGAAATGTTTAATAAAAGTGTTTTTGTTAAAAGTTGTTTTGTTATTTTCATGATCGACCAAGGTTTTTATACATACATACATACATACATACATACATACATACATACATACATACATACATGAGTCATAATTCAAAATGGAAGAATTATTGTTGCCCTATTTAAGAATTTGACACCTACATTCTTAGGGGGTTATTCAATCTTGGGTCACGGCTGTCAAGTTGGCCCGACAACTGTGACCCTGTCCCATGCTCGGTCTGCTCGGCCGAGAATTTGCAGGCGATATTCAATGTCCCGCCTGCAGAGGGACGAGAAGGGGGCGTGGCCGCGAGCTGTGGCCGGGAAGAGGCGAGCTGCAGCTGGGAGCTCGTCACTTCCCATCTGTTTTCAGCAGAACGGGCCCGACAGCTTGTGAAGTTGGGCTCGTTCTGCCGAGATCCCCTGTTCAATGCTGTCGGGGAAGACCGCTTTGAATAGGGCCCCACAGTAGTCGACCCCCCCCCCCCCCCCCCCCTCTCTGTCAGGAGATGGCTGCAAGAGATTGAATACCCCCCCTTAAGCTTCAATATGTGAAACCAGATTATGTGATTGTGTTATGAAAAAAAGTGTAGTAAGCAGCGTGGTCTACAGCATTCATCCGTGACCACACCAAAAGAAAACGCTGCAATGTTTTGATACATTAGAATTACTTTGTATCAGTGCAGCAAGTGTTATGTCACTGTACTACACAAACTTGCCATATTACAGATGGCGCCGGGCTTGTCTTTGCTGGGGATGGCGGAGGACTCGCCACCCGCCATCCCCCGCCCCGCGCCATCTGTATGTCGGAAGGGGACGCGCGTGCACGAGGTGCACGCGCGTCCCGTTCCGACGGTGCTTTTGCCCGGGTCCCCGCCGGCTTCCCCGGGTCCCCGCCGGTCCACACCGCCCCCCCGCAGCCCTGCCCGTCTCCCTGAAGCTGGAGACGGGCAGGACTGCACCCGCCGCGCCGCCTCGCCGCCCGGCTATTGAGACGCTCGTGCGTGGGAGACGCACGAGCGTCTCATTCAGCCAGAGCGCCAGATTGCTGGCGGATCGCCAGGGACACGGTCCTGGCGCTCCGCCAGCAATAATAAGGCCAGCTCCATCTGTACATGAATGCTTCACCATCTGTCTAAAGGAAAATCTTTGGCCGATTAATCACTCATTGATCGATTTATTTCTTTTTTCACTCGGACAAAAAATTTCACAGTGGGTGAAGCACTTTTCATAGTAGGAAAGTGGTTCACTCTGCCTGTAATAAAGGGTCAGTGATGATGCAAGAGCGGGCATCAGTGCTAATTGCCAGCTCATACACACTAGGAGATTTTGTTACTTGTGCATTATCACAGTGCCCTTTACGAAGTTTGCATAGTGGTGTATTAAGAATACCAATACACCACTATGCTGCCTACGTAACTTACGTAAACTACATAAGTTATGTAACTTGTTCAGGAGCTGTGATTATACACAATGGTTCATATCCCCATTGTCCACGTGGGTGTGGAGTTAATTTTATAAAGTGTGGCGAGTGCATCAAGCCACCGAGGGGACGCATATCCGCAGGGCTCGCTGCGCTTGCCACGCTTCGGGCTCAGTGGCTCGCCACGCTTTATAAAATTAATTCCACGCCCAAGTGGACACTGGGGGTATGACGTGGATAGTGGGGATATGATTGTGTTAGTGTGGGAAATGTGTGTTGATAGTGTGTGTGTGCGTGTGTAGTGCAGTGTTTTATACTTACCCTCAACAATGTCCCCGGTGCCAGCGTTCCCCTTCCCAGGCACTCACCCCGTGTCCCCGGCGCCAGCGTTCCTCCTCCATGACACTCCCCAGCGGCACAAATGTACGCAATTAGCGTAGCGCCGCTGGGGGAGCTGGGAAACCATGTGATGCTCCCCCAGCGGCAGTACACTGAATTACGTACATTGCTGCCGCCTTAGCCCAGGATGCGTGTGTCGTCGTCGTCCCCTTGCCGGTTGCTGGTGTCCGCTGGGTGCTGCCGGTATCTCCCCCCTCCGCCCACACTCAAGCCCCAGTCACGTACCAATTATATTAATAAACCTGCAAATTTAGTCTCATGGTAGCAGAAATGCGAGGGGAGTTCCTGGATGGTGCATGGGAGGGAACTGGTAGCTAAAAAAGGGATTTTTGTAAGAACTTACCGTTCGAATCCCTTTCTCTCATATGGTCCTGGTGACACAGCTCAACATTGGGATGCAGGAGGGTCCGTAGGAGCCAGGCACCTATCCTAAAGCTTTAGAGGGTAGGCTCCTCCCTTCTGCATCCCAGACTCTTCAGTTCAATCTTTCAAAGCCACTGGAATACATTAACTCAGTACAAACGCCTGCACACATTACATGCACATTTTTCAAAAATAACTTTTAACCATATAACATGAAACATCATGAACCTGGCATACTTACTGAGCGTAAGGGAGGGATCGCTGTGTCACCAGGACCATATCAGAGAAAGGGATTCGAACGGTAAGTTCTTACAAAAATCCCTTTTTCTCTTTCAATGGTCCTGGTGACACAGCTCAACATTGGGACGTTCCAGAGCCGGTCCTTTGGGTGGGTACGCTCAGGTCTGCAGCTCTCATCACTGCTCGCCCGAATGATGCGTCCTCCGACGCGAACTCATGGAACCTATAGAATTTGGCAAAGGTATGAACAGATGACCAAGTGGCAGCCCTGCAAACCTGCTCAGCTGTTGCCCCATGTCGAACCGCCCAAGAGGTGGCAACCGACCTGGAACCCTCTGGGGGTTGAAACCCAGGCAGAACGATCTCCTGATTTAGATGAAAAGCAGAGACTACTTTTGGTAAAAATTGGGGTACTGTCCGAAGGACAGCCTTATCATGAAATATAAGGAAGGGAGACTTGCATGACAATGCTCCCAACTCCGATACTCTTTTTGCAGACGCCACTGCCAACAAAAATACCAGTTTCTATGTAAGGAATTTAAGGTCAGCCGACCTTAATGGTTCAAAAGGTGCCTTTTGAAGACACTCCAGAACCAGAGATAAATCCCATGGTGCTACTGGTTGCTTGTAGGGAGGTTTCAATCGAGACACCCCCTGCAGGAAGGTCTGTACTTCCGGTAATAATGCGATCCTTCTTTGGAAATAAATTGACAAGGCCGAGATCTGTACTTTGAGTGACTGAAGGCCTAACCCGGAGGAAAAGCCATCCTGTAAAAACTCCAACAATTTAGCCAATTTAAAGCGCGACGTGTGCGACTTCTGTCTTTCACACCATCGAATATAGGTCTTCCAGACCCTATAATAATTTGCAGAAGACACTGACTTTCTGGCTAATCATAGTGTTAACCGCCTCCGAGAAACCTTTATTCCTCAAAATGGCGGTTTCAACAGCCAGGCCGTCAAATTTAATCGAGCTGAATCCAGATGGTTGAACGGTCCTTGTTTTAGAAGGTCTGACCTCAGAGGTAGACGCCACGAGTCCACAGACAATCTCTGAAGCCTTGAGTACCAGGACCTCCTTGGCCAATCTGGGGCCACTAAAATCACTGGGATTGCCTGGGCCTGTATATTTTTCAACACTCTTGCCAGCATTGGAACTGGTGGAAAAACATAAAGTAGATTCCCCTCCCAGGGGATGGTCATGGCATCCACTGCTTCTGCCAGTGGATCCCTCGTCCTGGCATAAAACCTGGGTACCTGATGGTTGAACCTGGATGCCATCAGGTCCACATCCGGAGTTCCCCACCTCAGTGTAATCTGGTGAAATACTTGTGGGTTCAGGCTCCAATCCCCTTCCATCAGCTCCTCCCTGCTCAGGAAGTCGGCCTCTATATTCTCCACTCCTGGTATGAATATTGCTGATAATGCTGGAACATTCTGTTCCGCCCACAAGAAGATCCGGGACACCTCCCACATAGCCAGCTTGCTGCGTGTGCCTCCCTGGTGATTCAGATATGCCACAGCTGTGGCGTTGTCGGTCTGAATCCTTAAAGGGAGCCTCTGTAATATTTCTCCCGCCAGAGAAATCACATTCCACACAGCCCTCAGTTCCAAGATGTTGATCGATAAGGCAGACTCCTCTGAGGTCCACAAGTCTTGCAGACGCAGGTCCAAGACTACTGCCCCCCAGCCCCTGAGACTGGCGTCGGTAGTGACTACCAGCCAGCTCCAGGACTGCAGGGACCGACCCCACTGAAGGGAATCCACCTCCGTCCACCATTTCAGGGAGGATCGAGTTTCTGAAGACAGCACTATCTGTTCTGACTTCATGGTCCGAGTATTTCCTGACCAAGTTGTCAGAATGTTCCACTGGAACACTCAAGAGTGGAACCTGGCGAACTGCAACGTCTCGAAAGACGCCACCATCTTCCCCAGCAGCTTGAGGCACCTCCATACTGATGTGCTCTAAAACCCGAGGATCTCCTGGACCAAGGCAGCCAGATCCCTGGCCTTTGCCTCTGGTAGAAATACCCGATGTAGGTGGGTATCCAGAACAACTCCCAGGAATTGGAGTCTCTGTGACGGCACCAACTGAGACTTTTGTAAATTTAAAAGCCAGCCGTGAGCCTGCAAAAACCCGATGGCTTCTGCCAAGTGACTCTTCAACCTGTCTGCTGACTCCACTTTGAACAGCAGGTCGTCCAAATATGGAATCACCGTGATTCCCCTCCGTCGAAGCACAGCCGCCATCACGGACATTGTCCGGATCTTGTTGAATACCCTTGGCGCTGTGGCCAGGCCGAAGGGCAACGCCTAGAATTGCAAGTGCAGGTCTCCTATCGCAAACCTCAATAGAGCCTGATGTTCTGGGTGGATAGGAACATGAAGGTACGCGTCCTGGACATCCATGGACGCCAAAAATTCTCCCTGGTCCAGGCTTAGCCGCACTGACCGTAGAGACTCCATTTTGAAATGGTCTACCCACAATTGGGTATTCAATGACTTTAAATTGAGAATCGGTCTGAAAGATCCGTCTGGTTTGGGCACCAGAAACAGAGTGGAATAAAAGCCTTTTTTTCACTCCGCTCTGGGGACCGGGATCACCACCCCCTTCTCTAAAAGAGAGTGAGCCGCTCCCAAGAGAGCTGTACGGAGCCGAGCCTCCTTTGGTAGTGGTGTGGGAATGAATCTTCTCGGAAGAAGACCTTTGAAGGGAATTCTGTAACCCTGGGATATAATGTCTAATACCCAGGAATCCTGGTCTAACAATGCCCATGTGTCCCTGAACTGTGACAGACGCCCCCCCACCTTGACCACCACCGGGCAAATCCCCTGGCAGTCATGCGGAGGGTTTGTCCTCTCCTTTGGTGTTTGGTTTCTTATGAAAGGAACCAAATTTTGCCTTTGGGGCCTTACCCCTGGATGACTGGAACTTTCCCCTAAAAGACTGTCCTCGAAAGGACGCACCCCCTCTAGGGGAGGGCCGAAAGGACGGCCTGAAAGCAGAAAACCTTGATGTCTGCAGGGGCAGGCAGGAAAGTACTTTTGCCACCTGTGGCCTGCTTAATAATCTCTTCCAGTTCAGAACCGAATAACAGCTTTCCTTTAAAAGCTAATGCCTCTAAGGCCTTCTTAGACTCGTTAACTGCCTCCCAAGCCTTAAGCCAGAGCACTCTCCTGGCATTGACAGACACTGTGGAAACTCTGGCAGCCATTTTGAGAGCTTCCTCCTCAGCCTCCAGCACATACTCTGCAGCTGCTTTAGGCTTCTCCGCAAGCAACAACACACAAGGGTCAGCGTGTAAAATAGTACACAAATCATTGGCCCACACAGTCATGGCCTTAGAGACCCAGGCTGAAGCAATCAGAGGACGTAGGGTGTATCCCACCCCTTCAAATATTGCCTTGAGGTTACCCTCCAGCTTTTTGTCCACGGGGTCCTTAAAAGCTGCTCCCCCTTGCACTGGTAGCACAGTGGCTTTTGACAAACGTGCCACAGAAGCATCTACCACTGGAACTTTCTCCCAGAGGTCTGCGTGAGCCTCAGGCATGGGGTATAAACTTAAGAATCTCTTTGGCATCTGTAGCCTTTTATCAGGCATTTTCCAAGCCCCTTCCAATAAATCCTGTAAACCTTCATCTGAAGGGAAGGTAACAGCTTCCTTACGCTGCCGTTTAAATACACCTTTTGCAGGAGTTTTATCCTCCACAGACAAGTTCAAAGCCTGTTTTACAGCAGTAATCAAATCCTCCACCCCTGCGGCTGAGGAATCCTCAGAATCATCACCCTGCTCCCAGGGAATGTCTGTATATGCTCCATCCTCTTCATCAACCATTAAAGGCACTGAGTAAGACCTTTTAGGGGTCCCGACAGCATCAACATCAATCTTGTCTAGCAATTCACTAAACCTGTTAATCCCCTTCGCAGTATCCTGCATCACCTGAAGGAAACCAGGATCTGCCTGAGTAAGAGGCAAGGAGCCAGAGGACTGCTGAGATGATGACATAGGTCTCTGATAATCTACCAAGACATCACTCTGTCCAGCAATTGCACTAAAGCATTTACAGACCTGCCCAGGGCACTGGCCCACGCAGGTTCCAATTGCTCTACCCTCTGGGGTTCACTCCCCATGGGTCTCACAGCAGCGCAGGTAATACACAAGCCCCCCTTGGCCATCTGCTCCGGGAAAAATTTCAGTGTACAGACACTGCAAGCGCTCAATGTATTAAGGGCTCCCTCCCCCAAAACCACAGCCTGTTGCTCAGACATGATATAAAGTAACAATCACAGTGCATTCAATGTACAATTGCGTTTATACAGAGTCAATGCACCCAGCCACTTATCTGTCTGTTGGTTTCAGATGTGGGGAAACGATGCCCAGGAAATCCAAACACTCTGTCAGGATCTGTCAGCCAGCTCAGCTCCGCTGCAAGCGTTCCGAATGGCGCCAAAACAGAGTGAGGGAAGAGACCAAGTCCCTGCTGCTGCGGGGTCCGTGACTTTTGGCGCCAACCACCCCCAGCCAGCCGCTCCCTTAGCAGGATCTCCTAGTTCCAGTATCTCCCCCTCAGCTGGGGACCACTTGGAACATGCCTGTAACACACTGCTGTCCTCTCATATAGGAGCTCAGTGTGTAAGCTCCGCAGAAAATGGCCGCCGCCATCACGGAGCGCCTGTCCCCCATGATCCCCACCTAGCGTGAAGCTGGTTTCAGAGCGCTCCGGAGCCCAGGCAGCTTCTTAAAAGAAGCTGTAAGCACTGCACAGGGAGGCCAGACAGCGTCTCCCCTGTGCACAGCGAGCTGACAGGACGCGCTTCTGTCAGCTCCTGCTGCGCTAGCAGTGTGAGGATTCACTAATAAGAATCCTCACACTGTGCCTACCTAGCTAGAGTAAAAGTTAATAAAACAATAAAAAACCCTAACTCTAATTCTTCGGCTGCTCCCGCAGCCCTTTAGAATAGCACCCACTCCAGTGGGCACCTAACACGAACTGAAGAGTCTGGGATGCAGAAGGGAGGAGCCTTCCCTCTAAAGCTTTAGGATAGGTGCCTGGCTCCTACGGACCCTCCTGCATCCCAATGTTGAGCTGTGTCACCAGGACCATTGAAAGAGAAAGACCCATAGCAATGTTGCACATTATGGGAGTGTTGCTGAAAGCAGTTGCATACCAACACTCTGTACTATTCACATAGGATCCTAAACACAGACATAACCTGCCATAGGACTTGTGCAAGTTTTGATGGTGCAAGAATTATTACTCAGTCTATGGTCGCTGACCGTGTGCATCTCACTACTTGCACATTCAGATGCTTGGAATGGATCTGAGAATGCTCTGTAGTGGCATTAGTTTAGGGGTGCACGGCTGCTTTTACCAAATTTATGTCCTGTCTTTATTACCCTTGTTTGTTTTATTGCTACTGTTACATAGTTACATAGTAGGTAAGGCTGAAAAAAGACTTGCGTCCATCTAGTTCAACCTGGTATAGATATCCATTGCTGATTTGGTAGGTTCTGGTATTTTACAGACAAATTATATTTCTTATTTGTACCCATGGATGTTTTTCTCCAGTAAATGTTTGTCCAACTTTGCCTTGAACGCATTTAATGAGCCAGCCGTTACCACCTCTCTGGGAAGAGAGTTCCAGAGTTTGACTGTTCTGACCGTAAAGAAATTCTTTCTACTAGCTGAAAGAAATCTTTTTTCTTCTAATCTATACTCATGCCCTCGCGTCCTAGATTCCTTTCTAGTAGAAAATAGGGTGTGTGACAGTTCCTTATATTGGCCCTTGATATACTTGTACATGTTGAGCATGTCCCCCCTTAAACGTCTCTTTTCTAATGTAAATAGTCCCAAATTGCTTAATCTCTCCCCGTAGCTTAAATTCTCCATTCCCCTAATAAGCTTTGTTGCTCGCCTTTGGACTTTTTCTAATTCTATGATGTCCTTTTTATAGTGTGGGGCCCAGAACTGTACTCCGTACTCTAGGTGAGGTCTCACCAATGCTTTATATAGTGGCATAATTACCCTTGAGTCCCTAGTTTCCATTCCCCTCTTAATACATGCCAGAATTTTGTTGGCCTTTTTTGTAGCTACATTACAATGGGCACTACATCCCTGTCTATTTGGACTCCTAGATCCTTTTCAAGTATGGAATTACCCAGTTCCTCTCCGCTAAGGTTGTAACTTGCACACTGGTTGTGTCTCCCAAGGTGCATAACCTTACATTTATCTACATTGAACCTCATCTTCCATTTTTTTGCCCACTCATCTAGAATTGCAAGATCATTTTGAAGCATGGTGACATCTTCTGGTGATTTGATGACTTTGCTAAGTTTTGTATCGTCCGCAAAGATGGATACATTGCTGAGTAACCCTATCCCAATATCTTCAGAAAAAAATCAAACAAGATTTATGAGGTTCTTCCACAGCGCTGGACCTTTGGAATCAGTATAACCAGGATAGTTCTGATACTCTCAGATAAATGCAATCCACTCCTCTTAAAAAATTCGCAAAAAATTTATTCAGAAAAAATCATGAAAAACTCCACACAAAAAATGGCTTCCACATATCATAAAAAAACTTTAAAAATGTCACAAAAAATACAGTTCCTTCCCACAACACGGTCACTGTTTCCTAGGGAAATGGGTGATTTTGGCTGTAACAAACCAGACCTTCTCTGGGCGACTTGTGATTAAGCTAAAAAAGCAAACAACTCATAGGGACAGATGGAATTCCCGGGTATCTCCTATGGGGCTTTTAAAACACAATTCACAGTCACTTCTCCAAAGGCTTGGAGCAAAAATAGATAAAGAAAAGGACCACTCTCACCCCTCCGTTGTGAATACTGTTCAAGACCCCACCTCGGATCAGGGACGTCACGGCCTTCCACGCTGCCACAGTGGTTGTCCGCGTTGCCCCTTCTCTCTGGATGTTGCCTGTTCAGGGGAAGATGGTATTCACAGAGGCTGCCCTGCCACTGCAGTCTCTGGGTCTCCCTGTCTCTCAGTATCTCCGACTTTTCACTGGCGTTAGTGGAAGCAAGATCTGGATTGCACCAGCCCGTCTCTCACTTCGGTGCGCTGTATGTTATACGGCTGTAATCAGCTGTGCGCCTCTCACTTCCCCCGCCACTTGTAGTCAGGCTTTTAACGGATGGGTGGTCTATGCGTCACTGTCCGTACACCTGTCCGCTCTCACCGGTATTACGGGTGTCGTTCAGCTCACCGCCTATCAGTGGTCCTCCTCTCCTCTCCTGCTATCACCTTAAGTCCTTGTCTGCGAAAACCAGTAGACCGATCATAAAACTCCAGGCTGCTGCCGCCAACGCGTTTCTACCCTCTATGGGTCTTTTTCAAGGCACAGCTGGAGTCAGCGTCTTCTAATTATTTATACCCGCCCTGAGAAAATCTGGTTTGCTCGTTCTGGGGCGCTTCTGTACATGTTACATGGTTCTCTTAAAGTGACATAACTCTATCCCTATCACTCCAATAGATTTTAGATTTCAATCTCATAAAACCATACATAATATAAAACACAATCAAACTATAATAACAAAAACCACCTAAAATTATATCTGCTAAAATAGACTTTGAAGCAGTGCAGTACATATTTTAATCACTGGGGAAATATCACCTATAATTATTACAAGAACCACTTCATCTCGAACTCTCCGTTTAACCCATTAGGTTGCAGGGTGTCTAATTCGTAAATCCAGCGCATTTCTGCGCGTGCCAGATCACCCATTACATCCATTTTTCTCCAGTTACCCTTTATACAGTCAATGATTTTAAAACTGACTATATCACTAGGTGAACACTGATGTACTTTTTTGAAGTGCGCTGACATACAGTGGGACTCGACACCTTTTCTTATATTGTTCAGGTGTTCTCTTAATCTTATTTTGAAGTGTCTTGTAGTTCTCCCCACGTACTGTTTTCTACATGCACATTCTATTAAATAGATAACATTTTGACTGTTGCATGTAGCAAAATGCTCCATTTTATATGTTTTTTTAGTTACATTTGACATGAAAGTATCTATTTTATTTCCTTCAGAGCTTTTACAGTGCTTACACCCTGCGCACTCCCCGCACCTAAAGAATCCTTTGCTTTTGATCCTTGTTATCATATTGGGTTTGGGGGCTGATGCACTCCTCACAACCCAATTCTTCACATTTGGGGCTCTTTTGTAAATTACATCAGGTTTGTTTGAAATAATATTACATAAAATTGGGTCAGCTTTCAAAAGACCCCAATGTTTTTTCAAAATTTTTTCTATTTCTTTGTGGTCTCTATTATAGGTGGTTATAAACGCTGTTGAACAATCCTTTTTCCCTTTATTTTTATTGTTTGTCAGCAGAGATTTCCTATCTATTTTATCCACTTCTCCCAATGTTTTTTCAAGATCAGTATTGTTATAACCTTTGCTTAGAAATTGATCTTTTACAACCTTCACTTGCTCTTGATATACCTCATTTTTTGTACAGTTTCGTTTTATTCTTCGAAACTGGCTACCCGGCACCCCTCTCAGCCAGTTCGGGTGATGGTTGCTCCCCTTCCTGATGAATGAGTTGCTATCTGTGGGCTTACTGTAGTTTCTAGTCATGATCTTGGCATCTTCTACATATATCATCAGATCTAGAAAATGAATCTGTACTTCGCTTGATTCGAAGCTTAGTACGATTGTGGGAATCGTACTAAGCTTCGAATCAAGCGAAGTACAGATTCATTTTCTAGATCTGATGATATATGTAGAAGATGCCAAGATCATGACTAGAAACTACAGTAAGCCCACAGATAGCAACTCATTCATCAGGAAGGGGAGCAACCATCACCCGAACTGGCTGAGAGGGGTGCCGGGTAGCCAGTTTCGAAGAATAAAACGAAACTGTACAAAAAATGAGGTATATCAAGAGCAAGTGAAGGTTGTAAAAGATCAATTTCTAAGCAAAGGTTATAACAATACTGATCTTGAAAAAACATTGGGAGAAGTGGATAAAATAGATAGGAAATCTCTGCTGACAAACAATAAAAATAAAGGGAAAAAGGATTGTTCAACAGCGTTTATAACCACCTATAATAGAGACCACAAAGAAATAGAAAAAATTTTGAAAAAACATTGGGGTCTTTTGAAAGCTGACCCAATTTTATGTAATATTATTTCAAACAAACCTGATGTAATTTACAAAAGAGCCCCGAATGTGAAGAATTGGGTTGTGAGGAGTGCATCAGCCCCCAAACCCAATATGATAACAAGGATCAAAAGCAAAGGATTCTTTAGGTGCGGGGAGTGCGCAGGGTGTAAGCACTGTAAAAGCTCTGAAGGAAATAAAATAGATACTTTCATGTCAAATGTAACTAAAAAAACATATAAAATGGAGCATTTTGCTACATGCAACAGTCAAAATGTTATCTATTTAATAGAATGTGCATGTAGAAAACAGTACGTGGGGAGAACTACAAGACACTTCAAAATAAGATTAAGAGAACACCTGAACAATATAAGAAAAGGTGTCGAGTCCCACTGTATGTCAGCGCACTTCAAAAAAGTACATCAGTGTTCACCTAGTGATATAGTCAGTTTTAAAATCATTGACTGTATAAAGGGTAACTGGAGAAAAATGGATGTAATGGGTGATCTGGCACGCGCAGAAATGCGCTGGATTTACGAATTAGACACCCTGCAACCTAATGGGTTAAACGGAGAGTTCGAGATGAAGTGGTTCTTGTAATAATTATAGGTGATATTTCCCCAGTGATTAAAATATGTACTGCACTGCTTCAAAGTCTATTTTAGCAGATATAATTTTAGGTGGTTTTTGTTATTATAGTTTGATTGTGTTTTATATTATGTATGGTTTTATGAGATTGAAATCTAAAATCTATTGGAGTGATAGGGATAGAGTTATGTCACTTTAAGAGAACCATGTAACATGTACAGAAGCGCCCCAGAACGAGCAAACCAGATTTTCTCAGGGCGGGTATAAATAATTAGAAGACGCTGACTCCAGCTGTGCCTTGAAAAAGACCCATAGAGGGTAGAAACGCGTTGGCGGCAGCAGCAGCCTGGAGTTTTATGATCGGTCTACTGGTTTTCGCAGACAAGGACTTAAGGTGATAGCAGGAGAGGAGAGGAGGACCACTGATAGGCGGTGAGCTGAACGACACCCGTAATACCGGTGAGAGCGGACAGGTGTACGGACAGTGACGCATAGACCACCCATCCGTTAAAAGCCTGACTACAAGTGGCGGGGGAAGTGAGAGGCGCACAGCTGATTACAGCCGTATAACATACAGCGCACCGAAGTGAGAGACGGGCTGGTGCAATCCAGATCTTGCTTCCACTAACGCCAGTGAAAAGTCGGAGATACTGAGAGACAGGGAGACCCAGAGACTGCAGTGGCAGGGCAGCCTCTGTGAATACCATCTTCCCCTGAACAGGCAACATCCAGAGAGAAGGGGCAACGCGGACAACCACTGTGGCAGCGTGGAAGGCCGTGACGTCCCTGATCCGAGGTGGGGTCTTGAACAGTATTCACAACGGAGGGGTGAGAGTGGTCCTTTTCTTTATCTATTTTTGCTCCAAGCCTTTGGAGAAGTGACTGTGAATTGTGTTTTAAAAGCCCCATAGGAGATACCCGGGAATTCCATCTGTCCCTATGAGTTGTTTGCTTTTTTAGCTTAATCACAAGTCGCCCAGAGAAGGTCTGGTTTGTTACAGCCAAAATCACCCATTTCCCTAGGAAACAGTGACCGTGTTGTGGGAAGGAACTGTATTTTTTGTGACATTTTTAAAGTTTTTTTATGATATGTGGAAGCCATTTTTTGTGTGGAGTTTTTCATGATTTTTTCTGAATAAATTTTTTGCGAATTTTTTAAGAGGAGTGGATTGCATTTATCTGAGAGTATCAGAACTATCCTGGTTATACTGATTCCAAAGGTCCAGCGCTGTGGAAGAACCTCATAAATCTTGTTTGATTTTTTTCTGAAGTTTGTGCCTAGTATACAGTTGTACTATCGTCTGGGGTTATACAGCTGCAGGACTTTGCTTTGGCGCTTGAGGAGTGACTCTGTCATTTTTCGTGATATACCTATCCCAATATCGTTAATAAAAATGTTAAACAAAATGGGCCCCAAAACCGAACCCTGGGGCACTCCACTTAGTACCTGTATCATATCTGATACGGCACCATTCACAACCACTCTTTGTTCTCTATTACATAGCCAATTCCCTACCCATCTGCAGATATTTTCACAAAATCCTAGGTTCTCCATTTTGTTAATCAATCTCTTGTGTGGGACAGTATCAAATGCTTTAGCGAAATCTAGGAAAATCACATCTACAGCATTTCCATTATCGAGGTTTTTGCTAACCTCTTCATAGAACCCTAGTAGATTAGTTTGGCATGAACGATTTTTCACGAACCCATGTTGGTTAGTACTGAGTAGACGGTGATGATCTAAATATTCCTGGATACCATCCCTTAAAAATCCTTCAAATAGTTTACCCACAATTGATGTTAAACTAACGGGTCTGTAATTAGCTGGATCTTCCTTTTTTCCTTTTTTGAATATTGGCACTACCTCTGCTATTAATATGTAGATATTTATAGCTACTGACCCGTTTTGGTCTGGCTTCCATCCTCATCACTCCACTGAAATCACCCTCGCTAAAGTCTGCAATGACCTCTATACTGCCAAATCCAAGGGCCACTACTCTCCGCCTATTCTAATTGATCTCATATATTTTTTTTTGTTTTTAAATGCAATACTTTCTATTTATTTTAAGGAACTTTGTACAATCCAAATACATTACATCTGAATAAAAATTAAACAATGCACCTTGTTAATTTGTGCTGTCTCAACTGTGAATCCTTGCAATCAGTGTTTTGTAAGGTATCCCAGGAAATAATTATGCTCCAACAGTGTGTCCAGGTCATGCTGCTACTGAAGCTTGATGGATATCAGATCCGTGGTATGATACGCATGTATCAAATGGTAGTATAAGACAGATACTAAAACAGGTATATCCTATTACACACGATCAGCTCAGAAAAGATATATGTGCTTTGGCTTATCGGGGATATTGATTCACCTGCCTGATGCAAGAAAAGCAAAAATCCCTGAAAGCAGGAAAAAAAGGTTGCTGCTGCTGAAAACGTATAGGTATCACTGAACCTGTGTGTGTTCATGAGAGCTAGTGCTATCCAGATGGATTCCAAACGGTAATCAGTTGTTTGACTAAGGGAATCTTTATAGTTTTACTTTGTCACAAAGAAGTATACAGGAGTATGACCTGGGGAGGCCCGAGTCACCATCAGGCAAGGCAGAGCATTCTCACTTTCATTAATCCATTCCCATAGGTGGGCGGGAGTGGTATAGTAATATAGTTGGAAATGGGGAAGCGCTAGTCCTTTAGAAGCACAAGATCTGGTATGAGTTCAAACGAGCTCTGTTATTAACCCATATGAACGGGGATGTTAAACCATCAATCTGCTAAATATTTTCCTAGGCATATAAATAAGAGGTTGCAGAATCATTTTTTACAAGATTTATCCTACCAGTAACTGGTAATGGTAGCTTCCCCATGTTTCCACATAAGAATGCAGTTATTCAATCTGCGGTACTCTATTTAGAGAGGGTTGTTTGTTATCCAAACTCCTAGATGTTTTAATGATCTAATTTTAACCCATCTTAGTGGCAAAGGAAGAAGAGAGCTGGGTGGGTGCTCTTAAGGGAAACTACAGTATTTGTCCCAGTTAATTATACCCCCTTCACACTGACAAATGCGCAACAACCCAGGAAATTGGTCAGTGTGAAAAGGTTCTGAAAGATGGTCCTGGGTCCACCGTCCCAGTATTTCAACCCAGGTCTTGACAAGGGTTGGTCTCTGGACCATCGCAGGTCCAGGGGCAGTGTAAACGGGTAATCCGGTTTGATGTGACATGGGTCCCATTCACCATACCTCCCAACAGTCCCGATTTTATCAGGACAGTCCCGATTGTCAGGGCCTGTCCCGCTGTCCCACCTGCGGGCGGCAGTGTCCTGCGGTGCTGGGGGGCTGTTGGGAGTCCCCCCGTCAGCTGCTAAGCAGCGGGGAATAAACGCTGTGCGCATGCGCACAGCGTCTATTCCCGCAGCCAGGGGGCTGGGGGCATGGCATAGCGGCAAAATGGGGGCGTGGCCTCGCGGGGGAGCCGCGAGTATAGGCCACGTCCCCAAATTAGGCCACTCTCCCCCCCCCCCGAAAATTTTCAACGCGCCTCCGGCGCGCAGCAGCAGCGTCCTGCCTGCTCAGCTACCAAAGTTGGGAGGTATGCATTCACTGTTCTGTAAAGGCGCAGCTGGGAGATGTGTCAGCACTAACCGTGTATGTGCACCCCCCTGACACCCAGCTGAGAGCATCGCAGGAATGGGCTCCTTTCTGAACCCTGTCACTGCGTGTTGGAGATAATACATTCCGGTGATAGGATTGCATTTTATGCGATCTTGGGCGGTAATATGCCACCCAGATCGCATTGTAAATGCAATCTTTAATTAATGGGCCCCATAAGGTGGCCATACATCAGAAAGTCACCTTCAACTCCCTGGCAGGTGGTTTTTGGACACACAATGTACTCACAATCTGTCATAAAATCAGTCAGACAACCAGTTGAGATTGTACGATTGGGTACAATATATTTCTGATGTATGGGGGCCTATAGTCTGCTACCATCGATAGCGGGATACACTATCGCCATTGTTGACGACTGCACCGATTTCCATTCCTAGCCGTGTGTGTTTTGGTGTGTGTAAAATTTATATAGAAGAAAGGTTTCAGAAATGTATTATACGCTTAGAAAAGTTTATTAAATAAGCGAAAAATAGATACACCGTCTCAAATAATGGTACTTATATGTTAGTTGGGCGCTGACGATAGTTACTACGCTCATACCCCCATTATCCATGTCAGCATGAAGTTGATTTCATATAGTGTGGCGAGCGCAGCGAGCCACCGTGCCCGTGAGGGGCTGCGGAAAACTAAGCAAATAGCTTAGTGGGTGCCCAACTAACATATAAGTACCCACAGAACAAATGTTTATGACTAAACAACGTTTTCTAACCAATGTTAAAAAAATTATAATAATAATAGTTTGACCGATGTTTTCCGTTTGGGACCCTTCTTCTCCTTACTCCTCCTCCCTCCACCCCCGGCCCTCTCCTCCCCTGTGACGTCAGGAGGTCCTTTATCCCACTTCAATTTAGACCTAACCCAATTTAGACTCTAACGTGACGTCATTACAGCGCGCCAGGTCGGACTCTAGTCTCCATGCCGCGGGGTCACCGAGAACGACATGCGTCTGCTGCGGGTGCTAGGAGACGTCCGGGTCTGGGCCCAGAGGAGACCGGGAAATCCTTTTCCGAGCCGTGACTTCAGGGCGGAGCCGGTGCCCCGGGATGTACTACTGTTTGAGCACAAGAGGCCGCGGTTTTTCCGGCTGTTAGGGACGTTCTGTGTGGCGCAGACCGGCTTCTGGGGTTACATGGCGCACTTTGGCTTCACCTCCCTGCGAGACACCAGACAGAGTAACTCGGCGCAGGGGAAGGAAGTGACGGGAAGGAACATGGGCTCACCGGTGTGGAGGACGATATTCACCATCGGCTGTTTGTCAGTGGGTGCGTGTGACAAGTGATTGGCGGCTCATTGCAGGGTGCTCTATACAGAGGAGAGGGCAGGGGTTCCACATGTAAGGGAACAGGTCATGTAAAGGGGGCCGTGCAGTCCACCTGCTTCCTGTGTATAGCAACAGATGGGGTCATTGCTCTATTGTACAGGTTCTCAAAGTCTGTCCTCAGGACCCCACGCAGTGTATGTTTTGCAGGTCTCATCAGGATCAAGTGAAATAGTTGGCTCCACCTGTGGATGGATCTTTTAAAATGTGTCATTGAGTGCACCTGTCAGGTAACCTTAAAAACATGAACTGTGTGGAGTCTTGAGGACCGAATTTAAATTCCACTACACTATTGTTTCCCTGCCCTTACTAAGTAAAAACTGGAACAGGACTGGACCCCAGAATGCCGGGGGGAGGGGAACGACACTGGCGATGACTACATTTATTATACTGCATGCAGTATAGTCAGGCGCGTGGGGCCATATGCATGGAGGGATCCATGCTTCACTTCTAAGCGATCTAGGCAGCACACTTATGCTGTGTACACAGGGGGGCGATAGGGGCTGAAATCGCTGGGAATATGGTCGCTGAGCGCTCCCGTTTTCAGCCCCTGAATGGTCGCTGGTCGGAGGAGCATGCTCCTCCGACCAGTGACATCCCCTGCCTCTTCACCCAGCAGTGTTTAAATTTTCATCTGCGACCATCTCTGGTCGCAGATGAAAAAGGGACACGGGGTAATATGATTGCTGAGCAATATATTGCTAGCGATCATATTGCCCCGTGTGTACGCACCTTTAGAAATTGGGCTGAAATCAACCCCATGTGTATGGCCCCAGTGGCGTAACTATAGCTCTGCAGCCCCTGTGGTGGCAGGGGGGGGGGCTGCAGGGCTATTGTTACCCGCTGCCGTCTGCCCGGGACCTGCTCTCCCAGCTCTATTTTGTCAGCGCCATTCTCGCCGCTCGGCATAATGCCGCCGCTGGTACCTGCCGCATCAGTCCCGGCTCCTGCTAATGAAAAGTGACATTTAGAAAATGGCTGCCCCCATACTGCAGACAGTTTTTGAGGATGCTACAGGAGGCGGTGGCCTCCTCTAGATTCCTTAAAAATGGTCTGCTGTACTGGGGCAGCCATTTTGTTAGTGTCACTTTTCATTAGCAGGAGGGCGCTGCCAAAATTAGTGGTGGGGGTGGGGGGGGGGGGAGCATATTTAATAGTTATGCCACTGTATGGCCCATTACAGTTCATAGTTTAACCTTTAGTGGTATCCCAGTCTGCTGAGAAAGCATTTCATGTTTTTGCCGGTGTTGTAATATATTAGTTGAGGGCCATTGTTAATCTGAAGGGTGGGTGTTGAAACCAGTGAATTTTTTTAAATGTCAAATGATACTGTAAGTGGATCTGTGGGCAGGGTTTTCCTGCAGGCGTACATGACCTAGTTAAATTCCCAGATATCTGGAGGTACTTCTACAGGTGTACTCCAAATCCATGTGACTGCTGTCCCAGTCTGGTATATTGCTCACCTGACGTATAACTGATATCAGGGATAGAAAGACACCAATGCAAAAGGACAGAATGCAGACCGTAATGGGTATATTTACTAAAGGTCCATTTTAATCAACCTAAATTGAGTTGGGCATCTAGGGCTAAAATACATTTACTAATCTATAACTTTTTTTATTTTAGTAAATGTGTGTTTTAGCCCTGGAAACTAGACATCAATTTTAAATCAATTTTTAAAATCAACCTTTAGTAGAAAATACCCTTAGATATATAAACTTTCAGCAGGTAACTGCAAAACTTCTGCCCATAAAAAAGTCCTGCAATTGGGATTAAACGCATTGTACACTGCCACAATCTAATTGGACTTTATTTTATTTCTGCGATTTAACCAGAAATCATTGCATATGCATGAACTGTACATCTTGAGGTGGCTGTGTACAGAGACTGTTGTACCATTATATTTAAATAAAAGTATTCATGCTAAGCTGGAGTGCATGTTCCTTTTATCCTACTCAAGTTTGGCTAACACTGCATCCCTTCACATGAACGCACTCTGCAGGCGCAAAAGAACTGGCGCAATTAATACCAACAGACCTCATGGAAGATATTCGGGTAAGTAAACCTCACCATGTCAGTTTGCATTATAGTGGATGGCCATCCCTGATACTGTTTTCTGAAAGGCGTTGAGTAATATACCAGTTTAGGACAGATACTTAAGCTGTGTATACACAGTACACTTATCGCTGGCAATATGGTCACTGAGCGACCATATTGCCAGCGATTGGAGTGTGCATCGGCGATAAATCCCGGGTGCGTGCTCCCGTTTTCAGCCCCCTAATGGTTGCTGGTCGGCGGAGCATGCTCCTCCGACCAGCGACTTTCCCTGCCTCTTCTCCTGGCAGTGTCATTTTCATCAGCGACCATCTGAGCAATATTATTGCCAGCGATCATATTGCCCCATGTGTACGCACCTTAAAGCAGCCCATACATGGTCCGTTTAACGGATCCGTTTGGGACTTAAATAGTACACATCGGATCGCATCCCTAGTGCATGCAGTGTGCATGCACTGCGATCCGATGTGTACCTAGTACAAAAAGTATGTGCAGCACATACTTTTTGTACCGTACTATGTGATGCGCGGGAGCGCGAATCGCATAGTACAGAACGGAGCCGTACACAACGGACCGCGTATGGGCTCCTTAACTCTCATCGTATACTGGGGTGGGAATATGTCACAAATATTTATTGATAAATAGGTCCATTGACGTAGTGTCTGACATACAGATGGAGTGGCTCCCGGCGCAACTACCACCATGCGCCAGGTCTGCCAATGCGCGCCCCATTCTCGGCAGTGGGTTGCGCACGCTCTGGTTTCCGCCAGCTTTCCCGATATGGCGAGCTGGCGGAAACAGTAGAGTAGCTGCATCTGTAAATTTTATCTGGCAAAATGAAACATTAGATATTGTTGCCATATAATGAGATATTGAGCTATTCCACAATGTACAATGTATCTGCAATATGTTTCCTCAAGCACAAACAAAACCTATTTACTGTAGTTACAAAGGGAATATTATTTTTTGGGATTTTAAGTAATTCGGGATCTATGCAAAGCTGCATACACTCAAACCAATTGGTGAAGCAGGTGGACCAGTCTGAACCAAGTTTCAGCTGCAGTTTTTTTTTACTCAAAACACATCCCACGCCTCTTGCGCTTGATTTGGGGGAACATAAAGTCCTAGAGAGACAGTTTGGTGTACCTGTCCCTAGTGACTCCTGCTGCACAAGTATGGTAGCTACATGATCAGTCTCTGACACAAAAACAGCCAACATCTGCTTGGCCACATTGTGATCGCGTCGGATCTCCTGTGGTCGTGCACCGCCAACTGGGGTCTGTAGATCCAGGATTTATCGCCACTGATGGTCCCCCAGACAGAATTTGAGCAACTCCATTAAACCTGGCCAGCATGTTGTGGCACCAAGCCACCCCCCTGATCTTGAGCCAGCTGATGGTACACCCTGAGTGCATATAAATCTAATTTTGGGGGCGATGACACATTAGCCTGTTCCTCCCATGCGAAGGAATAGGGGAAATGTCAGGCATACATACCAGATGCAGGCTACTAATGGATATTTTGGACAGTTTGAGCATGTCCGACAGCCTGATAATTACTGCTATACACATTCACTTATCAGCTGAGAAATCGCCCAATATTAGTGATTAGCACTAAAGGGGCCTAAACACTGGGAAATGAGCATACGGAGTGATGTGCTGCTGAGCGATCTGTCAGGGCCAGTGCTATGTAAGAACATTGGCCCTGATACCGGCGATTACACATTTATCCAGCATGCTGGGGTGATAGCAAATAGCAGGGCAGCGCATCACTATGCCCCTACAAGGAGCAATGTAGGGGCATTTTCTAAGTGATCTAGTGAGATTGCTTAGAAAATGCTAGGGAATTGTTATGCGTGTAGGTCCTATTAGCGTCTCAAGTCTACAGGTCACGGTCTAGTGATGTCACGAGCATGGAAGTGAGCAGAACAATAACCAGCCGCAGTAGTAGCTTGGAGCACAGACTAATCCAATTCATATTTTGGTACTTGCTTCCTAGCACGGTGCCCACGATTTTGATCGTATTACATCTTATACAATCACATCGCATGCAATATAGCGGCATGCGATCCGATTTTTAATTGTACAAGCGCCCTGATGGGTGCTTTCAATGTTAAATGCACCCCCATTGGCAACGCCACCCCCGATATCAATTCCAACCCTAAGCGTGGCGAGCGGCGGCGGTACGTGTCCTCCGACCTTTTCATACCCCCACTATCCACGTCGGCGTGGAGTTGATTTTACATAGTGTGGCGAGCCCGAAGCGTTGCAAGTGGACACGGATTACTTTACATGTATTACACGTACGCTCGCCACATCTAAAATCAACTCCACGCCAACGTGGATAGTGGGGGTATGAAAATGTAGGAGGACGCGTACCGCCGCCCCTTGCGGGCTCGCCACGCTTCGGGTTGGCGTTGATAGTGGGGGTGGCGTTGACAATGGGGGTGCATTTAACATTGTAAGCACCCATCAGGGTGATTGTACAATTAAAAATCGCATCGCATGCCATTTGCTGGCATGCAATATTTCATTGTACAAGCACTCCTGTTAATTTAAAATGAATATCGCAACGCACTAAGTATGGTATGCGATGGGCTCCGTGCTAGAAAACAAGTACCAATTTATTTATTTTTTGCCTGCAGCTAAAAATACACATGCTGACACACAGTGGTTATCAATCCCAGCCCTTAACATGTCATTTTTGTGTATTTCTTTCAAAAGCTAGGTACACATTGAGCGATATGTCGTTAACAATATGGGAGCAAGTTGTGAACAACTCCTGTCATCTGTACATGCAGCTCAATCTAACAATATCGTCAGCGACTGCATGTACAGAGCGAGCAGCGGGTTATGTCCCTGATTGACAGCGTGAATGTTATTAGCGACCGCATGAATTTCTTTAGTGTGTACCCAGCATTATGCACAGTTGAGTTATTTTGCTGGGTCAGTAATTTCCCAAATTGCTTAAGGGGCCTACACACGGGGAGATGCTGAAGTGTTCTGAGCTATGTTAGATTGCTCACAACACTTCAGCAAGATTACACAGCGATGTGTCAGCGACATGGGGGTTATTGTGGTTCACTCTTTTTGAAATTCCTTCTTAGATGGACAAAACCATGTGCACTGCAGGGGGGCAGATGTAACGTGCAGAGAAAATTAGATTTGGGTGAGTTATTTTGTTTCTGTGCAGGGTAAATACTGGCTGCTTTTTTTTTTTATACTACAATATAGACCTCACTTTGAAGTAAAACCCCGCCCAAATCTCTCTGCACATTTTACATCTGTCCCCTTGCAGTGCACATGGTTTTGTCCATCTAAGAAGGAATTTGTCAGAAAGAGTGAACCAAAATAACCTCCTATGTGCTGAGAAATCGGTTAGGGCCAGTGTTCTCCTATTAGATTTATAGATTTTTACAACATGCTGGATATTAACCCCTTCAGTGGCAATCCCGAGAATTTTCCAGGCTGTGCCTCAGTGCCCAATCTGGCAAGCCCGGAAAATTCTCGAGATTGACACGTTGTACAGCCGGGCAGCGCTGCTGAGTTCAATCATTGAACTCGGGCAGCTTTGCGCTGCCTCCTCCCCCCTCCCCTCCGGGTTTCTTATTGAAGTCCCCGGCCGCCGGGGACAGGTACACAGTGCGGGGGTGCAGGTTCGGGCAGCTGCTGACTGACAGTGCAGCGGCACTGCCCGGACCCAGGGAGGTAGTGGTGTTTTTTTTTTAAGGGAGCGCTCCCCATAAAAAACTCGCCCAGTGGGGAGCGCTTCCCCCCCCCCAAAAAAAAACACCACTGAAGGGGTTAAGTGACGTGCGGGGCCCACGCACCGTTATGGCCCCTACACATGGAGTGATGTCAGGGCATTTTCTAAGTGATAGAGTCAGTTGCCTTCAAATCACCTTGTGTGTAGGCCCTAATAGACACACATCCTCAAGGCATGACCCTTAAGCCCTGTACACACGCTTAGAAAATCGATCTAACCTTAAATCTAAAGCAAATCTATTAGATCTGGCATTAGATCATCCCATTCGATTTGGCATTAGATCTGTACTTTTGCATTCGATTTTACAATGTAGGCACAATGTACTCATTCGATTTACTGGATCAAATTCGAGATTTCCTTGGCTGCACAGTAGATTTTTCTATTCGATTTGAGAAAACGGAAGCGCGCATCGAATCGAATGTGTCCTAAAAACCATTCGATATGGATTTGATTTTGCTTCTATAAGCAAAAATCGAATCGAAAACAGAGAAAATCTAAGGGAAAAATCTAAGCGTGTGAAGGACAGATACATTGCCAGTATATTCAGTTGCAAGTGGTTTGAGATTATTTTGGTGATCTAATTCAGATAAAAGCTTTCCTTATTCAATTATGACTATGCCTATGCCTGTGATAGGTATCCGGTACATCAGCTGCTGTGGGAGGCATAGTTCCCTAGCAGCTGGAGTACATGATGATTACCATATCAGTGTATATATACTGTTTGTACAATGCAAGTCATTTTCCGGTTTTATCTCACTAGGCTCCCTCGTAATGGTGGCTGGTTTGCTGTTTTCCAGTCGTTCCGTCAGCGCTGTAACTCTGAAAGCAGGAGGAAATGTGGTAACTATTGTCACAGCTGGCATATTTGGCATTGGTTCATCGTTCACCATCCCTCTGAGGCATGTTTCTTGTATGGCCCACCGCTCCCAGGTTCCTGCTATGCTACCGCTCAAAATTAAAGGCCAGCCATTGTACTACTTATTGGACAAGCAGGGACATGTTTTCAATGGCAAATTGTTTGATCTCACTGTGGGAGCATATCGTAAATTGTGACCTTTTTTATTTTACATAAATTGTATGTATAGATGTACACTATATCATTAAAGATTGTTCTACCTCCATTTGTTCAGTAACTATCACATGTGAGGAGGTGCCCAAATCTGGGTTGCTGCCCAGAAGAGTAATCAAGCCTCCCAATGATTTGCGCTATAGTCATGTAATTGTACTTCTGCTTTACAATGCCCATACACAGTCTCTGTACCACCCACCTATGCAGCACCACGCCCCCTTGTCTTCACAGGCCTGCTTTCCTGCCTGTCTATTCCATGGGCAGCTGACAGAGAGTTGGCAAGTACACTTTACTGGTCTGTAACCAATACTTCTTTCAGCAATGTGATCATTTAGAGCAGACCTGGCCAAACTATGGCTCTCTAGCTGTTGTGACTAGAAATGGGTCGGTCTTGAACTTCTGGTGGAGGCTGGGGATGGTCGCATGCACGTGGAGCTCTGATTTCCCATCCACGGAGCTCCACCAATTTCCCCCCCCCTCCCCCCGGAAGCCCCCAACCCCCAGCAGGCTGCACTAGCTACGGGTGAACTCTGCGGCGGATGAATTACAGCCCTGAGTCAGAGTCCAATCCACACACCATGTCTGAGCTCAGTACTGCCACCTGTGGCAGCTGAGATGTACTAACTCTGGAGAGTATTGTATTGGATGCGGAGCTGGTGAGTGCTGTATAACAACAGGTGCAGGGCTGCTGCCGAACAGTCTGGAAGCACCGCAGGTCCCAGCAAAGTATTTGATGCTGCTCACAGGAGTGTACCCAGTACCAGAAGCAGCATAGTATCACAAAAAGGTGAGTAGCATGATCACACATTCTCACTCACAGACTTTGGCTAGGCAGTGCACATGTTTTTTTTAGTTATTACATCTGTTTGCTGGGCTGTGTAGTACTTTCATTTTACAGCACCAGATTCATGAAGTAAAGATCATGGGCCAGATGCACTAAGCTTCAAAAGTGATAAAATGGAGAGTGATAAACCACCAGCCAATCAGCTCCGGTCTGACATTTTTCAAACATAGGGGGAAATTTACTAAAGGAAATTTGTAAAAAAAAATAGGTGTATTTGTATCCAGAAATACACTTATTATTGACATTTACTATCCCGAAAATACGGCAATTCGTATTCGTATTGATGTGCTATCAATACGAATTGCCATATTTTCGGAATAGTAAATGTCAATAATAAGTGTTTTTCTGGATACAAATACACCTATTTTTTTTTACAAATTTCCTTTAGTAAATTTCCCCCATAGTCTGTGACATGTCAGGTAGTAGCTGATTGACTGGTGCTTTATCACTCTCCATTTTATCACTTTTCAAGCTTCATGCATCTGGACCCCAGTGAGCTGGGCTCAATCTGTCTGTGTCTCCCACTTGCTTTACTTCCTGGTGTATGACACCTCTATTACACCAGTGGACCACTAACAACCATGTGCTACATCATCGTCTGGTATTAAACGGTCCCCCCTGTCTGGCTTCATTTACACACTTGTGTGTGGTGTTCAACACCGTGAGGCCTGACACTGGAGATAATAATTTTATCAGACAAGTGGGTCCGTGGGCATATGGGTTCTTATCGGTGTTCAGCAGGATAAATTTAAAAATAAGCGAAAATAACCATCTGTGAGATTAATGTACGAAATTCGCTTTACATTTCTAAAATCAGTTGGAATGCAAATAATGGGAACCGATACTACACTTAGTACACTCAAACCATATGTGTTTTTCTCCCCCAAAGTGAGCCAGTGTGTAGCCCAAAAGAACCGTATCTTTTCACTGAGTGCTCATTTGTTCGCCGTTCTCGCTAGTGAGTCGCTTTGCCCATCTCTAGTTAGGACTCCACAAGTCCCAGGATGCACTGCCAGTTTTGCTATTATGGAATGCTAGAACTGTGGCAAAGCATGCTGGGATATGTAATATCTCAACAGCTGGAGAGTCACAGGTCAGCCAGGCCTGATTTACAGAAACTGCTTATCATTGTGTTTCAACCATTATAACATACACCAAAGTGACTGGATGCTCATTGTTCATACTGACATTCAGTTCTAGCCTTTCATCTGTAGTAAGAGTTATGTATCTACATGCTAGTGGTAGTCAAGGGCAACTACTACACAAGACATGGTTTACACATAATTTATACACACATATGCATAGCTCCTCCAAGTACACAGTTTTATGCATCCAGCTTTCTTCACACTGCATCATTATGTCCCACACCAGATCAATGGCAGTCTCACAATTATTATACAGTAATATAGCATTTACACAAAAGGTTCTTAATTTACACTTCAATTGTCTTTTCATTATAAAAAATTGGTCACAAAGGCAAATATAGTGACAATTCTGCCTGGGCACCCCTACGTCCAGCTTTTGCCACCCTCCCTATCATCGGTAACTTCTGGGCATAGCGGCTAGCTGTAGCTCCAGGTCCAGTGTGGAGCTGGAAGACACTCTGGAACTTGCGTCCTCCTCCCCCACGACCTGCCTGTCTACCACCAATGAGGAACGTAAAGCGGGGCGTGCCACGTGGAGTAAGTCTACTCCTTTGGAATGCTTCTCTAACTCCCTGCGCTCGGTGTCCTTGCCGTGCAGCTCCACGAGGGCGTGATGAAGATGCAAGCGTTATTTGAGGAGGGCGTTGGGATGGCTTGCCCGTACATGTTACCTCTTCTTCACCATGGGCTGTTAGTTGTGGCATCTTACGTGCTCCATCCACAGACCCTTCCTTTTTGGGTTCCTGCGGACCTCTAGGAACTATCCCTGGTTGTGATGGTGTTCCCCCAGTGCCAAAACGGACAGCTAAGCTGTCTCCAAAGAAACAGTACAGCTCAGTATACATCTCCAGCAGAGACACAGTAGGAGCAGGAGATAAGGAAGAATTGGATTGGGGAGGTGAAGCGTTTGTCTCTGGCTCACAACATCGAGCTTTCATTTTGAGAAGACGTTCTACAGCAACCTAAGTGAAGTAGAAAAACACATAAAGCTTTTGATTCTGATGTTTCCTTGCAATCATCACTTGAAATGTTTTAAAATTACAGAAAAAAAAAACGAAGTAATTTAAGAACCTGAACAAAGTCACTTTTACTGTACTTACCAGTATGGCACCATAGACTTTGTGGCCATCAGCTTTAACTTGAGCATTGGACATGGAGTGATCATCAAGTACGGTTTGCAATCCAGCCCAGTATGTTGGCAGCAATGGATACAACACTTGTTCTACCGCCTGAAAGAGAAAAAGTAGGGTCTGACTGAGCCACCACATGTACAGCTTCCCTAAAAAGATATTCCTTCACTACACTCTATGCCAGGCATTCCCAACCACGGTCCTCAAGGCACACCAACAGTGCAGGTTTTAGTGATATCCAGGCTTGAGCACAGGTGACTTAATTAGTACCCGAGTGATTCTGATTAAACCATCTGTGCTGAAGCCTGGATAGCACTGAAACCTGCAATGTTGGTGTGCCTTGAGGCATAGGTACCGATTTATGTTTTTGCTGGTGGGTGCTCAAGCCAAAAATATAGAGGAGTGGCTTCATGTGGCCACAAAATAATACCAATTTATATTACGGAGCACAGTTGTCTCCAATATTCAGCGATCAGATCGCCAGCAGCCACTCTAATGAGAGCAGCTTCATCTGTACACTGCTTAAATAACAAAATTAGGAAATACATTTAATAAACAAACAAAATAAAATAATATGGTAGACACAGAGTTAAAATCTGTAATTAGCAAGCAGTTCAAGCTTGGATATTAAATGGAATGCCTTAAAATGGTTCTACAAGATTATTTTAGAGTTCAAAGAAATGCAACATTGAAAGCCATCAGCCGTGCCAGTTAAGGCCATACCCTGGGACTACATTATCAGCATTTTCTGGGGTGTCACAATCCAATATAGCCCCTTAAGGAGTGTACACACAGGGCATTTCTTCTAAGCGATTTTGAGTACATCATCAAAATCACTGAGGCTTGCCTGAATCACCCGAGTGTACACAGTGCATGCAAGAATATTCTTGCTACACTGCATTGGCCACGGCTGGCAGGGATGTAGTTAGCTGTCTCTCTAATGGCTTAAGTACATCTTGATACAAGGGGCTGACAACGCACACAAAATCGCCGGGGCCGAGTCCCGGAGAACATGGCTTTACAGTAGGACAGAGGGTATTTTAATTTTTTTTTTTTTTTTTTAAAGATATGTTTATTGGATACATTTGCATATACAAGGGTCTGTCCAAATAAGGTGGATTAATTTATCAAGTCAATGACAACATGGAACATGAATCCAAAAACAGTGGAGTTCTAAGAAGTACTGTATCCGATTTTAGAATATGTAATAAGACATTAGGTATTGATTTAGCAAAATTATAAAAACAAAGAAAGTCTGCATCGTTGTCCAATAGGTGGACTAATAGGAAAATAGAGGCAGAGATGGACCAAAGGAGAAACAGGATTAGAGAAGAAAAAAAAAAAAAAAAAGGGGAGGAGAGAGGAAGGGGGGCGGATCCTCGGGAGAAGTTCCCATCGCGAGCCATAGTCAGTGGAAATGCAAGATAAAAATTCAGAAAAAAAAATGTTATACAAAATATTATATAGTATAAAAGGGCCTTCATCATTTTATTAGCCTATACATATGGAAGGGAGAAGAGATTTGTTGGCTGGTCAACCACGGGTCCCAAGTTTTATAGAAGGATTTAGAGGACTTGTTTATAATACTAGTCATAAATTCCATGCGATAAACGTTCCACATACGGGATATAATAGATTGCAGTGATGGTGGGTCAGCTTGTTTCCAATCTACTGCGATTTGGCAAGTGGTGGCCGAAACCACATGTCGCAATTATTTATTTTGATGCCTGGATAGTGCAGGAAGGTTTAAAGGAAGCAAGATATACTTGGGGTCATTCGGAATAGGGGTACTTAGCAAATTTGATATGAATGCTATTACCTCTTTCCAAAGGGCGATTAGCTTGGGACAGGACCACCAAATATGAAGGAAAGAACCTTCAGAACCACAACCTCTCCAACATCTATCAGAGACACCAACATACATCTTGCTTAAGCTAGTGGGGACATAATACCACCTGTAAAGTAATTTATACATATTCTCTTTTATTTTAACACAGATAGAGCTAGAGGCAGCGTTGTCCCAAATCTCTATCCATTCCTCATCAGATAGGGGAGAGTTCAGGTCTGTTTCCCATGCCTTTTCACCTGAGGTGCGTTGAGGAGTGTAGTCCTCTCCTGTTAGCGTATATAAGAGGGAAATTAAGCCTCTAGTAGATGTGCGCCGAAGGCATAGAGCCTCGAATGTAGCGAGAGGTCTACTGGACAGGACATGCCGCATTTTGGAGTGGAAGTGTCTGACCTTCAAGTGTTGGTAAAAGTCTCTGGTAGGGATATTCTTTTCAGCTTGGATCTGGTTAAATTGAGGAAAAGACAGGTCCTTTGAAATGTCGTTTAAATATAGAATATTTTTACATTTCCATGACGAAAATGACTAAATTTGTCTGGATTGTGGAAAAGAGGGATGATTGGTGAAGGGTTAGAGGCCAGTTGAAATTTTTTGTTGGAATAGTCCCAAATAACTAAGAAGCGGGAAACAACCGGAATTTGCCGTTTTAGGGTGGCGAGATCTAGGCAGCCAAAGTAGAGATAAGATTGTAGAGAGGCCTACTTCATCAGCCTCGATAGAGGTCCAAACCCTCCTTGCCTCCGGATTACACCACTGAACACATTGGGCCAGTTGGGCAGCTAAATAATAGCTTTTAAAATTGGGAATGCCGAGGCCACCGTTAGGTTTAGACGAACGAACCCTGGGGGGCTTATTAGCCCAAATAAACAGTGATGCATGAGGTTTTAAAAACTTGAATACATAGGAAGGTATAAATATTGGGAGGGTTTGGAAAAGGTAAAGGAGTTGGGGAAGCACATTCATCTTCACGGAGTTTACCAGGCCAATCCAGGAAATAAAGTGGCTCGAATTTCACTCTATCTAGTACTCTCGGAAAGTTTGTTTGGAATAATTGATGGTGGCGATGTGTTAGATAAATTCCTAAGAAATCTTTTAAATGGCATACATGCAAAATAAAATAATCAGCTTCTAAAAGGGAGTTTGGAGGAGCTCGGAATATAAAAGTCGAGAACTTCGGTTTTAGTGGTGTTGATTTTATATCCAGAGTAGCCAGAATAGAGATCAATCTCAGAGGAGAGGACGTAAGGACTCAACTGGGTGACTCACAGTTCGCAGAAAATCATCTGCGTATAGAACAATTTTGTGTTCAGATGGGCCTATCTTGACACCAGCAATGTCCACATTATTTCGAATCCTCGCTGCCAGGGGTTCCATAACAAGAGCGAATATTAAAGGGTGATAGTGGATAGCCCTGTCTGGTACCGTTCACAATTCCGAAAGAGGAAGAAGAAAGACGATTAACAGAGACCGTTGCCTTGGGGGAGTGATATAGCGCCATAATGCCTTGAAAGAATTTACCAGAGAATCCCATGATTCTAAGGACTTCAAAAGCAAAAGGCCACGATATGCATCTAGCACCAGGACCAAGGAAGGTAGCTTTTGTCTATGGATAGAGTGTATTAGATCAATAGCTGTTCTCGTGTTGTCAGGCACCTTGGTGGAGGTGCACCAGACGTCGGAGAAAGGGGGCTAAGTGAGCTGCTAGTATTTTAGCATATATTTTTAGATCATCATTAAGTAACGAGATTGGTCTATAGTTACCACATTGCGTGTGATCTCTATCTGGTTTCGGGATCACAACGATATCAGCTTGTAAGGAAGCTGGAGCGAAGTGTTCGCCATTTAGAATATTATTAAAAAAAGGGAGGTAAAGTGAGGGGAGAGTTCCTTTGCAAACACTTTATGATATTGGGCAGTGAAGCCATCTGGGCCCGGGGCGGCAGAGGATCGCATAGATTTTATTGCTGTGGAGTAAGTCTAGTAAAATGTAAACACCTGCGTGACCAGTCCATGTAAATGGAGTAATGCCTGCATCAAGTATGGGGGACGTAAAATATTGGGAGGGTATTTTCATTTGTTAATTATCACCGTTAGGTACAATTATTTGGGTGTTGACAGCATTTAGGTCGGCAGTCATTAGGTCAGCAGGTGGCAAGGTTGACAGTTGTCTAGATCGATGTGGGTGAAGGTCGACATGGGTTTAGGTCAACACAGTGTTAGGTCGACAGGTCGGACGGCCGACATGGTTTTTTTACCCGAGTGTCGACACGGACACAGTTGGAAGTCAGCCACTGCCCCTCGCATCGCTGGCAATGCTTGGGGCATATTTTATTCTCCCACCACACCATAGTGGATGGAAATACCTGTCGGCACATGTCGGCTCAAAAAAACAAGTAAAAAAAAAAACATGTCGACATTCCGACCTAACCCATGTCGACCTTCACCTATGTCGACCTTGACACCTGTCAACCTAGACACCTGTCGACCCAACGGTGTCGACCTAAGTGCTGTCAACAATACAACCGTATCCCAATTGTTTGGATGCAAGGTCTGGCCAGATTATTTACAATCTTCTGTTTAATAACCGAGCTGAACAGACAATTACTTATATTTTTAACTTCTTACCTACCACAATCATTTTATATTGATTCTTGTTTAAATCAATATTCTAATGAGCTTATTGTAAAGCATGGCGCATCTGTTTATTAATCATTTTCATTAGACACAGAATTTGTCTGCATACCAGAAATTGAGTTTTTTTTTTTTTAATAATCCCCTCAATTTAAAGAGCACTTACCTTCCAACCTAGGGCATGGAGACCAACTACAGCTCCATAATGGGAGCAAAGTGGACGTACAGGATCTCCCAAAACTTTCTGTAGGGACTGTAAAACCTGTGGATACAGCGACCCGTCCAAATCACGATGTGTCCTGGATAAAAGATGGGAATATATTTAAATCAATCCTCTTTCCATTGATAAATAACCATTTGCATGAAGAGTGTAGATACTTGTGTGCAGAAATTTCTTGTATATGTACTACAAATCTACATCCAAGATCTCTTGAACACCAACCGATCTACTGTATTGTGACTGACAAAGGCTGCGAGTTTCGTTACACTACCCCTGCAATTTTGGGCCGATTTCACCTGGTTATCGGATCGGCCCAAAGTGCCGAAATCGGCTGAAATTGTCTCAAAATCGCATAGTGTATGGCCCCCATACACTATGCGATTTTGGGACAATTTCATCCGTGATTACAATCTGTGATTTTAATTTGTAATTTTCTGTAAAAAAAATAAAATAAAAAAAATGTCAAAAAAATTGGGTATCCTTGAAACTGTCTTTTTTTGATATTTAATCACAGTTGACCACATGAAGCAAATAATTTTTCACTGAATAAATATAATGGTATCAACCCAATTGTAAACACAAAGAGATGGCCTAAATGTCTACCAATTTAATCAACCATTAAAAACATATGAACATAAATTGTAAAACATTAATAAACAAAGAGATAATTGCATTGTCAAAGGGGTTTGTCCAACCCCAGAAAAATTCTATATAAGAAATTACTATGTAGAGCCAGAGCGGAGGCAGTGGTTCTTCACATGGGATGCAGTTAAGATCCCGGCGGTCGGGATCCCGGCGTTCAGAATCCCGACGCCGGAATCCCGACCGCCGAAATGCAGACACTTTCTCCCTCCTGGGGTGTCCACGACACCCCTGGAGGGAGAATAAATTAGTGTGCCGAGCGTAGCGAGGCACCGGGCCCGCTGCGTGGCGAGCGCAGCGAGCCCGCAAGGGGGGGCGATCCACGTCCCCCCCTTGTCGGCATTTCGGCTGTCGGGATTCCGGCGTCGGGATTCTGAACGCCGGGATCCCGACCGCCGGGATTCAATACTGAATCCCTTCACATCTATTAAAAGAATTATAAGAAAATTAATTATTCAATTAATGTCAGTTCGAGCCACAACACTAACTCTTAAGGTGTGTGCACACGGGCATAAAATCACTGGCAATATGGTCACTGAGCGACCATTTTACCAGCGATTGGAGGGTGCACCGGCGATAAATCGCCGGGTGCGCGCTCCCGTTTTCAGTCCCCTAATGGTCGCGCATGCTCCTCCGACCACCGACTTCCTCTGCCTCTTCTCCCGGCAGTGTGTCATTTTCATCAGCGACCATCTCTGGTCGCTGATGAAAACGGAAAACACTGAGCAATATATTGCCAGCAATCATATTGCTCCGTGTGTACACAGCTTAAAAGGAGAGATTTTGGCTATGCATTTTCCCTTGAAATCTCCAGATCCCAGAACCATACAATCTTGACTATATTTACTTGACATTTTGACTGTACTAAAACATTACATTGTACACAATATAGTCAAAATTGGCTTGCCTAAAAAGTCTATTTTTTCTTGCAATGTAGATCCGCACATTGGTAATGCAAGGTGTATGCACACTGGACCTTATTCTGGTCCCCACGCAGCTATGCAAATTTTGCAGCACTGTGTGCGGTTTTTACCGCCGCGTGGCTGCGAATGGATGTTTTGCATAAACATCCATTTTCAGCCTTGGGTGTGGGGACCGTACACTCAAAACTACTTAGTGCCTTAGTTTTAGATGTACCCTGTATGGGAACAGAGCGGGTGATGACAGCTGCCCGCCCCCGAGAGCCACGTCCCTGCCATATCTCCATTGGACACCCACCGTTTTCATGGGAACACCAATGAAATGCTGGGCGTTTCCATGGTGGTGTCCCCTCACCGCCACCCCACACCCCCACTGGTGGGTACATACGGGACGGCAAACTAGTAGTTCGCCGTGCCTGCTTGCACCCATAGTATGCACATTCCCTCAGTCAATACTCTCTACTAAAGGATTGAAATAAGTTAACAAAATAATGGTGATCCATTGGGCGGTTACCATTTTTCTCTGTTTGGATTATTTATCTATCTGTTGTAGTCCTTACACGTTTTCTACACTTTATGAAATTATTTTCACATTCAAACACATCCATCTTTCTGAAAAAGATAGTTAAAATAAAAACCCCAAATGAGGGTGCATGCAAGAAGGACTGCTCTCACCATATACAACTAAGTAATCCTGCTCCATAGTCTCGCAAAGTCCAGTGGTCATTGAGAGGATTTATGGAGGCAGCAAGTGGTTCTGTTACACAGTAAAGTACACTCTGCATGAGACTGCATCCATAACTACCCAGATACAGATAGGGATTCCACAGCAGAGACCGCACCAACTGCAACAGGCGGCTCAGCTGCTCCAGGTCATGACTGACTGACTTAACCTGAAATAAAGAGAGCAAAACGATCAAATGGATTGGGAGGGAAAACACATTGACACAAAAATAAGCAAACATGACTAATCTTATACTATATTCCTTAGGATAACAGTTTTTACCATTACACAACTGTGTTAAAGGTGAACATTCCCCTCTACAACTTCTAGCCATGGGGTAAGACTTATGCCGTGTTCTCACTGCGAGTGAGAAAGACACAGCTTTTACCTGGCATTAAAATGCTGGGGACTGCCGCGCTGGACCCCCATTCTCACTGCAAGGCAAATTCCCAGGTGAAGAAGTTCTACCCGGGAATTTGCCTTTAAACATGGGTTTTTCGGCAGTGTGAACGGGTCAACCCGTGTCTGCATATGCGGATCTCAGACACGGTTTTACCCGTGTATGAAAACCGGATATGCAACCCGTTCACACTGCCAAAAATCCTGTGTTAAAAGGAAAATTCCCGGGAATTTGGCTGCAGTGAGAACGGGGTATTATATTAGCCTTTCACTGAAGCACTGCAGAGAGGGGTATGCAGAGCATATTTATTCTGACAGGATGTATTGTTTTTTTTTTTATTGTTGCCTTAGGATGTATTATGGTAGATTAATATCAAACTATATAAATTGCAAACTGAAATTGACAATACATCAGAATATTAATTCTTGTACATGCATACCTTAGAGCAGGGATGGAGAGCCTTTGGCCTTCCAGATGTTGTTGAACTACACATCCCAGCATGCCATGCAACAGTTTTAGCATGGCAATATATCAAAACTATAGCAGGGCATGCTGGGATGTGTAGTTCAACAACATCTGGAAGGCCAAATGCTTCCCATCCATGCCTTAGAGCCTAATACTAACCCCATGACATGCTCTCTGAAGAACCTCCTAAAGCTCTAAAGCTTTACCCCAAATTCACCCTCTCAAGAAATTCCCACCTGCAATCCATTTTGTATCTACTTGTACAATCTCATCCATCTGTTACAGACGTCCATATTGCATGAAAATGGGACAATATCGATAGAGGATACTCTTAGCTCACACTTCTGTATTGTTAGTGGGCAGAGACCAATCCTAAGGCATGTCCAATATGAACAAAGGTAACCTCCCAATCCATGTATTCCTTCACATTGGAAACTCTAGCGATAGGAAATCTCTTAATGTCATCATGTGAAGTTATAAAACTCTACAGCAAATGTTACCCTTTCTAAAGTTAGGAATAGTAATAAAGGTTTCATACAGTATACCAGCCTCGTCCATCTACTACCACTTTCACCTTAACCGAGATGCCCTATTAGATTTGTATATAAAACACATTTTCATTGGTAACTCTAGTTCTATAGGAAGGAAAGAAAAGATTGTCACTAATTCGGCGCACCTGAGAGAAAGAATTTACTAAAATATAGCTTTTATTGGTTTATTTATTAAGAACTGCGACATATAAAAACACAAAAATAAAGGTAAGACAGGGTAAGTATAAAAGGGGATTTGACCCTGCGTAGTAGCGTAGCGTATATATGATATAATATACCTGGCTATATCGCAGCAAACTGTCAAAACGCTGGAAATAGCACCACACATATACTTATCACTCGCCCTGTAACCAATTAGAAGGTATCTTAAGAATACCCAACAATCAAAAGCGCTGATCCAATCCTACAGTATCTTTTATTAAGAATTACCACAGACCTGTTGGGGATAGAGGGGACACACTACGCGGGGTCAAATCCCCTTTTATACTTACCCTGTCTTACCTTTATTTTTGTGTTTTTATATGTCGCAGTTCTTAATAAATAAACCAATAAAAGCTATATTTTAGTAAATTCTTTCTCTCAGGTGCGCCGAATTAGTGACAATCTTTTCTTTCCTTCCTATTGTATTCTATTCATTGTCCAATGGCAGCACACCCCACAATCAATAAATAATACCATGTATATAGGTGTATAGGGGTCCTATCAATATAATCGATACCTTCCTGTGCGATTGACAAACCCCCCTGTTTTTGTTAACTCTAGTTCTATACTCACCCCACTGACCACATACACAAAATATGGCAGCAGAGCAGCAACTTTTGAATTTGTCTGTAAATCTTGAAGAGCCACCTGGGCGAAATTGAGAAAGAACAGAACAGATGTCATCATGAAGATCAGCGTGATATTGGAACAAGCTAAAGGTCTGTACAGAGGTGCAAGGATCAAAGCAGAATATAGGGGTGTATTCAATGCTTTCTGCAAGCTGCGACAGCTAGCAGGGCTGCCTGCTCGCCGTCACAGCTCGCATGGTCAGTATTCAACTGACCCCCTGCACACGCCGTATCCCCCTCGCTAGGTTTTTGGAGCGAGGTGGAAATGGCGTGTGCAGCCGTAAAAACAGCTAGACTCGCGGCTTAATGGGGGGTGGGGGTTGGCAGTGGAGGAAGTCCACGCTGTCCTCCGGCAGCGAGGATTCCCTCGGAACGCTGAATACGGTGAGCGGCCTGCACGGGGGTTTAACGGCGAGGATCGCTTGTTTTCGGGGACCCCTGCCATTTAACCCCCTTGCCGGCCGCATTGAATACACCCCATAGTCTGCCTATCTTTAGCAACTAAGGCATTTCCTAGTGAATCAATTTTCCTGTCTAGGAATAATGACAGAATAACCTTCATAAGATGCAAATCATCCCCCAGAACAGCTCTGGTCACACGTTGATAATATTTGAGAAGGTCTTCGGTCAGTAGAGACACTGCTGCAGGAACTGGAGAAAGATGGAAAAGTTACCACGTTGTATACTATGGTGACCAGTGTAGAGATTTACAATAATAAGAATTGTAAGGCTATAACGTGCCTGTTCCCTGAGGCTCCAGATTCCCTTTACCATCCAGATAAGAAACTTGAACTGGAAAAATAGAATTTAAAAACAAAAAGCAGGATTAAGTAGATTTCCAAAAACATTCCTGTTGCTAGACAAGCAGAAGAGCCTCCTTACCTCTTACAGTAGTCTCTGCTGTTCCCTTCAGTACGTTTGTAGACAATGCCAGCTCCACCAGATTTATTTCACGGTCCTCAGCACAGTGACAGTCCCCATCTCTAACACTTCTGAATGAAACTGGATCTGGGGATCCATGGCCATAGATTGGCTAGGAGAGGAAAGGGTCAGGAAAACCGGTTTTGGATAGAATTTGATTTGCATACACACAATGAATTGGGCAGTTATGTAGCAAGCCTTCTAAAGAGTTGAGAAGTTGCCCATAGCAACCTGCTTTTAACTATCATTTTATAGAAGGTACTTGATAAATGCTAGCTAGAATCTGACTTTACTATGGCCAATTTATCCCCTTAATCTTTCAGTTATGAATGACTAGACAATGTGTAGATTACAACACTGGCAATTCTAGAGCCCATAAATTACTTGAATTTAACTGTATTTCAAAAATGGGTACTTGTGTACTATCACAGCGCCCATCGCATCGCAGACCATAAGGCATGTGATGGTATGCGATGCGATTGGCACCAGATGGTATACAATTTAAAATTG
Source organism: Crinia signifera (assembly GCF_055691185.1). Lineage (NCBI taxonomy): Eukaryota > Metazoa > Chordata > Amphibia > Anura > Myobatrachidae > Crinia > Crinia signifera. Next base: position 69,582,663 of record NC_139227.1, read on the forward strand.
TATACCATTGTATTTGGCATACAATGCAATGCGATGCGATGTTAAATTGTATAAGCTCCCTAATGGGGGCTTACAATGTTAAATGCACCCCCACGCCACCTCCACTATGAACATGAACCCGAAGCGTGGCGAGCGCAGCGAGCCCGCGTGGGGCGGCGGTACGCGTCCTCCGACCTTTTCATACCCCCACTATCCACGTCGGCGTGGAGTTGATTTTATATAGCGTGGCGAGCGCAGCGAGCCCTGCGAGGGGACACGCCTGCTTCGGGCTCGGTGGCTCGCCACACTATATAAAATCGACTCCACGCCGACGTGGATAGTGGGGGCATGAAAAGGTCGGAAGACGTGTACCGCCGCCGCTCGCCACGCTTCGGGTTCATAGTGGGGGTGGCGTGGGGGTGCATTAAACATCGTATAGGGGGCTTATACAATTTTAAATCGCATCGCAGTGCATCGGGTGTATGCCATGCGATGTGATTAAAAGTTGTGTGACCAAATATCGTGGGCGCCGTGCTAGTACACAAGTACCCAAAAATGTGGTATCGTTCGTTACCTCTACATTGCTCCAGCGCAGAGCACGGTTAAAGTCCTCCACAGTCAGTCTTCGGCGTCGAGAATGTCTGAGCGATTGTGCACTCAACTGATGGCAAAAAAAACATAGTAGTAGTGTCAGAAGCAATTGTCTAATGTAATATTGGTATGAGAGTCAATGAGACACAGTGGTGTAGAATACTATGTATCATTGGCAAACGAATGTTCACTCTAGGATTTTTTTTATAGGGCATGGTTCTGCACCCTGAGCGGGCAACCCCCCAACCATCTGACAGCCGCGCCCTCTCAGGAGGATAAGTGGGGTAGGATGTGACTGGAAGAGCTTACACGCGACCCTAAGTTTAGCAGCGTGTCAGCTCTTCCAGCATCATCCCGCCCCCCGCCACACAGACATGCTGCTCAGCGCTGACCTCCTCTGATGAGAGCGTCTGTCAGCTCTGACAGCCACATCATATCCCCTGCCATTCTCAGCCTATGAGCTTGGTGGAGGGCAGCACAAGGGCTGTAAAAGGGGCGTGGTGGAAGCTCGAGTCGCATGGTGCTCTATAGACATTCATATATGTAGGTTGTAGACATTAGTCTGGCTCCTATACTTTACAGCTTACAATTAAATATTGAAAAAAAACCTTGTCAGGCCCTGCTGTAGGAAACCAATGTTTAAAATATTATATTCTGTGCATGGTTGTAAAGACAGTAACAAAGATTTTTAGGTATATTTAATCAAGTATTTTAATGTCCATCCAAATAGTTTCATATTATTATTATTAATCATCATTCTTCAAACCCTTTAATAGGCAGCCAAATATCACCACAAACCTGTGCGATTTCCCTTAGCCGATAGCACACATCCTCAGCAAGTAGCGCAGCCACGTCATCAGTGAGATCTACACCCACACTTTCTGCAGTAAGACGTATAGAATCCTGACAGAGTTCCACATAGCGCCGGTCCTCTGTATGAGACATTCCAAGACTACAAAACATATGACCAGAATCAGAATATTTAGATAGTGGGCAGCACGGAATTGTAATGGTTAGCATTACTGCCTCACAGCACCAAGGTCATGGGTTCAATTACATCTATTATTTATTTATTAACAGTTTCTTATATAGCGCATACATATTCCGCAGCGCTTTACAGAGTATAGTTGAACATTCACCAAATTTAGATTTCTGTTTGAACACACATCACCCAAATCTAACTCTCTCTGCATATTACATCTGCCCCACCTGCAGTGCAGCATAGTGGCGGGGGTCAGTCAGTGGTGGCGGCAAAGTGTTTAAAACACTGGGCAGCCCTCTGATTGGCTGAGATAGCTCAGCCAATCAGAGGGCTGCCTAGCATTTAAACACTTCTGCCGCCACCGCTGACTGACCCCCGCCCCCCACTAGTGCTACACAATGCTGCCCTATGCCTGACGTAAAGGGGGCACTTTAGCACCACAAGATGCGATCGGGTTCGATGGACATCGCACTTCGATGCTGCATCGAATCCGATAGCACAAGTGTATGGGCAGCATTAGTTTCCCGGACACTTTCAGTGTTTCTCTAGACACGCCTGTATTTTCCTAAAGGTAAATACACACTGGGCAATATGTCACTGGCAATATATTGCTAGCAATCATATTGCTGAGTGTCCTGTTTTCATCTGCGACCAGAGATGGTCGCAGATGAAAAGGTCAACACTGTCGGGAGAAGAGGCAGTGGAAGTCGCTGGTCAGAGGAGCATGCTCCTCCGACCAGCGACCATTCAGGGAATGAAGACGGGAGCGAGCACCCGGCGATTTATCACTGGTGCACACTCCAATCGCTGGCAATATGGTCGCTCAGCGTGTACTGTGTGTACATAGCTTTAGCACTGCCATGAACCAGACAGTTTCCATCCCCGGAAGCCTACTTCCTATCAATCACCTTGCAGATCATGACGTGTGGAAAAAGTAGCAGGATTTCATCACAACACGGACTCGGCATGCGTACTGTATACTTGCGCAGTGCATTGATAATTGGCCACCGAGCGAATTTGCACCCGTGCGATCGGGTCTATATTATACACATATACACCAACGCGTTTCGACTTGAAAAATACTTCTTTAAGTCAAAACGCATTGGTGTATATTTTTATAGATCAGGTCCACATAGACAGTTTGAGTCCTGCTTGAAGGCGAGTGTGTCCGGGTTCATTAACACCTTTTTTTGTACTTTCTATCTCCATGTGGTACCTGTATTTTTTTTTAATATATATATGAATAAAAAGAAAGAATTGTTTTTTTTAGACCAGAAGGATTTATTTGGAAAAGAATCCTTGGTACTCTTTACTTAGAAGGGCGCCCATCTCGGGCATTGAATGCACTAAAAAATCAGGTGCGATGCGACAGACGAGATGCCCGAGATTTCCCATAGGGAACAATGTTAAATGTCTCAATTGACCCGATTTTCCTGTTCAATGCCTCAATTGACCCAATTTTTCCATAGGAAACAATGTTAAATGGGCCACAGAGGCCAAATAGGCACCCTGAAGTGAATAATGGGCACCCGAATTGTTAACGCCACCCCACGATCAACGTCAACCCGAAGCGTGGCGAGCGCAGCGAGCCCGCGTCCTACGACCTTTTCATACCCCCACTATCCACGTCGGCGTGGAGTTGAGAATAGAAAGTGTGGCGAGCGCAGCGAGCCACCGAGCCCGAAGCGTGGCGAGCGCAGCGAGCCCCGCGAGGGGACGCGGATACCTTCACAGGTATCCGCGTCCCCTCGCGGGCTTCACAGCTGTCCGCGTGCGCTCGCCACACTTTCTATTCTCAACTCCACGCCGACGTGGATAGTGGGGGTATGAAAAGGTCGTAGGACGCGTACCGTCGCCCCTCGCTGCGCTTGCCACGCATCGGGTTGACGTTGATCGTGGGGTGGCGTTAACAATTCGGGTGGCCATTATACACTTCAGGGTGACTATTTGGCCTCTGTGGCCCATTTAACATTGTTTCCTATGGAAAAATCGGGTCAATTGAGGCATTGAACAGGAAAATTGGGTCAATTGAGACATTTAACATTGTTCCCTATGGGAAATCTCGGGCATCTCGTCGGTTGATCGCACCCGATTTTTTAGTGCATTCAATGCCCGAGATTTTTTACTAACGATGCCCACGATCAAAATCGTGGGCGCCCTTCTAAATAAAGAGTACCGAATCCTTGATATGAGGATACACAGCGAGTTGGTGTAAGCACCTATTGATAACCCTTGTATGTGGTATATTTGAATACCTGAAAAATACCTTTATGTGTTTTTCACTCCCTGAATGAATGTAAGATTCATGTAAGCAACCTTAAGCTGGCACGGTGGTCATCCCTTAAGACAGGGGTTCCCAATCTTTTTTGATTCACGGCACCCTAGAGAATCAGAATTTTTTTCACGGCACCCCAGGTCCAAAAAAATTAATTAGATTGGGTTTATATGTGATTCTTAGGGTCAGTTATGTGGTAAAGGACAGGATTTGCTTCTGTTTGTACACATTCTATGATTGGCAGCCACCAGCACTGGTTTTGCTCCTAAATAATTACCATTAATAATTTGAGTTTGTCCTGGACCACCAAGCCGCAGCACCCCTGTATATGTCCCGAGGCACCCCAGGGAGCCACGGCACACAGTTTGGGAACCACTGCCTTAAGAGAAAGAATACTACACCATCCATAAAGGGGAAGACCTGCATACCAGTTGGATATTCTTTTTGTGGACATTTTAGACATATTACACTATATATGTTCTTTTCCCCTCCTCTTGTCATTTGCATATATCCCCTGAGAAATACAGAGAATATAGAAGAATTATCACAAGGAAGACAGTACCCGTCACACCATTTGTATCAGGTGATAAGTGCCATTAGAAGGCCATCAGTTTTTTGTCTTCTATATTTTCAGTTTAAAGAGGTTTGGCAACCTTTTTTGATGGTTTTCATATAGCTGCTCTTGGCGCAGTTTCAAGTCTGTCATTTTGTTTGTATTGTCCTAAAGGGAATGTGTTTGAAAAATGACAGCTGGAAGCGGATTGGCTGGAGCATCATTTACCATACCCAACATTTTTTTTAATTATTCATAAGGAGTTTTAACATTCACTGATAACTGGGCCCCAAACTTTGATTTGTTTAATATGAGCACTTCAAATATTACAGCACTGCACTGCATCCATCATAGGCGTGAACAGCACATTTTATTAGGGGGTGCACCATCAAAGGGGTGTGCCTAGCACCACCTAATGGGCATGTCTAACACCGCCCATTTGTGTGTCTAACAGCAGCAATCAGGCGTGTCTACCATCTCTATTGGCACTCGCTACAATATAAAACATCTCTCAGCCACACCATAATCTCCTGCCTATTTCAGTTTTAATTATATAAATTACTCTGTGTAACAGTACATTCAACTAATGACAACAACATATATGGATGATGCAGGTATGTAGTAGTAAAAGGTATATCTAGCAGCAGGGAGGTGTTTATAATGGTGAGCACAGCATTAGGGGGTGTCTGTGCACCCCTAACACTCAATGTGCGCACACCTATGGTCCACATACACATGCTATAATTAGTCAAACCAAACCCCCTGTCCGGAGAGGGAACAAAGGAAGGAAGGAAGGAAAGGAAGGAAAGGAAAGGAAAGGAAAGGAAAGGAAAGGAAAGGAAAGGAAGGAAGGAACGAACGAACTGTACTGGGAACACTACAGGGGTATTGGCCAGAGGCGTACCTAGATAATCGTGGGCCCCATAGCAAAATTTTGTAAGGGCCCCCTATTTAGCAACTGATGGTGATAAATGTATGTAAAACATATACTTCGACAGCAAAGATGGGCCCCCTTCAGCTCTGGGCCCCATAGCAGCTGCACCCCTTGCACCTATGGTAGTTACGCCTTTGGTATTGGCCATTAGGTCGTCATACATTAGGTTGACCACAATTTTATTTTGTGCCGTTGTCATCGTAAGTCGGCATGGACACTATCAATGTACTGCTTTACTCGACATGCTTAGGGCACCCTATAATAGTCTCACTCTATGCCCACTTGGATAGTGAAAAATGAAAAACCACCTGTTTTTGAAAAAGAATGTGAAAACCTCATGCATGTTGACCTAATATAGGAGTCAACCGAACGACCATTTACCCACTACAGCTAGGAGAATTGCAACATGGTACCACTTGTTGTTCTGCAAGCATAAGCCGCTGTGCACACCCTCTTAACATATGATTCATGGCCATGTTCCCATTCACAATGACAAGTTAGAATGTTTTGCCAACCAAGGGCTGATTCAGACCTGGTTGCAAAACTGAGGGGGTTGGTTAAATCAGGCCCTAAAGCCCTGTACGCACGATCCGATTCTTCCAGGAGATTTTGACTACATCGTGTGCGATAGCAATCGTGCGGCCACATAGACAGTGCAGGCAAGTGTATTTTCACTAGGAGCCGTCAAATTCTATGTTTCTATGTTTATGTTTAAGCCGCCTGCACAGTGTATTTGGCCGTGGCTGGTGAAGGCAGTATGTAGTTGCCATCTAATCTCAGACAGCTACATCTTGATACACACAGGACTCAATCCAAAATCGCCTGGACTGAGTCCCGTGTGTGCACCCCTTAAGTCCGCTGCCATAGTTTGGTGACATCTAAAACACTGGGTGACACTATTAAGTTCTCAATGAAAAATAAAGGCCGCTCAGAGACTGACATTTCCTTACACCACCTGCACAACCCCTTACAAGGTAGAAAATGGGCTCCTTGGGCCCATACTCTCTCATTGAGCCATGGTCTGAATACCTGGGTGATTTCCCAGAAACCATGTTGCAACTATAACTATTCAAAGCCTGTGACCAACACAATGAACACACAAGGCAACATGGTTGCAACAAGGGTAGGAAGTCAGTTACTATGACAACTATAGTAAGCTAGGGTTCATGCTGCGAATCCCTAGTAGTAGGTAGCCTCTCTCTGACGTCACGACGTAAAATACCTCCCAGCATGCACCGCCACAGCACTATCCCAACGGCTTCTCGCTGGCAACATTATCTTACATTAGCTCTCTCACAGCTTACACTCACCAAGCTAGCCGCACTAGTCCCGCACTACGGAGCTCGCATTCCCCGCCACACGCAGATCGGCAGCATTCAGATGGTCGAAGCGGCTTTCTATTGGCCAGCGCTTACGTCCGTCACGTTATCAGAAGGCGGCGGGTTTTCCCTGCAATCATGGAGCGTCACGTGATCCGAGAGATGGCGGCGACCCTGACGTCGTAGGCGTCGTCTTATGCAGCAGTTGTCTTTCATACTAATTATGATATCTCTATGGCTGGGATGCTTCTCAGACCTGCAAGCATTAGTTGTGAGATAGCAGTCCTAGGCTCTCACACCCTATCTGTGTCAGAGACAACTCGCCCTATCAGGACAGGGAGTGGCGAGTGGGATACTTTCAAGGATACCACCTTTTTCAATTCAGTAACCCGAATAGGGGGTGTGGCCAAAATCGTTGAGAAAATTGTGACAGTAGTAGAAAGCATTAATGTTTTGGCTTTTAATTCAAAACATATTTCTATAGGAACTTCAGTTCACCCTAGACTAGAGTACAAAAGAAGGTGAATAAAACTGTTAAACTCTAAAGGCCCATACACACTGGGCGACTTTGAGCTGAAAGTTGCTCAAAACAGCATGTTTGAGCAACTTGGCATAGTCGCCCAGTGTGTATGGACCTTAAAGGTGCCATACGCTTTTGTGTCCAATCTCACAAAAAGTGACAAAAGTGCATGTGTATCACCCTAGTGCTGCGATTCTCAAACTGTGGGTCCCGACCTTCTCAGCATGGGGTCGCAACTCCATGTTGCTGACGTCAGTCTGATGACTTTTCTAATCTCAGTCATTGATTCAAGGAGTCTGAAAAATCTGTTGAATTGTCTGTTATTTTAGACTTCTCACATAATGTTGTGCTTCACAATCCTGCCATGTATCTGCCATCTGCTGCCTACACATGTGATGTGATGACCTTCTGCAGTAACTTGCTGGGGTCCTGTAATTACAGCAAACACTTAATTATAATTATTATTTATTAAGTTTCTTATATAGCGCATACATATTCCGCAGCGCTTTACAGAGAATATTTGAACATTCACATCAGTCCCTGCCCCAGTGGAGCTTACAATCTATATTCGCTACCACATGTACACGCACACTCATTCACTCTAGGGTTAATTTTTGTTAGAAGCCAAATAACCTACCAGTATATTTTTTGGGGAGAATATACAAACTCCGCACAGTTAGGGCCATGGTGGGAATCAAACCCATGACCTCAGTGCTATGAGGCACTAATGCTAACCATTATATCAGATCACCCTTCATTATTTCAGATCCATCCTTCTTCAGAAGCGTGGTTGTGGATCTCCTCCTTGTGGTATTTAAGTCTCCTGGTCAGAAAACACAGTAGACCTGCATTCGCTGCTGATCAACGTTTTGTCGCTAATGCGCATAGCCTGGCGAGCAGAAACAAGATGGTGATGCGTTCCACCAGCCAGGAAGACCATACAGATGCGTTCCACAGTGCACAACTATTTTCAAATAACAGTGTGGGCATCAGTTTTCTATAAATATAATGCCAAAGTGAAAATGAGAATAAAAAAATAATTTACAGACTTATTAAAAGATACGTCAGGAAATTGGATCTGGATATCTTTTAATTTACCAACATGTATCTTTTAGTGAGTCTGTAAATTAGATTTTTTTTTTTTATATAGCCATCTTGTTTCTGCTCACCAGAACATGCATGGCAATACGCTGATCAGTGGCGAATGCCGGTCAGCTGTGTTTTCTGGCCAGGAAATGCATGCAATCCTGCTGCCCAGGAGGGTTCCGAGCAGCTCAAAGGGAATTGGATGCGATATCTGCGGCTAGTATTTGGGTGCCTTTACCGTGTAAAACCCTGCAGGACATGAACTTCAAGGTTAAGAAATAACACAACTTATTTTCAAATAACAGTGCGGACATAAGTGTTCTATAAATATAATGTAAAAGGGAAAATAAAAAATATAATCAAATTTACAGACTCACTAAAAGATACATGTTGGCAAATTGGATATCTTTTAATGAGTCTGTAAATTTGATTATTTTTTTTTTATTTTTCCTTTTGCATTATATTTATAGAAAACTCATGCCCGCACTGTTATTTGAAAATAAGATGTCGATTCGCAAATCCAATTTATGGAATCCGATAACTAGCACTGTGGAACTAATCTGTATGAACTTCCTGGCTGGTGGAACGCATCACCATCTTGTTTCTGCTTGCCGGGACATGCAAAACGCCAACCTACTGTCATCCTAACTTGCCAGGAGGATCCCTGATTTTTCCCAGCAGTACAGTGACCATTTCCATCCTTAGACGCTCGCATGTGTATGTGGCTTTGCGTGGGCTTTATGTAACGTGCTATTTTAATAATGATATTTATATAGCACTTTTCTCCTTAAAGGACTCAGTGTTTCACCATTGTCTTTACAGATCAAAATACAAAACAAGCTTAACAGTATTTTATGTCTCTATTTTCTGTTTTGTCATAAAACATAAAATAGGCATATAGACACTGAGAAGTACATATTCTAGACATAAATAATTGCCCTATCAGAAAGGTAAAGTAAACTTAAATTAGGACAATTGCATGCCACCCACCAGCGGGCCCCTTCAGCCCTTATGTGAGACCAGCGCGCAATTGTCCTCCACTCCGGCAGCCGGTTCAGTAAAGTGCGGACCTCTGCGGAGGGGAAAGGAGGGGCGCCTGTATGAAGATACCGCTCAGCAGCCCGGGCACCTCTTCGCCGGGATCCGACACACCGCCCGCTCTGCTCCCCGACCCCAGAAGGGCAACAGGCGGGATACTGACCTACCTCTGCCTCAGCAGCTGTCAGTAGGGAGAGACGGGTCCAGCAGTAGCAGACATCCAGCTCTGGCAGCCCCAGCGCGGTGATAGCAGATGTCAGCACCGGGGCTGCTGGAGCCGCAGATCTGCTACTGATGCTGGACCCAGATCTGCTACTGATGCTGCTGTGCCGCCGGGACTCCACTCCATCCCCTGCAGTGGCAATGTAGCCACAGAAGCAGGAAAGAGCAAGGACCGAAAACCGTCATGGGGGGTAATTTTCGCCATCAGGGGCGGAGAGCCCCTGATGCATTGAATACAGCGGACGGGCGGCTGCTGTTGAATCTCCCAGCAGGGAGAATCACAGCGAAAGTGCAGCGAATCCTACACAGGATTCGCTGCCCCCCACGACCCCCGGCCATTGAATACTGGCCAGTGAAATCATGAAGGTAAGTCTAAACCATTAAAAGGTCACAGCGGGATGTGTAGGGAGGCTAGTGGACAGTCGGGTGGCATGTTTTAGCAGAGACCATGAGTGGAACTCCGAGAAGTGAAATATTTGAGTTTGCGTATCCATGTCTAAAGTCAAAATGTAGGGGTCCCAAGTTTTGTGAAAACAACGATGCCCAAATCCAGGGTTTGTGAATGACTGTCTGACTGTCATAGTGCATCTGTTAACAGAGCATTCTTTGCATATCTAGGACAGAGGGGGCAGATTTGGACAACCAATGTTTCAGGATTAGCGTCGCTATCATGAATAAAATGGAGAAAGGAGTATGAAAATGCAGGTTCACATACATGAATATTTTGCTCCGGAAGCATCTAATCTTGTAACAGTCCCAGAAACAATGAAAAATGATAGCTCTAAAGCTGCTGCAGGCATTGAAGTAGGCTCTGATAGAAGGTGGCATATACTGTAGGCTCTGTGTATCAGTGGCGTAGCTACGTTTTGGGCGCCCCATACCCGCGCCCCGCCGCCACCCCGTCAAGCACCCCCCCCCCCCCCGTCGCCCATGCTAACCCCCTCCCCCGCAGTCTTACCTATCACGCTGCGCTTCCCGGCGGCTCCGTTCTTCTGCTGAGGACCACCACAATATGGCCACCCCCATACAGCAGACAGTTTCAGAGAACAGTGTGCTATATGGGGGCGGCCATTTTGTGGTGGTCCTCAGAAGAACGGAGCCGCCGGGACCAGCGAGATACGTAAGTCTGCGGGGGATTGGGGGGTAACTATAGCACCAAATGCACAGCGCCCCCCGCGGTGCTATAGTTATGCCCCTGCTGTGTATAGTCTTTAAATGAACCTCCTGGAGATATGCCGAGGTAAATAATTTCATGGTGGGTTCATAATGCTGTAAAAGGCAGTCAGGAGAAGTGACATTGGGAATGTCCCATCAGTTTGTTGAGGCTGGACAGTGAAAAGGTACGTAATTAGCAAAGTGTAAGTCTGTTTGATCGTATAAGGGTGATTCTCCTAACAACGTAGAACCACTGCCAAACCAGTGGGGCTGGCAATATATTAGTGTGTCCCGTTTTCAGCAGCGCCCAGAGATGGTCGTTGATGAAAATGACACTGCCGGGAGAAGAGGCAGGGGAAGGCGCTGGTCGGAGGAGCAAGCTCCTCCGACCTGTGATCATTAGGGGCTGAAAACAGGAGTGCGCACCCGGCAAGTTATTGCAGTGCACACTCAATCGCTGGCAATATGGTCGCTCATCAATCATATTGCCAGCGATATAGGCTGAAATCACCCCCATGCGTACACAGCTTAAGGCAGGCATTCCCAACCACAGTCCTCAAGGCACACTAACCGTGCAGGTTTTGTAGATATCCAGGCTTGAGCACAGGTGACTTAATTAGTATCTGAGGGATTCTGATTAAACCATTTGTGCTGAAGCCTGGATACAAAACCTGCACTGTTGGTGTGCCTTGAGGACCATGGTTGGGAATGCCTGGCTTAAGGGAAGCAAAAGACAATTTGGTGTCCACACTCTGACCAAACAGTCAATCCACTGCATAAACGAGAAAGAATGTCTATTGGGAGTAGAAACTGAAATTAGTCAATCTGGGGCTGCTAGCAGATAGATCTAGTTGGATGACTATAAGGCTATGGGCAACTGCTCGAGGGTTATAGCGAAGAGCAGAGTCAAGAGGAAGCATTCCTGGTAGGTGCCCCTTTCAATGGGGAAGGGATCTGAGAGAAAGCCATTACAGGAAATGTGTGATGGGCTGAGTACATCATGTGGATGGCGTTGATGAAGTGCTCAGGGAAACCGTAATATATCATGGAATTATAGAGGTGTGGCCACTCAATAAGGTCAAAGGCCTTCTCAGCATCAAGGGAGAGTATTGTCGAGTGTGAGGTCAAAGGGTTGTTTTTGCATTCAAATTGGGCCGCTAGGACCTTCCTAACATTTACAGTAGAGTGCCTCCCGGCAGGAGAGATATGACTGAGTGAGAGATATCCAGAGACCCCACTGAACCAGAGAGGTATAAACCTATGGGTATTTTGCAGCACTTTTATAATCTTATGGCTGCAAATACATCAGAATTAAAGGTTAGAGCCCCATTGCAATTTCAAGCAAGCTATTTTTAGCAACATTCCAGTTTTAAAGCATTATAAAACCCCAGAGGTGGATGAGGTACTGTGGACATGAAGGCCTGCTGTGATGGTGCTACATGCATGTTATTCCAAAGATTGATACACTTCTACATCTATTCCCACACACCTTGAAGTACTTGCTGAGAGCTCCTAGTAACATGCAAAGAAGAGGGGAAAGGGGAGAGGCCAAGGGCACTGGGATATTATGACAAGAATTGTGAAGGCATACTCCAATCAATACAATAAAGTGTGTGTGTATATTACTCCAATCAATACAATAAAGTGTGTGTGTGTGTATATATATATATTCTCATTATATGTTTGTGGAGGTGCTCCCAGGGAGTAGGGTAAATGTACACAAAAAGGTTAGATATCCAAGAGAGGAAAGTCTCCGGGAGACTTTTGATATCCTCTCTTCGATATCTAACCTTTTTGTCTACAGCTCCTAGTAACACTCAGCAGGGCTGTCCCCTGCGATCACCCCAGTAACTAGCGGCTGGGGCGATGTTTTAACAGCCTTCAAGGTGTTAATCCATCCCAGCTGCTTTGCCAGCTCAGGGGTAGCATTGTCCTACCCCCACTGCAGGGACAATGCTAGCCCTGCTGCTGGCTCCAGGCTGCGCACGAGATCTCGTGCATGCCCAGAGGGAGGGGTGTGGTGGCAGAGAAGCGGGACCCGTTGTTTTACAATCGTTAAGGGAAGGTTAATCAGCCCAGGTGTAAGGAAAGGAGAAACACAGCTACAAGACTGATCATATATGCATTGGGATGTGAGATACTGGTGGCCCCAGGCATCTGAACACAGGTCACATTGTTCGACTATGACAATCAGCCTTGAGAACATAGATGGACAAATTAGACAAATTTTTAGAAACTGGTTTTTAATTAGTGATATAAACACATCTTGTCCAATAAAAACACCTAATGAAGGTCCATTAGAAATATTAAAGTTACATATAGGGATAAAGGAATAATTTAAACATTTATGTACATAAGAGCCACATAGGCATTCATTAAAATAATTTGCTCATCCATTTAAAACCGAACCTGAACTGTGCCTGGTTCTAACCGCCACAATACATGTATCTAGTAGCTTGTCAAGAAGAGTCTAGTCCCTGGGAGCTTCCATCCTCTGTAAAGTTTGGATGACTCATCTCAGATGGGTCATCTTCTCCCAGGATCTGCAGACGAAGAGCAAGTGGTAAGAGCAGACTTGAAAAGTTAAAAGCATTGTTAGCTGAGGCGTCACTGAAGAGATCATTCCCAGTATCTGTGTCTGGTTCAGAAGGAGAGATGGAGCCACTTCCAGCATTGCTTCCCGCTCCCCAGCGGTCTGGAGGTGGTGGGTGCTTAAAAAGACAGTGGACGCCATAAGGACAGACACCAAGTGCAGCGAAATGACGGCAGACATCACGAACAGCCCTTGGGTGCTGAAATAGACAGTTTGAACCATAAGGGCAGCCTGCAGGGGAGCGCCAGAGACGACATTGCTTTTTGCTGTAAAATGGCAATAGACGACGTTGTCGAAGTCGGATTGTGTCAGCCGATTCCCGCCGCTCATTGTCTCCATGTATAAACAGACACCGCTGGCCATAGTTGCAGGTGCCAAGCAAATGGAAGGAACGACATAATTCAGTCTTGTATTTTGGGTGCTGAAAAGGTGGACGGAGGTCACTCAGGCCATGGGCAAATTGGCAGTGATTTTTGTAAGCACAAAAGCCACTTTCTGCATATCTGTTACACAGCTCAGTCTTGTATCGTAAGGAGGATGACAGTCCTGTAACCTTTGGTGCAGCACAGGAAGAAACAAGTGTTGTTTCATCCATAGGAGGACTGAGCGAAGAGAAGATCTCCAGACTGTTTGTTATCATCTGTCAAGTATAAGAAGAGTGGTAAGCTTTCTAGATATGCAGTCAAAATATCTTACTTAAAAGGAATGCAGTACTATAAAAGCCATGGCAATATTACAAGAACATACCATGTGTTCATTTGTTGTGCAGAAAGGTGCATTACTGTACATTAGCCACTGCAGTAACCCACTTGTGGAACAACCAAGGCAGACACCAGATCAGAACTGAATACAAACCACATCCCAATAGTTGCACTGCACACGCACAATTTGCCAAACCAGAATATTGCAAGCTGGACATGTGCAAAGACATCCATCGGGAAGAAACTGCAAATATTTAGTATCAGCCCTATGTGTCAGTGGGACATCTGATGTCTGCTGCAATCCTATATTTCATAATTTGCACCCAAAGCCAGCTCCATCAAATGATGGGGTTGCCTATGCTACAGATTGAGACAGCATGGTGTTCCTCCACATGTATGAATGAGGAGACAAAACAGTTACAGTGGTCCCGCTATGGAAGAGGCAGCTCTGCCTCCACCCCTGATGCTTCGCCACATCCCCACTTGTCAGCGAACCAGTAATATTGCTGGTTCGCTTATGCGATCAACAGACTGCACATGCAGGGTCGCACCAGGACTGACCCGTATCAAAGTACCAATGCAACCCTGCATTTGCAGTCTGAAAGCAGTATGACTTCCTCTGGACTCATTCTATGTGTGCCAGCTAGAGGACCCATGTTCCTCTACCCACGGAGGTAGAAATATCAAAACAGAGCTAATCATCTTCCCACCTGACTTCTAGCCAGCATTGTATGCGGTGCCTTATCTTCTGCACTACTCAGACCCTCTCACCCACAGTACTAAGCTGGGTAAATACCTACAAATGTATCTGTCCAATCTGGTGGGAACAGAAGTCAGGTAGTGTAAGGGAGCAAATTTCCATTTGCTCCCAAATGCTGGAGATCAGAGAAACAATTACTAGGATCAAGGTGTTTGACCTGTTAGTTTGATTTAACCAATTTGTCTTTCTGGTTTCCAGAATTAGGGAGGAAATTTTTGATGGTCATTCGCTCCCATACATTTCTAGATTTTAGTTCCCACCAAATAATCTGTAGGTCCCCAGCTTTAGCCACTCACATCTGATAATGCCCCTCTCTTCCTCCCTCTGAATATTTTAGGCCACCCTCACTAAGCCAAGACTCAGTCCACACCAGCATTTGATCTTCCATCTGTTGGCTAGCGCATGTTCTGATCCTAGGTCAAGCATGCACATCCCAGTTATAAAGTACATATACCCTGTCAGGTGGCCCCGGCTGTTCTCGGCTTCTATCCATCAGAGATGTGGCAAAGGTGCTTGGCCAGAGTGAGGCGATAAAAGGATGCCTGAATGATGGCCACATACTGTGCACCACCAGCATGGGATCCAACCAACCCAAGTAGCCAGATGACTTGAAATCCCCCCCCCATAAACACTTATACATACACCTGCAATTGAAGAGTTGCATTGATTTGGACAGATCCATCCCAGCTTTGGACAAAACAAGAGCAGGTATTCAATGCTGTGGGCAAGCAGAGCTTCCTGCTCGCTGTCACCACTCACCCTGTCAGTATTCAATGCAGCCCCCTCATACGCCAATTTCCCCTCGCTCCATTTTGAGCGAGGGGGGGGGGGGGGAATTGGCGTATGCGGCTCCAGAAGCAGTGAGACTCGTGGCTAAATACAGCGGGATCACCGCATTAGCCGCGGGTCTCACTGTGGGAATCCTCGCCGTCCTGTGATAGCGAGGATTTCCCCAGAACATTGAATAGAGCGAGTGGCCGGCGCAGGGGGTTAAACAGCGAGGATTTTCTGCAATCCTCACTGTTTAACCCCCTCGCCGGCCGTATTGAATACCTGCCTCGGACCTATTTAAACTTCAATATTGAGAAAAGTTTAAGATTTTGTCTACTGCATAACACAACCTTATATGAAAGAGGAAACGAGGAGAAAGGAAGTGGCAATAAGTACTATGAACATCAAAATGACAATAGATTATTTCCCTCAATCATGACAATATGATTGCATGGGTGATCGACAGTCCTTGCACGTAGCACAGCTGTACGCACTCACACACAGAAACACGGAACCGTGAACAACAGATCAGACATTCCAATATCAGACTACCCACCTCCAGCAGCGTAGCAGCCATTACTCTCGTTGTAGGTTCTGCTCGTCCCACAGCTCGGTGCCAGGTACTAGAAGCGAAGGATGGACCCAGAAATCACCTTGCCGCCTGCTGCTTACTACGCGCCTGTCTGCTCACTTACAGCTGCTACCGCCTCCGCAGCTATTGACATACACAGGGACAGGTGCTGCTACTAACTCAGCGCTGCCGCCATGCATTTCATACACGCAATCAGCCAATCAGGCGAGCGCAGAGGGGCGGAGAGTTTGCCAGACCTAGACCTGATTGGCTGGTGTAATGGCGGGATTTCACTAGGAAAGGAACACTGTGATTGTTGTAGCAGTGTGAGCAGCTGTGCTCCGTGTGTGTATGAGAGAGGGGGTGTGTGTGTGACTGGGCAGCCAGCGCAGTCACACTGGCACCTACACCAGTGACACGCTGCAGTGCCACAAACTTTCTGGGGCAGATGTATTAAGCCTTAACAAGGGATAAATTCAAGGGTGATAAAGAGACATAAACGTCCAGCCAATCAGCTCCTTACTGACTTTTTTCAAACACAGCCTGTAACATGGCAGTTAGGAGCTGATTGGCTGGACGTTTATCTCTCTTTATCACCCTTGAATTTATCTCTTGTTAAGTCATCTGCCCCAGTGACTATTCGGACTCTGGGAGTATTATGCTGTATGTCAGGAACGTTTCCCACATAATGGATAGCACCGATGATATTGCTGTTAGCGCCATTTGTCCTTTGGTATTGTAAGTGGCATCTGTTACAAATGACATAATGATGGTTTATGTTTCTGACATGAATAAATAAAGTGGAAATAACACCCACATCTGACTACTGATAGGCTGCTGCGTCTGCCTTTATCTTTGTGGACACCAATTTTTAAAATAATTTATTCTGCAACAAAGGGAGTAGTAGTAGAATAAATTTTCAAATCTTAGCAACTATGTATGTACAATGTATATATGGACAACTTCAGTTGCTAGCACTGGAAAATACTGTTATAAAAAAATGATGGACAAATACATAATTTTAAATAACACTTGTGCCTTAAAACTACCCTTGATCCTAAAGGTGCGTATACACAGTTGCGGAACTACCGTGGGTGCAGGGGATGCAGCTGCTACGGAGCATTAGAAATTTTGCTATGGGGCCCACAAAGTCCTAGTTACGCCTCTGCGTATACACCTGCGATCTCCACAGCTGGCGACATCATCGGCCGTGGGAACCCATTGTGCATGCACAGTTAAGCCAGCGGATGACCACAGCAGGAGGGGGAGAGCAAGGGCCATTGCATGTATTCGGCATGGCCCTTGTTAACGATCTCTTGCTAATGACCCGCAGGAGCATGCATCGGACATAAAATGAAAATCGCTCAGAAGGGCTAAAATGAGCTAAATTCCTCATTTATTGACCAGTGTGTACGGGGCTTAACAATCTCTCCAGCTACCGGCCATCTCTCTGATTCCTATTGCCTCAAAACTTCTTTAGCGCATTTGTCTACAACCGCCTTACTGCCTTTCATTAATCACACTCCCTGCTTAACCCATTCCATTCTGGATTCAGTTCTCTGCACTCCACTGAAACTGCCTTATTGAATTATTTTGATGCGATATTCAGTTGCCACCACTTAGCATCAAATGTTTTGATGGCCGAAGCCCAGCCACCCTTTTATGGTGGGCTTCCGATGTATATCCCTACTGTGGGCTACAAATCCTTTACTGCCTTGGGTCTAGAGCAGTGTTTTTCAACCACTGTGCCGTGTCACACTAGTGTGCCTTGAGCTGTTCTCAAGTGTGCCCCGAGATCTAGAGATGCCCAAACCAGTTTACAGCCACCACCAGTTCGACTGTCATTTACTGGTCTCTTCTTTTCATGTAAAGGGCCAATGTATTTTATTTTTGTTACCTGTGGGGACCAGTGTGATTGCTTTTTACATGGGGTCCAAAATGTTTGTTTTTTTTCCTGTGGGGGCCAATGAGTTTTGCCCTGTGGGGATCTCATGGTGTGCCGTGGCAATTTTAAAAGGTTATTTAGTGTGCCGCAAGGTAAAAAGGTTGAAAGTCACTGGTCTAGAGGATACTGCCCTCTCCTGGCTGTCCTCCTTACTCTCTGACTCCTCTGTCTCCTATCATGACTCCACCTCCTTTGCACTTTCACTAACAGAAGGTGTGTCCCCAGGCTCTGTACTCATTTGATTTCCAATATCTACTCTATCATTAGCATAACTATGGAGGGTTTAGGGGGTGTAGCTGCTATGGGGTCCGGGCCAGCAGGCAATCCCCTGCACCCTTGTGAAGTTTATATTAATTTTTTTTTTTTTTACACAGCAGGGATCGGAGGAACAGGAGATCCGGTGGCAGAGAGCAGAGGAGACTGAGACCCGGCGGCAGTGGGAGGAGGAGCCTGAGACCCGGTAGGGGTGGCCAGATGAGCAGGGACCCAGCGTCAATATGCAGGGGAGCCAGAGACCCTCTTTATCCTGTCTTTCTCTCTCTCTCTCTCTCTGGGCCTTATTTTGGTTCATTCTTTCTGACAAAATCCTTCTTAGATGGGCAAAACCATGTGCACTGCAGGTGGGGCAGGTGTTACTTGTGCAGAGAGAATTAGATTTGGGTGGGGTTTTACTTCAAAGTGAGATCTATATTGCAGTGTAAAAATAAAGCAGTCAGTATTTTCCCTGCACAGAAACAAAATTACTCACCCAAATATAATTCTCTCTGCACATGTTACATCTGCCCCCCCTGCAGTGCACATGGTTTTGTCCATCTAAGAAGGATTTTGTCAGAAAGAATGAACCAAAATAAGGCCCTCTGTATTAGCAGCAGCAGTAGCTGGGAGAGCCAGGACCCGGCGCAGACGGATGCGGCAGGAGGTAATGGCCAAACAGGGGTAGGAGGGGGGGCGCCCCCCTGCATTTTCGGCAGGGGGCGCAGAATTAATAGTTACACCACTGGGGAAGCAAGAGAGAGAAATGGAGGGATGTGAACAGGAGTGAGAGAGAAAATGTCAGGGAGGGAGAGAGAGAAAGAGGCGAGCAAGATATAGTGAGGGTGCCAGTTGGAGAGATAGAAAGAGAGGGTGTCAGGGAGAGAAAGGATAATAAAGAATGTCAGGAAGAGGCATGAAAGATAGACTGAGGGAGCTTGGTAGAGAGACATGGAAGGAGGGGGGGGGGGGGTCAGGTAGAGAGAGAATGAGATAGAGATAGAAAGAGAGAGAGAGAGGGTGTCAGGGAGATAAAGGATGAGAGAGAAAGAGGGTGACAGGGAGATAAAGGGGGAGAAACAGAGAGAGAAAGAGAGAGGGTGTCAGGGAGAGAAAGGGGTTTTAAAGTTTTTGTTTTTTTTAAAGCGACAAACACTGCAAAATCAACCAGTTTGATTTTCTTACCAAATCTCTCACTTTCTGAATCTCTCATCCTATTAAATTTCGGTACTCTTTACCTAGCACGGCGCCCACGATTTTAATCGTGGGCATCGCAGGTAAAAAAATTGCGGGCATCGCGGGCATTGAATGCACTAAAAATCAGGTGCGACGCGACCGATGCGATGCCCGCGATTTCCCATAGGGAACAATGTTAAATTTCTCAATTGACCCGATTTTACTGTTCAATGCCTCAATTGACACGATTTTTCCATAGGGAACAATGTTAAATGGCCCACAGAGGCCAAATAGCCACCCTGAAGTGTGAAATGGCCCCCACAATTGGTAACGACACCCCACGATCAACGTCAACCCAAAGCGTGGAGTTGAGAATAGAATAGTGTGGCGAGCGTAGCGAGCCACCGAGCCTGAAGCGTGGTAAGTGAGTGGTAAGAGTGGTAAGTGACCCTGGCACTAGGCCAGAGTCACTTGAGTAATTGATTAGTCAGGCTCTAGGCCTGCACCATCGCTAATGGCCTGTCAGTCATTTTAGGCCTCTTGAAGGGAAGTGGTGATTTTCATCCTCTTCCAAGAGGTCCTGTACCTGGGAACAGTGGGCTCCGTGGCGGCTCTTATTAGTATTGCCGATTCTAGGTAAGGGGAGGTTGGTAAGTAAACTTCCATTGTATTCTCTGTCCCTATTGTTGCTGTTTGTGTGTTTTTGACATGCTACTGTTTTGTATATTAGTCAATTGTTTGAGGGACTAGATACCTGAGGCTTAATGTATTGATGTTGAAGGCAATTAGTCTCGTGTTAGGGAAGGTTACAGGATAGGTTTCCCCTACAGGTGCTGGAGAGCGCCCGTCAAGGTGACAGGAGCCTGGGAGTGAGTAGTATTTACGTTTGTCTGTCTCCCCTCCCCCTACGTACCGGCTTAGGGACTTTTTACAAACGTGTGAGTCCCCTATCTAAACACATGGGTGCCCAAGTGCCTATAGGTGAAACTGGGTGGCTGAGGCTCCGGCCAATGATGACCATTCACCCAGCTGGTGAAGGTCACGGCCACCCATAACCCCTCCACCTTCAACTCTCTGAGTTAAATGGTGGAGCCTTATTAATCACCCTTTTGTTCCTGACAGTGCAGTGAGGAACATTGGAAGAGGAATCCATCGGGAGGAAGGTCCATCGTGTCCGGGTGCCGGAGTTTCCAGGACCGTGATTTGGCACGGCCTGAAGGTGAGAGGGTTTGATGCCAGGTAAGTGGTCCGACGACCCCTGCACTGCAGCGGGCACCACACCGCACCGCCCCTACACCCCTCTCACAGTTACTTAAGGCCCCCATACATTAGCCCGACTTGTCCCCATCAAGTGCCCGGAGAGGAGAGTTTCAGCAGCTGCTCGGGGGTGAATTTGCGTATCTCCGTGGAGGGGGTGGGGCTAAAATGATGCGATTTTGCCATTTTAGCTCCGCTCCCTCCTCGGAGACCCGCGGATTGCGGAATTTAAATGATGCGATCGGGGGCACAGCGGGGGTCCCCCCTGAATCCGGGAGGATTGCCCACCCTTCTGGGGGGCCGGGAGGGGGACCCGATTTTCGGGAGACTCCCGGCCATTTCGGGAGGGTAGGCAACCCTGAGCCAGAATGCAGAGAGGCTACAACCATGGGACTAACTGTGACCCTGTTAATAATCCCCTTGTCTTGTTTGGTTAATCCTATCTGCCAGACACACATGGGTGCATCCCATAGAATAGGTAGTGTTGTCAGGTACTGGCACAGTTTTTTTTAATTTTGGTGTGCAAGTATGCATAGGTGTAAACTGGGGTCAGAGGTCATTGTGCCCTGTTGACTTTTTCTGGATTACTGAGATAACCTCCTTATTGTCTATCCTGTCCCTGTCTTGTATTTACATGGTCACTACGGTACATCTACAGTGACGTCATCCAACCTGCATTCCAGGATTGGCTGCAACATCTTCAATGACCTGAAAGTAGGGATGGGTAATCATATGATGTTTCATCGGTAACATCGGATTTTTGGTTCCAATGTTCAATGTTTAACCCTGCAATGTTGAGGATCCAATGTTTTCTCAACATCGCTACATTTCTCCCCCAATGTTTTTCTCAATTTTCCAATGTTTTTTTTCTTTTATGTGTCACTGTGTGGTGCTGCCACTGCTTTCGGCAGCCAGCTCACTCCTTGTTTTATATCCATTAACAACTAAAAAACAGATACAAAACGGTAACACACACCGGGCCAGATGCACTAAGCTTCAAAAGTGATAAAATGGAGAGTGATAAACCACCAGCCAATCAGCTCCTACCTGACATGTCACAGACTATGTTTAAAAAATGTCAGGCAGGAGCGGATTGGTTGGTGGGTTATCACTCTCCACTTTATCACTTTTGAAGCTGAGTGCATATGGTCCTGTGTGTGGTGATGATACAGACTTCAGTTGAGAGAGAAGAAAGAAAAAAAGATTTACTAAAGAAGAAGTGATAACATTAAACGTACTGTATAGTATACTCCTATAATATATTGCAACAAAATAAGGCCAGTTTTTCAACGTACAGTATGTTCTATGTTGCATTGTATGTACAGATTTTTGGTATTTTCTATGTTCAACTTAAGTTATTAGCCTGTTCTTACTGTTATAAATCAAGTTAAAAATTGTACTTCCTCATCTTTGCAGCCGCTTACGCTATGCAACTTATGTAGCATACGGCGAGCCACGAGGGCTATTTTCGGGGTCCACGCCACCATCTATTACCTTTAGTAATGTTGTAGCGAGCGAAGCAGAGCGAGCCACCGAGCCTGAAGCGTGGTGAGCAATCGTGAGGGGACAATCACGATTCACATAGCGGCTAATGTAACTGGTGTAAGCGGTGGCCGCAAAGACACGGAAGTACCTTCAAAATATTTAAAAATAGCAGATTGTGAGTTGCTGCAATAAAGGGCAGCTAGTTAATGCTTCATTTTTTCCCCCTCTGTAATGTTTTTGTTCCCCTCAAAACATGAATCATATATCCAATGTGTGTGTAAACTGTAAGCCTCCAACAAGATAAACTTAATAGAAGGATTATTTATAATTTCATAAGTGTATTCTTAAGTAGACAGTTTATTGAAATATATATAGAAACATTGGTTAATATCGGTTTTAGAGTACCAATGTTTAGGTCTAAATGATGTTTTCTAACCAATGTTGAAAAACATCATTCAACTGGTTTTCTTTCGATGTCCCATCCCTACCTGAGAGTGGAGAGCGTGGGAAGTGAGGGAAGTGCCTGACTATACCTGTTCCCACCACATCTTCACAAATCATCACTTTAGCAGAGGCGTAGCGCGGGCGGTGCCGGTGGAGCACCAGCTCCGGGCGCTGGAAGCTATCAAGGCGCCGGAGCTGTGCCGGCACCGCCAGCTCGCTCGCTCCCCTGCACTTTCTCTCTGCCGCGCCAAGCACCATCTCCCCCGCTAGCTCCCGGCCGGCTCCCCGCTACTGTATGGGAGACGTCACGTGGTGCTATTTAAAATCCACGGCTCCCTCTGGACCACTAGCCAATAGTCGCTTGCGGTCCAGCAGCCAATCAACTGGTGGCTGCTGGACCGCGAGTGCCTATTGGCTAGCGCCGTCCAGCGGGAGATGTGAATTTTTAAATAGCAGTGAGTGCACGTCTACCGCGCCATCTCCCCCGCTAGCTCCCGTCCGGCTCCCCGCTACTGTACGGGAGACATCACGTGGTGCTATTAAAAATCCACGTCTCCCGCTGGACCGCAAGCCAATAGGCGCTTGCGGTCCAGCAGCCAATCAACTGGTGGCTGCTGGACCGCGAGCGCCTATTGGCTAGCGTGGTCCAGCGGGAGATGTGAATTTTAAATAGCAATGAGTGCACGTCTCAGGTCAGGTAAAGCGGGGAGCCGGGAGCGGGCGGGGGTGCCGACCGCACACTTCCCCTGACAGGGGGGGGGGGGGGAACGGGCTCCACACTACTCCCTCCCTGTTCCACACTACTCCCTCCCTCACCCCCTGTTCCACACTACTCCCTCCCACCCTCTTTCCCTGCTCGGCACTATCACTCCCTGCTAGCAATTTCAGGCCCCCTTGGCATCAATTTTAGTCCCCCTTGGCAACAATTTTAGTCCCCCTTGGCAACGAGCATGTTTAGCCCCCCTTGGCAACGAGCAACTTTAGCCCCCCTTGGCAACGAGCAACTTTAGCCCCCCTTGGCAACAGTTTTAGTCCCCCTAGGCAAAGAGCAACTTTAGCCCCCCTTGGCAACGAGCAATTTTAGTCCCCTTTGGCAACGAGCAATTTTAGTCCCCCTTGGCAACGAGCATGAAGCTCCTTGGCATCGAGCATGAAGCCCCTAGAAACGAGCAGTTTCTAGCAAAGAGCATGTAGGTAAGTGGCACTTATGTGTCAGATGTGTAATAGGCATTATGGTTTGTTATAAATGTAATGGGTATCATGTGTGACCTTATGCATAATTTCCTTCCACAGGTACCCCTATGGATTTCTTCTGGACCAGCTGATGGACGGACGGAGAGCTACCTACGGGGTCAGGATAGATAAGTATCAGTATAAAAGGGCTGTGTATGTAATAAAGTTTTATTTTTCAGGTGTATTTGTGTATTTATTTAAATATTGCTTCTGCTGTGGAATTAAGAGTCCCACCAATCCCATTAATGGGCCGCATGCTGGGACTTGTGGTTCTGCAAGTCCCAGTATGCAGTCCAGGCTTGCTGGGATTCATAGTTCTACAGCAGAACCCAATGGTTTTAATCTATCTTTTACACATTTATCATCCCGGTAGACACCGCTCCAGGGCCACCGGGAACAGTCCCAGGCTTCAGCCTGGGTAGGTAAGTTCTGAAGGGTGGGGGTCCCCAGGACCAACAGTGCTATGCAGGGACATGTGTGGGGAGAGAAGATTAGAGGTACATGGAGCCAGGGTAACTTGGTTCTTTAAGCTGTGTAGCACTCTTCGGGTGATAAAGACCATTCTCCTGTTTGCATACTTTTCTCACTGCGCAGGTAACTACTAGCGATGCAGAATCATATTCATTTCAGTCGCATCTATAACAGTGAAAACAAGGGATTATCTGAGGTCTCGTGTAACCAGAGTTCAGAGAGGGCAGGTTGATGCATCTTCAGGCTATGAAAATTTGACCAAAAGTGTAAATACATGTTTCCAGGTGAAGCATGGACCGGTGCAAGTGCACCCAGCTGGTAACAGCTGTCAAACTAAACATACGGATAATTGTCAAGAACTCTACATATCAGCAAAAATATGACTTTATTCCTGTGAACGCAATGCAGGAGCCATTGTGGCCAACTTGCGTTTAACTCTGCATCAGGCTGTCATTTTGTGAATAGGCAATATCACGTATCAGACTGCTACAATTGGTAAACTAATGGTACCCCTACCCAAGAGGTACTCACTGAGATGGTAGAATCAGCCTTCATATTTCAATAACCGATTATCTCAATTAATATTTATCTGATACTTAACCAAAGTGATCCATTTTCTAAAACTGGGTACACACTGGAGTGACCAAAAAATCGTTTAGACTCTAATGAGTTCCCTTGAGCCCAGAACTAGCGAGATTGAGCATACACACAAACACACTGCAATCTTAATGAAAATGATATATTGTATCGTTTGCTCACATACAGTTTATTGTTGCTCCTGTACACACTATAACAACCATTGTTGGGATTCCCTTTAAGTTGTATTTTGAGTGGCAAGGTGATGTCAAATCAGACTGACATAGCGCATGTTGGCCGATTTGCCACACATACTTGGTAATGTGCACAATATCACTAGCGATATTGCTAGGATTGATGTGCAGCACATCAAATCTAGCGTCTGCCACTAGTGACCATAAAAGAGCAGTCACTTGTACATACTGAGCAATATAGGCGATTTGTTGCTAGGAAACGGCGCATCGGGCCAACATCACTTCAGTGTGTAACCGGCTTACACCTCATGCCTGTACCACCCTTCTGACAAGGAACATTTTCTTAAAGAAGGAATGACAATTCTGATCTGGTATCCTGATCTGTTATCCATCCATACCCTCACATCAGTCCTGTTTCTTAGGTTTGATGGGACCAAAATTCAACAAGGCTGTTCCTCCAGGATCTAGGACTTGATGACTAGATCAACAAGGCATTGTGTTTGCCACGGCACAGTCCCGAGGTATGCAGACATAGAAGCAGAGCAAGGTCTGCCAGTGCAAAGCTGCAACTGGAACACTGGAATGACCAATACTGGTGGGTCCAGCAGCTCCACCGCCAGTTCTAAGGCAGCACTAGGGTCTTCAGGGTGGCTCAGACATGGCTCAAGGCCATGATCTATGGGAAGCTGTGACATGTCATCATAGGACATGCAGCCTTACCATACATCACCATCCCCTCGGAGAAGTCGCAGTAATGTTTGGCCAGCTTTAAATGCATGAACAGTCGCAACTAAATGAATAATTCTCCCATTCTCTACTCCCTTCATTGGCTGCCTATAAAATATTAAACCATCTCCAAGATTACCAGTTTCAAAGCCTGACATGACCAAGGCCCAAGGTACCTGGAGCAGCTTCTGATTCCATACTGTCCCATACTGAAGGACTTTTAGCAATACCTAGAATTTCCCTTAATTCATGTGGGGGTCAAGCTTTTATACATGCGGCTGTGAGTCTATGGAACTCACTTCCCCGCACAGTCTGAGAGGCCCCACTATAGAATTCTTCAAAACTTTCCGTAGTACCATTAAGTATCATGTATGAAAAGCTTTACGTTACCTCATTGTTCCTGTACTGTATTACACTCATTCTGTTAAGCGCCTTGAGTCTGATTGGAGAAAGGGCGCTATATCAATACAATAATTATTATATATTTGCTCTATTTGGGAAGAGTATAGATTTAATATACACACTGGGGTAGATTTACATTTACATTGAAGATGGGATGTTGCCCATAATAACCAAGTAGATTATAT
This sequence comes from Crinia signifera, assembly GCF_055691185.1. NCBI lineage: Eukaryota > Metazoa > Chordata > Amphibia > Anura > Myobatrachidae > Crinia > Crinia signifera. The sequence continues at coordinate 69,609,059 of NC_139227.1, forward strand.
ATTTTATCTTCTAGAAGGTGCTAAACAAATATAGAGTCGTAAAGAATACTCTCCGAAGAGTGGTATCAAATAGCTTCCCAAAAATATTAGCCATGCAGGTGACTTCAGATTGTTTACTTTTTTGGAGAATCGCCCAGTGCATGATAATTAGGTGTAAGTGGCAGAACATAAGGGGAAAGCTGTAAGGAGAGGGAGAATCTACATAACTATAATTGAATGAAGTGTGTGTGTGTGTGTGTGTGTGTGTGTACGTTCCACGATAACTCTCAAAAGCTTTAACTAATCATCTTCAAACTTTGCAATCTAAGTTCGAAGATGGGTTTAATGGAACGACCCCGTAAGGGTGCGGTCATAAGGGACCATGCTATTTCTGTTGTTTTTATGCATTGTGATATGTTGTTGGAAAGCTTATGACTTTCTAAAGACAACCTGGGCCACTGAAAGTTCCACCGGGCCCCAATAAAAAGGGGGTGTGGTCAGTGAAGGGGGCATGGTGGTCACGCCCCTGCAAAAAAAAAATATATATATTTGCAGGGGGTACCAATGCACAGGCTGCTGCGGCTGCCTCTCTCCCCTGCTCAGCCCACTGGCCTATGCTGCTGCCATTGACCGGTCTCTGCAGTGGGGGAGGGGTGCGCGGGCCCCTTCAACAGACCAGAGAAAGCACAGCTCAGTCTGAGCAAATTTTCAGTCATACCACGAAGGGGTTAAAGGCCTATAAAGGGTCCATTAAATGTAAAACATTTTCACTTTACAAAACTTGAAAATTGCATAAGCATAAACTTTTGCCTGTCAGTCGAACGTGCCCTAGTTTGTTATAATATCAAAAAAACCTTAAGAAAAGTATGGTTAGACACTATGGGGCAGATTTATTAAGCTTGGAGAAGAGATAAACTGGAGATAAAGCGGAGAAAAGGTAAAAGGAGATAAAGCACCAGCCAATCAGCTGTGTTTGAGAAAGACAGTGGGGAGTTGATTGGCTGGTGCTTTATCTCCTTTTTCCTTTTCTCCGCTTTATCTCCAGTTTATCTCTTCTCCAAGCTTAATAAATCTGCCCCTTAGGGCCTTATTCTAGTTCACTTTTTCTGACAAAATCCTTCTTAAGGCCCCCATACACTATGCGATTTGGTTCCAATTTCACCCGATTCAGATGGATCGGGCAGTGAAATCGGGCCAAATCGCAGGTAGACACCCGGTCCGACCCAATGCGCGGTCCCGTGCGCATCGGGTCACAGTTGGGAGGTCGGACCGGCTGCACATAAGAATTGCTAAATCTTATGTGCAGCCGGGCAGGGGACACAGGCGGCGGATGCTGGCGAGGGAGATGGGCAGGGGGAGCCGGAGCAGGGAGCTGTCAATGCTCCGTCCGGTGGAGGGAGCAGGGGGATGGGGCGGGGGACGCTTGTAGTAGCCCAGAGGCAGCGGACGCTGCGGGGGACACAGGCGGCAGTAACGTAGAGGCAGGCAGGGGGAGCCGGGAGCTGTCAGCGCTGGAGAAAAAAAAAGCCCATACAATGAATGGGCAGACTGTGATTGGCTGAGCGCTCTCTCAGCCAGTCAGCAATTGGCTGAGAGAGCGCTCAGCCAATCACAGGCCTCCCATTCATTGTATGGGCTTTTTTTTTTCTCCAGCGCTGACAGCTCCCGACTCCCCCTGCCCGCCTCTACTTTACTGCCGCCTGTGTCCCCCGCAGCATCCGCTGCCTCTGGGCTACTAGCAGCGCCCCCCAGCCACCTCGCAGCGTCCTCCACCCGCCACCTGGATGTCCCTTGCCCCCCTGCTCCCTCCACCTTGTAGCTCCCTGGGAGTTGCAAATGATACATCGCATGCGCAACTTGGCACATCAGTGCCTAATCGTGTGTCCCCCTCCCGGGGAGCTGCAGGGGGAAATCAGGTCCGACTTGTCCTTAGGACAAGTCGGACTAATGTATGGAGCCTTTAGATGGACAAAACCATGTGCACTGCAGGGGGGCAGATGTAAAATGTGCAGAGACAATTAGATCTGGGTGAGTTATTTTGTTTCTGTGCAGGGTAAATACAGGCTGCTTTATGCAATATAGATCTCACTTTGAAGTAAAACACCACCCAAATCTCATTCTCTCTGTACAAGTTGCAGTGCACATGGTTTTGTCCATCTAAGAAGGATTTTGTCAGAAAGCATGAACAAGAATAAGGCCCTATAGGAGAGCCCATATTGAATTGAAGACATTTTGGAGATGAAAGATATAAAGATCACTGCTTTTTGCTCTCCAAAATATGATTCCCTATTGAAGGGCCATTGGTATGGGGTGAGGCCACATCCCAGGATGGAATGAGTTGAGTGTTAGTTGAAATACTATTGACATCTTCCTAGTTCTTGGTGTCTGGTCTAGATCTTTTAAACCCTTGATGATCCAGAGGAGCAGCTGCCCCAAATACTCTGGAAAATAGTTCCAAGAACTGTAGCACAAATGTGAATCATATTTTGGACACTGGAAGAGTGCAGGATGTGACATTTATGGTTTGGATTTTTAAACTGGTACTGAGTAAATTCAATCAACACTACATTGTCAATGTATAAAAAGGAAATATAGGGTGAGATTTAATAGGATGAGAGATTCAGAAAGTGAGAGATTTGGGAAGAAATCTCCAGGTTTTTTTTAAAGCGGCAATCATTTACACTGCAAAATCAAACTGGTTTTGCAGTGTAAATGATTGCCGCTTTAAAAAAACTGGAGATTTCTTCCCAAATCTCTCACTTTCTGAATCTCTCATCCTATTAAATTTCACCCATAGAGTACTACCCTGTTGGATCTGCTGTGTTTTGCCTGGATGTCAACTGCTCGAGAACCCCAGTCATATGAACATGCATAATAATGAGCTTAATAACCATTCAGCATATACAACCATCAATGGGCCTGATGCAGACCTGATCGCTGATCTGCAAATTTTCAGATGACTGCTTGATTAGCCGATGCCCAAAGTGAAAACCCGCCCTATGTAAATCTGTGAGAGAATCGCTAAAAATTCGCTACCCTGTCACACATTCATACACAGTTCACTCACCAATGATTTTCACAGTCTGAGCAATGGGGCATACACACGGGACGATTAAAGCCCCATTTCTAAGATAGCACTGTCTATCCTGCTAGATCGCAGTGTCTTGTCTAGCAAAACACTGCTCAGCACATCTACCCCCAGCGGTGTGCTACCAACCATGCATGGTTGTGGAATCCAGCAGGGAGAAAACCATATTGATCATTAAAATTGTACCAAAGAGTGTTCCCCATCCAACCAGGACTGAGTAATTTGAGTAGTCACTGAGTGTGCCCCCATTATTGTTTTAATACAATATATATTTTATATATGCTTATGTTTTAGTATTGTTAAAATAAATATTTTATACCTGTAAAATTGATCTAACTCTTATATATTACTTTTAGAGTTGGCCTCTCTTTTTTGTTCTGTGTATAACCCCTAGGGAATTGACTATTCCCACAGATAGCAGCTGAATAACACCCCCACGCAGGTGCCAAATTTGCCCTGGTAACCCCCCGCTACTGCTCAGCACAGATCGTGGTTGCATCGCTTATGTGCTGCGATGTGTGCTTAAGCACCTCACTCAGCACGGATAAGGCGTTACCCCGTGTGGGCGGGGCTTAAGTCTGGCCCTTCAATAACTCTGCCACTCCCAGAAAATAAAAAGATAGCTGTGTGCTCCCTAGGGTGCACGGACAGGCGCTACCACGGGTGCTGAGCCAAGAGCTGCCACTTAAAGAGGGGTAGTCGGCCCCAAAAAAATCCGAACAAACAAGAAAAAGAAGTGGCGCTGGTTTTGATGAAATAATCGTACAAATATTTAATAACAATTTAAAATAACATATCATCAAACAATTGCATACAATAATAAAAAAGGTGGGTCAATAGCTGGACCGGAGGCTGAATAGATTGGACTCAAATAAGATGGAAAATGGGTAATAGCTGTGGTGATCGGGGGGGGGGGGGAGAGGGTGTTGCCCAATAGTTACAACTGTGGGTGATTGTGATCCAGTCCCAAAAGCAGAATTCCAATGGTCCTCAGGATGATGCGACTGTGGGGGCCACAGTAGGTTGGAGGCCCGGTAGATGTTATAGGGCTTAAAACTGTTTAGGCCACAGTATCTCACGTCGCTTAGAGGCTCCAATGGGGGGGTTGGGATCAGATGGCAGGTGTCCTCAAGGTTGGAAATTTTTAAGACCAACTGGTCAAGATCTCAGTCTGTTGTGACCAACCGTGATTCCTGCTTGGAAATGTATCCATACAGTGTCGGCAACAATAAGCCGCTGGTGCGGGATGGTATAGGGGCAATTGTCTCCCAAAGCTTGAAAATGGGCACCCAGTGTGCTGAAGAGTCCGGTAGATAGGGTCCAAGTGTATTCAGCTAATCCTGGTCCAGGTTAGGGCCTGACGCGTTTCGCTGCTTAGGGCAGTGCAGCTTTGTCAAAGGTAGAATGAATGCTTGTAACCCTGGGGTTTATATACCCCTATGTAAGTAGTTAAGGCTTGACACCTGTGTGATTGCTTAATATAAAATAGGACATGAAAAAACAAACATCAACAGAAGGCAAACGTTATTAATACATGAAATAATGCACAAAGACATCTAAAGTTAAAGAAACGAGTGTACATTCGAATTATTAAAATATTATAACTTCTGACAGGAAGAAGATAGTTAGCCAATCGGTTAGAGAGAGAGTGATTATCATATTGTTGTTGCGTGGTGGTCATAGTGATTGGCAGTGCGTCCAATCACTTGTTAGAATTGTCCGATCACATGACCTGGAACTGCTGGTATATCGTTAGACCCGGAAGTACGGGTATCTGGCGTGCGCTGCACGCCTCGTTTTGGTCTCTGTGGCGTGCGTTGCACGTCACGTACATGTTGTATTCAGCCCGATCACGTGTTCAGTGATGGGCGTGTCGGGTCCTGCTCTGAACAATCGCAGAGGTGAGCACCCTATATTGGCAGAGATCTACAGTATGTGTACATAACTTATATTGAAAGGAAAATTAATAGTTAATTCTGGTGTTGATGTATAATCTGCAAGTACTTAGAGCCTAGATATATAAATAAAAAGAAGGAAATTGTGTCCAACAGGAAAGAGAGATATTCCACTTAGGGGATAGCGTGGTTGGTTCAGAGTGTTGTCATGGAAACCATGACAACCATCACAAAGCGAAGCAATTAGTGTAACTTGTCATCCCATTATTCAAATGGGGCATATGTAACAATCATAATCTTAAAGAAATGTCAGGGTATAGATAAATCAGTATATACACGTAATTACCATAAAGAAATAAGTACACAAGAGACATATATATATATATATATATATATATATATATATATATATATATGAAAAATATAAAGAATATATATAATAAATAAATATATATAAAGATATGTAGGGGAGTATATAGGAATATATACAAATCATATGTAAAGTCAAAGATATCAGTTACAGTGCGGATGCAACACATTGAGGTCATTCTGAATTTAAATAATAATTCATAGTAATGGCTGTACCCACACTTTCCCCTCCCCTCCCCCCCCCCTCTCCCTCCCCCCCTCCAATTTCCCCAGATCCGTCTGTCCCCCTAATATTGGGTGGATACCCTGTAAGGCTTATATCAAAGGTAATAGGGATGGGTATAAATATAAAAATAAGAAAAATAAATAAAAATAAATATAAATAAAATAAAATAATAAAATAATAAAAATAAAAATAAAATAAAAATAAATATAAAAAATATATATAATATATAGAATATATATATATCTATTATGGTATTTTGCTAAAGATGTAGGTGAAGTGGGGAGGATGATGGTAATATCTACCCCAGTGATGGTAATATTATTGAAGTGAACATATGTCCCCTTCAGTATGGGTATGGGTTTTCTTATAGATATTAAATCAAATTACACTATTAAGTTCTACGGCCTCGTTCAGGCCATTAGGAAAGAGGGAATCCATCCGGTACATCCAGTGGACTTCTTTTCTACATAGGGATTTAAAGCGATCCCCACCTCTCTTTGTGATCGAAATGGTTTCTACTCCTACCAAGGTCAGAGAGCTGGGATCCCCATTATGTACAGCAGAAAAGTGTCGTGAGACACTGTGTGTGGCTATTTTGTTTATAATGTTCCTCCTATGCTCCAGGAACCTCTGCTTCAGTGGGCGGGTAGTTCGGCCCACATAGCAGAGGCTGCAGGAGCAACGTAGAACATAAATAACATAACAAGTGTTACAATTTATGAAGTTTTTTAGGTGATAGGTTTTGTCTTCGCCATTCATATAGATTTTAGTGCAATTTTGAGGTACATATTGACACGTGAGGCAACGGTTTGCCCCACATTTAAAGAAACCATTGGGTTTTGGACCTAGCCAATTAAGTTTGTTGGTGCTCTCCTTCTTGGACACTTGTGATGGTAAAAGGCTGGGTGCGAGGAGGCTTTTTAAGGATCGATTTTTCTTAAAAATGAATTTTGGTCTCTGTGGGAGTACATCCTCTAGTAGAGGGTCATTTTTAAGTATATTATAATTCTTCGAAATTATATTTTTGATCTTGGAATAATGATCATTGTATTTTGAAATAAACGCAATCTCATTATTGTTCTGATGTTGGTCTGTTTTTCTTTTGTTTTTGTCTGTTTTCTTTTCAAGGAGAGACGCTCTTTCCACGGAGTGAGTCTCCGAGAGAGCTTTATTTAGAATAGAATCAGGATAATTACGATCTTTGAAAGAACCAGTCAACTCCTCTGCCTGCTCTAGAAAAGTTTTATGGTCGGAACAATTTCTTTTTAATCGTAACAGTTGTCCCTTGGGTATATTCTTTTTCCATGCGGGATAATGTGAACTAGAATAATGGAGGAAGTTATTTGTACTCACTTCCTTGAAATAAGTTCTCGTTGAGATTATGTTCTCCTTAATTTCAAGAGTCAAGTCCAAGAAATCAATTTTTAATTTATGAAATGTGTGAGTAAATTGCAAATTAAAAGTGTTAGTATTAAGGTGATTTACAAAGGAAAGTGCCTGTGAAGAGTCCCCATCCCAAATAATGAACAAATCGTCAATGTAGCGACCATAGAGGACCAGATTCGCGCCGAACGGTCCCCCCCAGATGAGACTGTCCTCCATCTCACCCATATAGAGGTTAGCGTAGCTCGGCGCGAATCTGGTCCCCATGGCCGTACCCATCACCTGTAAATAGATTGTGTCCAAAAAAGAAAAATAATTGTGAGTGAGAATAAAATTAATAGAGGTACTTGTTTCCTATCTGGGCGCCCAGGTTTTCTACGTACGGCACCGTACTGAAATCGGATCGCATCGCATCGTACACATACACGATATTGAACGATGCGATGCGATGCGATCCGATTCGATTTCCCATAGGAAACAATGTGAAATGGCTCAATTTAGCCAAATTATAATAGGAACAATAGTAAATGGGCCAAAAACACCCCTGAACATTGAAATGTCCCCCCAAAAGTAGTTGACGCCACCCCGCCATCAACGTGAACCCGAAGCGTGGCGAGCGCAGCGAGCCCGCGAGGGGCGGCGGTACGCGTCCTCCGACCTTTTCATGCCCTACTATCCACTAGGGCGTGGAGTGAGAATAGAATAGTGTGGCGAGCGCAGCGAGCCACCGAGCCCGAAGCGTGGCGAGCGCAGCGAGCCCCGCGAGGGGACGCGGATACCTTCACAGTTATACGCGTCCCCTCGCGGTCTTCCCAGGTGTCCATGGCAACGCGGACACCTGGGAAGCCCGCGAAGGGACGCGTTTACCTGTGAAGGTATCCGCGTGCGCTCGCCACGCTTCGGGCTCGGTGGCTCGCCACACTATTCTATTCTCACTCCACGCCCTAGTGGATAGTAGGGCATGAAAAGGTCGGAGGACGCGTACCGCCGCCCCTCGCGGGCTCGCAGCGCTCGCCACGCTTCGGGTCTACGTTGATGGCGGGGTGGCGTCAACTACTTTTGGGGGGACATTTCAATGTTCAGGGGTGTTTTTGGCCCATTTACTATTGTTCCTATTATAATTTGGCTAAATTGAGCCATTTCACATTGTTTCCTATGGGAAATCGAATCGGATCGCATCGCATCGCATCGTTCAATATCGTGTGTGTGTACGATGCGATGCGATCAGATTTCACTACGGAGAATAGCATGGTGCGCAATTAACTTAGTGGGCGCCCAGATAGGAAACAAGTACCTTAATAGAATCCGTGATAAACTGTCTGTGTCTCTCCTCAAGGTCTCCATCTCTATTTAGTTTGGCTCCTATACAATTGACCCCTAGATTATGGGGGATATGCGTATATAGACTCTGTACGTCTAGAGTCAGGAAAGCATATGAATCTTTCCAAGTGATGGTTTGTATTTTTTCCAAAAAATGTGTAGAGTCTCTAATATGGGACCTTAGGAGAGAGACACGTGTCTGAAGAAAAAAATCAACATAAAAGGACAAATTAGAAGTGAGGGAATTAATACCTGAAATAATAGGGCGACCGGGAGGTGTGGTGAGGGATTTGTGGATTTTAGGAAGGTGATAATAAATGGGCGTGAGGGGGTGTTCAGTGTAAAGAAACCGGAATTCATCCTTGGACAGGACTCCATCCATTCTAGCAGCATCCAGAAGGTCAAAGAGTTCTTTCAAGTACAAGGAGGTGGGGTTGTTGGTAAGTTTTGTATAGAAATTGGGATCCCCCAGCTGGCGGAGTGCCTCTGCTACATAATCGGGGTGGTCTTGGATTACCAATCCCCCCCCCTTATCCGCCTCCTTGATTACAATGTTAGAATCTTTTATTAACTTTTTAAGGGCTCGGGTTTCCCATTTATTTAAGTTGGTTTTCTCCATGTTTTTGTTTGTGCTAGTTTCACTGCAGAGAGTTTTAAAGTCATTTAAAGTAACCTTATAAAAGCTATCAAGATAATGACCTTTTGATTTGATCGGAAAAAATTCCGATCTTAGTTTGAATTTATTTGGGGTTTCTTTCAAGTTAAAGATTTTTTCCGGACTGGTAGGGGAATGATTTTCTGCTAGCAGATCGTAAAGATTTTCTAGAGCTAGATTGTCTTCGCTATCAAGCAGGATAGGTACAGCCTCCTCTTTTTTGTTAAGTAAATTTTGTTTCGCGAAGTATCGTTTCCGGCTCAAAGTTCGTATGAAACGATTGAGCTCCACGAAAAGGTCAAAAATATTAGGGGTAGAGGAGGGAGCAAAACTCAATCCTCGATTTAGCAACGAGATATCAGCTGGGGTAAGTTTTTTGCTTGATAAATTAAAAATGGTTTGTTTTTTGGTGGCTCTTCTCAAGTTTTTTTGTTTTTTTAGTATCTTAGATTGGACCTGTTTGCCTCCTCGTCTCCCTCGAAGCTTAAAGCCCTTCTTCTTTTTGGTGTGCCCAAGGTTTGGTTTCTGTTCAGGTTCTGTACAGTATGAGTTCTCTGTGGTGGGTCTAAAAAAACCCCATTATCTAGATTATTTTTCCCTTCTGGTAATCTTTGTTTAGGGCGGGCTCCTCTATCTGTTTCTCTATTGGGTATTGATTCTCTTTGGACAGGATTGTTATCCCAATTATCCCTAGATGGACGGGGATGGGATGAGGAATATTTTCTATTTCTCCAATTATCTGAACTATCTCGTCTGCGGTTTTGAATTGAGAGGGTATCTTGACGGGCTCTATCCCTCCTATGGTATGTGGGCATGTCCCTAGTTCTCTCAGACTGTTTGTTTTTGTTTCTATTTTTATATGTTCGGACTTGGCCTTCTTGATAGTCTGCAAGATCTCGTTTGAATTTTTTGCATTTGGGATCAAGTAATATTTGTTCAAAGTTAGTAACTTTGTCCATTACATTCTCGTCTCTCTCCTTAAATTCTTTTAGATGACTAAGTGGTTCTAGTTTTTTCTTCAATAGGTTTATCTCTGTCTCCAATTGTCTGGTTTTCTCCTGTCTATATTTGATCACCAGGTCAATAAGGGACAGAGAACAAGTATCTAGGATCTTTTCCCACTCTCCCTGAAATTGGGGGTCATCGTTAAAAACCGATGGCTTAAAAATCCTGAGGCCTCTGGGGATCATGCGTTTTTCAGCATATTTTTGTAAGTTAACGCTATCCAACCAGTGGCGCATCTCATTTTTAAGAAGATTCTCTAATTTGTAAAAATCTTCTCTAAGTTCATTATTGGGATCCTTGTGATCAGGATCATTAGGACAATCCCATCTCGAAAAGTATGTTTGCCTTCTGTTGATTCTTTCATCAAACTTGGCAAAGCATCCCATGGTTCTGCTGCCTTAAGTCAAAGACAAGAGGTACAAAAAGATAGCTGTGTGCTCCCTAGGGTGCACGGACAGGCGCTACCACGGGTGCCTGAGCCAAGAGCTGCCACTTAAAGAGGGGTAGTCGGCCCAAAAAATCCGAACAAACAAGAGAAAGAAGTGGCGCTGGTTTTGATGAAATAATCGTACAAATATTTAATAACAATTTAAAATAACATATCATCAAACAATTGCATACAATAATAAAAAAGGTGGGTCAATAGCTGGACCGGAGGCTGAATAGATTGGACTCAAATAAGATGAAAAATGGGTAATAGCTGTGGTGATCGGGGGGGGGGGGGGGGGAGAGGGTGTTGCCCAATAGTTACCACTGTGGGTGATTGTGATCCAGTCCCAAAAGCAGAATTCCAATGGTCCTCAGGATGATGCGACTGTGGGGGCCACAGTAGGTTGGAGGCCCGGTAGATGTTATAGGGCTTAAAACTGTTTAGGCCACAGTATCTCACGTCGCTTAGAGGCTCCAATGGGGGGGTTGGGATCAGATGGCAAGGTGTCCTCAAGGTTGGAAATTTTTAAGACCAACTGGTCAAGATCTCAGTCTGTTGTGACCAACCGTGATTCCTGCTTGGAAATGTATCCATACAGAGTGTCGGCAACAATAAGCCGCTGGTGCGGGATGGTATAGGGGCAATTGTCTCCCAAAGCTTGAAAATGGGCACCCAGTGTGCTGAAGAGTCCGGTAGATAGGGTCCAAGTGTATTCAGCTAATCCTGGTCCAGGTTAGGGACTGACGCGTTTCGCTGCTTAGGGCAGTGCAGCTTTGTCAAAGGTAGAATGAATGCTTGTATCCCTGGGGTTTATATACCCCTATGTAAGTAGTTAAGGCTTGTCTCTTGTGTACTTATTTCTTTATGGTAATTACGTGTATATACTGATTTATCTATACCCTGACATTTCTTTAAGATTATGATTGTTACATATGCCCCATTTGAATAATGGGATGACAAGTTACACTAATTGCTTCGCTTTGTGATGGTTGTCATGGTTTCCATGACAACACTCTGAACCAACCACGCTATCCCCTAAGTGGAATATCTCTCTTTCCTGTTGGACACAATTTCCTTCTTTTTATTTATATATCTAGGCTCTAAGTACTTGCAGATTATACATCAACACCAGAATTAACTATTAATTTTCCTTTCAATATAAGTTATGTACACATACTGTAGATCTCTGCCAATATAGGGTGCTCACCTCTGCGATTGTTCAGAGCAGGACCCGACACGCCCATCACTGAACACGTGATCGGGCTGAATACAACATGTACGTGACGTGCAACGCACGCCACAGAGACCAAAACGAGGCGTGCAGCGCACGCCAGATACCCGTACTTCCGGGTCTAACATATACCAGCAGTTCCAGGTCATGTGATCGGACAATTCTAACAAGTGATTGGACGCACTGCCAATCACTATGACCACCACGCAACAACAATATGATAATCACTCTCTCTCTCTAACCGATTGGCTATCTATCTTCTTCCTGTCAGAAGTTATAATATTTTAATAATTCGAATGTACACTCGTTTCTTTAACTTTAGATGTCTATGGTGCATTATTTCATGTATTAATAACGTTTGCCTTCTGTTGATGTTTGTTTTTTCATGTCCTATTTTATATTAAGCAATCACACAGGTGTCAAGCCTTAACTACTTACATAGGGGTATATAAACCCCAGGGTTACAAGCATTCATTCTACCTTTGACAAAGCTGCACTGCCCTAGGCAGCGAAACGCGTCAGGCCCTAACCTGGACCAGGATTAGCTGAATACACTTGGACCCTATCTACCGACTCTTCAGCACACTGGGTGCCCATTTTCAAGCTTTGGGGAGACAATTGCCCCTTTACCATCCCGCACCAGCGGCTTATTGTTGCCGACACTGTATGGATACATTTCCAAGCAGGAAATCACGGTTGGTCACAAACAGACTGAGATCTTGACCAGTTGGTCTTAAAAATTTCCAACCGTGAGGACACCTGCCATCTGATCCCAACCCCCCCCTATTGGAGCCTCTAAGCGACGTGAGATACTGTGGCCTAAACAGTTTTAAGCCCTATAAAATCTACCGGGCCTCCAACCTACTGTGGCCCCCACAGTCGCATCATCCCTGAGACCATTGAATTCTGCTTTTGGGACTGGATCACAATCACCCACAGTGGTAACTATTGGCAACACCCTCTCCCCCCCCCCCCCCCCCCCCCCCCCCCCCCCCGATCACCACAGCTATTACCCATTTTCCATCTTATTTGAGTCCAATCTATTCAGCCTCCGGTTCCAGCTATTGACCCACCTTTTTTATTATTGTATGCAATTGTTTGATGATATGTTATTTTAAATTGTTATTAAATATTTGTACGATTATTTCATCAAACCAGCGCCACTTCTTTTTCTTGTTTGTTCGGATTTTTTTGGGGCCGACTACCCCTCTTTAAGTGGCAGCTCTTGGCTCAGCACCCGTGGTAGCGCCTGTCCGTGCACCCTAGGGAGCACACAGCTATCTTTTTGTACCTCTTGTCTTTGACTTAAGGCAGCAGAACCATGGGATGCTTGCCAAGTTTGAGGAAAGAATCAACAGAAGGCAAACGTACTTTTCGAGATGGGATTGTCCTAATGATCCTGATCACAAGGATCCCAATAATGAACTTAGAGAAGATTTTTACAAATTAGAGAATCTTCTTAAAAATGAGATGCGCCACTGGTTGGGATAGCGTTTAACTTACAAAAATATGCTGAAAAACGCATGATCCCCAGAGGCCTCAGGATTTTTAAGCCATCGGTTTTTAACGATGACCCCCAATTTCAGGGAGAGTGGGAAAAGATCCTAGATACTTGTTCTCTGTCCCTTATTGACCTGGGTGATCAAATATAGACAGGAGGAAAACCAGACAATTGGAGACAGAGATAAACCTATTGAAGAAAAAACTAGAACCACTTAGTCATCTAAAGAATTTAAGGAGAGAGACGAGAATGTAATGGACAAAGTTACTAACTTTGAACAAATATTACTTGATACCAAATGCAAAAAATTTAAACGAGATCTTGCAGACTATCAAGGAAGGCCAAGTCCGAACATATAAAAATAGAAACAAAAACAAACAGTCTGAGAGAACTAGGGACATGCCCACATACCCTAGGAGGGATAGAGCCCGTCAAGATACCCTCTCAATTCAAACCGCAGACGAGATAGTTCAGATAATGGAGAAATAGAAAATATTCCTCATCCATCCCCGTCCATCTAGGGATAATTGGGATAACAATCCTGTCCAAAGAGAATCAATACCCAATAGAGAAACAGATAGAGGAGCCCGCCCTAAACAAAGATTACAGAAGGGAAAAATAATCTAGATAATGGGTTTTTTTTTAGACCCACCACAGAGAACTCATACTGTACAGAACCTGAACTGAAACCAAACCTTGGGCACACCAAAAAGAAGGGCTTTAAGCTTCCGAGGGAGACGAGGAGGCAAACAGGTCCAATCTAAGATACTAAAAAAACAAAAAACTTGAGAAGAGCCACCAAAAAACAAACCATTTTTAATTTATCCAAGCAAAAACTTACCCCAGCTGATATCTTGTTGCTAAATCGAGGATTGAGTTTGCTCCCTCCTCTACCCCTAATATTTTTGACCTTTTCGTGGAGCTCAATTCGTTTCATACGAACTTTGAGCGGAAACGATACTTCGCGAAACAAAATTTACTTAACAAAAAAGAGGAGGCTGTACCTATCCTCCTTGATAGCGAAGACAATCTAGCTCTAGAAAATCTTTACGATCTGCTAGCAGAAAATCATTCCCCTACCAGTCCGGAAAAATCTTTAACTTGAAAGAAACCCCAAATAAATTCAAACTAAGATCGGAATTTTTTCCGATCAAATCAAAAGGTCATTATCTTGATAGCTTTTATAAGGTTACTTTAAATGACTTTAAAACTCTCTGCAGTGAAACTAGCACAAACAAAAACATGGAGAAAACCAACTTAAATAAATGGGAAACCCGAGCCCTTAAAAAGTTAATAAAAGATTCTAACATTGTAATCAAGGAGGCGGATAAGGGGGGGGGAGATTGGTAATCCAAGACCGCCCCGATTATGTAGCAGAGGCACTCCGCCAGCTGGGGGATCCCATTTCTATACAAAACTTACAAACAACCCACCTCCTTGTACTTGAAAGAACTCTTTGACCTTCTGGATGCTGCTAGAATGGATGGAGTCCTGTCCAAGGATGAATTCCGGTTTCTTTACACTGAACACCCCCTCACGCCCATTTATTATCACCTTCTAAAATCCACAAATCCCTCACCACACCTCCCGGTCGCCCTATTATTTCAGGTATTAATTCCTCTCACTTCTAATTTGTCCTTTTATGTTGATTTTTTTTCTTCAGACACGTGTCTCTCTCCTAAGGTCCCATATTAGAGACTCTACACATTTTTTGGAAAAATACAAACCATCACTTGGAAAGATTCATATGCTTTCCTGACTCTAGACGTACAGAGTCTATATACGCATATCCCCCATAATCTAGGGGTCAATTGTATAGGAGCCAAACTAAATAGAGATGGAGACCTTGAGGAGAGACACAGACAGTTTATCACGGATTCTATTAATTTTATTCTCACTCACAATTATTTTTCTTTTTTGGACACAATCTATTTACAGGTGATGGGTACGGCCATGGGGACCAGATTCGCGCCGAGCTACGCTAACCTCTATATGGGTGAGATGGAGGACAGTCTCATCTGGGGGGGACCCGTTCGGCCGCGAATCTGGTCCTCTATGGTCGCTACATTGACGATTTGTTCGCTTATTTGGGATTGGGACTCTTCACAGGCACTTTCCTTTGTAAATCACCTTAATACTAACACTTTTAATTTGCATTTACTCACACATTTGATAAATTAAAAATTGATTTCTTGGACTTGAACTCTTGAAATTAAGGAGAACATAATCAACGAGAACTTATTTCAAGGAAGTGAGTACAAATAACTTCCTCCATTATTCTAGTTCACATTATCCCGCATGGGAAAAAGAATATACCCAAGGACAACTGTTACGATTAAAAAGAAATTGTTCCGACCATAATACTTTTCTAGAGTAGGCAGAGGAGTTGACTGGTTCTTTCAAAGATCGTAATTATCCTGATTCTATTCTAAATAAAGCTCTCTCGGAGACTCACTCCGTGGAAAGAGCGTCTCTCCTTGAAAAGAAAACAGACAAAAACAAAAGAAAACAGACCAACATCAGAACAATAATGAGATTGCGTTTATTTCAAAATACAATGATCATTATTCCAAGATCAAAAATATAATTTCGAAGAATTATAATATACTTAAAAATGACCCTCTACTAGAGGATGTACTCCCACAGAGACCAAAATTCATTTTAAGAAAAATCGATCCTTAAAAAGCCTCCTCGCACCCAGCCTTTTACCCATCACAAGTGTCCAAGAAGGAGAGCACCAACAAACTTAATTGGCTAGGTCCAAAACCCAATGGTTTCTTTAAATGTGGGGCAAACCGTTTCCTCACGTGTCAATATGTACCTCAAAATTGCACTAACATCTATATGAATGGCGAAGACAAAACCTATCACCTAAAAAACTTCATAAATTGTAACACTTGTTATGTTATTTATGTTCTACGTTGCTCCTGCAGCCTCTGCTATGTGGGCCGAACTACCCGCCCACTGAAGCAGAGGTTCTGGAGCATAGGAGGAACATTATAAACCAAAATAGCCACACACAGTGTCTCACGACACTTTTTTGCTGTACATAATGGGGATCCCAGCTCTCTGACCTTGGTAGGAGTAGAAACCATTTCGATCACAAAGAGAGGTGGGGATCGCTTTAAATCCCTTTGTAGAAAAGAAGTCCACTGGATGTACCGGATGGATTCCCTCTTTCCTAATGGCCTGAACGAGGCCGTAGAACTTAATAGTGTAATTTGATTTAATATCTATAAGAAAACCCATACCCATACTGAAGGGGACATATGTTCACTTCAATAATATTACCATCACTGGGGTAGATATTACCATCATCCTCCCCACTTCACCTACATCTTTGAGCAAAATCCCATAATAGATATATATATATATATATATATATATATATATATATATATATATATATATTCTATATATTATATAATATTTTTTATATTTATTTTTATTTTTATTTTATTTTTATTATTATTTTTATTATTTTATTATATTTATATTTATTTTTATTTTATTTTTTTAATTTTTATATTTATACCCATCCCTATTACCTTTGATATAAGCCTTACAGGGTATCCACCCAATATTAGGGGGACAGACGGATCTGGGGGAAATTGGAGGGGGGGGAGGGAGAGGGGGGGGGGGGGGGGAGGGGAAGTGTGGGTACAGCCATTACTATGAATTATTATTTAAATTCAGAATGACCTCAATGTGTTGCATCCGCACTGTAACTGATATCTTTGACTTTACATATGATTTGTATATATTTCCCCTACATATCTTTATATATATTCTTTATATTTTTCATATATATATATATATATATAGGTTTCTTTAGGCATCCATGCACACTCTTAGTCCACAGGAGTGGGTGCTAAAACCATTTAAATGGTAATGTAGTTAGGCAGTTAGAGGCAAGCACACCAATAGATTTTGAAGCAGTAAAAAGTCTTTATATAGAAATTATATATATATATATATATATATATCTCTCTTGTGTACTTATTTCTTTATGGTAATTACGTGTATATACTGATTTATCTATACCCTGACATTTCTTTAAGATTATGATTGTTACATATGCCCCATTTGAATAATGGGATGACAAGTTACACTAATTGCTTCGCTTTGTGATGGTTGTCATGGTTTCCATGACAACACTCTGAACCAACCACGCTATCCCCTAAGTGGAATATCTCTCTTTCCTGTTGGACACAATTTCCTTCTTTTTATTTATATATCTAGGCTCTAAGTACTTGCAGATTATACATCAACACCAGAATTAACTATTAATTTTCCTTTCAATATAAGTTATGTACACATACTGTAGATCTCTGCCAATATAGGGTGCTCACCTCTGCGATTGTTCAGAGCAGGACCCGACACGCCCATCACTGAACACGTGATCGGGCTGAATACAACATGTACGTGACGTGCAACGCACGCCACAGAGACCAAAACGAGGCGTGCAGCGCACGCCAGATACCCGTACTTCCTGGTCTAACGATATACCAGCAGTTCCAGGTCATGTGATCGGACAATTCTAACAAGTGATTGGACGCACTGCCAATCACTATGACCACCACGCAACAACAATATGATAATCACTCTCTCTAACCGATTGGCTATCTATCTTCTTCCTGTCAGAAGTTATAATATTTTAATAATTCGAATGTACACTCGTTTCTTTAACTTTAGATGTCTATGTGCATTATTTCATGTATTAATAACGTTTGCCTTCTGTTGATGTTTGTTTTTTCATGTCCTATTTTATATTAAGCAATCACACAGGTGTCAAGCCTTAACTACTTACATAGGGGTATATAAACCCCAGGGTTACAAGCATTCATTCTACCTTTGACAAAGCTGCACTGCCCTAAGCAGCGAAACGCGTCAGGCCCTAACCTGGACCAGGATTAGCTGAATACACTTGGACCCTATCTACCGGACTCTTCAGCACACTGGGTGCCCATTTTCAAGCTTTGGGAGACAATTGCCCCTATACCATCCCGCACCAGCGGCTTATTGTTGCCGACACTGTATGGATACATTTCCAAGCAGGAATCACGGTTGGTCACAACAGACTGAGATCTTGACCAGTTGGTCTTAAAAATTTCCAACCTTGAGGACACCTGCCATCTGATCCCAACCCCCCATTGGAGCCTCTAAGCGACGTGAGATACTGTGGCCTAAACAGTTTTAAGCCCTATAACATCTACCGGGCCTCCAACCTACTGTGGCCCCCACAGTCGCATCATCCTGAGGACCATTGGAATTCTGCTTTTGGGACTGGATCACAATCACCCACAGTGGTAACTATTGGGCAACACCCTCTCCCCCCCCCCCCCCCCCCCCGATCACCACAGCTATTACCCATTATTTTCCATCTTATTTGAGTCCAATCTATTCAGCCTCCGGTCCAGCTATTGACCCACCTTTTTTATTATTGTATGCAATTGTTTGATGATATGTTATTTTAAATTGTTATTAAATATTTGTACGATTATTTCATCAAAACCAGCGCCACTTCTTTTTCTTGTTTACTCCCAGAAAATAGCCAGTTACCATGCCCCAAACAGACTTCCTGTCCGTCAAAATGCGAGGGGAGTTTTGATATTTTTGCTTGCGCATGCATAATCATTTGATAGTCAAATGGATGGCGAATTTGCACAATAGCTATCAACTCTGAATCAGGCCCATTATCCCCTCCTCCGTGCACCCAAAACTTATATGGAGGTCAGGTCGTTTCAGCGCAGAGTTATAGGTAATAACTAACTATAGTGATGATGTCACACTGTTCCAACCAATGAATCACTGGGGTTTTTATACATTTATTTTTGGTTGAATCCATCCTTCAATAGATGGATGAGACCCTCATGGCCACTGAGGGATAGCGGTAGTACATGGGATACAGAGCACTAAAATGAACACAACAATTATGTTTATGTTTTTTACCAATTTCTTTAATAAAATAAGATTCTGCCAGGAATAGTTCTCACAATTTCAAATCTCATACAAATGATATAGCAACACTGTCTGCAACTCAGTGTGAGGACCACAGATTAAATACACCAACTACTAAACAATATACAGAACGTTGTCCCAAGGCTAGAGCCACAGTTGTAAGCACATCAGCTGACTAGACCTGCAAGTGAAAAGAAAGAATCCGGTTTAGAGACTTGTTTATGCACATATAAAGCTGCCATAGATAATACTGCACAAAATCCCTTGGTAACTATTGAGCTTCAAGTACTTGTTATTACCAAAGCAACAAATACAGTGCATCGTACCGGATCCTAAATCACTGAAACTACATGAATATATACAAAATATTTTTGATTTACAGAGTCACAAAACTCCTTTCCTTGTTTCTAGTCACCTTATATTTTACAGTATGGGGTACACTGTACATGTCTTTAGAAGGGAAGATAACTAATGCACTGAGCAGGTCAGTAATAATCATTGGGCTCAATCAATCAGATACCTGAAATAATTATTCTGTAGTGACACACAGCTGCACACCAATATGTACAGCAGGGGTGGGAAATGATATCGGCTGGGGGCCACTTAACACTTTAGGGAAATATATTCGAGGCCTCACACAAAATATCTTGTATATACAATACCCATCACATGTATGTATGTATGTATGTATGTATGTATGTAAAATAACACACACACATACTAGAAAGCCCGCTCAGATGTAGTTTTACTCTTTGCCAGCAGATGGCAGTGTTTTGGAGAATCGCAGACACTAGACTATCTATCTAATAATACACTGTGACACATCGGACTAGAATTAAAACGTTGCACCAATACATCACAACGTTACAATGAAATAATAATTGTTTCCATTGAAACCCTGATGATGCATTTTATTCTTATCCGATGTGCCGCAGTGTATGAGGATTATTTATGCCGCGGTGATGGAGTTTTGTGCCCCCTTGAAATACAGAATATTTATATTTATTTTTTATGGGGCACAAAACTCCATTACAGGCAGCAGCAACTTGTATGAACATACACTTCTGAAAAGACCCCCTTCCCCCTGGACCCAGATAGCAGCATCTACCCCCCACCCCTCCCCAGGTGGCATTTTGTAGCCCTGGCAAGAGGGCACAATTAAACTACCTTTGAACATGTTTTCTTTTATCTACCGTTATACGGCGCCACTGAGGAAAAATTTGTTTGTCTGGAACAGCCTGACAGGATTTCCTCTGCGATGATGGGTGGTGTGGTGGGCAGAGCCAACACGCGAGTGTGCAACAAAGTGTCACATCAGTTTTAACTGGCGGTTTGGCTTCACCCTGCAAACTGCCAGCGTCTGACACAGAGGAAATCCCAGCTTCCCCCAAGACGTGATTAATCTCTCATCAGCAGAGGCGCAGGTTGGACTGCTGTTCCACAATGACAAGCAGCTCAGCCAGTCGGGCCACTTGTCATTGCGCTACAGTTTTGGGAAGCGGGCCAGCCAGGATCATTTGGCGGGCTGCATGTCGCCTACTCCTTATCTACAGCATGGCGGCTGTTTCCTCATTATCCAAATGACTTTCTTACTTGGTCAGTACTATCACAGTCACAAGTAACCTCATGAATAAAGTGAAGAGACTCACCCAGGTAATCGTCCATCAGAGAACCGATTGCAAACTGTAGAAAAAAGTTAAGTGTAAAAATCCATACTGAAATGATGTAAATGATATGTATTACTGCTAAATGTAAGAGCTAGAACCAGAACTACATAAACAGGGAAGATTTAACATCCTAAGGGCAGCCTTCTGTATATGCATTCAGTTTTACTTATGTACAAATGAAAGTACTTTTGTTACAAAGGTGGCAGATTCCTATCTAAGGACCTTATTCAGATCCATTCGGTCCACGGAGGACCGATGTTGGGTGTCTGCGCATGCGAAGGTGCGTTTCTGCGCACGTGCAGAAGCAGGGTGCGTGCACCCATGGCAAACTTGCGGTTCGACGGGTGCATGCACCCTACACGCCGAGCGGGGGCGAAGAAGGGTGGGGGACACCAGGCAGCCTCATTAGCATATGTGGGACGGAGGGCGGCTTCTGATGGACGAAATTCGCAGCCTTGCGAGTCCATCAGAATAAGGTCCCAAGCTACAGTCCCTCTCTACTTAACACTTGTGTATGTGTGTTGTTGGTGGAGAGGGCAGCGAGCCCGTGAGGGACGGCGGTACTCGTCCTCCGACCTTTTCATACCCCCACTATCCACGTCGGCATGGAGTTGATTTTATATAGTGTGGCGAGCGCAGCGAGCCCGAAGCTTGGCGAGCCCCACGAGGGGACACGTATACCTGTGAAGTTATGTTCGGGCTCGGTGGCTCGCAGCGACGCCACACTATATAAAATCAACTCCACGCCAACGTGGATAGTGGGGGTATGAAAAAGGTCGGAGGACGCGTACCGCTGCGCTCGCCAC
The DNA here is from genome assembly GCF_055691185.1 of Crinia signifera. Classification (NCBI taxonomy): domain Eukaryota; kingdom Metazoa; phylum Chordata; class Amphibia; order Anura; family Myobatrachidae; genus Crinia; species Crinia signifera. The sequence continues at coordinate 69,630,575 of NC_139227.1, forward strand.
GCTTCGGGTTGGCGTCAATAGTGGGGTGGCTTTAACAATGGAGGGCCATTTCACCCATCAGGGGGCTTTGCTATTAAAATGGGGGGTTTGGGGGCTTTTTACATTGAAATCAATGTAAAATTGGGTCTCAGGGACCATTTTACATTGATTCCAATGTAAAAATCGCGCTTTTTCATACCCGTTCAATACAATCAAAATCGTGGGCGCCGTGCTAGGAAACAAGTACCAAAATCTCAAAGTGTCCAGAAAATATTATTGTGTAAACCTGCAGCCTACTCTGGAAATTCTGAGTGCATAATGTACCCCCGTGCTTTAGTACAGCAGTGCATGCACTTAGATTATTGTTTGAATCTAACTACTCTGCTCTGAAAGCTTAATTAATTAAATGCATCAGTTTCCTTTTACAGTTCTGCTTAAAGCACAAGAAGAAAATACAAAATGTGTCACACTTACTATGTCGTTCTTATCCACTCTAGTTCCAACAATTTTAAGGCGAATTTCGTCCTCCTGATGAATAACAACATCCTACAAAATACAAATGAACGCATTACTGCACAAACACAATAGGATGAGCCCTGTATCTGTAAGGTATGTTTTACATGGCTCAGTATTTTCCTTAAGTCCCCCATACATTAGTGCGACTTCTCAGATGGGAGAAGTCGCAGCTGAACCCTCTTGAGCAGGTCGGGACCATCCTTGGCGGCAGGAGCGCATGCAATAATACTCGTACAATCCCATTCCCCGCTGCCAGGGAGGATATCTGAGTCAGAGGTCGAACATGCAAGCAGGTCGAATTTCCAACTGCAATCCGATGCGTACGGAACCGCACCCCCGTTCGGGTCCAATGTCACATACATGCCCTTTTTTTCACCCGATTTTTTGGCTTGACCCATCAGCATCGGGTGAAATGTGACCAAATTGCACTGTATCACCAGCATTAGAACCCTTTCCAGGGGAACAGTTTTGAAATCAGCTGTGATCATGCAAACTAGTCAGTCTGATCAGAAGCTTATGGCAACACATAGCATTAGAGTGCTAATATTGTTTGTGACAAAACCCCAGCCACTCCTGTGATTGTGAGGACAGAGATGAATGTGACAATAGCAACTTGAAAGTATCAAATCGTAAATGTCCCCCTATGTCTCTGATGTGCTAAGATGGGAGTTCTATTTCACATGGGATGTTGCTATGGGCAACTAATCAGAATCTACGCCTTATTTATTTAGAACCTTCTAGAAGACATCAGATTGCATCTGATTGGTTAATTTATCATAGTATATTTCCCACATACAAACTATTAGCATACCAGCTAACTGTCCCCACCACTTTCTGCCACACAATGTGGGTTGTTCTTTTTACTCAAATGCCACTGAACCTTATGCAGTAATTATATCCTAACTTATTTAAAAATGTGCATATATCTGTATGATATCCAGAGCAGAGTATACTAATAAGCAAAATGATGGTTACTTGCAATACTATGGTACAATATACACAGATATTGTAATTCTATAGAAGGTATGCACTTTATTCAACAATGGGTATTTCTTACCTCATCTGTAGTTTTATAACATGGCGGGTTAGAATTTGGATCAAACTCCATTTCAGATGGAATGGACTGTAATAGATAAAAGAGGTTTAGGATAGACAGACACCTGGAAATATAGGAAACAGTGGAATAGAAAACCACCGCCATAAGCTCTGTAATGTAGATCAGAAAACAACAGGTAACATGCGTTTAATGGGGTATTTAGCATAACAGGATGTGTATTGCAGGCTCTGGCAAATACCGGTCAGCAGGGTGACTGTGATTTTAGTCCTGATAAGTAAATAATACTGTGAACGAACAAAGCATTGAGACTTCATTAAACCTAGTGTTCCTGCAGGTAGTGTTTGATGTACAGTAGTCTACCACAATGTTATCCTAGCATTGTTAAAGCATTATGCAATTCCACATAGACCCAAGTTCGCTAGTTTTTGGGGACTCTAGGACTTAGGGCCTTATTCTAGTTCACTCTTTGAGGCAAATTCCCTCTTAGCTGGACAAAACCATGTGCACTGCAGGGGGGCAGATGTAACATGTGCAGAGAGATTTAGCTTTGAGTTAGTTATTTTGTTTCTGTGCAGGGAAAATACTGACTGCTTTATTTTTACACTGAAATATAGATCTCACTTTGAAGAAAAACCCCACCCAAATCGAATTCTCTCTGCACAGGTTACATCTGTCCCACCTGCAGTGCACATGGTTTTGTCCATCTAAGAAGGATTTTGTCAGAAAGAATGAACTAGAATAAGGCCCTTAATCCCTGACTATAGAGCCCCAGTATGGTGACTTACAGATAAAATACTACAACATATAACTATTGCAGGTAGTGACAGTCATTCAGAAAAATATGCCCACCACCTTTTCAGGAATTGAGGAGGAGTATTGAGTGCTCGAGTGGCAGCTGAACTGCCAATCGGTGTTCTGCTCCCTTCTGAGCGAGGGAGCAAAAAGTCAAGTGAGTGTACAAGACCTTATTGCTTAGTAGTTCCTCAGGACCCCACACAGTTCATTTTTTTTTTCAGTTCTCACAGAATCACAATTGAAATAATTAGCTCCACCTGTAATCTTTAAAAAAGTAATGAAATGAATACACCTGTGCATGGCTCCGGTGCCCTCCTAATGGGGGAATCCCCACTGAGTACAAAGGCAAGTACGGGGGCACCCGGAGGCTTACAAGAGACAGAAGCTGCAGAGTTGCGTGATCTAACACGTTTTCGATGTTTAATACATCGTCATCAGGAATATATATATATATATATATATATCACACTAACATTAACAGCCCACTGTGCTATTAGCCTTAATCATGCAGGAAGAGCACTCGTCATATTGACTGCCTGTGTTAATGATTATACATTAGTAACTGGCAACATGATATACTTCAAGGGCCACGTTATCCTTAATGTAAAGATTGAAGAGAAAAAAAAAGCCCCAAAGCTACCTCAGCATTCCAGTATCTCAACACACCCCATTTATTCCAAAATTCTAAGGCATGCCACTTTAAACCCCTCAAACACACGTTGTCCACATTTCTAAAAAAAAAAAAAAAAAAAAAAAAAAAGGGGATCAGTGCAGAGCTCACCACAATCACTCACACAGCCTATTGTCCCCCATTCACTTCCCAAAGACAGCACTCCCTGCTGCCCCGATGCTGAGAGACCTTCGTACTGAGGTCACATGACATGGAAGTCGACTGCTTCCACTCAGACTATAGCACAACTGAAAATAAGTCAGAGCAGGGGACAGAGCCAGGGGCAGCAGGAGAAGGCTCGTCAGGCTGTTATCCACCACTGCAGTTATACAATGCTTCATTCCAAGCCTGAGCTGCTCTCCTATATGACTATAGATACCTTTTTTTGCATTCAGTGAGACAGTTGCTCCTCATACCACAAATAGCAAAATTACTATTTTTGACTCAAAAACAGAAAAAAAATAACAAAACAAAAAAAACAACTCACATGTCTGGAAATAAAGCATGACATAGGTCCGATTTCTGTGAATAATCCAACCTGCAAAAGTCGTGAAACTTTGTTCAACATTTAGAATTCCACAGATTGTTTCCTTAAATATCCAAAAGCCATTTCAAAGGTATGTATTATGGGGCTATTCAGTAAGGATCTCAAAAGCAAAATCTTTCTATAATTGGCATAACAATGTGCACCACAGGTGGGGCACATGTAGCATGCACAGAGAGGGTTAAGGTGCCCATACATGCACCGATTTTGCTGGGCATTTTGTGCTAAACAACATCGCATTGCATGTGTTGTGCATGCAATGCGATCAAAAGACAGTACAAAAAGTATGTGCAGCACATGTGCGATGAGATGCCGCGGGAGCGCGCATCACATAGCACTGGGAAAATCGGTGCGTGTATGGGCACCTTTAGATTTGTCTGAGGTGTGTTCAAACTAAAAACTAATCATTGCAGAAGATAAAGCAGACAGTATTTATTCTGCACAGAAACAATAGAACTCAAATCTAACTCTCTCTGCACATGTTACATTTGCCCCATGGTTTTGCCCATTAGAGAAAGATTTTGCTTTTGAGACCTTACTAAATAACCACCTATATATCTAACATAGGTCACGTGAAAAACATGATTTTACTGGAAAACTAAGCTTACAAGAGCAACTGTATTAAAACCAAAACCTTTTCTTTTTTTGCAATTATCAAACATTTTATTCGGCCCATTATAATTCATTTTTCTAGGTTTTGAATATAGTAATGGTGCCAATAATAATAATAATAATTAGATTGGCGGTCCCGGCGCTTGGATATGATGTCATCTCCAAGCGCCACCCTCATTTACACTGCGGGTCAGCACCGCAGTGTAAACGGTACAAATCCCGGATCTGACCTGGCTCGGAACAGTGTTCCAAATACCGGGTCGGAATCCGGGATTTGGGTGTAAAAGAGGTATAAGGTGCTATCCAACAATATGCAATTTTGGGTACTTGTTTCCTAGCACCCCCCCCCCCCCCTGATTTTCATCAAAGTGCAACTTATACAATCGCATCGCATGCAATATAGCGGCATGCAATGCGATTTTTAATTGTACCAGCACCCTGATGGGTGCTTGCAATGTTAAATACACCCCCATTGTCAACGCCACCCCGAAGCGTGGCGAGCACAGCGGTACGCGTCCTCCGACCTTTTCATACCCCCACTATCCACATCGGCGTGGAGTTGATTTTAGATAGTGTGGTGAGCGCAGCGAGCGGACACGGATTACTTTACATGTATTCCGCATCTGCTCACCACGCTTCGGGCTCGTATTCCACGTCCGCTCGCCACGCTTCGGGCTTGGTGGCTCGCTACCCTTCGAGTTGGCGTTGATAGTGGGGGTGGCGTTGATAGTGGGGGTGCATTTAACATTGTAAGCACCCATCAGGGAGCTTGTACAATTATAAATCGCATTGCATGCCATTTGCTGGCATGCAATGCTATGCGATATTTCATTGTACAAGCACTCCTGTTAATTTAACGGGAATATCGCATCGCACACCACTAAGTACGGTATTCGATGGGCGCCGTGCTAGGAAACAAGTACCCAATTTTTAATATCTGTAAATAATAAATAAATAAATAAAAAAGGACTAATTTACCCATATGGTTTGTATAGAAACACTGCAGAGAAAACTTAGGGGTACATTTACTAAAACTTCTAAAAATGATGAGGTGATGTTGCCCATAGCAACCAGATCAGGTCTATCATTAATCTATTGCATCCTAGAAAATGATACACAGAATCTAATTGATTGGTTGCTCTGGGCAACGTCACCTCTTTGCATTTTTAGAAGCTATAGTAAACCCCTTACTATCAGGCAGCCACAAGTCTTCCAGGTGGTAATGTGGCCACTTTGGAATCACTGGTCCTCACACCAGAATCCCAAGCCTCATACCACAAATATAGTATATCCCAAATATATATACACAATAAAAGCCTTCACCTCACCTTGTTCACCTGGGTGACAACAGCATCCACTACCTCTCCTTTGAAAGGCCGAAAGACGATGGCCTTATATTTAACAGGGTATAGGACAAAGCCTCTGCCAGGCTGTATCACACCTGCACCAATGTTATCAATTGTGGTGACTGCAATCACAAAACCGTACCTTTGGGAAAAGAAATAGATAAAGAAGTGACTACAAATGTACATGTACCATAATATATGTTTCACAGGCTGCACGTTTCTGCAAAAGTGATAGGAAAGAGGTTTGTGAGCCATAATTCCAGCTATATCACTTTTACTATCTAGAAACAATTTCCCCACAAGATTTCATAGATTCAGAGAGAACATAGTTTGAGGAAAAAAGAAGAAATATTGCAGTTGACATGCATGTGAAATCACACACTTAAGAGAGGTCTATTTAAGGTATTTGGAATATGTAATTACAGACAACTAATGAAATGGTAGGATGCACGATATGCTGCCAACAACACATCAGCCGAGTGACACAACATGCTTATCATTCAAGCTTTGGGCATAATGAACACTTGAACGCAAAGCATTTTTTCTCAAATGGTCAGAACCATGTTGCACTGCAGGTGGGGTAAATGTAACATGTGCAGAGAGAGGTAGATTTGGGTGAGGTTTGTTCAAAGCTTGCAGTGTAAAAATAAAGCAGCCAGTATTTACTCTGCAGAGAAACCAAATAACTCATCCAAATCTAAAAGGTGCATACTTAAGGCCCCCATACACTATGCATAACTATGCGATTTGGTCCCGATTTCACCCGATTCAGATGGATCGGGCAGGAAAATCGGCCAAATCGCATGTCCAGACACCCGGTCCGACCCGATGCACGTTCCCGTGCGCATCGGATTGGAGTCGGGAGGTCGGACCAGCTGCGCATAAGATTTGCTAAATCTTATGAGCAGCCAGGCAGGGGACGCCGGAGCAGGGAGCTGTGCTCCAGGAAGGTGGAGGGAGCAGGGTGGCTGGGACGATGCGGGGGACGCTGCTAGTAGGGCAGAGGCAGCGGACGCTGTGGGGGACAGCGGCGGCAGTAACGGAGACCTGGGCAGGGGGAGCCGGGAGCTGCCAGTGCTGGGGGAAAAAAAGCCCATACAATGAATGGGCAGCCTGTGATTGCTAAGCGCTATCTTAGCCAGTCAGCAATTGGCTAAGAGAGCACTCAGCCAATCACAGGCTGCCCATTCATTGTATGGGCTTTTTTTTCTCAGCACTGACAGCTCCCGCCTCCCCCTGTCCGGCTCTCCGTCACTGTGCCCCACAGCGTCCCCTGCACGCTGCCCATCTAGCAGCGCAGCCCAGCAGTATCCGCGCAGCTCAATTTTTTTAAATAGGATTTTCTCCCACCGCCTACCTCTACACCGGACCCTGCGGCGAGCGGGAGAATAGAAAAAAATCCTATTCAAAAGACTGGGTGGCCGCTGATTGGCTGAGAGCTCAGCCAATCAGCGGCCGTCCAGATTTTGAATAGGATTTTTTCTTCTATGCTCCCGCCGCTGCCGGCTCCCCGCTGCGCCCCTCTGCCACGGACCCTCTCCTGCAGGCCCCCCCCCGAACCCTGCTCTCCCGCGCTGCTCCCCGGATTTACATGTGATAAATCGAGCCGATTTATCACATGTAAAAAATGGCACATCAAGTGCCAAATCTTTTCAAACTCCCCCGGGGAGCTGCCGGGAAGCTCAGGGGAAATCGGGGCTGACTTGTCCTAAGGACAAGTCGTCCTAGTGTATGGGGCCTTAACTATGCGTTTGGCTATGCAATTTCCCTTGAACTCCCCCCTGAAGCCCAGATTCACTGATTTTGACTGTACCAGAACACATACAATATAGTCAAAATTCTCCTGCCTGCACAGTATATTTTTACTTGCAATACCGACCACCTGGAGCCGCGCAAACTGTATAGACCCTGTGCGATATGTACTAACTTTTCTTCCGCTTTTGACTATATAGTCAAAATCAAAAGTACATATGGCACCATGTGTATGTACCTTAACGCTCTCTGCACACGCTTTCAAAACATTTGAGGTGTACATTTGTTAAAAGAGCTAAAGGCAAAGTGGATGATTCTAGCACATTCAAGAAAATGATAGCCATTACTGATTTTGTTTAACTGCCTCACTTTGCCTTTTTAGAAGTTTCATTAAGTCTACCCAGAAGAATTAATACCATTTCCAATAGATGGTAAATACTGAAAAGCAAATTACATCAATTATTAATAAAGCTGAAGGGAAGACTTTTATAGGTGAAACAATGCAATATGCGGTCTATATGAAAGCTGAAATTCTGGGTTTAATTGTCCTCTAACAATGATAAGGCTATATACAAGACATATCCTAATAATTGTTGCACTTACTTTCCAGTACATGTCCCCTCTACCTCTGTAAATAGCTTTTTCTTGACAGAGTTGAGAAGATTTGGTCCAAAATATCTTGGGTGCAGGAGAATCTCATGTTCTAAGGAGATCTATGGGAAGAAAGCACGGTTAACATTGAGGGCTTTAGTTACATAGCAGCATACAGATGGAGAAGCTCACATCTATCGCCAATCGCTGCCCCCTCTAACAGAAGGGACGCTTGCGCACCCCGTTCTGTCAGACCCATCCGCCCGTCTCCATGAAGTGGAAACGGGCAGGAAAGTATGGACCAGAGGCTCCCACTGAGGGGCCTGGGGGGGGCATCATGCCAGATACCTTGGCTAGAGGGAGAGTCAGGGTGATGGTGATGGTGGGGGGGGGGGGGGGGGGAGTCCGTGGGGCCTGGGGCCACAGTTAGGCTACTACCATTGGGGCCGCCGCCGTTGGGTTTGCCCAAAACTGGAGCATCAGGTGGGGGGCAGATGGGCACAGTCTGCTGGAGGACAGCAGCCGTGGCCTGCAGGCAGGAAATCCTTCAATAGCGAGCTGGGGATCCTGCTTGGCCCGGTGGATCATCGGAGTGGGGGAGGGTGGGAAGAATATCCTACTGGACAATGGTGATTGGGTCATGCCGGGGGCCATCTCTGATGCCGCCACCTGTCCAGGCCAGTGAGGGTTGTTGTGCCCTGAGCCGGCGGACACTAGCCAGTCCTCCTCGGCACTTCCATCCTCATCCCCTGTCTCTGCCGCACTTCTTCTCCTCTGGGGGCCAAGGACAGGAGCTCAGAGCTCCACGTGCATGCGACCATCCTCGGCCCCCACCAGATGTTGATCTTGTGTACCCAGCTTTAGATACAGTACAATCAAAGGCAGTTTTCAGCAATAAAACAATACTCCCAGACAGAGCACATAAAATCCAATGGGGGAAATTCACTAAGATGGGAGTTCTACTTCACATGGGATGTTGCTATGGGGAACCAATCAAATAATATTATCTTCTAGAAAGTGCAAAATGGATAAGAAGAATCTGATTTGTTGCCCACAACAACATCCCATGTTAAATAGAACTTAGTAAATTCCCCAAACATACTAGTTCCAGTGTCCTCAGGTACCCCTGCGCACAATGTGAATACAGTGAAATGCTGGATCTGAATGACCTGCCTAGTTGTATTGTTTTCCATTCAGAGGCAGTGCTGCCTATATGTGGTTAATGTGGAGTTACTAATAGAGAGCAACAGGTGCAGTGCCTACATTATGTACAGGGTATATGTATAGAGTAATCGGATAAACACCAATAATGTGTCCTGTATGCAGTAAACCGAATACATACACAGTCTCCCACAGCCAGGGTTACGCTGTACTAAACCCAAACAGAAACAAATAGGGTTATTATAACACGCACAAAGATTTATACTTACGTGGTAGAACATAACGAACAGAGATCTTGACCTGATACAATGTGCACAGGAAATGCCTCTGTTTGTTAACTACTCCGCGAACAATAAAGTTTGCTGAAATGCTGGCGGGTGGCGCCTTGGACGATGACGCAGCGCGATGCAGGAAGTGACGTAGCGGCTGCTGTGTAGCAGGGGGCTGCATGTAGGCCTTGTCTTTGGAGAGAGGGTTAGGACCGGAGGATGTAGGCGGACTCGAAAGAAAGAAGACACGCTTGAGATATCGGGATAACGGCGGATGCTACTGACATCCCGAAGCCGGTGACCATCGCGGGCCATGAAGACTGTAAAGGGCATCGCAGGCTCGTCATCTCCCTGACCAATCAGCGCACAGGAGGGGCGGGCTCAGCGGGGCTCGCTTTGTGCAGGTGAGAAAAGGGGGGAGGATCACGTGACCCCCACTATATGAAATAATGTATTATTAGTGATAATCTGGAGCCCGCTGATCTCAGGGATAAGGAGCATCTCTCTCACTAGTATATCATGTGCTTGCTCTATGGCAATAATGCATATGAGGGAGGTAAAACTGGTAATCTAAGTGGATGATTGTATGGTCAATGCTACATACACATTAGCTGTATTAATAATTTCCCACGTACCCATTTGGCCCCATAATGTTGCTAATGCAGTGGCCCAGAGAAGAGGTAAGGTATAATAACAGTTAAATACAAAATAGTGTTTTGTTTATTTTGTAGTAATGAGCTCCCTGTGGGCATCATGTTTATTTTTTTTTGTACATTTATTGACAGGTACTGAGTGGTTTATTGGGCTCCGGGATGATGCCTCAGCCAGTCGCCATGCCACGCTTTGCCCAAGGTACAAGTGGAGTGTCTCAAATTTAAAGTGACCACACTTGGTAATTTGATACTTGGCATACATACACATAAATATATACAGAATACCCTGCAGGTAAGCAATACTAACTATAAAGCCCCAGTATATCCTTATTAAATATGTATAACATTCTTGGTTATAAATGTTCCCGTTTTCTAGGTGATATTCAGAAGTTATTGTAGATATTGTAATGGGTTGGGATCATTTGGTCTATAGCATGATGGTCGACAGTCATTAGGTCGACATGGGTCTAGGTCGACATCGGAAAGGGTTGACAGGTCGTTAGTTCGACAGATCATTAGTTTGACAATGTTTATTGTCAAAAGGTTGACATGGGGGTTTTCACAGTTTTTTTTACCTGAATGTCAACACAGTCGAAATGGACACAGTTTAAAGTGCTCGCTGCGCTCACGAAGTGTTGGGCACATTATTTTATTCTCCCACCACGCCCTAGTGAATGGTAGAGCATGAAATACTGCCTGTCGGCCCGTGTCGGCTCAAAAAAACAGTGAAAAACCCAATGTCGATCTAATCGCTGCAACCAGCGATTAGAACGGGGCTGAAAACGGGAGCACGCACCCGGCGATTTTATCACCGGGGCACACTTCCATCACTGGCAATATGGTCGTCAGCGACCATATTCCCAGCGATTATCGCCCCTGTGTGCACACAGCTTTTGATTGGACAGCAAGTCTTAGGAATCCCGCTCAGTAAGGGTAAGATAGGGAAAGTAGAGGAACCGGGACTCTTTTTCGCTAACTCCTAAAAAGGAGCGTAAACATTAACAAGTTTGTTTCAAAGGTGTTCATTTATTTGCCTATTATTTTTCCCTGAATTTCTATTTCTTTTACTTTCTTTGAAGCACATTGCACAATCTCTAGTGCCCTAGATTATAGCGCTATTATTAAACCAAAGTCTCTAGTATGTTTAGGGCATATTTAACAACAACTGATACTCTTGTTGCCACTTGTTAAATGGTGCTTTAACCAATCAGTTCCTTTTCAGGTCTTTTCAACATGACAGTCAAGCTGATTGGTTGGACCACCATTTAAGTTTAGAAACTAGTGATATCAAGACTATTATGCATTATTAAATATGCCCCTTGTTTTCTAAATACATAGCTAATGTACAAATAAAAACTTGCTAGTGCCCGTATTTCTAAAAATAAAGGGGAAGGCCCCCATTGTGCGACTTCTCCCCTCGACAAAGTCTCTCACAATCCCCCCTTGGGCCATCTGGGACCTTTCTGGGCGCATGATCGCATAAAATATATCGCATGCGATCCCAGCTTCAGTCGCTGCAACTGGCAGGCTTGTATTTGATGCGCACGGTGCCGCACATTGCGGAACCTGTGAGCAATCGTGTGATTTTCATGCAATTGATTGCTGAAATTGCATGTAAATTGCCCTAGTGTATGGGCAGCTTTAGTGTTCCTTAATTAGATATTACACAAACACCACATGAGCTTGTAATTACAACCTCCTATCTACACTTATAGGCCAAAGTTTACCATAACTAGAATGATACAGATTTATTAATAGATCTTTCTACTGTAAACCAATATCCTTTGTTCATGTTAACACTTTTGGTTGTATTGAAGTTTTAATCCAGAGTTATGTAATTGGATGGAAACTGTAAATTTTCTCCTTTTTAAAAAAAAAAAATTCTCCTGATATATTTGAAAACTGTATTATAAAGGGGCATAAACACATTGAGATGTGTGCTAAGTGATGTAGGGAAGGCAATTTCCCTTGAACTACCTGGTGTCTAGATTGCCCTATACCAGTTATGGCTAACCTTGACAATGCAGCTGTTGTTGAACTACACATCCCAGCATGCTTTGCATCAGTTTTAGCATGGCCAAATAGTAAAACTGTTGCAGGGCATGCTGGGATGTGTTGTTCAACAACAGCTGGAGTGTCAACGTTCGCCATCACTGCCCTATACACAATTTGCAATGTGTGCTAAATGATCTGTGCTAACTAATGTTTTGTATGCACTTGCTAGGCGATTTAACTAGATTTTGCTTGCAAGCACTATAGATCTGAGCTAGTGATGGCGATGCGCAGGGCTGCGCATCACCATTGCTTTGGGGTGTGTACATAGAGCGATTTGTGCTTAATTTTTAAGCGATCTAGACAGATTGCATAGGAAATAGCCAACTATCGCCCATGTGTATGCCCCTTTTAATCTGCTACATTTTTTTCCTGTCTTGTTATCCTCCTGATGACTGTATCTGGAAACTGTAATCTTAATCTGCTACAAATGATGTATGGAATATTGAGCTTGTACAATAGTGTATCAATTACTTAGGATGGCTTTATAGATGTACTCCTGTGGAAGTCTCTATAAGGGATGGAAGACCTTAGGTTGTTTTTTTTAAAGATATCATATAGCAAATTCCACTCTTAATTACAAGAATCTGAGAAGTCTAAAACCCTCAGCCATCACCACCTGTATAATGCGACTTGTATCGCATGGAGGATAGCTGTATCTGTACATTACAGAAGCCACATGAATGTGTCAGGAACCAGTTAGAGCAGTTCCAACTAGTACATAAGTTCCCCATCATTTCTCAAGCTATGGCATCATGCACTAATGGCTGGGCGGATGCTTCATACCCAATTTCTCTTTCAATGGTCCTGGTGACACAGCTCAACACTGGGATGTAGGAGGGTCCGAAGGAGCCAGGCACCTATCCTAAAGCTTTAGAGGGTAGGCTCCTCCCCTACTGCATCCCTGGACTCTTCAGTTCGTGTTAGGTGCCCACTGGAGTGGGTGCTATTCTAAAGGGCTGCAGGAGCAGCCGAAGAATTAGAGTAGTTAGGGAATTTTTATTGTTTTTTTTAACTTTTACCCTAGCTAGGTGGAATGGGATCATTCGTCAGACTGCATTTAGGTCTACAGTCATTAGGTCGACCCCACTAGGTCGACTGGCAGGAAGGTCGACCTGACTTAAGGTCGACATGGGCCAAGGTCGACATGACTTAAGGTCGAATTTGCATAAAGGTCGACATGAGGAAGGTCGACTGGTCATAAGGTCGACATGGGTTTTTCACTGTTTTTTTATCCGAATGTCGACATGGACACAGTTGGCAATGAGAATCGGACCCTCGCATCGCTCGCTTCGCTCGCGATGCTTCGGGCACGGTGCCTCGCTGCGCTCGGCACACTATTTTATTCTCCCACCACGCCCTAGTGGATGGTAGGGCATGAAATACCGCCTGTCGGCACATGTCGGCTCAAAAAACAGTGAAAAACCCATGTCGACCTTATGACCAGTCGACCTTCCTCATGTCGACCTTTATGCAAATTCGACCTTAAGTCATGTCGACCTTGGCCCATGTCGACCTTAAGTCAGGTCGACCTTCCTGCCAGTCGACCTAGTGGGGTCGACCTAATGACTGTAGACCTAAATGCAGTCTGACGAATGACCGCATCCCAGCTAGGTAGGCACAGTGTGAGGATTCTCATAGTGAATCCTCACACTGCTAGCGCAGCAGGAGCTGACAGAAGCGCGTCCTGTCAGCTCACTGTGCACAGGGGAGACGCTGTCTGGTCTCCCTGTGCAGCGCTTACAGCCTCTTCTAAGAGGCTGCCTGGGCTCCGGAGTATCCTGAAACCGGCTCCACATTTAGGTGGGGATCATGGGGGACAGGCGCTCCGTGATGGCGGCGGCCATTTTATGCGGAGCTTACACGCTAAGCTCCTATATGAGAGGACAGCAGCGTTGTGACAGGCATGTTCCAAGTGATCCCCAGTCGAGGGGGAGACACTGGAACTAGGAAATCCTAACTAAGGAGCGGCTGGCTGGGGGTGGTTGGCGCCAAAAGGTCACGGACCCCGCAGCAGCAGGGACTTGTGGTCTCTTCCTTCACTCTGACTTTGGCGCCTTTCAGAACGCTTGCAGCGGAGCTGAGCTGGCTTACTGATCCTGGCAGAGTGACTTGGATTTCCTGGGCATCGCTTCCCCGCAGTTGAAACCAACAGACAGCTAAGTGACTGGGTGCATTGCCTCTGTATAAACGCTTGTACATTGTTTGCACTGTGTATACTGATAGATATACATTTATCACTTGCATCATGTCTGAGCATCAGGCTGTGGTTTTGGGGGAGGGAGCCCTTAGTGCACTGAGCGCGTGCAATGTTTGCACACAAAAGTTTGTCCCTGAGCAGATGGCCAAGGGGGGCTTATGTATTCCTTGCGCTGATGTGAGACCCATGGGCAGTGAACCCCATAGGGCAGAGCAGATGGAACCTGCGTGGGCCAGGGCCCTAGGCAGGTCAGTAAACGCTTTGGTGCAGCTTCTGGACAGGCAGAGTGATGGGCTGGTAGAATCACAGAGACCTATGCCATCATCTCAGCAGTCGTCTGGCTCCTTACCTCTTACCCAGGCAGATCCTGCGCTGATTCAGGTGATGCAGGATACTGCTAAAGGGATTAACAGGTTCAGTGAAATGCTGGACAAAATGGATGATGTTGCAGGGACCCCTAGAAGGTCTTATGCTATGCCTACTGTGGTAGATGAGGAGGAGGGAGAATATACTGACATCCCCTGGGATCAGGGTGATGATTTGGAAGAGACCTCTGCTGCTGGTATAGAGGATCTCATTGTAGCTGTGAAGCAGGCTTTAAAGCTGTCTGTGGAGGATAAGACTCCTGTGAAAGGTGTTTTTAAGCGACAGCGGAAGGAGGCTGTTACTTTTCCTTCAGATGAGGGGTTACAGGAATTGTTAGAAGGGGCTTGGAAAACTCCTGATAAGAGGCTACAGATGCCTAAGCGATTCCTTAGTCTGTACCCCATGCCAGAGTCTAATGCGGAGCTCTGGGAAAAGGTCCCAGTTGTGGACGCTTCAGTGGCACGTTTGTCCAAGGCTACTGTGTTACCAGTACAGGGCGGTGCAGCTTTCAAAGATTCTGTGGATAAAAAGCTGGAGGGTAACCTCAAGGCTATCTTTGAAGGGGTGGGGTTTACCTTACGGCCCCTTATTGCTTCAGCCTGGGTCTCTAAGGCCATGATAGAGTGGGCTGGTGATTTATGCACCATGCTGCAGGCTGATCCTGGTGCGTTGCTGCTTGCAGAAAAGATTAAGGCTGCTGCAGAATATGCAGTGGAAGCAGAGGAGGAAGCTATTAAAATGGCGACCAGAGTGTCCACAGTCTCCATTAATGCCAGGAGAGTGCTTTGGCTTAAAGCCTGGGAAGCAGACAATGAGTCCAAGAAGGCTCTGGAAACATTAGCCTTCAAAGGAAAGGTACTCTTTGGTACTGAATTAGAGGAGATTATAAAACAGGCCACGGGCGGCAAAAGTACATTTCTGCCGGCCTCCTCAGCAAAGCAGACGTCCAGATTTTCTGCTTTTAGGCCGTCCTTTCGGCCCTCCCCTAGAGGTGGTGCGTCCTTTCGAGGACAGTCCTTCAGGGGAAAGTTTCAGGCCTCTAGGGGCAAAACTCAAAAGTCCAAGTTTGGCTCCTTCCATAAGAAGCCTGCCTCCAAAGGAGAGGACAAACCCTCCACATGACTGTCAGGGGATAGGCCCGACAGTGATAAAGGTGGGGGGGCGTCTCACACATTTCAGGGACGCATGGGTTTCTCTAGACCAGGATTCCTGGGTCTTAGAGATTATTACCCAGGGTTACAAAATCCCTTTCAGAGGGTTGCCTCCGAAGAGGTTCATACCCACACCCGTGCCGAAACAGGCGCTCCTTCGCACAGCTCTTATGAGAGCGGCTCATTCCCTTTTGGAAAAAGGGGTGGTTATTCCGGTTCCCAGGGCAGAGTGGAAAAAAGGCTTTTACTCCACGCTGTTCCTGGTGCCCAAACCAGACGGGTCTTTCAGACCAATACTAAACTTGAAATCCTTAAATGTCCATCTATGGGTAGACCATTTCAAAATGGAGTCTTTAAGGTCAGTACTCCTGAGTCTGGACCAGGGAGAATTTTTGGCGTCCATGGATGTCCAGGACGCATATCTGCACGTTCCCATCCACCCGGAACATCAGACCCTGTTGAGGTTTGCTATAGGAAACCTGCATTTACAATTCCGGGCGTTACCCTTTGGGCTAGCGACCGCGCCAAGGGTATTCACAAAGATAATGTCAGTGATGGCGGCGGTGCTGAGGCTCAGAGGAATCACAGTAATACCCTATTTGGACGATCTCCTGTTCAAAGCAGGGTCAGCAGCCATGCTTCAGAGTCACTTGGCAGAGGCCATCAGTTTTTTGCAGGCTCACGGCTGGATTTTAAATTTACAAAAATCTCAGTTGGTACCATCACAGAGGCTTCAATTCTTGGGAGTCATACTGGATACCCATCTCCATCGGGTTTTTCTCCCAGAGGTAAAGGCCAGGGATCTGGTCACTCTAGTGCAGGAGATTCTCAGAGCTCCGAGCTTGTCAGTATGGAGGTGCCTCAAGCTCCTGGGGAAAATGGTGGCGTCATTCGAGACGCTTCAATTTGCCAGGTTCCACTCTCGGGTGTTCCAATGGAACATTTTGTCAGCTTGGTCAGGAAACACTCTGACCATGAAGGTGGAGAGGATAGTGCTGTCTTCGGACACTCGAGACTCCTTGAAATGGTGGACAGAAGTAGATTCCCTTCAGTGGGGTCGGTCATTACAGACCTGGGACTGGTTGGTAGTAACTACCGACGCCAGTCTCAGGGGCTGGGGGGCAGTAGTCCTGGATCTCAGGCTGCAGGGCCGGTGGACGGCAGAGGAATCAGCATTACCAATCAACATCTTGGAGCTGAGGGCTGTCTGGAAAGTGATTTCCTTGGCGGGAGACAGGTTACGGAACCTCCCTTTGAGGATTCAGACCGACAATGCCACAGCTGTGGCGTATCTGAATCACCAGGGAGGTACACGCAGCAGATTGGCCATGTGGGAGGTGTCCAGAATCTTCCTATGGGCGGAACAGAATGTTCCTGCGGTATCGGCTATATTCATTCCAGGAGTGGAGAATATAGAAGCAGACTTCCTGAGCAGGGAGGAGCTCAAGGAAGGAGAATGGAGCTTACACCCTCAGGTGTTTCACCAGATCACTGTGATGTGGGGAACTCCGGATGTGGACCTGATGGCATCCAGGTTCAACCATCAGGTGCCCAGGTTTTATGCCAGAACGAGAGATCCGCTAGCAGAGGCAGTGGATGCCATGACTACTCAGTGGCAGGGAGATCTTCTTTATGCATTCCCTCCGGTTCCAATGTTAGCGAGACTTTTGAAAAGGATACAGGACCAGAAGGTTCCGGTGATTCTTGTGGCCCCAGATTGGCCAAGGAGGTCCTGGTACTCGAGGCTTCAGAGGTTGTCTGTGGACTCATGGCGTCTACCTCCGAGACCAGATTTACTAAGACAAGGCCCATTCAGTCACCTGGATTCCGATCGATTGATTTTGACGGCATGGCTATTGAAGCCGCCATTTTGAAAAGGAAAGGGCTTTCTGACGCAGTAGTGCAGACTATGATAAAAGCCAGGAAAGCTGTTTCCTCGGCGAATTATTATAGAGTCTGGAAGACTAACATTAGATGGTGTGAGAGGAGAAAGGTTCACACATCTCACTTCAAGTTAGCAAGAATGTTGGAATTCTTACAAGATGGGTTTTCATCGGGCCTAAGCCTTCAATCATTGAAGGTGCCGATTTCGGCCTTATCCATCTATTTCCAAAAAAGAGTAGCCATTTTGCCGGAGATTCAAACTTTTTTACAAGGGGTATCCAGACTAAAACCCCCTTACAAGCAACCAGTAGCGCCTTGGGATCTGTCACTGGTTTTGGATTGCCTTCAGAAGGCACCTTTTGAACCTTTAAGGTCGGCTGACTTTAAGTTTCTCACGTGGAAACTAGTGTTTTTGTTAGCAGTAGCATCAGCTAAAAGAGTGTCAGAGTTGGGAGCCTTGTCATGCAAATCTCCCTTCTTAATTTTTCATGATGACAGGGCTGTTCTGAGAACAGTACCTCAGTTTTTACCGAAGGTAGTCTCTGCCTTTCATTTAAATCAGGAGATAGTTCTACCTGTGTTTCAACCCCCAGAGGGTTCTAAGAAAAGGGACAAGTTGAAAACTTTGGATGTTGTGCGTGCTTTACGCATATATGTGGACAGAGTGAAGAGTGTCAGAAAGACTGACACATTATTGGTACTGTATGACGTACACAAAATTGGTTGGCCTGCTTCTAAGCAGACTATTGCTAGGTGGTTGCGATCTGTGATAGCTTTTGCATACACCAAAGTGGGTAGGCCTGTGCCGGCCAGAATTAATGCGCATACCACCAGGTCAGTTGCCACCTCTTGGGCGGTTCGACATGGGGCCACAGCTGAGCAGGTTTGCAGAGCTGCCACTTGGTCATCTGTTCACACATTTGCCAAATTCTATAGATTCCATGAGTTCGCGTCGGAGGACGCATCATTCGGACGAGCAGTGCTGAGAGCTGCAGACCTGAGCGTACCCTCCCAAAGGACCGGCTCTGGAACGTCCCAGTGTTGAGCTGTGTCACCAGGACCATTGAAAGAGAAAAAGGGATTTTTGTAAGAACTTACCGTTCGAATCCCTTTCTCTGATATGGTCCTGGTGACACAGCGATCCCTCCCTTACGCTCAGTAAGTATGCCAGTTTCATGATGTTCATGTTAAAATGGTTAAAGTTAACAGTTTCTGTTATAAAATGTGCATATAATATGTGCAGGCGTTTGTACTGAGTTAATGTATTCCAGTGGCTTTGAAAGATTGAACTGAAGAGTCCAGGGATGCAGTAGGGGAGGAGCCTACCCTCTAAAGCTTTAGGATAGGTGCCTGGCTCCTTCGGACCCTCCTACATCCCAGTGTTGAGCTGTGTCACCAGGACCATATCAGAGAAAGGGATTCGAACGGTAAGTTCTTACAAAAATCCCTTTATATATTCACATTACATGTTGGTTGGTGCTGGGTGTCTATGTAATAGGGTTTAATCAATGTCTCTTATAAGTTTTTTGTTTTACACTACAAAACAACAAACAAAGCAGACCTTGTTATAGGAACTGTTGGTGTATTCTAGACATTGGGTTAATGTGCCAGGTACTGCTGCTGCATGCTGAGAGAATGTATACACACGGATGACCAGCAGTGGGGATGGCTGTGTCAGAATACGGATGCAGGAATCCTGATAAAGGGAATCCCAACAGGGGTTTGGCAAGCATGCTCTCCTTCCCTTGGCCCTCCGGTACTTATGTAGTATCTGGGTGTCCGATTTTTTGATTGTATGTCTTAAGTTAAGGCATACAATCAGATGTGATGCGATATCGCATCGCATGCGACCATCGGATGCGATGCGATGACCTGATTTTTCCATAGGAATCAATGTTAAAATGGACTGAGTCCATTTTAACATGGAATTCAATGGGAAAAAGGGGTCCTTTTCATACCCCTACTATCCAAGTGGGCATGGAGTTGGATATAAACCTGTGGCGAGCGTAGCGAGCCACCGAGCCCGAAGCGTGGCGAGCGGACGGTATTCTGTGTCCCCTCGCGGGGCTCGCTACGCTCGCCACGCTTCGGGCTCGGTGGCTCGCTACGCTCGCCACAGGTTTATATCCAACTCCATGCCCACTTGGATAGTAGGGGTATGAAAAGGACCCCTTTTTCCCATTGAATTCCATGTTAAAATGGACTCAGTCCATTTTAACATTGATTCCTATGGAAAAATCGGGTCATCGCATCGCATCACATCCGATGGTCGCATGCGATGCGATGTGCCCGATCCGACCCGATTTCTTAATCGGGCGCCCTACATAAGTACCGGCCCTCCTCTAACCTTCGCAACACCAGCATTCGGTTGACTGTCAAAAGGTCAACGTGAGTTTTTCATGTTTTATTGTCTTGAGTGTCAACAAAGTCCCTGCCAAAGTGTACCGCATGTGCTCGCAGGGCCAAGTAATTATCACTCCAATAATATAGAGATAGATAGAATCCTTAAGGTGGCACTCACAGGCAACCTAAACAGCAAAAGTCCATAATCAAGTGAAGAGTCGGTGACCTCCGATAAGTAGGTCAGGTGGACTCTGCTACAATATATTACTAGATGGAGGCACTCAAATAATCTGACACCAGATGCAGATGTGAGCTTGACACAGACACCAAAAAAAGTGTAAAATGTATAGCAAACTCTTCCTGTGTCGACCACTTCCATGTCAACCTATTGCTTGTGTCGATCTCTTCACAGTGTATGGCCACCTATAAAAGTCTTTCCCGGTGATTCTATGACCTTGTGCGACACAGTCTATACTCCTGAACAGTTTCTTCGGAGTTCGTTACAGTTCAATAGCAATAATCAAGATCTGGGAATGCCGCTTACCTTGTAACTGAGAGTAAGCGCCCACAAGATACGTTCCTTGTAGGAGCACAATATTTCTCCCTCCTCCAGTCTCCCTGGATGACCAGATGCTTTTGGGGGGAATCAGAACTGTTTACATTAACAGGTATGATTGTCAGGGCCACGATGGGGATGGAAGAGTATTTTTAGATTCAGACAGGGATCAAGTCTTTAACAGTGTTAAGTCCATCTGCCATATGGTAGAGAAGCAGGGAGAGGTAGGGAGAAAGGTGGGGAGGAGAGAGATTGGGATTCCTAACAACTAAGCCTACAGTGCATGGGAGGCTGGTTATTGGTTTATAACCACACATAGGGAGTGTGACAATTGTGTAATAACTTTAGGAGGTTTTTGGCAGAGTATGTGCAAGGGGGAGATAATAGACCAGAGAAGAGAGGGAAAGGGGGGGGGGGGGGGGGTGTAAGGGTGACGAGTAAGTGGGTTGAAGTGGTGACATAGTACCAAAGGGTGTCCTCTCCTGAATGAATAGAGAGTGGAAGAAGAAAAGAGGTACAGTCTGCAGCAAACCAGACATTAAAAAACACTACCCCTTTAGCACTGAGCTGACAACCTAGGATATTGCCATGGCGAGTTGCTGCAATCCGACTTGATGTTAAACGGTCGACCATTCACAGCCATTATTCCCGATACGACCTAGGTTGGCTGCTTTGTGAAAGGAATACCTGGGTCATACATGAAATAGGCTATGCTTAAATCATTGCTGATTGGCAGGCTAAGAAGCGTTAGAAGATGATGTCACCTCTATGCATCTTGTGTGAATGGAGTAGACCGGGGCCATCTATTAGTGTGAAAGGGGTAAGTATATCTGAAGCCCTGGCACCCTGGAGTTGTATTGTGTGAAGGGTATAACAGAGCTATATGAACCTAAGAAAAGCTAACTAGGCATCAATTAAACAACCATATCAGTAATATAGGATCATTGTCCTGTTATGGGAAAATATGGATCTATAATACATAACACCAGTCAAAACAGGCGGAGTCTAAAGGTCCATACACACTGGGCGACTATGCCCAGCGTGTATGGACAGCGATGACCGCTGTCATCGCTGCGGGGAAAGCCGCTCAGTGCACCATTACACCATCCGTACTGCCTACATGCCATGTTACCCCGATAATAAGTCCTACCATTCTGCAGAACAGTCTAAAATGAACCCCACTCTGAAAAGAAGACCTAGCTAAACCACCATTTTGCCCCGTCCCTGCGCTACACTACAATGCTCCCAGCTCCGCCTCACCCATCCCACCCACCCTGCCACCCCCATGAAATGGATGCCGCTGTTAAAGACTTAAAAGTGGCATCCAATCAGTTGCAGCATCTCAGAGTGAGCGCGCACCCTCCCCTCATTTCCTGTGAATGACGACAATGTTAATTAAAATAAGACCTACCCTGAAAATAAGCAACGAAAAATGTAGGTGCTGATTGTTTATCACTTTCCACTATATTACTTTTTAAAGCTTGATACATCTGGCCCTATGTGAGTAGAAAATCCATAATCCCTCTAAACTGCACATACCTTCCCAACAGGCAGCTGTCACTCATCCATCATCGCTGGCATACTGGTAAAACCAGCCGACGAGGGACCTCGCTAGCGATTAATGCGCGAGCACGCATCCTTGCTAGTAGGCAATCTGTGGGGTATACACACTAGGCGATTTTCTGCTGAAAATCGCTCAAAACTCCTTTTTTGAACGATTTTCAGGTTAAAATCATCAAGTGTGTATAGGCCTTAAGTCTATCTATCTAGTAATTGTGCAAGACAGCACTCATCCTGTATAATAGGTGGCGGGGCATAGTCCAGAAGGAAATAACAACAGCACTTACCCAACCTCAGCAAAGGAAAGGAATGAACCAGCACTCACAGCTGGATGAAAAAAGGTGTTTGTATTACAGCATTGTAAAATACAGGTACTAGTGTTCCTTCTAGGAACTAACCAGGCCCACTGCCATCATGAAAGGGGGAGGGTCTGGCCCCGCCGAAGTCCCTACGCTGCCGGGGAAGTGCCGGGCATCGCCATCTACGACAATGCTGAGCTTTCTTATGCACACCAGCAAGGACAGTCAGCAGGTTCTTTTAGCGGGGTGCTGCTAGAGGGGCAGGGTGCATTTTGCCCTTTAAAAATCGCTTAAACAGCCTAGTGGGAACACTAGGTACATCATGGCTGCCCCAACAGCCGTTTCAATTGGAGTCCTTCCAGTCTTCATCAGGGGTGAAGACTGGAAGGACTCCAGTTGAAACGGCTGTTGGGGCAGCCATGATGTACCTGTATTTTACAATGCTGTAATCTCCAATACAAACACCTTTTTTTTTCATCTACCTGTAAGTGCTGGTTCATTCCATTTATAGATATAGATCTAATTATGTTGGTGATGCACCCACTTACTATAGGAGAGAAGCCCGGAGGCTTGGGACTAGATAGCTGAATTCTCTCTCTGAAGGCTATCCGTACATAGGGATCCATCCAATTCGGCACACTAGGAATAGTGCCGGGAAGGATCTCCGAGTTATTTGGTTCATTGCACTGTTCAGTCCAACTAGTGGATGTGTCTCAGGAATGAGCAAAAGAATAGTTCTGCGATACTGTTTTGTGCCCTAGTGCACAAACTGCATTATAGCAGGGCACTTAGGTAGGAGAATGCCAGTTCTTAAACATCCTGTTAAGTCGCGGGTACCGGCATTCTCTGACATAGCATCTGAATTGAATCAACCACATAACATATTTAAAATTCCGGATGGCTGCCATATTTAGTCCAGTTGTTGCTTCACAGGTTATAAACTATCAAATAGAAAAGAGTCATACAATAATATATCATGAAGGAAAATAAACTGGTACGAGATTGGCGCACTGTATACAATCAGCTATAGTGGTCCTATCATCCGTTTTTGCCTAGAATCCCTATCCGATGTTTTGGTAACTTTGTCAGAAACATCCATGTCCCTCCCTCTTCCTTCTTTTTTTTTTTTTTTCCCGAAAACACACTAAATTGACTATTTTTAGCATCCATTTTCTATGGCTGGGATTGAATAGGTCTGGACCCATATTTCTGACAATCGGAAAGATCAGCCAGGATTTAATATGCCCCATAGTAAATAAATAGCGTGGTCTGTCTGTATTAGTCTGAGATTCCCAGAAAGGTGTGTTATAGCGCTCAAGTGGCGGAATTCCGATGGTCAGTATACCGACAACGGAATCCCGACTGCCGATACTGACAGAGGGTGAGTGCATTAAAGCCCCTTGCTGCACTCGCCAAAGGTTCTATTCTCCCTCATGGGGTTCGTGGACCCCCTCGAGGGAGAATAGCCCCCGCAAGTCGGGATGTTGGTACTGACTGTCAGGAATCCCGACTGTTGGGGGGTCATCTAAATAGGTCGCCCAATAGGGTCACGTTGTTTGGCTGTTGATATGGGGATTGCATTCGCTTTGACAATCCAATCAAAGCGAATGCAATCTCAATATCAACAGCCAAACAACGTGACCCTATTGGGCGACCTATCCACCATAGTCGTAGCTAGAAATGGAATGCATGTAACGTCTTAATGTAATGTCGTCGTCCCCCTTACCCCTGTTTAATGCTGCACTGTAATCCACTAAAAAATCCTAGTGTGCGCAAGCATACATGGCCAATAAAGTTGATTCTATTCTATACTATCCAAAACACCCAGAAAGTTCGTGGTCATTTTAAGAGATTTTATTCTCTGAAAAATAGCATATACAGTGTAGTATTCATGTAATATTTTAGTATAATCATAATAGTATGCGAGAGCTTATTTATAGCGCATAAATATGGAATTACTGAACCAAGAAATCCTTTGGTCCCTTCTGGCTAACGTGGATACTGCTTTTGTACCAAAATAAGCAAGTGCCGATTGCAGTAATTGACCTTGAGAACGGGAAATGTAATCCTGACTAGCCTGTGTGCATGCATTGGCATTGCCCTAGCAGATTATCTACCCCCTGAGGAAGAATCAAAAAGCATAGGATTCATCAACTGGACACTGTTTCATTGCACTTAAATACTCTTGCTGGATATTGGGTCTAATTCAAGAGTCGGTTCTTAGATCGAGCAATTATCGAATGAGCACGCATGCGTACGGATCATAGCGGCATGCGCCAGGGTAGATATTAACAGAAGTTGCGCATAGATCGTAAATGCAATTTGGTCAGAGGTTGACTGACGGGAAACCGGAATTAGGTATTGGACATGCTGTGTTCAGGGAGTGTCTGAAAAAAATGCAGGCACGCCAAAGCGTTTTAGGGAGGGTCTGCATTGACCTCGATCTGCCTGTCTGTCGCTGATTACCACTAGGATCAGACTTACATTTGCACAGACTGGAAAAAAAAAACCTTTAGCTGTTTCATGTGGATAGCGATCAGCGATATTTTTGCAATTTTTTTAGATCGGGTGCAATATGACAGTTGAATCCAGCCGTATAATGCAGCTAAGGGACTTACAATTTCCTGGTTCCACCTTGTATAGCTCGACTCTTTCAAGGTCATCACCTTAAGCTTTAATAACACATGTTACTTTATAAGAAAACATAAATACATACATATTACACCATGTATTATATACTGCTCGTTTCTGTATTCACAGAAAATAGGCCTATTAAAAAGATTGTCTGGTTGCAAAGTAGGAACTCCAGGAGTAATACAGATAAGCTTCTTAGTTAATTTATTTGGCATTTAGCTAATTGTTGTAGTTGTATACAGTCCACTAATCCTATACTAATGTATATCACCACTGGTTATCTCTAATATTTACTTTGTGCATATTTAATAAGAAGCAATGCCTAAAATATATGAAACCGTGGTGATTGAAGCTTTTTATACTATCATTGTACAGAAAATCAAGGGCAAATATTCCCTTTATAATATACTGGGAGTCTGTTGCATAACATTGTAGATGTTTCTTTGTATGCCGTTCTGGTACTTTTAAGGTGCCCACACACTAGAACGATTTTTGGGCCGATTTTCGATAAATCGGCCAATATATCGGCCGATATTTACCGATAATCGGTCGAAAATCGGCCGATGCTCGCTCCCGTGGATCTTTTGCTAAATCTTCTGATCTTACGTGCTGCACAAAAGATCAGAAGATTTAACAAAAGATCCATAGGAACGCACACGGGATCTTAAGAAAAAACTTTGGTAAAGATGTGCGCTTGCCTAAAATCTTTTGTCCAGATCGGACAAAAGATTTGAAGGCTAATTTATGCGCACATCTTAAGATCGCAGATCTTTCTAGTGTGTGGGCACCTTTTAGTCTCATTTTATTTATATCTTTATAAACTTTACTTAAACCGTCAACATGGCACATGAGATGACAATATTTCATGAGATTAATATGCTTATTTTGGGCCAAATGTAAAAGGGTGTGTTTAAAAAAAAAAAAAGGTCATCAGGGTGCTCGTACAATTAAAAAAACACTTACATTTCCTCCCTGTATTTCTGGAACCAGGATTGGCTCAAAGAGCCTGGGACTGATGTATGCTCGAGAAGGGGAACCCCACACTGTTTTTTTTTCTTTTTTGTAACTTTTAAAAAGTCAATCTTTCTGGTTTGTGCTAAAACAAATCGCACTGTCTCACATTCTGCCCTTTGTGTTAACAATTGGGATGCTACACGTGCCATGCACCGTATTATGGGGTTTATTTAGATGTGATAGCAGCCCTACGATTCTGCAAGGTGGCTGAGTATCGAATGACTGTATGGATTGATAAGTACATTTGTGAGGCCATTCAGCCTCTTTTCTGATCGCAAGCCTTTTGCATGTTGGTTGACAGGAAAATGCCATTTGTGGGTGTCTCGGATGTTTTCTGAAAGTGTAAGGAAAAACCTAGGCATGCCCAAGTGTTTTCTGGTAGGGTGTGTGACGTCCGCTATGGCCTCGATCAGCCTGTTTCTATTGCACAGGCAGAGAAGGTTTTGTATTATGCACAGACTTGGAAAATCATTTGCTAGTAAGTTGCAAATGGATTTGGAGCTAGACACCTATCAGTGTGTTTTCACAAGCCATTCACAGATTTGCACGCGGCGGCTGTCTGAACACAGAGCTCTGATAAATCACTGCACTGTGATCAGGTCTGAATAAGCCTATATCATCAATGTACATGGTGTCCCAACAGCTCTGACTAGTGATGTGTGGCTGCTTGCACCAAATAATATGTCTATATGGGGTCAATTAAATTTAGCACGATATGATTAGAACCGGAAAGAAGGTCCCGGAGCCATTCAGTTGAGTGCGCTCTTATGCCTGACCAGAGGATTTCGTTTGGCACCTCTTGGACTAAACTTGTGCCGCAATGCTGGTTTCTGCCTTTAGCGCAGCACTCGCAACTAAACACCCAGCTTGAGTCTCAGGAACCGGCATTCTCCGACATAACAGCGCAATTAATTGAATTCCTCTGGGAGCTTCCTCGCGGTGCTCTCTGTATTGTGCTGATTCAAATTGACATGGGTGTTACAACTTGTAATAACTGTTGCTTTTTTGTCCTCTTTTCTTTGCCAATTTTGATAGCTTTAATAATGTGTATATGTATCTTCTTTTTCACAGCCATGGATTTCCCAGACCACAGCCGTCGCATACTGCGCAGCCTTAGAGACCAGCAGTCCCAGGGTTTCCTTTGTGATTGCCAAGTGTCTGTGGGCACTGCCAGGTTCCTGGCTCACCGCTCCATCCTGGCCTCATGCAGCCCCTTTTTCAACATGTCATGTAGGGAGAGACCTGACACACAAGAGTTCACACTTAACAACCAAATTGTCACAGCTCCAGCCTTCTCTTTACTCCTTAATTTTATGTACTGTGGTCGACTCGGTTTTCAGGAGGCACCAACTGAGGATGTGTTGGCAGCTGCTAGCTATCTGCATATGGATGAAGTTGTGAGGGTTTGCAAGAAAAGGCTCCAAGGCCGAGCACCAGCTGAGGCCGACAGCACTCGCAGAGAGGAAGAAGGTGGAACGGTCTGCTTGGGGACAGAAAATGATGGCGGAGACCGGGAGCCTGAGGATTTAGAGGGAGGGCAGGTGTCTGCAAAAAGCATGAAATATGAAGGGCAGGAAACAGCAGGGAATGGACAGAGAGCAGTCGGGAGTGCTATGTACCATTCACAAGAAGCAGCCGGTAGCAGTAGTCATCAGAGGAAAGAGACTGCAGGCGGTGGGCAGAAATTGCTTGGAGGTATAAAGTGTCAGGGACTTGAAGGATCAGTGAGTGTGCAAAGAGTAGCAGGAGGATCTAGGTTTCAGCTGAAAAGCTTGGCAGAGAGTGGGCAGAGTCTAGCAGGCAGTTCTAGGTTTGAATCGCAAGAAAGCGCTGGCAGTAGTGAAGTGGTCACCGGTAGTTTGAAGTGTCAGGGGCAACAGGCATCGGTGAGTAGTCAGGAGGTTGACGGCAGCTCTAGTTTTGAGGTACAGGAGAGCGAGGAGAGTGAAGAGATTGCAGAGGTTGTAGTGTGTCCCATGCATGAAGCAGTAGAAAGTACACTTGCACCAACTGCTCAGAGATTCTCCTCACAGAGTCAAGATAGTAATCCTGGTGTGCAGGGCAGTCTTTCAAGAAATTCCCAGAAGAGACCAGAACCAGCAGGTAGCACACAGGGTACTCATGTAGGCTCCAGATATTCCCATCAGGCTCAAGACATTCCTGGCATCAGTAACCAATCATTGCCTCCCTCTAGATACTCTTTGCAACCACAAGATGAAGCTGGTACATCTTTGGCGATGACCGGAACCTCCAGATTCTCTCTGCAAACTCAGGAGCCCACTGGCAGCATTTTGACTGGGCAAGGCACTCAAAGATACTCCTTACAGAGTCCAGAATTGGCAGGCAACACCCTAGCACAGCCAGGCACATCCAGATATTCCCTACAGCAGCCCGCAGGCAGCATTCAAGGAGGGCCGTCTCGCTCCAGATACAGTTTACAAATGCAGGAGCCCACAGGTAGCATGGCTGCACCACCTGGCCCTTCCAGATTCTTTGTGCAAAACTCTGAGTCTGCAAGTAATGCACTGGGACTGCCAGGTACATTGAGGTACTCTCTTAACAGCCCTACATCTCCTGCTGCCAAGATGGAAGAAAGGGAATGCACCAAATCAGAGCTGACCGTCACCACCACAACTCAGCCAGGCATGGAAACCACAGCTGCCCCTAGTCCATGTAGCTCCACTGTTAGCGAGGGCCAACCAGGCTCTGGGGTAGCAGTGAAAATAGAGGCCATTGTAATATCAGACGAGGAGTGTGAAAAGGCAGTTGGGGCTTTTAAAAGGCATGGGTATGAAGAAGAAGATGAAGAATCTGGATATTTGCCTTACCACATGATTACTGTGCCAGGTGGGCACCACCCAAACTATGGAGGCTTATTACCAACTTCCATGCACCCAGAGGCAATGTACTTACAGGATTTTGAAGGACACCATGGTTTTCCTTTGTTTCCCGAAGACGTGCCCACTTGTAAGACCTGTGGAAAAACATTCTCCTGTTCCTACACTCTTCGCCGGCATGCTACAGTGCACACGCGGGAACGGCCCTATGAGTGCCGTTATTGTTTGCGCAGCTACACTCAAAGTGGAGACTTATACAGACACATCCGCAAGGCACACAGTCAACAGGAGCCAGGTGCCAAAAAACCAAAGGTGGACATGGAGCCCACACCCCCAAATTTGCCTTAAATTATAGTGACGTACTTTGGGAGAAGAACCAATCAGAGCCGTGTCCTGTTTAGACATGGATGATTTCTATTCTCCCTTTTATCCCACGGATTTCTTCTTAATGGTTTTAATTTATTCAACAGTCATGTTTTTTTGTAATAGAACAATTGCTCAAACTCTTGCAGTAATCTCGGCAGCAAAAAGAAAAGCTTCCCAACCGCTACTGCTGTCACTGGTCAATTTAAAGACTTCTGAGACAAAACATAACCCTGTGCAAGGGGATAACATGCACACTGATTAGTGCTCCGATATCCTTCTGATGGATCAGAAATGTATCACTTAGGTACCATGATCCTGTATCATTAAACAGTGTCTCTTAATGATCAACTCTGAATGTGTGAGATGTTTCAGAAATAATTGCTTGTCTAGGATCAAATATATAAACCGTGTTCATTCTTGCACCCTGCACCTGTCACAAACCATGCAGGTCCTTCCTACCTGGGGTGTCACTCTCTGCTCTGGTGCATCCAGCACAGTAAGCTCTGTATCTCTATATTGTGATACAGACCAGTGTATTCTAGAAGCACCAGAGCAGATGGCAACACAGGCTGGAAAGAGGAACCGTAATTGTTGTGACCAGTGCAGGGTGCTATAATAAACACTATATATACTGTATGATTAAAGGAAATAAACACTTGGTCCATTTTGACTGGTTAAGCAATTTGTGGAGTAAGTAGTCACATACTTGAAAGTCGTGTTGTGACTTGTTGTCTTGCTAAAGAGCAGGGGAGGTTAAACCTGTCTTCAAGATCTACCAACAGTTCATGTATCTCAGACAACCTGCGGATCTGTAGTAGGAATAAATGCAGCAGGTTTGAAAATGTGACCGTAAAAATACACTATGCGATAGTATAAATACACTATGGGCCGATTTCATCACTTCAGGCTGATCAGTGGAAATCTGCCCAATATTGCATGTGTGGGACATCCGATCCGATGCGCGGTCCCCTGCGCATCGGACCAGATCAGGAGGTCGGACGTTCAGCATGTAAGATTATGTCCAACCTCCCTATTTGCTCATGCCTGACCGGGGAGCAGTGGGTTAAGCGGCTGGTGCTGTGCACTGCCCTAGCAGGTGGTGTGGGGCGGGCAGTGGGTGCAGAGTGCTGTGCTAGCGGGCGGTGAGGAGCAGTGGGGCGGGTGCTGCGCTAGCGGGCGGTGATCAGATCATCAGCGGGACTGGCAGCGACGGGTATTAGTGTTAAAATAACCTGTCAAATGACTGGCTGTTCTCTGATTTGCTGAGAGCTTTCTCAGCCAATTAGCGGCTGGCCGGAAGGGAGGAAGCAGAGGAAGTGCTCTCTCTCGGCCATAGGCTGGACATGTGTTTTTTTTATTCTAATACCTGCCGCTGCCCGTCCCGCTGATGATCTTATCGCCACCCGCTAGTGCCACATTCAGCACCCACCGCCTGCCCCACTGCTCCTCACCGTCGCTAGTGCATCGCTTAGCAACTGCCGTCCACCCCACTGCTCCTCACAGCCCGCTGCAGCTCCCCACTTTTACATGTGATAAATCGCATTTATCACATGTGAAAAATGGCACATCAAGTGCCAAATCGTATGTGAGCCTCCCGGGGAGCTGCCGGGCGGCTCGCCGGAGAATTGGGTCCGACTTGTCCTTAGGCCTAATCTATGGAGTCTTTTAGTAATGACTACAGCTGTGCACCAGCTAGGTGATTTAGAAAATGTGGACCGTTGGTAGATCTCTAGGACAGGTTTGGCCACCCCTGCTCTTGAGTGACTATTTGATAACTATACTAAATGGTTATCACAACCTGTATTGATTATCAATACCAATTGGTCTGAGCTAATGTTACACAAAGTATCCTGAAAACACAACCTAACTTCTTGTGCGTTTTAATGTGTGCAGTGATGCATAATTTTTTTAATGTTGAAATGATTTACTTTATTCACTATTAAGCAATAAATTATAGCTGTAGAACACTGTACATTTTGTACTACATCGCATCGCAACTAGTTCAAATCGCATGCAATAAGTTAAACCAGCGTGCAATATAAACTAGATGCTATGCCATCTGGTACAAAAAGTACTGCATGCACATACCTTTTTATTTATTGTTTTATTTACAGTTTCTTATATAGCGCAGTATATTCCATTGCTCTTTACAATTGGAAACAACAGTGATTAAACAAACTGGGTAGATACAAACCAACATGGAGGTAGGAGGGTCCTGAATATGATAAGCTAGCCTGAAGAGGTGAGTTTTCAGGGAACGCTAGAAATGTTGGAGACTAGAGGAGAGTCTTAGTGTGCATGGAAGGGCATTCCATAGGGCTATTTCACACTGTGTGGGTGCCGCTGGACAGGAAAATACTGCACGGCTTAAAAGCCGTGCTGTCCCTGCAGTGTGTAATGGACTGCTATTTGTCCATTCAAACGGGACGGTCAGGGCACGGCCGCCGGATCTTACCACTGCAGTGGGCAGCTGCCATGCCGTCCCGTCCTGCCTGTTCAGTGTGGTGTGAGGCAATGGGCGCCTTCGTACACCACGGTAACTGCCGGATAATAAAGCCCCCCCATGTGACGAGAGGGGCGGGCGTACAGGAAGTTAGACTGGACATGCCAGTCAAATTGTTTCTAAAAACCGGACAAACTTTGTCTGGCATTACCCATAGGGCTATTTCACATGCTCCGGCTCCTGCCAGGCGGCGAAGAAGCCGTGCCGCACACTGTAGTTAATAATGGACACAATTGTGTCCATTCACACGGGACGGCCACGGCCCGGTTGCTGCCGGATCCCACCAATGGAAGGGAAGGCTGCCGGGCTGTGGCCATCCCCACCATTCTAAACTCCTGAGTGCCTCACAGCTTCTTGGCCATGCCGGGTTTCGCCGCCCAGCAGGAGCCGGAGCTCGGGAAGTAGCCCGTACGGTGGGGGCTGACCAACAAAAATCCTGCAAGTGTTAATGGGAGCGAGTAACTTATAAGCAAAGAGCTATAAGTCTGTGTAGTCAGAGTAGTGGCTTTGTATGTAAGTAGAAGTATTTTATATTGAATGCGGTAATATACAGGCAACCAATGGAGGGTCTAGCAGAGCGGATCAGCACAGACGATGAACGTCTAGCCAGGAAGATCAGCCTTGCAGCTGTATTCAAAATAGATTGAAGTGGTGGGAGTCTTTTCTTAGGAAGACCGGTAAGGAGGCCATTGCAATAATCAATGCGAGATATGATGAGTGCATGGATAAGAGTTTTTGCAGTGTCTTGTGTAAAGTACAGACGAATTTTGGATATGTTTTTTAGATGCATGTAACATGATTTAGAGACAGATTGAATGTGAGGAATAAAGGACAGTTCAGAGTGGAGAATGACCCCTAGGCAGCGAGCTTGTGGAGTAGGAATAATTGTTGTATTCTCAACAGTGATGGAGATATCAGGTTAGTAACTTAGCTGGTGGGAACATAATTAATTCTGTTTTGGAAATGGGAGCGTGCATCGCAAGCCAAAAGAAACACGGTGTGACCAACCATCACACAGTGTCTGGGCACCTTTAGAACTGGGAGGGGTTTGTCCTGCTTAAAACCTATTTCAATGTAAAAACAAAGGCACCTAGTGTTTGTCCGCTTCATGCATAAAAAATGCATGTGCGCAGCTTGCATGTTTTTTTTTCTAGGAATAACTTGTTTTTTATTAATTTCTGTTAACTATGCATGAACATCTGTGGAGGAGGGGGGATTCAATTAGCTGTAGTAATTTACCACCACCTAATCGATCCCCCAGTACTAATCAATTAGCCCTGAAGGCATTCCACTGAGCTTAAGGGCCCCTGAGAGTGGAAAAAAAAACCACATAGACATCACTGACTGTCCATTCATTTCTATGTGGGCCCGCTGCTGTCCGGCTTCCCCTACGCTACCCGGTCTCTGGTACGCAACGCGTCGTTCACCACCCAGCCCACTGCCTCCCCTGCCCGGCTTTCTGCTTGCGGCGATCACTGCCCAGGTCAGGGCGCCCACTGCCTCTCCTGTCTGGCTCCTTGCTTCCTATACGCTGCGTCCCATGCCCGCCTCCAGGCTGCACATAAGATTTACCAAATTTTATGTGCAGCCCGTCCGACCTCCCGACCCGATGTGAACGGGACCGCGCAATGGGGTCGGATGGGACGTCTGCACATACGATTTGGCCCGATCCATCCAAATCCGGTGAAAGCGGGCTCAAATTGCAGAGTGTATGGGGGCCTTAACAGAGATGAGCAGACCCAAAAAGAAATCCCTGATAAATTGCCTGTTTTTCAGGTGCTTCTAATACATAGGCACTAGAAATGTATCCTGGATTCTATGTTTCACACCTGAAAACAGTAAGTTTACCATGCAAAAAAGACATTGCTTAAATTGAATAACCCCAGGCGTTAACGGGTTTATATCATCATAATAGTTCCTGCATTGTGCAAATCAAAGCATAGATTGATAGTTCTAAGACCTATTAAATACACTAGTGTCCATCCAAATAATGATAGACGTACTTAAGGATATTTTCCCGGTTGCCAATATTATCCAAGCTATATCCAGGGACTGACTTTTTCATCCAGCCTTATGGTGCTAATACACTTGTGCGATCGGATGCGATGCGCCATTGCAGTGCGAATTCCCATAGCATCCGATTGCATCTTAAGTGCTTTTTTCCAGCACCCGATGTCTCATGCCACCTGTCGCATGCCATTGGGTGCTGAAAGAGTGCTGGCGGGTGTAGTGGTGTGAGCAGCAGGAGGGCTGGTGGGTGGCAGAATTTGGGGGGAAAAAAACATTTCAAAACACTGGGCGACTGAGAGAGCTTAGCCAATTAAAGGCCTCACATTCAGGCGGCCGCTGATTGGCTAAGAGATCAGGGGCCACTCAGTCTTTTTAAATGTTTTTTCAAACTCTGCCACCTGTCACTGACTACCAGTACCCGTTCAGCTACACTGCCATCAGTAATCACACATGCAAAACCACAGGCAATCATACATGCAATGCAATAATTATGTGGAGCACATAATATTTATCATCGTGACATTTGACCTGCGGCCCACGTATCGCATTGGGTGACACATGTGATATGTTGTGTCGATTTATCAAAATTTCCTTGATCGCATGCCATATCTCACATGTGTATGGGCACCAATAAGTCACTTGGCTGTATGAAAGGGTGTATTTTCATTTGGACAGAAAGGTCTGATTGGTTAGTCAATTCTAATGGAGTTGATGGTGTACTAATTGCAGCCTGGTGCTACATGGAGAAGGTAAGCAGTGTGAGCTGTCACAGTATAACCTATAATAATTAACAGGTCTATTGTTTTCTAACAAATGCTAACCAACAGAGAAATGCCTGGTTTCTCAGCTGTATTGCTTAGTTTCTTAAATGTGTGCTGAGACCATAGTGTGCAAGAGGGCTGATGACTTTGACTTTTTAAGCTCTTTTGTGTCTTATTTTTAGAAACAGAGACATCTGTCAGTTGGTTTATATCTACTTACATGCACCTGAAGGGGAAATAATCAGTACAGTTATAGTTTCCTGCTTCCTCCAATGATGCACCTGTGGCTTTTTCTCCTCATCAGACTGCTGGACACACTCTGGTTGAGTAAAAAAAGAAAAGGGCGGAAACAAACAAAATACCTTTTTAAGTATGTAGTGGCAATAACCTGCTTATAATGCCATGTAACGGTCGGTATCAAAAGGTGGCATCTTAAGATGGCTACATACATGTACAATCCCTTGCTGATTGGGTTAATGCTCCCGTTAGACTAATTCAGCATGGATCGCTGCGTTAAGAAAAAGCAGTTGCCACCCAGAAAAAAGAAGATAAAACAAAACCCTTTGCAGAAATTTCGAATGCATCACACAACCCGATGCTGCACCATCCGCTCGCAAAACAACGGATCAGCAGAATACTTTCCATCTGTGCCAGTCAAAGGTTTTCACAATTCTAGTGGTAACTGAAAAATGCACGTCTGTGGTTTGACAAACGCACCCACAAAACGTCATGTTTCTTCCCCTTAAACCCTGGCTTCCTGTCAATGAAAAATGCAATTGCTTTGAAGCAGAATGTGTTTGCAAATTGCACATGTGCAATGTAAGTGTTGCGCAAGAGCTGTCATTCGATAATTGAAAATAGCATTTTCTCAACTTAGTGATCCATGCTGAATTAGCAGAGCAGTGTGTCCTGCTGCTGACCACCTTACACACACACACACACACAAAATATTGTGAATTGTATATATGTGTGTTGCTAATATGGGATCGGGGGGAGTCAGCCTAACCACTATTAAACTACACCTGATGCAATCCCACCTGTGGCAGGAGCATTATAAGCCATTTAACTTCATATCTAACACTCCTGCATCAACACTGAGTATACACCTAATACAATAAACCGTTCTCATGATTTCGGGTTGATGGACTGACTATTGTACCAGTGTGTACACCCAGCTTCACTTCCATATTATATGTGTTTGTCAGCAGCAGGTCAAGCCAGGGACCTACTGCACGGCAGATCAAGAGTGTTAACCGCTTGGGCAGCCCGGGCGGTGCCTCACAGCACTGAGGTCATATGTTTGATTCCCACCATGGACCTAACTGTGTGGAGTTTGTATATTCTCCCCATGTAAAATCGGTTTACTCCGGGTAATATTCTGGTATGTTAATAGGTTCCCAACAAAAATGAACCCCAGAATTAATGTGTTTGCGTGTACATGTGGTAGAGAATATAGATCGTAAGCTCCACTGAGGCAGGGACTGATGTGAATGTTGCGGAATATGTGCGCTATATAAGAAACTGGTAACAGATAATAGGCAGATGTTTGCTACCTGCCCATGTTGCATCACATGCACTTCCCCGCCCTGTTATGTACACAGCTTCTAGATTAGGAGAGAGTCTAGAACTGCAGAGCGGAACTCCCCAGGCACACTGCAGTGACCCCGCTGTCTCTGACCACTAACACCACCTCTCTGCACCTGTTACATCTGCCTCACCTGCAGGGACATGGTTTTGTTCATTTGCAAACCAAATGTGCCCTCCAATCAGGTCTGAATTAGGCCCTATGCCCGAAAATGCTGTGCAACCGTCATTCTGGAGCACGTGCTCTGGGGATCACTGTGGGGCGGAGAACTTAGGGGCCGATTTAGACCCATACCTTATGGGTCGAATTCGGCCCAATCCTCCATGGTCAGGGTTTGTGCACTCGCCGGGCCATTCGCTAAAGGCGGGAAAGGGGGGGGGGGGGGTGCCCAGTGTTTATTCAGGCATGGTGATGTCTGCTTGTGGAGGGTGGCTGATGTCACATGACGTCAGTCCCGCCCTGAATTTGCCAATCTGTGGGCATTATAAGTCGGTCTAAACTGACTTTCATTAGCGAGCGGCAGAAAAATTATTAGATGGTAAACGACCATCGAATGATTTTTCAGCCATGCGGTCACATGTGAGGGGATGTGTAAACGTACACATCCTCTCGCATGGTATTGAGGGGACTTGCACGGCTGGGGGAGTGTTCGGGGGGGCAGCGTAGTGAACAGGTCTGAATCAGGCCCTTGGTTCCTCCCCAAGCACAATATGGCCGGTCTCTGCAAGCATGTTCTGTATTTCAGGGAGATGGGGGGGGGGGGGGATTTATAACTAGTGGTGGACTGATTAAATAATGCAGAAGTGGCAGGATCTTGTTTGGTCAGATGCGGTTTTCGATTAAGCCATGTCCTTGGCAGAAGTTTAAATACAAATATTGTAAGTAAGGGCAGTACTTAGATTGGGGAGGTTACCCCTTGTCCTATGGCAAGGCTCTGCGCATGCTCCTCCTTGTGTCATTTCCTGCCTCAGAGAACCTGTTGGAAGAAGTAGCGTGCCTTGTATCTCCAAGCACAAAGCTTTGTTTTATCCCCTTCCCCAATTCTGATTGGTTGCCCATAGCAACATCCCATGTGAAATAGAACTCCCATCTTAGTCCATTTCTCCCAACATATCCGGTGTCTTCCAGATAATATGCACAATGAATTAAAGGAAATGTTTTTATGTGTGTTTGTCCTGCTTGCTGTATGATGCCCTGGGGACGGGCAGCTGGCCCCAAAAATGGTTGGTGTTATAATACAGATGTATTATGGATTTACTGCATCTACCTGTACGAGTGCCTCATTTCTTTGGATTCATCATATATAATACTAGCTGACCTGCCCGGCGTTGCCCAGAAAAACCTTGAAGGTTTTTTAATTCCAAAATTGCTGTAAAATTTTGTCTTGTGCTGTGCCAAAGGCACAAGATTGTGATTTGTCAAAACCTCCACCATAATGTTAGAATGTGTTTTGCAGGTGTGGTGGTGTTTGAAACACACCGCTCCTGACTCAATAGCTTGTAAGTGTTGATGAATTCCACATCCACTCCTGAGATTTAGCACCTATGATGCATTTTATTTTTTGTGTTTGTGTGTTTTGTACTGCTTTTGCATGTGTTGTAGTGTATGTGGGTGTGTGTTGTACTGTGAGTGGTGTGGTTGTGTTGTGTGTTTCTGTCCAATGTGTAAGTGTGTGAGGTCCGCTGTGTGTATGTGGTGTGATGTGTGTACAATGTGTTTGATGTGTGGTATATGTATATCTCAAATTAGTCCTAATTGTTGAAAGCTTTCACAATAATGTTAAGGTGCGTACACACTGTTCGATTCAGTTTTCAATTTGATTTGTATTGGATATGGACAATTCAACCTGAGCTGAAGTTTTTTTGGTACTTGATTCCCAGAACAGCGCCCATCGCGGGCATCGCATGCCATTATATTGGCATGCGATGCGACCGATGCGATGCTCGCGATTTTACATAGAAATGCATGGTAAAATGAAAATCGCGTTGGTCGCATCGACCCCAAATAGCCACCCTGAAGTGTGAAATGGCCCCCCCAATTGTTAACGCCACCCCACGATGAACGTCAACCCGAAGCGTGGCGAGTGGCGGCGGTACGCGTCCTCCAACCTTTTCATACCCCCACTATCCACGTCGGCGTGGAGCTGAGAATAGTGTGGCGAGCCACCAAGCCCGAAGCGTGGCGAGCGGATGCGGATACCTGTGAAGCCCGCGAGGGGACGCGTATAGCTGTGAAGGTATCCGCGTCCCCTCGCGGGGCTCGCTGCATTCGCCACACTTTCTATTCTCAATTCCACACCGACGTGGATAGTGGGGGTATGAAAAGGTCGGAGGACGCGTACCGCTGTGCTCGCCACGCTTCGGGTTGACGTTGATCGTGGGGGGGCCATTTCACACTTCAGGGCGGCTATTTGGGGTCTGTGGGCC
Organism: Crinia signifera; assembly: GCF_055691185.1. NCBI lineage: Eukaryota > Metazoa > Chordata > Amphibia > Anura > Myobatrachidae > Crinia > Crinia signifera. The sequence goes on from NC_139227.1 coordinate 69,669,067, forward strand.
ATTTAACATTGTTCCCTATGTAAAATCGCGGTAATCGCATCGCATGCAATTTTTTTGGGCCGCATGCGATGCAACCGACGCAATTTTTTTCCTTGCGATGCCTAAGATCAATATCGTGGGCGCCGTTCTAGGAAACAAGTACGTTTTTTTTCTACTATTTTCTATTTGGTTTTTCATTCGATGTGCATTCAATTTGCTAGATCAACACTGGCTTCAGGCAGGGGATGGACATTGAATCGAATGCTGCAGTGAACACAATAGATTTGCACGATCTACTATTAGATTTCCACTATATAGATTTGGCTGCCAAGATTATTTTTCTATTAGATTTACACTACACAGGAGTGTACATTGGGATCAAATCTGTATCGAATGTAAATAAACCATTCGATGCCCATTCAATTTTCTATTCACTTTTGCTTCTATAAGCAAAATCGAATAGAAAAATTGTGCATATCTCATCGTGTGTATGCTCTACTTAGAATGTGTTTGCGTTCATACTCAATGACAGCAATGAAAGCAGGTGTAGTGTTCCTTCGTCATCTGTTTCCCAGAGTGTCGATCTTTGCCAGATCATCAATCAAGGCAAATTGAACCTTGGTGGGTTTTTTTTACATTTCTAAGTGAAATTTCCCCAAAAAAGCTTCGGAGTGTCACGGTGCCTCCGCAATGCAACAGACACGCACACACACACTCTTCAACTTATTATATATATATATATATATATATATATATCTCTTATATATTTAGCCAGATCTGTCACTCAACCCCTGTGGAGAACGTTCCTGTGTAAAACAGTTTCACTTTCATGTGTCTGACGTTCCACCCCCTTGACATCACCTCCCCCCGCCCAGCCAGGGCTGCAGTACACGCCCACCATCCACCATTACTCCACAGCCACCATCCACCATTACTCCTGCACATCCCTACCCTCTGCCAGGACCCCCGCGACCCCCCTCCTGCGATTCGCGGGACCCCCCGCGACCCCCCCTCCCACGATTTGCGGGACCCCCCCCGCGACCCCCCCTCCCGCGATTCGCGGGACCCCCCCGCGACCCCCCCTCCCACGAATCGCGGGACCCCCGCCCCCCCCCCCCCCCGCGAATCGCGGGACCCCCGCGACCCCCCACCCGCGATTCGCGGGACCCCCGCGACCCCCCCTCCCGCGATTCGCGGAACCCCCGTGACCCCCCCTCCCGCGATTCGCAGGACCCCGCACCCCCCCTCCCGCGATTCGCGGGACCCCCGCTTTCCACCCTCCCGCGAGTCTCGGGACCCCCGCGACCCCCCCTCCCGTGATTCGCGGGACCCCCATGAACCCCCCCTCCCGCGATTCGCGGGACCCCCGCGACCACCCCGGTATCCGGACTATTGTTAGACAGCACTTACATTAACAGACATTACATCGACACCATTAGTTCGACAGCTCAATAGGTCGACATGGTTTTAGGTCGACATACCATTAGGTCGACATGTCATTATGTCGACAGCTCATTAGGTCGACAGCTCATTAGGTCGACAGCTCATTAGGTCGACATGTTTTTAGGTCGACACTGCCATTAGGTCGACAGTGTCTATGTCGACAGTCAAAAGGTCGACATGGGTTTTTTCACTGTTTATTGAGCCGACATGTGCCGACAGGCGGTATTTCATGCCCTACTATCCACTAGGGCGTGGTGGGAGAATAAAATAGTGTGCCGAGCGCAGCGAGGCACCGTGCCCGAAGCATAGCGAGCGGCTGCGGTACACTTCAAACTGTGTCCATGTCGACTGTGTCTACATTTCGGCCAAAAAACAGTGAAAAAACCCATGTCGACCTTTTGACTGTCGACATAGACTCTGTCGACCTAATGGCAGTGTCGACCTAAAAACATGTCGACCTAATGAGCTGTCGACATAATGACATGTCGACCTAATGGTATGTCGACCTAAAACCATGTCGACCTATTGAGCTGTCGAACTAATGGTGTCGATGTAATGGCTGTCGATGTAAGTGCTGTCTAATATCCGTCCCAGACCCGACCACCCCCTCCCGCGATTCGCTGGACCTCCGCGACCACCCCCTCCAGCGAAACGCGGGACCCCCGCGACCCTCCCGAAAATCGCGGGACCCCAGCGACCCCTCCCTCCCGCGAGCCCCCTCCCGCGATTCGCAGGACCCCTGCATCCTCCCCTCCCGCGATTCACGGGACCCCTGCGACCCCCCCTCCCGGCATTAAAAGGGCCCCCCACGACCCCCCCTCCCGCGATTCACGGCACCCCCCCCCTACTGTGATTTGCGACCCCCCTCCCGCAATTCGCGCCGCCCCCTCCCGCGATTCACGGAACCCCCCGTAGCGCCCCCCTCCCGCGATTTGCGGGCCCCCTCGGCACTTCTCGCGATTTGCGACCGCCCCCTAATTCACACATTCGGGGACCCCACCTCCCGCGATTCATGCCCCCCTCACGCAATTCACGGCACCCCCCTTCCTGCGATTCGCAACCCCCCACGACCCCCCCTCCCGCGATTCACGAAACCCCCCGTAGGGCCCCCTCGGCACCTCTCGCGATTTGCGACCGCCCCGTAATTCACACATTCGGGGACCCCCCCTCCCGCGATTCATGCCCCCCTCACGCAATTCACGGCACCCCCCATACCCCCCTTCCTGCGATTCGGAACCCCCCCACGACTCCCCCTCCCGCGATTCATGCCCCCTCCCGCGATTCACGGACCCCCGCACCACCCCCCTGCGCCCACCCTCCCTTGATTCACGTCCCCCTCATGTAATTCACGGCAACCCCCCACACCCCCCCTCCTGCGATTCGCAGCCCCCCCACCCTGCGATTCATGACCCCTCCTGTGATTCACGGACCCCCGCACCACCCCCCCTTGACTCACGGCACCCCACGCGCCCCTCCCGCAATTCACGGACCTCCGCAACCCCCCCTCCCGCAATTCACTAACCCCGACAACCCCCCTCCCGCAATTTGCGGACCCCCCTTCCCACGATTCAAGCCCCCCCGCGCCCCCGCCCACGATTTGCGGACCCCCCCCCCTCCCGCTAACCGCGGATCCCCACACACCACCCCCCCTCCCGCAATTTGCAGACCCCCCAGACCCCCTTCCGGCAATTCCACCCCCCAGCGGACCACCGTGGCCCCCGCTCCCGCATTTCACGTACCCCCGTGACAATGGGGGATCCTGTACCACCACAAGCAGGTACCGCCCCTAGGTGGGAAATCCGGCCCTGGCTGCCACACTGCAGGTTTCCCCACTGCCCTCTGCACCAGCGCCACAACTTTTTTCAATGTCTTGCCCACATACCACTATTATACAGCCTCCTGCTCTCATGCACGCTCACTCCCTCCCAGTGGGAGGAGACGCTCACCCACTGCCGGGAGCTGCATACTGTCCCCCACCCTCCTCCAGTTCTAGGGATGCCCATCGACCATCAATGATTTTTAAATAATCAATGGTTTATGGCCGATGTTGAATACTTTTGCCATCAATGTGGGAGGACACTGCCCTGCCTCCTGTTCTCCTGCCCCGTAACTTCCGCCAGTGGAGACCCGCTCACCCTGTGTTGCCCACATTCCCCTATCATGCTTTACCGCCCAGCCTCCTGCTCTCATGCACCCTAACTCCCACCCAGTCGGAGGAGACACTGACTCCTGTATTTCTGTGCTGCCACGCTGGACCCTCACCCACTGGCAGAAGCTGCACAGTGTCCACCACCCTCTTTAGTCCCCCGTATGCCCACACACCCCTATCACTACCCAGCTTCCTGCTCTCCTGAACCGTAACTTCCACCACTGGGTAATCGCTGACGCTGTGTTGCCCACATACCCCTATCATGCCTCATATCCCAGCCTCCTGCTCTCATGCACCCTAACTCCCACCCAGTAGGAGGAGACACTGACTCAGGGCCACCGTCCGGTACTCCTGTGCTGCCACGCTGGACCCTCACCCACTGCCAGAAGCTGCAATACAGGGCATCTTTCATACAATTCTAACCATATTTCTCACAATACAAATGTTCACAAATTAAGGGGCGTAGCCCCTTACGCCGGTGTGAAGAGCGCCCGTAGGGCGCGATGAATCACCTAGTATATATATATATATATATATTTGACCAATAAAGGACCTTTTATCTAAGCCTGAGTGAGTGCCGCTTTCGTTGGAGTACTGTTTGGAATATCACTTTTTGCTGATTATTCGAGGAAGGCACCCCAGCATTTGTGATTCTGTGCTTCATTTGCACTCAGTTTGCCACGAGTGCTGGACCCTCCTGTCTCTATGGGCCTTATTCTAATCGGTGCGGCCCGATCAGAATATGCGGCCGCGACCGTGCAGGCGAATCCCCGCCTTCCATACGGATCGCCACCTGCCGTCCGTACGCGGATATGTGGCGATCCGCATGAAATTGGACAGGGATACGCCTCCTCCGTCTTGGGAGCAGCCCCTGCATTCGATGGTCGCCGAACATCGAATGCAGGGCCGCACGCTCCACCAGGTCCCGCCACACAAGACCACACGGACACTTGTCCGTGTGAAATCATGTATGGGGGCGGGCAGCTGACATCCGGCGATGTCAGATGCCCGCCCCGTACCCACGCGTCACGGCCTCATTACCATGCATACGCCCCGCGTTTGCATGGGAACGCCCATGAAACGCGGGGCGTATGCATAGGGTAATGAGGCTAAGTAGCCCCTCACGCCCCTCTACGCCCCCTGTGCGGCGTATAAAGAATCAGTGCGGCGAAATCGCCTGCACATGCGCAGAGTGACCTCTGCACATGCGCAGACGATCAACATCGGCGGTCCGTCCGCATGCGGGAATATCCGCACCGATCAGAATAAGGCCCAATATACTGTGTGTGTGTATACTGTATATATATGAAAAAAACTTTCCACAGGTGGGTATTTTAATAACCAGTTTTACAGGTACAAACATGAGTACTAGTACAGTGAATAATCTTACATTTACAGTCCTTTTATTATTGCGAAACATTAGACACTTTATGCAAAGAACAAAACAAGCAATATGTAAACTATAATAATATAAAATCTAAATTTACAGAGGATGAAAGCAGAAAATCAAACACCTTTACATTGTGAAATGTTGTAGAAAAAAAGCTTCAGCGGTGTGTCACACAAAGGTTTGTCTGCTATTTTGGAGGGATATGATGAGTTTATATTGGGGGGGGGGGGGGGGGTCGGGGGGGGGATGTGATATGTTTGCCTAAATAAAAGGTTGTCAAAAGTGGGCAAACTTTTAATAAGTTCTGTCATTCCAATGTAAGATCCGTGTATGTGTTGTAGTCTATAGCAATAGTCTTATCTCATTTTATTCTCTACTGAAAAGGCTGCAGAAAGGATCTGATATGTGGATAGCACCTTATCATGTTCTTTGTTTTATTGGACCTTTTTAGATTCCAAAAAGTCTCATTCTACAATACTACTGTTATTATCTCATTGCCTAGCAGACGTGTCCAAACTATGGCCCTCCAGCTGTTGCAAAACTACAAGCCCCATCACGCCTTGCCACAGTTTTGCTATTTGGGAATGCTGAAACTATGGCAAAGCATGCTGGGATGTGCAGTTTCACAACAGCAGGATGACCACAGTTTGGACATGCCTGGCCTAAAGTAAACCGTAAAGGAACTTGATGTAATGTGGCCGTATTCATTCTCCCACAGCATCTGTTACCCTGGGTTATAGCACAACTGATGGTCTTTTAAAGAAATTCCCCATTCTATATCCAGATGTGTTTTTCTTAAAATAAGTGTGATGTGACATTTATATATAGTCTGCACTGTAAAAGATATTAGTAAAACACACAGATTTATACACTGCATCTAACTATTGTCACCCCTGTGTGATTTTTGTATCTTCTCTTCTAAATGTCTCTTCTCCTTGTTACCGTGGCACCAAGAATCACGTAGTCCTCCTGCTCAGCCAGAGCCCTGGTTGGCCCCACGTTTCTATACTGGAGCCTAGAACTGCTGATAAAACCTTACTTCACAATGTCCATTATTTGCAGGAATAACCTCTCAGCCAAACACTTCATGAGACATGTAAGTCATATACAGGAAGCCATCTTGGTCCCGGTGTGCAGTGTACACTTCCTGCATTGTTAGAGAGAGACTGGTCAGCTGCCGGTCACTGACCAGGACACACAGAGCGTGGGCTGGAGACAAGGAGAGTCTGCACCTGTACAGAAAGTGAGAACCATTAACACAAATGCACTGCTCTACCTGTATTCTGAGTGGTATTACTAAGAATTGGATAATTACAAGACACACAACACTAGCTTTAATAACTAATAAGCAAGGAAAAGGGAACGCCCATATAGAAAACCATGTAAATGATACTTGCCAACCCTCCTACAAAATCCAGGAGCCTCCTAAAGCTCAGGTGACTATACCAGATGCCTGGAAAAGAGGGCAAGTCTCCCGGATTCCTCCCCGTGACTACAGGTGTTGCCCGCTTTGTGAATTAAGGGGGTGATCTGAATGGCTTGATGACACATGGGCTTCTCCCCAGCTTTACAATACCTCTGACCATTATCATTGTATAGAGGGGGTGGGGCCATGATGCTGCAAACACCACATAATTCCTCCCTTCTAACGCTATGCGTAACCTCCTGCACTGCTGTTGGGGCAGATGGAAGGGTCCGAAACATGTACATTTGGCATGTTAATACTCTAAATTTGTCTAGATTGGTTGAGCTGCATGCGTAATCAGACAGTATTTACCCTACATGCAATTTTTTATATATATATTTTCCAAGGAATCCGCATTAAAATGCAAAAGGGGGGTGCTCCATAAGATGAAGAGGCATCATGGTATAGAGCAGGCATGTCCAACGTTGGCCCTCCAGATGTTGTGAAACTACACATCCCAGCATGCTCTGCCACATTTTTGCTATTAGAGAATGCTAAAACTATTGCAAAGCATGCTGGGATGTGTAGTTTCACAACATCTGGAGGGCCAACGTTGGACATGCCTGTTATAGAGGAAATGGAATGGGCACTCACCAAGGTCTAGGCAATCAAAACAGCATCTTTATTAGTATCAAGTTGACATACAGTACCATCCGACGTAACGACACGTTTCGGTCTACATGAGACCATCATCAGGAATAGTGCAACAGTGAACAAAACATCCAGCAGATAAACAACCTGACATCCATCCCTGGGGAAGGACACACTTCCCCAGGGATGGATGTCAGGTTGTTTATCTGCTGGATGTTTTGTCTCTCATGTAGACCTAAACGTGTTGTTACGTCGGATGGTATGTCAACTTGATACAAACAAAGATGCTGTTTTGATTACATAGACCAGGGCTGGGCAACACCGGCCCTCCAGATGTTAATAAACTACATATCCCAGGATGCTTTGCATTAGTTTTGCTATATGGCCATGCTGAAACTGATGCAAGGCATGCTGGGATGTGTAGTTCATCAACATCTGGAGGGCCGGTGTTGCCCAACCCTGGCCTAGGCCCATTCCATTTCCTCTATAGATAGATATACACACACACACACACACACACACACACACACACACACACCCCCCCCCATGAATAGTCAAAGGGCACAGATTTTTCTTTGTTTCCAACTCAAAACCAGCCAAAAACAGATATTGAATGTACATCTTGGTGGTCGCCTATGGATTGCAGCATTGTATGTAGGCCTCTTGCATTAATTTGCTGTGAAATATTGCACTTCTGCTCTGCACATGTAGTAATACACGCTTTTTGTTCATGATCAATCTTAGGGGTGCATTTTACTAAAGCTTCTAAAAATGAAAAATGTGGTGGTTGCCCATCTATCATTTCTCTATTGCATCCTTGAAAATGCTGGACAGAATTTGATTGTTTGCTTAATTTTTGGAAGCTTTAGTAAAGATCATACTTGCCGACTTCTTAAAACTGAGAGGGGGCGGGGTGAGGCTGACGTCACTAAGCCCCGCCCCATGACTGGCCGCTGCAACAATTTGCGGGTCCGTGGATGCTGGGAGGGGCTTTAACCTCCTTGTTGTCACATTACTCCCTCAATATGGACATTTTTTTCCTACACAATCTTATAGGATTAACAATCTGTTTGGCATCCACATTTTAGATTATTGGCTCGATGGTCACCCACATGTGAATTTTTTTATATATTGATAATGAACAATCAGATTGTCAGATGTCATTCCTTGTATACCGTATGCCAACATTCACTCCACCCACTTGCTGTCCATATTTTATCTACTACTTTCCCGCCCTTTCTGCTCACCTGATCATGTTTACAAACTGCCCCATCGTAGTTTCTGGGGGAACTAGGAATTTGATCTTCTGTAGTTGAGGCAGCAGCTTTTCCTGATTGCTTCTCTCTACTATAACCTGAAAAGAGAGAGAGAGAGACTGTTGACTGAAACGCGCTGTTGTCCAGTACCAGCTAATGAGATATGGTCACTAGGTTGACCTACATCAGGTCAACCACTAAAGGTCTACAGGGCTTAGGATGACACATAAAAATTGGCTATGGTCAGAAAGACAACACAAACTGTCGACCTTTTGACTGTCTACCTTCCCATCGTTGACCTAATGCTTGTGGCGACCTTAGCTCTGTTGGCCTTTAGTGGTCCACCTTCATAGTATCGACCGTATGACCCATACCCAAGCTAACAAGGGCTCTTAGCATGGCATACAGTACCTGTCTTTTCTGCATTGAAGTTATGTAGTGCATATATAACTGCATCATAATCACTGCAGTGTACATATGATGTCATTGCAGTGCTGCCTTATAATATATAGGGCCTTATTTTGGGTCATTCTTTCTGACAAAATCCTTCTTAGATGGACAAAACCATGTGCACTGCAGGGGGGGCAGATGTAACATGTGCAGAGAGAATTAGATTTGGGTGAGTAATTTTGTTTCTGTGCAGGGAAAATACTGACTGCTTTATTTTTACACTGCAATATAGATCTCACTTTGAAGTAAAACCCCACCCAAATCTAATTCTCTCTGCACAAGTTACACCTGCCCCACCTGCAGTGCACATGGTTTTGCCCATCTAAGAAGGATTTTGTCAGAAAGAATGAACCAAAATAATGCCCATAGTGACATCATATACAGAGATGGCTCCAGAGGTGCAATCGGAAATTCATACTGGATCCACACCAACTGGCACTCCAAATACTGCCAAACATCAAAGGCCAGGACTCACTGGCAGTTGGTGTCGATCCCCTTTTTGAATGTTGGAATGTGCTGCAGCCCCAGCTCTGGGACGGCAACTGGTTATATATGTGTATCTGATATACAGGTCTTTTATGTAACATTTGGTTAAAACCATCAACAGTCAGTAAACGCCATCACTTACCGGTATCTTGCTGGGAAATTTGCTCTTCACTCTGTTTACCTCATGTATCCGGCTGTCTACAAGAAGCAGAGATGCGCACTTGTCTCTTAAACATGTAAAACTGTTTGTAAAAGTATTTGGTTTATTGCAAAACCTTGACAATTTGTGTACTAGAGTCTCTGAGAGCTATTTATTCACATAAACTACCATAATTGGGATATGGGGGTTATCCTGGTTCACTCCTCCTAGCAAATTCCTTCTCGAATGGAAAAAAACATGTGCACTGCAGGTGGGGTAGATGTTACATGTCAAAGAGAATTAGATTTGGGTGGAGATTACTTCAGAGTGAGATCTATATTTCAGTGTAAAATTAAGCAGTCGGTATTTTTACTGCACAGGAACAAAATAACTCACCCAAATCTAACTCTCTGCACATTTTACATCTGGTTTTAACCCTTGCGATCCCGATGCACGCTCCTGTATCGCACGGCAGAAAGTCTTGGCTGCCTTGACTATATAGTGCAGATCTGCACTATATAGTCAAAATTGTATGCCATCGTATGCATGCCGTGCGATCCAATGCAATGCGATCTGATCCCATCGGGGATCCCATCGCACGGCACATCTCAGCTGTGTACACACCATTAGTCAATTGCAGAATGTTGTGGAGATGCATATTTTGAGGTTAACCATCAAGACCAAATACGATTAAACTTGGATTCTGCCTTACATATATTAATATAAATATCTCATGTACTGTAGCATTAACCAAGGAAGTCCAGGCCTTAAAGTTAGGTGCTGAAAAAGCCATCCAGAGTCTGTCTAGAAAGAATTTAGCAATGTACATAGATTAATTGCATACTGCCTGATTATCCAGGACATCATCACCAGACACCCCAAGGCAACAAAACCTAGGTGTTAAATTACAGTGGGAAAATCCTGTAATAATCGTTGCATGAAGCACCTGAGCCCAAAAGGGTTTCACCACCAGGCAATCCCACAGTAAATGCCAAAAGGTTCCCGATCTACCTTGACATTTATGGCATGCATCAGAAGCCCTCCCACCAAATTTTACCATTCTAGCCAGAGTGAGATAGGTTCTATGCAGAATGAACAATGAAAGTTGCTGAAATCTAACTGAAGCAGTAGACTCCCGCAGACAAGCAAGTGCTTTGCTCCAGTCATCATCAGTCAACCTGACCACCTCCAATTCCCATTTTTGCTGCAGATTTGGTAGGTGAGAGGCATGATGATATGATAGAAGGAAAGAATATAGGTATAAAAGAGAGCGTTTAGAGCCCAATTGTAAGAGGAATATTTTGAGAGTAGAGTGTCCAATAACAGGAGGGCCCAGAGGGAATTGAGAAGACAAGGCGTGGCAAAGTTGTAGGTATCTAAATAAATACATAGATGGAATAACAAACTCATCAGCCAACTGAAAAAAAAATACTTTAAAACTCCATCATGGTATAACTGACTCACAGATACCACTACACAGATATCACACCACAGATATCACACCACTCTAGGTTTAAGAGAGGAAAGTTTAGACAGCCAAAGAGAATTCCATAAAAGAGTGTCTGGATCAACGTCCCTAATAAAACATGTATAGCTCTCCAATTTTTTAGAGCTTGAATAACAAGGGGGAGAGTCTTACGAGAAAAGGTGTTAGCTAACAGCGCCTGAAGGGGTGTATGACCATGTGCCATTTCAGAAACCAAAAGGCTCAGAAGGGAGGCAGGAGTGCAGTCCTGGAGCCACAATCGTAAATGAGTCAACTGAGCCGCATAATAATATAACCTAAAATTAGGAAGGGCCAGGCAACCAGACGTTTTGGTTCTAGTAAGTACCTCTAATCATATGCGAGGCCTCTTGTCCAACCAGATCAGAGAAGAAATCATACTGTTGAGTTTCCGGAAAATTGGGGCCTGATGAAATATATAAAGGAACTTTGGTTGAGCTATCATTTTAACTAAATGAACTCTCCCAGTAAGTGTCAGAGGAAGTTAACGCCGCAACCTAATTTAATCTTTCAAATATGAGAAAATAGGCATAATATTCAATGGGGCATATTCCTGCATGTCATTAGACACCCATTCACCCAAATATTTAAATGAGGTAACCCACTGTAAAGTGAGAGTGATTAGCGGTGTAACAGGGGGTTGTCCCGTGAGGGAAAAGATAGAGGACTTGGTCCAATTGATAGTATTCGGAGTATTTCCCAAATTCTTTTGTCACCTGGAGAACCACTGGCATGGAAATGAAATAATCCTTAAGAAAAAGCAACATGTCGTCTGCGTACAGAACAACAGCATCAACACGATTGTTTATTTGAAGGCCAGAAACTTCAGGATGTGCCCGTAGAAGGCATGCCAATGGTTCAATAGCCAAAGCAAAAAGGTTAAGGGTAAATTTACTAAAGTTTCTAAAACAGAAAAGAGGTGATGTTGCAACCAATGAAATTCTGTCTAACGTTTTCTAGTATGCAATAGAGAAATCATAGACAACGTCTGGTTGCTATGGGAAACATCACCTTTTTACCTTTTTTAGAAGCTTCAGTGCGCACCTTATAGTCTAACGTTAGTGCATGAGTCTAGGACATAAACTGTATCTATTACCAGAATGCATAAGTACCAATGCACTAAGATGCTTGGGCATCACAGTGCAGTGCCAGGCAGCAGTGCCCTCCCCATCCCCTTACCTAGTCGTTTTCTTTGCTTGAAGGATGTTAATTCCAAACTTGTGCTGTATCCCAGAGACAACATAGTCACTGTGTGTGGCCTTCGCTGTTCCCTCTGGATCTCTGTCATCCCTATCAGACCCTTTATAAGTGGCAAGCAGCTGGAACCAGTTACTTCTGGCTACCCCCACCCTACAGTATTTCTGCTTCTTACAGGAATGCCTGACTTGCCCCTATCTCACACCCATCTGCAGAACTGACCTCAGCTCCCTCACTGGTGTGTGACACTTTGTGCAGAACGTTTACGGGACATTCTGTTTTAGTACATACACTGCAAAACTGACACCTAACTGGGGCACTGATATATCGCACGTAGCTAAGGGAATCATAGCTCTATATCAGATGTGAGAGGGGTATGCCACTCCGTGGTGCTCCTTGTAGTGTGTGTGCACATGTCCATTATACAGAAAACACAAGTTCTCTTCTATAACAGCTACTATAGCACATATTCACAAATAAAACTGTATGTGATAGAACAGATGGTGACATATATATACAATGTATGTATATGTGTATGTATGCTTTGTGTGTGTGTTTGTGGTCTGTTCAGCCATTTCGCATAACAAAAGTCTGCGTGTAATTTCCTTGGAATGTGTCCACAGACAAAGGAGGTGATTCAGGCCTGGTCGGCCAGGTCCGAATCCGCTCCCCCAGCCGATAGTGCGGCTCTGCGCATGGACGAATATGCGCTGGTCAGACCCCATGTGTGAACTCCTGCGGCAAGTATCACACTCACTGAAGCATCCGCTTGGTAGGCATGGGGCAGGGGAACACCCAGCGTTCTAAGGGTGTCCCCATAAAGACACTGGGCGGTCCCCTGGGAACACAGTTATGTTGATGCCTGCATGGGGCAGGCAGCTGATGTCACATGGCATCCGCGCCCACCCCGAATTCGGCCATCTCCATCGGAAATAAAAGTCAGTTCAGACTGACTTTTATTTGGGAATAAGAAACATTAGATGGTCGGTGACACATGTAAGCCTGCACATTCCCTCATATGCAAATGCAGGGATTTCCATGGTGGATAGGCAGGCTTTCGGGCAGCAGTTACCTGTTCGCTATGCTGCGAACAGGTCTGAATTAGGCCCAAAGTGACCGCTGCACAGTAGGAAGAGTCTTTTACATGGATCTTTCAGTTGCTGGGGCAAGATCTGACGATCCGGGTCATGGCTCAGTGTGAACGGGTATGACTGCATTTACCCGGGTCTATTGACCTGAAAATTGAACTTAAGGCCCCCATACACTAGCCGATTTTGGTCAGATTTCAGCCAGATCAGTCGGATCTGGCCGAAATCGGACCAAAATCGGCTAGTTTTGATGTCCCCTCAGATCCGATGCGCGGTCCTGTGCGCATCGGATCTGCGTCGGGTGGTCGGACCTGCTGCACGTCCGACCACCCGACTTGGGACCTAGTGGGGCGGCGCGGCGGTAGAGGGAGCAGGGGTGGCTGGGGACGCTGCGGGGGACACAGGCGGCATAGAGCCGGGCAGGGGGAGCCGGCGGGAGCTGTCAGTACGGAATAAAAAAAAAAAAGCCCATACAACGAATGGGCGGCCTGTGATTGGCTGAGCGCTCTCTCAGCCAGTCAGCAATTGGCTGAGAGAGCGCTCAGCCAATCACAGGCTGCCCATTCATTGTATAGGCTTTTTTTTTCTAGCACTGACAGCTCCCGGCTCTATGCCGCCTGTGTCCCCCGCAGCGTCCCCAGCCCCCCTGCTCCCACCAGCAGCCCTGCTCTGTAGGGTTTTTTACATGTGATAAATCGAGACGATTTATCACATGTAAAAAATGGCACATCAAGTGCCAATCTAATCAAGCTCCCCCGGGGAGCAGCCGGGGAAGCTAAGGGGGAAGTCGGGGGCGACTCGTCCTAAGGACAAGTCGCCCTAGTGTATGGGGGCCTTAAGACTTTTGCAGGATTACACAGGTAGCCTCCAGTGTGAACAGTGCAACTCTGGTGTTTCAACTCAAGTCTAAAAGAAAGGAGCTGATTGGCTGATTTGCCAGCCAATCAAATTTATTTATTTAATTTACAGTTTCTTATATAGCGCAGCATATTCCATTGCGCTTAACAATTAGAGACAACAGTGATTAAACAAACTGGGTAGATACAAACCAACATGGACGTAGGAGGGCCCTGCTCGCAAGCTTACAATGAAAGCTCCTCTTTACATTCCTCACACTTATTTTCAGGGCAGACCCAGGTTCAGTATGAACGGAGCCAACCCAGGAGTTTCCTGGGTCCAGGGTGCAGTTTGAACTTATACCGTGTTCTCACTGCAAGTGAGAAATACACGGCTTTTCCCCGGCATTGAAATGCCGGGGACTGTCGCGCTGGACCCCCATTCTCACTGCAACGCAAATTCCCGGGTGAAGAAGTTCTACCCGGGAATTTGCCTTTTAACACAAGTTTTTTGGCAGTGTGAACGGGTCGACCCGTGTCTGCATACCCGGATCTCAGACACGGGTAAAAAAAATAAGGGTTTTACCCGTGTTTGAGATCTGGGTACGCGACCCGTTCACACTGCCAAAAATCCCGTGTTAAAAGGAAAAGTCTACATGCTAGACCCGGGAATTTGGCTGCAGTGAGAATGGGGTATAAGTGTGTTGAGCTGATATGATCTGTGACACTGCAATAACCCAGTTTCAAAAACACGGGCTATTGCCAGGGAGACAATGAGAGCATGGTATCAGTCTGCTCCCAGGATGACTTGCAGATGTTAGCCCAGGGAGCAGCAGTAACAGTAGCAGAACTCTGGGAGACCACAAAGGCTCCTACCGCCGGGGCACTAAGCCCTGAAGGGGTACTTCTGCATTTTCACAGTTATGGCCAGCTCAGGGAGCAAGTATCCCCAGGCCTCTCCCGCTAGTGATGGCACCTGCAGGCTGCAGGGCAGGAGTGGGCTGTATGCTCTGATTTGGAGGCGGATGTCTCCCCATCATGTTCGGCTGCCTCTGCTGTATGTGCCTTTCAGGCCTCATGCCTGAAAGGCACATACAGCAGAGGCAGCTGAACATGGTGGGGAGGCATCCGCCGCCAAATCAGAGCATACAGAACGCTGGGGACACAGGGAGTTTTGATACTCACTGCAGGTCCTGTGTCTTCCAGAACCGCGACTCCAGCCTCAACACTAAGGTGAGGGGTGCTTCATAGAAACATAGAATTTGATGGCAGATAAGAACCACTTGGCCCACCTAGTGTGCCCCTTTTTTAAACATGTTACCTCAAACCATGGAAATCACCCGGTGACGTTGGCATCGGGAGCCACACATATCTAAGGTTACCTGAGAGTAACTCTTAACCCCTTCCCGATGGGGCGTTTTTTGTTAACTTTTTTTTTTTTTCCTCCTCGCGTTCAAATAAGCGTAACTTTTTTAATTTTCCGGCTATATAGACACATGAGGGCTTTTTTTTTGCGGGACAAGTTGTACTTTTTAATGGTACCATTTACTATACCGTATAGTATTCTGGGGAATCAGGAAATAATTCAATGTGGGGTAAAAAGAAAAAAAAACGCAATTCCACAATTTTGCGCTGGTTACGGTTTTTTTGGAGTTCATAGTTCGTTTAAAATGATGGGTTATCTTTATTCTATGGGTCGTTACGATTCCGGTGACACCAAACTTATATAGTTTTCGTTACGTTTTACAACTAAAAAAAAAAATAGAAAAATTTACGGTTTTTCTAATTTGCGTCGCATCGCCATGTTCTGCGGCTTATAACTTTTTTATTTTTCCACCTACGGACCTGGGTGAGGGCTCTTTTTTTGCGGGCTGAAGTGTACTTTTTAATTAATACCATTATGGGATATGTGCGACTTTTTGATCTCTTTTAGTTACTTTTTTTGGGGTAGGCGATGCGACCAAAAAACGTAGTTTTGGCGTTGGGAATTTTTTTCCGTTTACGCCTTTAACCGTGCGGGATAACTAACGTTATATTTTAATAGATCGGACTTTTAGGAACGCGGCGATACCAAATATGTTTATTTTTTTTATTTTTTATTTATTTTTATTTGTGAAATGGGGAAAGGGGGGTGATTTGAACTTTTAATATTTTTTAATTTTTGTTTTATTTTTAAACTTTTTTTTTTTTTTTTACTTTTACTACAAGGCCCCCTAGTGTACTTGACCACTAGGGGGCGCGATCGCCTGTACTAGGTTCAGCCATAGAGCTCTATGGCTGAACATAGTGATTTTCAGCACTTCCTATTACATCCTGCCTCAGGCAGGATGTAATAGGAATGCTGACATGGCCAGCACAGGGGTCTACATTAGACCCCTGGCTGCCATGGCAACCGATCGGCACCCTCCGATCTCGCCGCGGGGGGCCCCGATCGGCGCCGGAGGGGGGCGCCCCCCCTCCGATCAGCTATTTAAGCACTGCGGGCGCTTTGCCCGCGGTGCTTAAAGGGTTAAACGGCCACGATCGGCGAACTCGCCGCTCGTGGCCGTGAGAGCAGGTACCTGGCTGTAATATACAGCCATTACCTGCTCTCTTTCAAGCCAGCTCACTCCGTGAGCTGGCTTGATTCCCCCGCAACCGGCATATGACGTAAATGTACGTCATATGTCGGGAAGGGGTTAACGCAAGAGCTGTCCTTTGCCATAATTATCGCATATGTTACAGCATATGCATTAATTATGTAGGCGATGGGCGGTGAAGGGGGCGGAGCTGGGCTGCGGATGTTAGAACATCCCGCCCTAGATCTCTTCATAGAAGAGTGACAGGCATTATTATAAGGAAATTCAGCAATTGGTAAATTTTCTACCCAATTGTTCTTGAGTTTAGAGATATACTGTTTCTAGAGCCTCATTAACTCATTTCCTCTGACAATTACATTGTGGATGATATCCAGATGAAAAGCTATGGTTGATACCAAATGATAAGAACAACTTCCAGAACTGAGAAATAAATGTGGTACCTCTGTCATAAACAATATGTAAAAATATTCAAACCTAAATACAGTGGGCGAGATTTACCAATAATCCCCGGTGCACATTTACAGTAACATATGCGAATATTAACGCAAAAGCGATGCCCGGCGATGGGCACCGGGTCCCCCCCCCTCCCTGCCGGAACCCTTACACAGCTGTAAGGGCTCCGGTTCCTCCTCCCTGCACTCAGAAGTGGTGCAGGCAGGAGGAAATCACTGGTCCGGGCAGCACAGCAGGAGGCTGCCCGGACACAGGTGAGGGGGGTGCAACGCAGATCGGCGGGGGGGCGGGGGATGCGAAGGAAAGCACATAGGCTTCCATGGGGTTATGCCAAATAGGAACTGGCGTAACCGCCCCGCAGTGAAGCCCCAGTAATGGGGCTTTGCTGAATATGAAAATGCGGTAAAACCCCCGAAAACTGGGTTTTTACGGCATTTTTAGCTTGCTGAATCTCGCCCATAATATGCCAGAGAAAGTTCTTTAGCACTAGGAAGTTTGGTCAATGGAACTTAAATGGTCCATTTTACTGAGGTGATCCACTGCCACCCACATAGTATCATGGACATAAGAAATCAATACATCTATAATAACGCCCATTAGTATGTGTGACCATGGCTTATTGGTAATGTCCGACGGCATTTCATTTCTTGCACAGACCTCACAAATCTGGATAAACTCTTTTGATGTTTTGAGAAATAGTAGGCCTCCAAACAGAGCAAGAAAATAATGCCAAAGGCTTAGTAATTCCTAGATAATGCGCCATTTTATAAGCATGAAATATAGATAAGTCTCACTTAATCATTCAGGAACATACAGGAGACCACAAGGCTTTTTTATAGGAGCTTGACATTGCATAGACTGGAGATGAGTGATTTGAAGTTGCCCAGATGAGCGTCAGTTTAACAGAAGTAACCTATTACTGAAGGAAACCCGGGTTCATTTTGTCAAAGAAAATTTAGACTGAAACTATTCGGCAACAAATGTTTTCTTTTTTTTCTGTGACTAAATGTAACGATATTAATTTGACTAAATATTAGTCCATAATGTAAAGTACCCAACGTGGTAATGAATACAATTTGAGTTATAAAATACTAAATACTAGATACCTTATCTACTAAAGATTCAAGAATACAAGGAAATGTACAAAACAATAACAGATTGGTGCCTTAGTACCCTCCCAGCACTAGAGGTACCTGTTTACACATGTGTTCCCCAGAATGTTCGGGATTCCAAATGAGTCCATTTAATTTTCTTTTATATGAAAGTCTTCCATAAAATTGAAATAGTTGTTGTTCAACTTCAAAATAGGAAACAGTTTTTCAGCCCTTTTCGGAGCTTCACACAAAGAATAACCAACGCGTTTCGTCAAATATAGACATCTTCAGGGGTACATCTATAATAAAATATTACATAATATAATAATTAAAACAAGTATACTTTCCCTTAGGTATCAAATACAGGTAGACAATTTGGACCAAGTCATATAATATAATTTTATTATTAGTAGATCAATATATCCTATCATACATATCGATGTCATTTAATAGATCATAATTTTTTGATGATAGCAATATAAAAATAAAACATACCTTTGCTTCTACATACTATGGGTGAGATGTACTAAGCCATGAAAAGTGTCAAAATAGAAAGTGATAAACCACCTCCTACTTGACATTTTTCAAACACAGCCTGTGACATGGCAGGTAGAAGCTGATTGTCTGTTGGTTTAGCACTCTCCTTTTTTCTCACTATTTGAACTTAGCACATCTGGCTCTATGTATCATCTGTTATTAGTTCGGATAATACAGAAAATCTAGTCTCAGTTGGTAAATAAAGTGGACAACTCCTAAAATAAGATATAGAGCAAAGTAGTGCACATTTAACTTTAACCAGAGGAAATTTTGTGGAATTTTATGATATACAAAATACCAAACTTTGTTGGTAATTTTTTTTATTAATACATATATTTACTTAATCCACATATATAAGGACTATCGCCATCAATGAAAGTGACTCAAAGGTTGCCATACCTGTGCAATAGGGTGTGCTGCTCCTGAATCAGACACTCAGCAGTTATGCATTAAGCCTTTATTTAAAGGGAGACCAATAGTGACATCAGATCTTTGAACCGTGATTGGTGACGCTTTATAATTAAAATGCTTTAAAAGGATTTTATATGAACTAAGTTACTATACTAATAATCATTTATGAATGTGACAGTATTGTGTAAACAAAAAACTTTACTTTAGTCCTGGCAAATATGTGTAAGAACTGTGTGTATCCAGAGGGCATTATGTTTTCCCATAATGTATGACGATCAATATGTGTATCGATCCATAAAAATCAATCTCTAGAGCAATACGTGTATAATACCATAATAATCAGACTCTAGGGGTGACATTTAATAGAATTAGATTTTTCTGCACTTTTTAAAATCGCACCATATCGCAAAGATATGAAAAGTGGTGCGATTTTATGACACATAAAAATGCGATTTTTGCCGCCTGGCATTTGTGCGATTTTAGGGCTAAACGGAGTGCGAATTACAACACTGCCTCCGCATGCCAAATAACCCCCTAACCTATTTGCCCACCTAAGTCCCCTACATTATGCATCACACCCCCTATATAAAGGGGCACAGGTGCCATTTTAACCTTTGAAAGGGAGTAAGGAGCATGGAGAGGAGAGGAGGTATGCTTGGCAGAGGAAGAGTAGCAGTAAATGGTGGTGGCAGATGGAGCAGTGGCCCACTGACAGGCAGCAGCAGCGCCAGAGGAGCCAGGGGGAGAGGCAGCAGATGAATGCTGACACCCAGCACATTGAGAGGGAGAGGCAGCAGTGTGGCAGGCAGCATGGCCACAGCAAGGCCAGGCCCAGCCCGGACCCCGGAGGTGATGCCACAGCAGGACGAGGTGGGGGACCCTCTTGCATCCCCATCCAATCCACTAACCCAGGAACTCTTCACACAGACAGAGGAGGATGGCACAGCGCAAGAGGGCCATGTGGAACTCCATTACACAGGCGGTCAACGCAGTCAGCAGTCATAAACGCATCGTCAGAAATGTCAAGAAACGTTTTAACGTTTTACTCACTGCTTCCGGCTTGCGTTCCACCGCAGTCGGAAGTGCATTCCAATTAGGGATGCCAATCCCGGGGCATTTTTTTCAACCCTGGAATTCAGGATTGAAAAATGCCCAATCCCGGGATTGGCTTCCCTAATAAAAATGCCCTGGCATTACCTTTATGGCAGGGTACGGGCGGGAGCAGCCAGGATCTGTGCAGGTGGGCAGCCGGGCGCCAGGTAGCTGGGAGCCAAACCCGGGAGCGGATGGTGTGTATGGGAGCCCGTCCGGGGAATGCAGTGAGGCTGTGGGTGGGCAGAGCGGCTGTATGTCCTTCGGTAGTGCGGCTCTGACCTATGATCATCATGCTGCAAAGTGCTGCTGCAGCCCGGGCATTGGGAACAGCCGGGCAGCGTCTGAGTGAGTGCTCAGATGCTGCCTGGCATTAGACTGCCCATGCGCAGTCTAATCCCGAAATCCCAGGATTGGAACTCCAATATGAGCTGTATTATTTTCGTCTGGAAACATCCAGGTTGTATTTTTCGAGTGATTGATTTATTGGATTCTTTAAGTAATAATATTATATTTTATACAGTTTTATCCATCCTCTCTGGTCCTAGATTTACTTACTTGCCCTGTGGCTAGGCAACAACTCTTTGTCATGAGAATCACTCAGTCAGGTTATGTATGCTAGTTATTTAGTTAAATTTAGCTAAATAGTTCTATATTATAATATGCATCCTTACAGCTTACATTTTTTTGTAGTAGACTAGTATCAGGCATGTTATATTTTTCTAGTGATTTATTGTATTCTTTAATTATTTTAATTAACATTTTTAATTAAAACCAATTGCAATTTTGAATTGATATTTGCATAAAATAAATGACCTGCTGTGTAGTAAATATCATTGTTTGTGTATGTGTTGTGTTGCACTACCTAGATTACTTAACGCATAGTGAAAGGTATACAAATATAGAGTAATGATCTTCAGCAAAATCTATTACAGTATCATTAAACTGCAAATCACTGAATAAAATTAGACTAAAATGTTATCTGAGATCCACTGAATAAATCTTGACTAAGATAAAAATATGACAAAAATAGTGACACATTTTAAGAAAGTGCCTAAGACTAAATCATAATTTACAATCCTTGCCAAAATTAACACTGAAGGAAACCACATGACAAGACATCTGCCTTGAAATGTCTGGACCCTCAGTAGCACACGCAGAGCCCCAGGAGTCTAAGGGCCCTAGGCTTAAAGCTGAGGGTCCCCTCTTTCCATGGGTACAAGAATTTTAACCCCTTCCTGACAGAGCCAGTTTTTGCGTTCCTGACAGAGCCCTTTTTTTTCAAATCTGACATGTATCACTTAAGTGGGGATAAATAAGTGGTAAATTTGGGTCGATACAGTCTGTGTTTTTTTGTGAAAAATACCAAAATGTCGTAAAAAAATGGAAAATTTAGCAATTTGCAAAATGTTAAATTTTCTGCTTGTGAGACAAATAATCATACCACTCAAAATAGTTAATAACTAACATAGACCATATGTCTACTTTATGTTTCCATCATTATTTCAACTTCCTTTTCATTTTTTTGGACACTAGGAGGCTTACAATATGAATAGCAAATTCTCAAATTTTCAAGAAAATTTCAAACACTGATTTTTTTAGGGACCAGTTCAGTTCTGATGTGACTTTGAGGGACTTGTATGTGAGACACCCCCATAAATGATACCATTTCAAAAACTGCACCCCTCACAGTATTCAAAACAGCATTTTGGAAGTTTGTTAACCCTTTAGGTGTTTCACAGGAATTAAAACAAAGTGTAGGTGAAATTTCAAAATTTCATTTTTTTTGCAGATTTGCAATTTTAATACATTTTTCTAAGGAACACAGTACATTTTACTAGAGAAATGTGACTAAAAATTGATTCCCCCAATTCTTTTGTTCTCATAAATATCCTATATGTGGCCCTAGTGTGCACGTTGACCAAACCACAGGCTTCATAATAGAAGGAGCACCTACTTGATTTTGGAGCCTCCTTTTTATGAGATTATTTTTTAGGCACCATGTAGGTTTCTAGGCACCATAAGATGCTAAAATTTAGGAACCCCCCCACAAGTGACCCCATTTTGCAAACTACACCCCTCAGGGAATTCATCTAGGGGTATAGTGTACATTTCAAACCCCCAGGGGTTTCACCAATTTTGATACAACTGGGCAGTGAAAATTAAAAATTACATTTTTTTACACAAAAATGCAGTTCTGGCTCAAAATTTTTCATTTTCAGAAGGTATGAAGGAGAAAAAGCACCCCAAAATCTGTTCCCCAATTTCTCCCGAGTACGGCAATGCCTCACATGTGACCAAAAAATACCATTTGGGTGCATGGCAGGACTCAGAAAGGAAGGAGTGATTTTTGGATTTTGCAGCTCAGATTCTGGTGGAATGTTGGTGGGTGCTATGTTGCATTAGCAAGACCCCCCAAGCACCAATACAGTGGAATCCCCCCACAAGTGACCCCATTTTGCAAACTACACCCCTCAGGGAATTCATCTAGGGGTATAGTGTACATTTCAAACCCCCAGGGGTTTCACCAATTTTGATACAACTGGGCAGTGAAAATGAAAAATTACATTTTTTTACACAAAAATGCAGTTCTGGCTCAAAATTTTTCATTTTCAGAAGGTATGAAGGAGAAAAAGCACCCCAAAATCTGTGCCCCAATTTCTCCCGAGTACGGCAATGCCTCACATGTGACCAAAAAATACCATTTGGGTGCATGGCAGGACTCAGAAGGGAAGGAGTGATTTTTGGATTTTGCAGCTCAGATTCTGGTGGAATTTTGGTGGGTGCTATGTCGCATTAGCAAGACCCCCCAAGCACCAATACAGTGGAACCCCCCCACAAGTGACCCCATTTTGCAAACTACACCCCTCAGGGAATTCATCTAGGGGTATAGTGTACATTTCAAACCCCCAGGGGTTTCACCAATTTTGATACAACTGGGCTGTGCAAATGCAAAATTAAATTTTTTACACAAAAATGCAGTTCTGGCTCAAAATTTTTCATTTTCACAAGGAATGAAGGAGACAAAGCACCCCAAAATCTGTGCCCCAATTTCTCCCGAGTACGGCAATGCCTCACATGTGACCAAAAAATACCATTTGGGTGCATGGCAGGACTCAGAAGGGAAGGAGTGATTTTTGGATTTTGCAGCTCAGATTCTGGTGGAATTTTGGTGGGTGCTATGTCGCATTACCAAGACCCCCCAAGCACCAATACAGTGGAACCCCCCCACAAGTGACCCCATTTTGCAAACTACACCCCTCAGGGAATTCATCTAGGGGTATAGTGTACATTTCAAACCCCCAGGGGTTTCACCAATTTTGATACAACTGGGCAGTGAAAATGAAAAAATTACATTTTTTTACACAAAAATGCAGTTCTGGCTCAAAATTTTTAATTTTCAGAAGGTATGAAGGAGAAAAAGCACCCCAAAATCTGTGCCCCAATTTCTTCCGAGTACGGCAATGCCTCATGTGTGACCAAAAAGTGGCAGGACTCAGAAGGGAAGGAGTGATATTTGGATTTTGCAGCACAAATTCTGGTGGAATGTTGGTGGGTGCTATGTCGCATTACCAAGACCCCCCAAGCACCAATACAGTGAAACCCCCCCACAAGTGACCCCATTTTGCAAACTACACCCCTCAGGGAATTCATCTAGGGGTATAGTGTACATTTCAAACCCCCAGGGGTTTCACCAATTTTGATACAACTGGGCAGTGAAAATGAAAAATTACATTTTTTTACACAAAAATGCAGTTCTGGCTCAAAATTTTTCATTTTCAGAAGGTATGAAGGAGAAAAAGCACCCCAAAATCTGTGCCCCAATTTCTCCCGAGTACGGCAATGCCTCACATGTGACCAAAAAATACCATTTGGGTGCATGGCAGGACTCAGAAGGGAAGGAGTGATTTTTGGATTTTGCGGCTCAGATTCTGGTGGAATGAATGGTGGGTGCTATGTGGCATTAGCAAGACCCCCGAAGCACGGTGAAATTATGAACCTAATAATCCATAGATGTGTGGTATAATTTAAAACACTCCTTTATACATAGGCCGGGTTTGTCGGGGCAAGTGTCACACTGGAAAATAGTTTGCTTTCTTATTCCCTTTTTATAGCAAACTTTGCACCTTTTTTGTGTCCTGCCCTTTTTTCCAGTGGAGGGGATTTCATCAGGAAAATGCTGCCCTGGTACAATACGGGGGCCAGTACTAGAAGTACTGGGGCCCTCTGCCTGCTGGTTCCCAAATATTAGGCCCTTTATGACTTCCTCTTGAAAGTGCATAAATGTCCCCCTCTGGCCGGTAGAACGGAATAGCACGTAAGCGTTATACAGTGCCATCTGGATGATATACACGGCCAGCTTCTTGTACCAGATTTTTGTTTTCCGCAGGGCACTGTACGGCTTCAGTACCTGATCTGAAAGATCCACTCCGCCCATGTACCTATTGTAATCCAGGATACAATTAGGTTTTGAGGTGTGGGTACTGGTACCTCGTACAGGGACGGAGGTGGTACTGTCTCCGTGAATTGTTGTCAGTATAAGGACATCCCTCTTGTCCTTATATTTGACCAACAACATATTTTTGGTGGATTGTGCCCTGCTTTCACCCCTTCTCATTACTTGGGCAATGTGCGTTTTTGGGAGGCCTCTTTGGTTCTTGCGCACAGTACCGCAAGCTGCTGTACCTCTTGAACCAAGGGCCTTAAACAGGGGGATGCTAGTGTAAAAGTTATCCACATAGAGGTGATAACCTTTATCCAGGAAGGGGTGCACTAAATCCCAGACAATTTTTCCACTAACACCTACGAGGGAGGGGGGGCATTCTGGCGGTTCAATTTTTGAATCCTTCCCTTCATATACCCTAAACCTGTGAGTGTACCCTGAGGTGCTTTCACACAGCTTATACATTTTTATGCCATACCTTGCCCTCTTACTGGGAAGGTACTGGCGGAATTTAACCCTTCCTTTAAAATGTATAAGGGACTCGTCTATGCAAATGAATTTATCTGGGATGTACATCTCTTCAAATTTGGCACTGAAATGATCAATGACCGGCCTGACTTTGAATAGCCGGTCAAAGGTGGGATCATCTCTGGGTGGGCACTGTGCATTATCGTTGTAATGCAAAAATTTAAGGATCGTCTCAAATCGAGCCCGGGGCATGGCCATACGGTAAAATGGGGTGCTGTACAGAACATCTGTACTCCAATATTGCCTAATTTCTGGCTTTTTTACTATGCCCAAATGAAACACCAGACCCCAAAACGTCATCATCTCTACTGCATCTACAGGGGTCCACCTAGCAAATGATGACGTGGGGTTTTGAGCAATAAACTGCTGGGCATATAAATTAGTTTGGTCCACCATTAAATTTATAAAATCATCAGAGAAAAATAATTTAAAAAAAAAAAAAAATAGATCAACCCTGTGCCGAAAAAGCTGATCAGTGATGTACGTCACTGATCAGTGCACAGTGGCCACAGGACACCCACAAAATCACAGTGTGTGTAAAAAAAAAATTAAAAAAAGACCCCACAGCACCCACAAAAAAAAAAAAAAGGTGATCAGTGATGCGACACTGATTACCAGTGAGGGGCAGCAGGTGCACAACCTTTGGTGCAACTGACAGTGCAACTGGCAGCAACTGACAGGTATATATAAAAAAAAAAAACCTCTGCACCCCCAAAAAGTTGCTGATCACCTCAGATATAGTGATCAGCACAAAAGGCGGGGGCAGCAGACACAAAATTTAGCACTCTCTATCACTCTCTGTCACTATCTCTCTATCTCTCACTCTCACTATCTATCACTCTATGACACTGCAGCAGCAGCACTGACAGTTATATATATGAAAAATAACCCCTGCACCCCCAAAAAGTTGCTGGGGGTGCACAAAAGGGGGGCAGCAGACACAAAATATAGCAGTCTCTATCACTCTCTGTCACTATCTCTCTCTATCTCTCTATCTCTCTATCTCTCACTATCTATCACTCTATGACACTGCAGCAGCAGCACTGACAGGTATATATATATATATAAAAAAAAACCTGCGCCCCCAAAAAGTTGCTGATCAGTTAATTTATACTGATCAGCACAAAAGGGGGGGCAGCAGTCAGTTATATAAAAAATATATAGCACAATCTGTCACTATCTCTCTATCTCTCTCTCTCTATCTCTCTCTATCTCTCTATCTATAACTATATCACACTGCAGCAGCACAAAATATAGCACTCTCTGACACTATCTCTCTCTATCTCTCTATCTCTCTCTATCTATCTCTCTCTATCTAACGCTATTACACTGCAGCAGCACAAGTTCACAACACAGGAAGTCACAAGTAGTAACAGGATCCAGGAAGCATCCAGCACACTACAAGCAGTGATGAAGCAGTGATCAGGTAAGTATTTTGCTCGGTTCAGGTCAGTATACTGCGGCAGCTAGGCATGGTGACCGCACTGCACGCAATTCCAGACCGGAATGGCGTCTGCAGTGCAGTCACCGTTAGTTTAAATCCCCCTCCTTGGCTGTGATTGGTCCGTCGGTCCGACGAACCAATCACGGCCTTTGGGGGCGGGCGGGGTGAGGTGGGGTGACACCAGTGTCACCCTTACACCCCGCGGTGATTGGTGCTGTACTTTACAGCACCAATCACCTCCGATCGCGTGTCACCGGCGAACGTTATTCGCCGGTGACACAGAAAACGCTGTGAATGGCTGTTCACACTGAACAGCCAATCACAGCGATCGCCGACGGGGGGGCGGCATCGCAGCCCCCCCTGGGCATGCAGGGACATGTCTGCTGTCAGGGACAGCAGACATGTTGAAACTGTCACCGCGTCTATAGACGCGGTGACAGTTACAAGCCATGACGTACATTTACGCCATGTGTCGGAAAGTACTTCCCGACCATGACGTAAATGTACGTCAAATGTCGGGAAGGGGTTAAAAATAGGCCCTTGAGAACCGGAGATATCTGACTTCAAAGCAGTGGTCCCCATCCAAGCCTGTTAATTGCTCTTCCCAGTCAAATATTTCAGGTTCTGTCTGACTTAGAGTTTTTCTGAGGATATATTCCTAAAACTGGGACTCTCCCCCTTTGATGGACACTAGTCGCTTGTCTCTACTGTTCCCAGAACCAGAGATATCAGCCTTCCAGCAGCTGGTTACTGCTCCAGCTCCACACACCTTGTATGTAGTTTTATATACTCATTGGCAGATTGCTCTGCCTCCTGAATTCTGATCCCCTAGTACCCAATACTATTTGGTAGGTGGGATTCTCTAGTTTTTAATTCCATTAAAAGCTAAGAAATCTATTTCTGGGAACTGGAGATATCTGCAGTCAAGCAAGCTGTCTCCCACCAGAAAATTATGAATAATAAGCCCACTCCACTATACACCCCTCCTCTGCATATTACACCTCCTCTACTACCCTGGAAGTTATGTATCAGGGCCCCTTCATTCAGCCCAATGCCCCCTTCTACCACCCCATATCCCACCATCTGTGCAGTAAAGGGGTAATTAGTGGAAATTACTGATCCAGGCCCTACATGCTGAGTGGTTGATATAATACCCCCTACCACCCGTGGGACATCAAAGCTTCCCCCACCCCTACCGCTGGAGAATCGGTAGGGGCCCCAATACATTGCTATGCCCAGGGGTCTACACTGCTGTTATGTATGTATATGTGTGTGTATTATTTATTATTATTTATATACATTTGGTCTATCTTTAATACTTTAACTGACCCGGCATATACTGGGTCACCTAAGTGTCCATCTCCGTGCTTTGCTCCGCCCCTCTGGAAACCCCCTTCTGAAAATCCTGCGTTTGCCACTGACCCTGGTTTAATGACAAAATTAAGTTGTGTAAAGTATAAACCCCAAAGTGCCTGTCCTGGATTGAGTCTTCTGGCTGATTCAATGGGCAGTATTCAATGACATTTTTTCACCACCCACAGTTAATCCGTTTTTTCCTTTGCCGTTGAATCGCTGTGTTTTTAAGGCGATTCGCCATGCATGACCAGTCCCTCCACCCTATTCAATGTGACTAAGATTCGCCGCCCCTGACGGCGAATCTTAACCCCTGCCGCAGGGAGCCGGGGGACGGCGGCAGGCAGGGAGATGGAATTCTCCCTGCCTGCCCCCAGAATGTATGTGGGGGGTAGGAGAGCTCCCCAGGACCCAGGCAGCACAAGCTGCCCCCCCCCCCCTCCCGGGAGAGCTAGCAGGGAACCGGGTAAGAGCCGCTAACACTGCTCCTGATCATGCATATGTAATGATCGGGAGCAGTGAATATATGAATATGTAATGAGAGGCTCTCGGCCCCCTGCTGGCTGTCATGTGTAAAAAATATAAATATATATATATAATTGTTAAATTAAATATATATTCATGTGCTTAGAATACAATTCGCCATCTTCTCATTGAATACACTCACAGCGAATCACATTGAAAAACCCATTTAAAAAGCACAGCGAGTTGCAGAGACTATCAGACGGCAAATTGTCCGTCATTCACTGTTCGCAGATGGTGAAAAGTGCACGTTGAATAGGGTGATTCACTTTTTGACACAAAAAATCACCTTCCAAAGTGAAAATAGCACAAATTCGCCATGAAACATGGCGAATTGGCCTCATTGACTACTGCCCAATATATAACAAATATATATGGTCAGTGATAACTGTGATTACATGTTTAGAGCGGGATGTATTAAAATACATCGCCGCCCTTCGCCGCCCCCCCCCCCCCCCCCGCCGCGATGCTGCCGCATATGTACTAACATATGCGGCTGGCATCGCGGTGCGGTGACGGAGGCCCCCCGCGATACCTGTACACTGGTGTGCGGGGGGTCTCCGTCACCTCCCTGCCGCCACGCTCTCCCCTCACGCTGGGGACAGCTATGCATGCTGTCCCCGGCGCTTCCTCCTCCCCCCTGCAGCCGGAAGGATGTCCGGCTGCTTCACTAGGGGGAGGCAGGGCTTACCTTCCGGGGTCCAGGAGGACCCTTCAGGAAGGTAAGCCAGAGGGGGGGTCGGCGAGGCGGCGGGTTTGCGTCGGCGGGCGGCGAAAAGAAGCCCATAGGCTTCTATAGGGTATCGCCACCCAAAGGTGGCGATACCCTTCAGTGCGGTATCATTTTTGGGTACTTATGTAATATCTGGGCTCCCCTTTTTCTTATGAGACCGCGTCCCCTCGCGGGGCTCGCTGCGCTCGCCGCGCTTCGGGCACGGTGGCTCGCTGCGCTCGCCACACTATATAAAATCAACTCCATGCGTAGTTGGATAGTAGGGGTATGAAAAAATGGGGTGCATTTAACATGGGAGCCCAGATAATACATAAGTACCCATTTTTGATACATTGGAAAATGCGGTAAAACCGGGGTTTTACTGCATTTTCCATTTGATACATCTCGCCCATAGCCCCTTCCAGCCAATGTCTTCATTCCTTAAAGGCCCATTTAACAGCAAGTATCTCTCAATCACATACATCATAATTAATCCCTGTAGTGGAAAACTTCCAAACCAAAAAATGTAAACACATGGATGCATTTTATTTTCCAAGGAGTTCTTCTGAGAAAGGACAGTTCCAACACCACTTCAGAAGCATTTACCTCAGTGATAAAAGGCCACTTTGGATGAAGAAGAACTGGGTCTGAAATAAAAGCTTTCTTTAATTCAGTAAAGGCAATAATCGCTTGTAGGGGTCAACTATTAGTATCTGTCCCTTTCTTGGTTAAGTCGGTGATTCATCAGCGCAGCATAAATCTCTGAATGAGGCCCATACTGCATTTATAATAAACTAGTTAAAAGCCCATCAAAATGACGGCTTCTGAAATGTACTTTCAGTTTCAGCCTCATATACAGCAAGTGAAACAGATCAGTTTCCCTGCAAAACATTCACATCAGTCCCTGCCCCAGTGGAGCTTAAAATCTATATTCCTTGCCACATGTACACGCACACACAGACATTCTAGGGTTAATTTTGTCGGAAGCCAATTGACCTACGAGTATATTTTTGGACTGTGGGAGGAAACCGGAGTACCTGGAGTAAACCCACGCAAACATGGGGAGAATATACAAACTCCGCACAGTTAGGGCCATGGTGGGTATTGAACCCATGACCTCAGCGCTGTGAGGCAGTAATGCTAACCGGTACTTGTTTCCTAGCAGGGCGCCCGTCAGGTCCCATTGTATACCTTAACTGCCACGCTTCAGGTTCACATTGATCGTGGCGTGGCGTTAACAATGGGGGGGGGGGCATACAATGAAAAATGGGGTCCGTGGGGCATTTAACATTGGGGCCAATGTAAAATCGGGTCTCAGGGACCAATTAACATTGATTCCAATGTAAAAAATCGGGTCGGTTGGGTCGATCGCATCGCATGCGATTTGGTTGCATGCGATGCGATTGACCCGATTTTTGCGACCCGATTGTATACAATTAAAACCGGTGGCGCCGTGCTAGGAAACAAGTAACTGCTAACCATTACACCATCTGACATCTTTAAGCACACAAAGGAGAAATTTGGTCTGTCGAGTGGCCTCTAGTAGTCAGTGGCGGTACTTCACCTCATAAAGGTGAGGAATAGTTACCCTTTATATATATTTATATATATAAAGTATATTTATATATATATAGTCCATAGTCCCACAGTAATACAACCTATTCTTCCATGGACCAGAGTTTTTGTGGAGTGGGAGTGAGTGGGCTATTTTCATCTGTCAAAGCTGACCCAACTAACCCATTCATCATTATTGTATCTCAGCTCTGGATAGACGTTAGATAAAACCCATGTAAACAATGGTGTCCATAGCAGCTAATCACATTGGATCTCTAATTTAAATACAGTTCAAAAAAGCTAAAGTATATGTTTGGTTTCTGTGGGTTACAGCAGGCTATCCGGTAATATGGGATTAGCAGATCTTTCCCTCTTTAGGACCTGCTGTTGTATGTTACCAAGGTGGCTATACCAGATTATTAGAATCCTATAAACACAGAAGAAATTAGCAATGGAATTTAAATTTGCCCTTTTGTATGTTGTGTACCGTCTTCATATGTGTCTCCAGTTGTTAATACTACATTTCCCATCAAGCGCTTTTTGTAATGAATGTGGGTACATACAGTGGGTGAAATTTAATAGGATGAGAGATTCAAAAGTGAGAGACTTGGTAAAAGATCTGCATTTGTTTCAAAGCGGCAATCATTTACACTGCAAAATCAAACTGGTTTTGCAGTGTAAATGATTGCCGCTTTAAAAAAAACTTCAAATTTCTTACCAAATCTCTCACTTTCTGAATCTCTCATCCTTTTAAATTTCCCCCAGTGACTCCTCCTAGTACCTAGTACACGGAGCTATGATCCCATGTGTATCTGGGTCTCCTCTCTGTGAATGCAGCCAGCTCTGTTTACTCCACTTTGTCTAGTTTTCATGAGTGTGAAACAAATCATATCACCTCTTCTAATGGACACTTCATCATCTAGGTTTCTACTATTGTCACTTTAAACAACAGAAACTGCTAAGTGAGAAAACTAATGCAGCTCACCATTCGAACAATACAGTAATGCTAGGTACACACCAGGACGACTAGGGCACGATTCTGTCAATTTAGATCCGATTCCGACCGGTTGTATGCAGATTGTGTGTACTATCGTGTGTTTTTGCCATTTATTTGATCCGATTCCGATCCAATGCGCGTTCACGCCGCTCGTTTGGTCGCATCTTTGGTCCTACGTGCTGCAGGTAGGATCCGTCAATCCCAGGCCGACCGACCGTCAATCGTATGCAGATCGTGAGTGTTTTTTGCCGCCTCCGTCGTCCGTCCGTCGGTGCGTCCGTCGTTTGATCCAGCCTATTTGAGTGGCATTTCCTAAACACTCCCCCGGCGCCATGTTTTTCCACATAGCAAACAGCGCTGGCGCAGCAGTTGGACTCTCCTTCTTGTCTCATCTCCCAGAACAACAACCTGGTATGTTTGCACTCCCAATGCTCTTCTATGCATGCCCACTGTTGCCACCAATGTATATAGTGTGTATAAAGCACTGGTTTGGCAACCGTGCACCCGACCATGTCACTGTTTTTTTTGGGTGGGCCCCATGTGTGTGTGTATACATATAACCAGTGTCCACCATTGCAGTATTCCAAGCACTCCTCTCTGCTAGGCCCCATTCACCTGTGTGTGTGTGTGTGTTTGTGTATATATAGATATATATACATAAACCATTGTCCACCATTGCAGTATTCCATGCACTCCTCTCTGCTAGGCCCCATTCACCTGTGTGTGTGTGTTTGTGTATATATAGATATATATACATAAACCATTGTCCACCATTGCAGTATTCCATGCACTCCTCTCTGCTAGGCCCCATTCACCTGTGTGTGTGTGTGTGTTTGTGTATATATAGATATATATACATAAACCATTGTCCACCATTGCAGTATTCCATGCACTCCTCTCTGCTAGGCCCCATTCACCTGTGTGTGTGTGTTTGTGTATATATAGATATATATACATAAACCATTGTCCACCATTGCAGTATTCCATGCACTCCTCTCTGCTAGGCCCCATTCACCTGTGTGTGTGAATAGCAATCTGCACAATAAAATGTATAGTGGTTTTCATAAAAGTTTATTAACATTTTAAATACTTAAAACATAAGAACTAGGTAAACTGGTAACTATAACTATAAAAATTTAAATATGAAACAAAACATGGGTATAACTATAACAACTAAAATGGTTTTATCTTTTTACAGTCCCAATGTCCAACGCAAAGGAACAAGAGTTTTTGGAAGGGTTTATTGAAAAATATCGTACACACGAATGCCTGTGGAGAACAAAATCCAAGGAGTATTCAAACAAAATGAAAAGAAACCAAGCCTTGGAGGAGTTGGCACGCTACAGTCTTCCATTTCATCCAGAGGCCAATGTTGAATGGGTGAGGAAACGCATCCAGAATATGCGCACGGTGTTCTTAAAGGAACACAAGAAGATGGAGGCTGCAAAGAAGTCTGGTGCTGGAGTCGACGAGATGTATCAAACATCGCTCTGGTACTATGACCGGTTGACATTCACCCTCAGCCAGAAGTCGATGAGGACAGGAGTAGTCCTTATGGTAGAACATGAAAACCAAGAAGTCACGGCGCAGGAGGAGGAGGAGAATTCGCAGTCTGCATCGGTGAGTCTATTTTTTTGGCTATCTAATTGATTCCTCCTGCCAATCCACAGCGCCCTCCCCATTAAAGTAGGCCATGTACTCTTCCCTCACCTGTTTGGCTCGTGCACTCCCTGTGTAGCGTTGTGTTGGGGTTTGCAAGGAGGATATCTGCACTACCTCCTCTGGCAGTTCTTGGTCTTCTTGGAGTGCTGTGCCTGTAGCCCTTTGCTGTGTGGCTTTTCTGCGGAGCAAATTGTGCAGGACACAGCACGCCGTGACAACCCAGTCAATTTTGTCCACCCTCAGGTTAATGGCAGTGTGGAAAATGCGAAACCGGCTTGCCAGGATGCCAAAAGCATTTTCCACAACACGCCGTGCCCTGGATAGCCTGTAGTTAAAGATCCTTTTGTCATGGTTCAACCCCCTTTGCGCATATGGCTTCATGACATGCTCGTGCAGGCCAAAAGCCTCGTCAGCCACAAAAACAAAGTTAAGCCCCTGTTTAGTTTCCTGGACAGACGGCAAGTGAAGGGTGTTCGCTATGAGCCTTTCGTAGAACTTTGTGTCCTTGAAAGTGCCACCATCCGATGCACGGCCATTCCTTCCTACATCCAGGAAGATAAACTCATAGTTCGCATTAACAACAGCCATTAGTACAATGCTAAAATAGCCCTTGTAATTAAAATAGTAGGAACCACTATTGATAGGCTGGGCTATGCGGACATGTTTGCCATCAATGGCTCCACCGCAATTTGGGAAGTTCCATCGCTGTTCAAACTCCTCTGCGATGACTTTCCATTCATTCACGCTGGTAGGGAACTGAAATTAGAAGTAAATAGAATTGATTAGTAAACATGTTCAATTTTTTTACAGCTTGGTGACTACCCACCTGCAACCCCAGACCTATCTGTCCTATCTGAGAATGCATGCACATCGAACGAAGTTCCTACTCCGGCACGCACTCCGCCACCCACCCTGGAACCCACTCCACCACTCCCCCGTGCCAAAAAAATGCGTGGCAAAGGAAAAAAAGGAGAAGCAGCGGCACATGAAGAATTTATGATGCGGGCACATCAAGTCCTGCAAAGAAACCCGGACAAACATGACAACTACTTCACTTATGTGGCAGAGTGTGTTCGCAACATGGCTCCTGACCAGCAACTTACTTTTGAAAAGTTATGCATGGAGTTGGTGTATAATGGCAGTTTAGGGTATCTCAACAGTGGCACTAAAATAGTTGGCATTGGTAGTGCACCAGACACACCACTGTCATTAGAATCACCAGTGCCTACTCCGCCTGCCACCGTAGCAGGCCAGTCGAGCACAATTCCAACACATACCCAGTCAACACCTACACAGCCTTCTCAACCCCCCAAGTACCGTCAATTCTACAGTTCTTTACTGATAGAAGATCCAGAGTGTCCTGTTTTTGAGGATCTGTCTTAAAAAATAGGCTACTTTATCATTTACCATCGACATGGTCTCAGCTGCAGGTATGTGATGGCCACTGCTCACATGGCGTATGGCGCACATCAATGGGGCCGGGACCATTGCATCTGCGCCATGCGCCATGTGGGCCGCAGCCTTTACATATCTGCAGCAGACATCCTCTGCCACACAAGGGCCACAGTGTGTATTTTTGTTTATTTATATGCTGCTACCTGTACCTGCATTACCAGAGGGAGAACAGGATTCTCCTCAATCTGGATAGCAAACTCCATTTATTGCCCTTTTGTCTTTGCCAATAGTATGGGGTAATGTGCGGCAGACATGGTCTCAGCTGCAGGTATGTGATGGCCACTGCTCACATGGCGTATGGCGCACATCAATGGGGCCGGGACCATTGCATCTGCGCCATGCGCCATGTGGGCCGCAGCCTTTACATATCTGCAGCAGACATCCTCTGCCGCACAGTACCTATCCCTACTGTTGTAAGGGCATGTTCCAGAAGTTACCAGAGTGTGTTTTTTTTGTTTATTTATATGCTGCTACCTGTACCTGCATTACCAGAGGGAGAACAGAATTCTCCTCAATCTGGATAGCAAACTCCATTTATTGCCCTTTTGTCTTTGCCAATAGTATGGGGTACTGTGCGGCAGACATGGTCTCAGCTGCAGGTATGTGATGGCCACTGCTCACATGGCGTATGGCGCACATCAATGGGGCCGGGACCATTGCATCTGCGCCATGCGCCATGTGGGCCGCAGCCTTTACATATCTGCAGCAGACATCCTCTGCCACACAGTACCTTATCCCTACTGTTGTAAGGGCCTGTTTCAGAAGTTACCAGAGTGTCTTTTTTTTCTTTTTATATGCTGCTACCTGTACCTGCATTACCAGAGGGAGAACAGGATTCTCCTCAATCTGGAGAGCAAACTCCATTTATTACCCTTTTGTCTTTGCAAATAGTATGGGGTACTGTGCGGCAGACATGGTCTCAGCTGCAGGTATGTGATGGCCACTGCTCACATGGCGTATGGCGCACATCAATGGGGCCGGGACCATTGCATCTGCGCCATGCGCTATGTGGGCCGCAGCCTTTACTTATCTGCGGCAGACATCCTCTGCCACACAGTAGCCCGTACTTAGTGGGAAAGTTTAAACTGGGTCATACATACTTAAATCTTTATATATAGTGTGTGTTTTTGTACAATATCTTTTATATATGGTATTATAATATATTTGTGTTGACACAATCTATTTACTATTTTACATGTTTTAACCATGAAAGGCCTAAAAAACCTGTTTCTGTCCTAGGCCTAAATTATAAATAAAAATATTTTGTTTGCACAATAAAGTGTACAGTGTATATTTCATCCTTACCTTGCAATACTGGTACTGCAGCACCTTCACAATGGCTTTGCAGGTCTCCGGGATGATGAGGCCCAAAGCTTGCGGGGAGATGAGGGATCCAAACTTTAGGTCAGCAAGAGACCGTCCTGTCGCCAGAAACCTCAGGGTCACCACCAGCCGTTCCTCAGCAGGGATAGCCATGCGATACTTGGTATCCTGCTTCTCGATGTGGGGAGTCACCAGACGCAGCAATTCCTGGAATGTGGCATCATCCATCCTCAAGAAGTTACGAAAATCGTCTGGGTTATTCTCCCTGATGTCCCTGAGCAGTGGCATGTGCGAACGAGTCTGACGCTGAAGTAGCCACTGCTTTGTCCAGCATGATCTTTCTCTCCTGCGCTGGGCTCTCTGACGCCTGAGCTTCAAAACTGCATAATAGAGCAGGTACTGTTGCTGGTGACTACCCATCACTGCATTCTCCATAGTGCAGGGTTAAAAGACACTTTGTAATGGCAGGCAAAACAAAGTAATGTGTAAATAGCTATGTCCAGCAGGTATAAACCAAGCCTCACTAGTAACAAAGCAGAAATACACTGGTTTAAAATGGCTGCTGCTATTCCTATCCCCCTCTGCTAGTCCTCCCCCCTCTGCTAGTCCAGCCCCGTCATTCAAATTTCAAAGGCCCATCTGACGACGGTCGCATGTGTTCTTGCAAAAAAAACAAAAACCAGCGATCCGACCGTCTTAACGACCATCGCGGGCGCATCGGGATCGGATCTAGATCGTTCCGCAAAAAAACACAATTTTTGCTAATCGTTTGCTGGGGACTGCCTGGGAGCTCCCGGGAAGTCCAAGGGAAATCGTTCCATGGTCGTCTATCGGTCGTGAACGACGGTGGTCGTCCTGGTGTGTACCCTACATAAGTGTCCTGTTGGGCACAATTGTTATTATCAGTGCATATAATGTACCTGCTCACAGCCAACACAATACGGAGAAAACAAACTATTAAACTCAATTTAAGGAAAATTACCCAATTAACCAAATAAGTTTATACAAAGTGGAAGTGTGGATTGCGGTGTTAGCACTGTGTGAGAAACCTAAAGTGACAGCATTATGGATTATATATAAAAAGAAAAAAAGTTTTAAGTGATAAGGCGCTCGATCGACTACTTAATGCCGTTGGCGTTAGAATCTAAATATCCATATATTTATCACCTAGACTCCTGCAGCGGTTTATTTAAGAGATGCTTAGCCCACAAATCACAGCCAGTGCGGTGCCCTCCAAGGCTTAGCAGCAACAATAGAATATATAACATGACGTTTCGTTTTATTAATCGTCTTCAGAGATCTGAAAACGGTTAATAAACCGAAACGTCATGCCCTAAATCTGAGCTCTTGGAGTCAGTTTATTGGTAAATTGCGAGTGCCGCCAACATCACTATATTATATATATATATATATATATATATATATATATATATATATATATATATATATATATATATATATAGCAGCATATACCCCAACACTTGTATAGTGTTGAGTGTTGTATAAATGAACACAGTCTCCGGAGCCCTCCACGACAATTAGTCCAATAAATCACGTCTAATAAGGCGGCACACATCAGACTTCCTTCCAGTGAAAAAGATATGAGTTTATTCCGACATATGTTTCGGGCTGCAATGCCCGTCGTCCCTGACATATGTCTGCTGAGCACTAGGACACTACGGTACTTGTGTAGTTTCACGGCGCCAGTATGGCGCTGTGCATCTGAGTCCCATTGCGGGCACGGTGGCTCGCTATGCTCGCCACGCTATTTAAAATCAACTCCATGCCAACATGGATAGTGGAGGTATGAACTATCCATGTTGGCATGGAGTTAAGTAACTTTTTTTAACATAGTTTGTGGCGAGCGTAGAACCCGGAAGTAGCCGTGAAACTACACAAGTACCGACGCTACTTTAAGTAATCTATTTATGCTTTGCAATGTATTTTTATATTTGTTGTTTTATTATACATATATATACAATATGGGCAGCACGGACGGTGTAATGGTTAGCATTACTGCCTCACAGCACTTAGGTCATGGGTTCAATAGCCACCATGGCCCTAAACTGTGCGGAGTTTGTATATTCTCCCCGTACTTGTGTGGGTTTCCTCCGGGTACTCCGGTTTCCTCCCACAATCCAAAAATATACAGGTAGGTTAATTGGCTACCAAAAAAATTAACCCTAGAATGTCTGTGTGCGCGTGTATATGTGTTAAGGAATATATATTGTAAACTCCTCTGGGGCAGGGACTGATGTGAATGGTCAAATATTCTCTGTAAAGCGCTGCGGAATATGTGTGCGCTATATAAGAAACTGCTAATAAATAAATAAATAATCTACCAATGGGACTGCATTATCACTAATAAAGGTGTGCACTTTTGGATACAAAGATCTATTCCATTGTGGATACAAATTAACTCATCAATAAATGGACACAATTTATTTCTCATATCAGAGGTGAACACATTGGACCTTATTCTGGTTCACTTGCAAAGGCAAATCCCTTTTCAACTGGACAAAGCCATGTGCACTGCAGGTGGGGCAGATGTCACTTGTGCAGAGAGAATTATATTTGGGTGGGGTTTTACTTCAAAGTTAGATCTATATTGCAGTGTAAAAATAAAGCAGTCAGTATTTTCCCTGCACAGAAACAAAATAGCTCACCCAAACCTAAATCTCTCTGCACATGTTACATCTGCCCCCCTGCAGTGCACATGGTTTTGTCCATTTGAGAATGAACCAGAATAACCCCATTGTCTGTGAGTATAATTCTGGACATTCCTATTAGAAATAGTTACAAATGGACTAGTGCTCAAAACTAATATGAATAAATAACATACGTGTCATATCAAAGATATTAGTATCATTTAAGTGTTATTTGAAATTTTATAATTAATGTTATTATAGCTGAACTGGTTTAAATGCGCTCTCTCTAATTGGGGCACACAGGTATACCAGTTCAGTACTCTGAAAAATACTGATATTAATTTGTATAAAAAAGCATCTCACAGAGGGCCAGATGTACTAAGCTTGAAAAGTGATAAAATGAAAAGTAATAAACCACCAGCCAATCAGCTCCTGACGATTCATTCTTCTCCACATAGCTAAGCCCACATGGACAGGTAATCAAATAAAGAGAAAAAAGATGGTGCCTATGCGCTCAAAGACCACAGCGTGTAAGCTTGATAATACTTTGCAACAGAAGTTTTTCCATCTAAGCCGCAGTGGATTGTGGGTACTCATACACATAAAGTGTTACACCTAAAATCAAAAACAGACACTGCGCTAAAATAGAAAACTGAGCGGCATTCCCCCCTACCCAACACTGTCAGCGGGGGATGGGTGGTTTTCCATAGCGCATCGCTATGGAGAGCCGTCCACAAAGCAGCTTATCTGCTGGTAATACCAGCAGATAAGCAGAGGCCGGCAACGATGATGCAGAAGCGCGCAGAATTCACCACTCATCGCTGCCCTGTACACACTGGGCGGCTTTCGGGTCTCATTAGTACAGCAGAATCGTCCCATTAGAATCGTGAAGATTGATGCTTAGTTGTTAAACAGATAGGGCCATTTGTATTAAGTTTCAAGTGATAAAATGGAGAGTGATAAACAACCAGCCAGCTCCTACCTGTTATTTTTCAAACTGAACATGTAACATAAAAGTTAGGAGCTGATTGGCTGGCTGTTTATCACTCTCCATTTTATCACTTTTGATAGGCCCACTTTATCTGGCCCACAGAGAGCATATGCCATATATTTAAATAGTGAATGAGGGTTGGTATAGATAGTGTAGCAGGGGCGGATCCAGGATAAAATGACAGGGGGGGAACCATGATAAAAAAGGGTTTAGGTGGGGGAGGGGCGGTGTTAGTGGTGCCAGTGTACATGCTAAGAGAGCGGCAGAGAGAGAGGGTGGGAAGGATTAAAAATAGGCCCTGGCATTTAAAGTACGCAGGCCCACCATGGCGACAAAAGTGAAGGATGTATTTGTGCGCGCGCCAAAGGCCCGCTCCAGTAAAGGGGGTGTGTCCTTAAGCGTAGTGTACAACACCATATACAACTTCTACACATTATGCAACAAATTGCTAGACCCCATTATACTTGCCCCTTACACATGATGCCAAATGGAATGAGCCAAAATTCACATAATGTCACATGGATTGAGCCAAAATTCACATAATGCCACACAGATTAAGCCAAAATTCACAATACGCTTCATAAACAGGGATATTGTGCACCA
Organism: Crinia signifera; assembly: GCF_055691185.1. Lineage (NCBI taxonomy): Eukaryota > Metazoa > Chordata > Amphibia > Anura > Myobatrachidae > Crinia > Crinia signifera. Next base: position 69,709,442 of record NC_139227.1, read on the forward strand.
AAGGCGTGCATTAAACATTTACACCATAATGTCCATTACACGTTAGGTTACACGCCATTATGTCCATTATGTCTTATGCCAAACACCATAATGCCTATTAAAAATTATGCTACATAAGTGCTGCAGATCTACATGCTCATTGCCAAGGGTTCCATGCTCATTGCCAGAGGTTCCATGATCGTTGCCATGTGGGATTACATGCTCATTGCCAAGGGCGAATACATGCTTGCGGTAAATGGGGGACAGCCGCCTCCAGACAGAAGTGATAGCCACTGACAGTGGCAGAGCCTGGCTGTATTCAGAGCACTGCAGGTCCCAGCTATTTGAAATAATACCCCTTTCACACCAGAAAATGCATTCCCAGGTTGGCACCTTTTACACCAGCCTAGTCCCTGCGTTTTCTGGTGTGAGGGGAAGAGAAAACCACCCCTCCCCCCTTTAACCAGTTATCTAATTTAACCGGCTATATCTTCAGAACCAACTGACCCATTTACATGAGACTGTTGAGACAAGTATCATATTGAAGAACTTTTGAGTGGGCTTTGAATGATTTTGGTCCAGTGAAACTGGAACGCTTGGTTTCAGAGTAATCTGCCCTCAAAGAACATGAATAGCCATGAAATTACATTTCAAAAATAAAAAAAATTGTTTTACACGCAATATCTCTGGAACCGATTGCCCGATATGGACCAGCCTGGTATCATATTGAAGGCCCAGCAAATTTGGAATTGAATGAGATTGATGCCAGGGGGAACTGGCAGCAATCAGAACCGGGTGGGGGGGCGGAATTGACAGGTCCAATATTATGCTTTCGGAAAAAAAACGTTACAGCTTTGCCAGGCGATATCTCCGGTTCCCGGGGGGCTAGAGACACGGGGCTGGGCTCGTTGTAAAGCCCTGGCCCTCAGCTACAAAATGAAATGACAGGGGGGTGGCGTGCCCGGGTGCCCCCCCCCCCCTGAATCCGCCACTGTAGTGTAGTATAATTACCACTCTTTTTTTTTTTTTTACTTTTTATTGTTTTATGAAGATTATGACAATCAGCAATAATCATGAAACATTATAAATGAAATAAAATATAATAATAAAGCAAAACATTATAATATATATACGAAGAACAAAGAAAACATATACTGTAGTTGAGGAACTGGTGGGATATGTAAAGGTTTTCTCTGTCACTGGTATAATAAATTATAATCAGTCTCAAGATAAGTGAATTAGAGAAATGATTATGAGTGAGTTGAGCCCTGTAGACTTTAATTACAGATTCAGTACCAGTTCATCAGAAGGGGGGAAGTGGAGGGTGAGTGGGGGAGAGAAAAAAATGGTTAAAGGGGCGGGGCAGGAGAATAAGAGGGCTGGTCTGTGGTAGCTATATATAAAGATGGATCTGAGGTAAACCATAAAATAACATAAGGTTGTCCAGTTAAATAAGTCTTTGGAGGTTCTGCATTAAAATATTGTGTCCATGGTGACCAAATTTTGATAAAATGATCTAAATTGTCATGCAGGGCCGCTGTAATACGCTCTACTTTATATATGCACCAGATGGCATTAATAGTGGCAATTAAAGTAGGAGGAGTTGTCGTTTTCCAATTTGCTTCTATTTGGCATTTAGCAGTATTCCTTATGTAATCAGTTTCTGTAGTTGTCGAGAAGTGTCCGGAATGGGACGGGAGAGTGAGGAATATTATATAATCAAACCCAGTCTGTGATATGGCAGTTGGGGGCTGATTGGCTGGTTGTTTTCTCACTCTCTATTTTATCACTTTTGGAAGCTTAATACATCTGGTCCTAAATAATCCATGTGGCCTATGATTGGAAAAGGTAATCTGTGCCGTGTGCATCGGTTGCGGAGAGAGGAACCTTTCCCAAAGCATTGTGAATGAGGTGAGCCATGTGAATGGGGCACAGTACATTAGTTTGGGGTCGATGTGTAAGTAAATAATTGACACCCCAAAAACCTAAAAATAAAGGTATGTCTTTTCACGTGTCGACCATTTTTTATGTTGATTTTTTGTTTTTGTCAACCTTTTTCCATGTCGTCATTTTGAGGTCGACCTAGATACTGTTGACTGTTCACTGTCAATCTAATAAACCAAACTCAATTTCACAATAGGGAGACTTTATTCTGGTAAAAGTCAGATCTTCAGAAATTGGTTTTCTTACATATGTTGGGCAAATTACACAATGGTGTTTTATCCATGACAATATTTTCGCCATAGGGGGTATGCAATGTGCCGCCGCTATTTCCGACGTGGGATATAGCAGCGGCTGCCTATTCAATGCTGTCTTTAATGACAGCATTGATACGGGATCATGGCAGAATGGGCCTGACTTCAGAAGCTTGTCGGGCCCGTTCTGCCGATAACCGCCGTGGATTGTCGCAATCCCGGAACGCAGATCGACAATCCACGTCCATTTTCACGGCCACGCCCCCTTTGCGCTGAGCGGCAGGTGGGACATTGAATCCCGCCTGTTGTTATGCGGTCAATCTGGGCCAGGATCACGGCTGTTGGCGGGGATTGACAGCCGTGATCCCAGATTGCATACCCCCCATAGTATCCCGGTTCTCACCTGCACTGTATACACACAGAATAAAGATTAAGTTGCTGTAACACAAGGGCTCATACTCGCTGTACTTTGGATCATAAAGATGTAAGACATCAACATCAATCCAGTGCTGAGTCTGTTACTGCATTATATGTATGAGATGATCTGCAAAACTATTTTTTATATTTTAGTAAATGGGAACTTTAAAAAAAAAAATTTAATGTATAAATTGTATTAATCTAATTACTAATTAATAGAACAACACGGGGGCAATTTCAGAGATGTAACAAGTGGAGTGACAGGCGGTGGGCATTTGTGTGCGGCATGCAGGTGGTTTCTGGGAGTGCCCCAGAAAATGCGGGCAGAGCCTGGCTGTCGGGAGGAAGGTCCGCTGACGTCAGCAGGGCCTTCCTTCTCCCAATGGCCATCGCAGTGCAGCGTAAGTCTAGACTTACTTGGCACCTGCGAACAGAATTAAAACCATTAGATGGTGAGTGATTGCGAATGTTTTTCCCCAAGGATTTGCAGCCGTGGACATGGGCAGGGAGGAGACTGGTGGGCGGCGTTTATCTGATCTCTGGGCTCCGAAGAATCGCAGCCCAGCAATCAGGACTGAATCAGGCCCACAGATTGATGACAAGTGCCACTTAATTCTACACCAGTTTATTCACCATCTTTGTGTGTTTTAGAACCCAATACCTGTGCGCTGGTATCTTTATTAGGTATGTTGGGGAAGGGGCACAAGTCTTGGTGGGCTTGACTTCAAACTTTAAACAGGGCTAGTATCAGGTGCAGAACAAGCCACGCTTTTTACCTTATATTAGTGTTGCTTTATGTTCATAGGGGATAATTCTGGTTGGCTCTTAAAGAGCAGAATTCGCAGCGGGTATCGATGTTGCGAGTTTGCGCCTGTGTATCAGCAAAAATACGCATGTGCAGCCCGGCAGTGCAAACGCCATAGGTGAGCATTACGCTCACCGAGGCGTTTGGACCCATTGGTGCGTATAAGGGGCAGCCAGGGGGCTGGAACATTATTATTTATTATTTATTTATTAACAGTTTCTTATATAGCGCATACAAATTCCGCAGCGCTGTACAGAGCATAGTTATGAGCAAACACAAAACAAAATTACATTACAAGACAGTTTAGGACAAGTACATGGTTAATACAGATAGTTGCATCAGGGGACAGGACACTGAAGCAATTATCAGGGTGGCAGTGGTTTATATATTCTAAGAAAGGCACATGAGGAGAGAGGGCCCTGCCCGTGAGAGCTTACATTCTAAAGGGGAGGGTTAGACAGACAGGGGTAACACAGAAGGGGGAGAGGTGAGCATAAACAGGTTAGGATGAGAGATGGTCAGGTTTTATGCAGGAGGGTCGGAAGAGGTCAGCTTAGTGTTTGATATTTTAAGTCTAAAAAAGCGCTGGGTCATCCAAGAGTAGACAGCAGAGAGACAGTTGGAGATATGAGTTAGGATGGAAGGAGAGCGATCAGGAAACGAGGGGTAGATTTTTGTATTTTCGGCATAGTGGAAGTCGAGTGAGCAAATAAGTTCACCCAGAGAGGACATGTAGAGATAGAGAAGAGGGCCAAGAATAAAATAATCAGGGACACCTACTTTCAATGGAACATGGGACGCCCAGCGTTTCCACAAAAACGGTGGATGCACCCAGAAAAACGCTGTGCATCCAATGTGAACGCAGGCGGGCCGAAGCCAGCTCGGGGTGGGCGGCTGATGTCTCTATTATGACTTTTATTTGCAAACGGGTGGCACAATCATTCGATGGTCACCGATGTGAACGTACACATCCATTCGCATGAAAATGCGGCATTAACTTTGGGGAGGGGTGTGTGTGGGGGGGGGGGGGCGGCCGTCCGCAAGCACGGCGGGCTGTACCCTCTCGCTAAGCAGCAAATATACGCTGCTTAGCGAGCCAATGTGAATCACCTCCATAGTTCAGACCATCAGAGGCTTGCAAATCCTTTGTATACAGTACATACCCCATAGTTCCTATCCTATCACACCTCTGATACTGTATCTACAGGTTACAATTAGGCAGTGGGAAATGTTTACATTTAGAGATAGCGCCTTTAATGCCATCATTAGCAGAATGAGACTTTATCCTGTGCAAATATGGTTTTATCATAATATCCAGACCTGTGCCTGTGTCTAGCCATCAAATTCGCACAACGCTACTATATGTGTGTGTGTTCCTTTACACGCACTATTTTCTTTACTGTACACATTAACCCATAGGGGTACAGGGCAGTCATCTACTCAATCCTGGCCTTCCCCTATACTGTATAGTAGTGAGTACCGGTACCTGCTGATTGTGTATTAGCATGTGTAAGCTGGGTGGCTCCTGCCATCTGCTCATATCATAGGAGGGGGTGCACTGTGCTCTTATCTGCACTCATTACACCCCACTGATTTCTATTGTTTTCCCAGAGTGATGGGGGAGGGAGGGACATTAATGAGAACAGAGTGAGGATGGATGACATCAACCTGCTGATAATGGCTTCTTCCCAGCACACACTGCTCTGCTTTACACTAATCATCTTGTAGCCCAACAGGTTGCCACACTTCATAGACTTATACACATGTAAATAGGATCACTGTCCTCTTAAAATGCAGTCACATACCTGTGATCTGTATAGAAAGATGGCAATAATGGGAACAGTAACATGCAACACATGTTCTATAGGCAATCGCAGTGTCATTGCCTGTGGTAACCATTTGGTGTTTAGTACATGGACGTATGAACAAAATAAAGCTGTATTGCAATTTGCCTGCAACAGGTGTTTTCCTTTGTATAAATATGCCCAATGGTGTGTGCCATAGTTTTGTGTATGATACATGGAGAGTCAGCTTTGGGGATGGGGATGTTGTTGATATGACATGTCAGTGTGTTATACTGGAGGTTGTGGTACTTACCTATGATGTGATCGCACTCTGCTACACTCTTGTTCCGAGGAGTTGAGGATGCAGCCCCATTCTCCTGTCAGCCAGCAGATGGATGGGTGCAGGGGTGCTGCTTCCAAAGAGGTGTGAGCCATGATTACATAATTATATTGTGAACACATAGGGTAATGTGACTTTAACATCTATTATTAACACTGTAAAAAAAGTGTGCAATATGAGAGAGACAAATGTATTGTGTAGATGAAGTGACAGAGTAGAGGGACAAAATGCTACTGGTTTCTATATGACACTATATTACACTTCTTCTGTACATCTTACCCAACTGCATTGCTATGGCACAGTGTGCTGTCTTTCAGGACATAGGGGAGTATTTGTCAAAACTTGGAGAGAGAGCAATAAAGTACCAGCCAATAAGCTCCCAACAGCATGTAAATGTAAGGTAGAAGCTGATTGGCTGGTACTTTATGTCTCACAAATGTATCACTCTCTGAGCTTTGACAAATACCCCCCAAAGACTTAAGACCCATACACACTGTGTATGGACCTTAAGATTGGAAAATAATGTTACCGCTTAATTTGCTCACACAATCACACACATTTTTTTCCATCAAGGATGTCTGTGTAGTTGTAGTTATATTTGTCCCAGTCCCAAGTAGCTGATTGTTCCTAGAGGGCCCACAACTTATAGCAGTGAGACTGTACAGTATTGTGTATTTGTCCTATACACTACTTGTGTGGAGTTTGTATATCCTCCCAGTACTTGCGTGGGTTTCCTCCGGTTTTCTCACACAATACATAAATACACTGGTAGTTTCATTGTCTCCAAACAAATTAACCCTAGAATGTCTGTGTAGGCATGTGTATGTGGTAGGGAATATAAATTGTAAGCTCCACTGGGACAGGGACTGATGTGAATTATCAAATATTCTCTGTACAGCGCTGCGGAATACGTGCGCGCTATATAAATAACTGTCAATAAATAAGGAATAATTGTGCATTTACTACTACTAATAGGAATCAGAACAAAACTATTATTCACTATGTAGCTCCTTCTCACTTTACCAACCTTTGAAACATTCTGATGTCACTTTTTATCTTTTTTAATGATTGCTGGGACTATTTTTAACATGAATTTAATATCTAATAGACATAACATTCTTGATGTGTTTACTATATACAGTAGGGGTCCCCAATTACACTCCAGTGCATTATTTGAGCCATTCATACTAAAAAATGTATATTGTTTGTGTCTGCTTGTATATCTTTATTGTTCGATATATTTAATATTATATTAAGTTAATTTATCATTATATTCTTCAATAAGGGAGATCTGCAGTGTCACTAGTGTCTTTTATTGCAGTTAACAGGGAACTGTAGACACCAGTTTAAGGTTTGTAGTGGTCCCAGGGCAAATAACTTGTGGCAACCTCTACCAACAAAACTGTTAATATAAAATGCAGGCAAAGCATAATGTGTAAATGTATTGTAGCTCATACACTTGTGCGATCGAATGTGATGTGATTGCATCGCATGGTGCCCAAGTGTTTTTTTTTTACCAGCACCCCATGTGGCATGCCACCTGCATGCCACATGGGGTGCTGGAAGAGGGCTGGTGCAGCCCTCTGATTGGCTGAGAGAGCTCTCAGCCAAAGAGAGTGTATAGGCACCATTAGTTTTCACATAATTTTCACATTATCTTAGTTTCCTTTAGAAGGAAATTGTGCAGCAACCTCTGCCTGGACCCTGCAGCACTCCTGCTCCCCACCTTTAGACTGCCCGGACCCTGCTGCACTCCTGCTCCCCACCTTTAGACTGCTCGGACCCTGCTGCACTCCTGCTCCCCACCTTTAGACTGCCCGGACCCTGCTGCACTCCTGCTTCCCACCTTTAGACCACAGGTCCAGCCAGCCGACTCCCGGAGCCGGCTCCCGTGGATCGCGGCTCCCGTTCCTCCCAGGAGCCGCGGCCTGAATTTTGAGCCCCCAGCGGAGGTGATCACCCGGGGATGTCCGGTCCGCCGTGAAACAGGTTGAATGTGAACGGATCAAAATGCAATGTGAAAGGGGTTTAACTGGCTTTAGACCCGTTTTAACGTTTACAATACAGGATGAAAGTAGGTTTGCACTGTGAAAGCAGCATAACAGGCAGATCATTATCAGAATTTAGTGCCAACATACTCTACATAGCTTTACACTTGGGAATGAATGACATTAATAACAGAAGACAAATAGGTAAGAGGGCCCTTATGTCTTGCGAGGTCCTGCAGCCGCAAAAGGGCTTTCAGATACAAATCAGACTAATCATTACTTATATATGGATACATCAGTCCCAACAATTCTAATGTATGAGTGCAAACACAAGCACAGAAGATAACACAAACAGGGCGAGCTGCAGGGAGGGTGCAGGGCAGTCAGCACAATTCCCAGCTCTGGGAGACGAGGCGACAGCAAGGAGGAAAATGGGGGAGGGCTGCTACACTTTACCAAACTCCACATGTGGGGGATGGTGATTTTATTGTCCAAAGTTGTGCAGTTTGCCTGAATCTATAGAAGTATACTTCCAGTTGTATAAGTGACACAACAATACATTTTGGCCATAGGTATAAATTGTCATTCATTGTGCAGCCCTTGCGTAGTTCCTGAAAGTTTGTGTTGTTCCGTAGTCTGTCTCTGATATATGCATCATTGCCAAATGCCATGGATTTCTGGAGCTGAAGTGACCTGGAGGCACTGGAATGCCAAAGTTGGGCTCATAAAGACCTATGAGAACTACAATTGTAAATGTTATGATAGAATTTTTAATATACATAGTAACATACGTGATGGGGCGCCTTATACAATACAACACATAGGTTTACTGCATACTGAGGTATTTAGGTCAGAACACCATTTATTCAGCTATGTATACATTGGAACTTGCAAACAGTAAAAGATGTAGAATGTATTGATGTGCCCAGCAGACACACACTAGTAGCAGCTGCAGGTGGCAATTTACTCAGGTTTTTACCGTATACGTTTTCTTCTACATGTTTTCCCCACCATCCCAGCTGCATGATTAAGATCACACACACAGGCTGAGGCTGGGTATAAGGTAAATAGCCTGGGGTTATGCTTTTTTTGCAGCACTGAAAGGGATGAACACTGAGGGGCAGGGCTCCTGAAAACTACAGCACAAAGCAGCTAAAAAGCTTAACTAGAATCCACAAGGGAATGTAATTAATGGATCCATATAGTGTGTATGTACAGTACATATAAGCGTGTAGAGCATAGTTGCCTACCCTCCTGCATTCTGCAGGAGACTCCCTGAAATAGCAGCAATCTCCCTCTCTCCCTCATTAGTCTAGCAATCTCCCTCATTTCACCTAGCCCATATTATACTGTTACATTTTTGGGGAAAAAAGGAATGAGAGATAGATACATTTACATTGAATCATCAGCGCCATTTCCCAGCACATAACCAAGTATAGTAGCTCTTACTAACTGCTTTGGGGCTCATCTACATTTGGATATAAGTCATTTTTAAAGATTCCTATCAGATGTAGCAGTGCACACCCATGCTTCTAGGTGCCATGTTCACAACCTCTTTTCTCCATATATGGAATTAGACACGGCCTTTATGTGAAGCATGACATGCCCCCTCAATGTCACACTGTGCAAAATTCTAATACCATCTACAATCTCCCTGAAACTAGTTTTCAAAAGTAGGCAAGTATGGTGTAGAGCAGTGTTTTTCAACCACTGTGCCGTGGCACACTAGTGTGCCTTGAGCTGTTCTGAAGTGTGCCCCCAGATTTCGAGATGCCCAACCCAGTTTACAGCAATCACCAGTTCAACTGTTATTTACTGGTCTCTACTTTTCATGTAAAGGGCCAATGTATTTTATTTTGTTACCAGTGTGTTTGTTTTTTATATGGGGGCCAATAAGTTTTTTTTTTTTTCCTGGGGGGCCAATGTGTTTTGCCCTGTGGGGATCTCATGGTGTGCCTTGGCAATTTTAAAATGATATTTAGTGTGCCGCAAGGTAAAAAGGTTGAAAATCACTGGTGTAGAGGGAGGGAGGAGATTTGTATGAATTATAAAATAAGTAAATGTTAGTCCTTCCTCCTGATACCCTGTTCTCAATGCCGCAAAAACCCGGGTTTTCGCAAGGGCAAGCAGTAATTTCCCGTGTCCTGTCGCAGTGTGAAAGGGTATTTGTTAAATTCCCGGGTGTTATACCCCGGGAATTACACACAGGTTTTTTGCAGGGTTTTTCCTGGGTAATACACGGGTGTATGAAAGTGTGAAAAGGCTAGAACCGGGTTTTTCTCACAAAATGCAAAAAAGCAAGTTCATTGCGTTGCTCAAAACTGCTTTTTAAACAGCCAATCAAAGATACTTGTTAAACATCCAATCAAAGCTGCTATTAGATGCCACACATTTGATGGCAGGCATACCAGGGGAAGCAGTGTGAACGGGGCAGACACAGGAATTTCCCAGGTCTAAGGTGCAGTATGAATGGGATCTGTAGAGCTGAGATGCTCTGTGCCCCGCCAAAAACACAGGAACAAAAACCTGGGATTTTGCCGGGGCGGCAATGAGAACGCAGCATTAGAGTTATCTTGGGTAGGTGTGGCATTGAATTATTGCAGTGTTTCCTCCATTGCAACATATGGGGCCAGATGCACTAAGCTTCAAAAGTGATAAAATGGAGAGTGATTAACAACCAACCAATCAGCTCCTGCCTGCCTTTTCAAACACAGTCTGTGACATAGCAGACTCCTAGATTTCCTTCCTTTTTTCTAGACATACCCCACACAATCTCTCTCTACACTCTTCCGCAGCCGATCTACTTATTCTAATGTAAAGTAGGACCGTTGTATAAGCATTTCACTACATATTGTACTATGTATGACTTGTACAAAATTTGATTTGAGCAGGTAGGAGCTGATTGGTTGGCTGTTTATCTCTCACCATTGTATCACTTTTGAAGCTTAGTGCATCTGGCCCCATATGTTGCAATGGAGGAAACACTATGGTGTGTTGGCATGTAGCCATTGCCTGATAACATACAATATATGGTTTCTAGTGGAAAGCTGAAGTTTGTGTGTGCACATAGGTTGGGTGATGGTCATGGTGGCCAAACCATTGGTGCTTATTCTGTGTGGTGCCATTGATGGTTTTGTCATTTTTGTCTCTGATCCTGCGCTGCATCTGGCAGTTCTTCTATGGAAGAGCTGGGGCAGGGGCTGAGCTGTGACGGGCAGGGACGGGAAAGACATTGGGCAGATAGCTACCATTAATGGTGGAAAAACATCTGGGTGCACACCATCAATGGCAGTGGTATTCGGCATATGCCTTGACCATCAACTGTTTTGAATCATCAATGGTTGATGGCTATCCAGACCCGCATTGGGGGGCCCTTTAATTTAAAAAAAGATGTAATCAAGGAAACAGCCACCTACCTGTAATAGACACAGCCCTTTCAAACATGGTATAACCAGCAAATATCACAACAAAGCTGGGAGGAGCCAGAGGCTCCTGTTGCCCATTAGTAACATAGGAGCACAGCTATGGGCACAGACGCCAGCAGCCATTGGAAAGTAGCATGGGATGGTGATAGCCATCGGAATCCCAGCATTGAATGCTAAAAGCATTAAAGGTTTCCGACAGCCATCCCTGACCGAGGGTGCAAAATGAAGGCCTGGAAATGAAATCAGTTTAATTCAGAAAATTTTATAAGCAGTGGCTGATTTTCACCGGTCAATAATGGGGTGTATTTTCCCGATGTTTTGCAGTGTTTTCACTTGAAAAAGCCAGGTTTTCAGACAAAAACTGTGCTGTTTTTGGGGAATTAATTTCGCCTGCCGGAAGCAGGTGAAACAAAATCCCTGATAAGCTGCGGCATTCGCCGGTTTATCAGGCTAATAGAATAGCCCTGAGGCACAGCAATTATTGGAGAGAGTGTTTTAAAAAAATTGCTGGATTAACCTGATTTCTTTGCCAGAGTGGTCTCTTTTCACTACTTGCCCATATTACATAAATAGGACGGTACTTCCTGATCTTTGCGGCCAGCGCTACGCCAGTTACGTTAGCAGCTACTTAACAGCTACATAAGCATTTTTGGCAAGGAAAACACCACGCCACCATCTATTACCTTTAGTAAAGTTGTGGCGAGCACACTGTATATATAAGTATTTATATTTTAAAGCCCCCTCCAGAGCACAAGGTTGAAGTAATGTTCCCTCCCACTATCCCGTCATCACTGATTTGAAATCCCGGCGCCTGTACAGTGAGTGAGTGGAGAGAGAGGGGTGCGGACTGGAGGAGGAGACGCTTTGCAGTAGCGCTGTGTGATCCGTGGAGTCACTGCCCGACACTGACCAGGGACCGCTGTCTCCCAGCATCGTCCCCCCACATTGTCCGTGTTCAGGCATCCGGAACGAGGCTGTTTATTCTCTGACATCTATGATCCAGTTGCCTCGGGCTGTGATTGGCTGTACAGTCTCCCTGGCTCTCAGATACAACAAGTACTGCTGCTGCTGGCTGCACCAAACCAGTGCTCAGAGTGAGAGTGACCGCTCTGCAGGACGCATGGCAGCGCATCCTCTGTAACCTGTGCAGCACTTTGTCTCATCATTTACTGCGCTGCAGCCGGCTCTTACCTTCCATGTACTTTACTATGAGAGCCCAGTCTCTCGCCCACCCATGGAACGGGTCAGACCGGGCCTGGCTGTGCCGATGGCTGGAGGTGACCACAGCAAGCTTGCAGGAGCTCCAGCAAATGCGGCAAGAGGCCGAGCAGCGGGTGAGGGGGGCGCTGGGGGACGGACGTGCGGCTGCGGAGGACAGGGGGACCGGGGTCACACCTGCAGCATCTAACGTGAGGAGGACAATAGACCTGGAGCAGCCCAGTGCCCACATCCCAGAGCTATGTCACATTCAGGAGGAGGGGGATGATGTGCTGCTGTGGGGGTATAAGGTGGAAGGACAGAATCATGTGTCCACAGCAGCACAAGCCAGACCAGAGCTCCCCATCTTATATTCCAAATTCTCGGCAGGCCTGGCCCATGGAGACCCTGCACCCCATGGCAGGAGCTCGGCAGGCCTGGCCAATGGAGACCCTGCACCCCATGGCAGGAGCTCGGCAGGCCTGGCCCAAGGAGACCCTGAACCCCATGGCAGGAGCTCGGCAGGCCTGGCCAATGGAGACCCTGCACCCCATGGCAGGAGCTCGGCAGGCTTGGCTTATGGGAGGACATCAGCAGGACACAACCAGGAGAAGTTTGTCACCAGTACCATGGAGAAGACCCAGGGACCACCATGGGCCAGACCACTTGCTGCAGAACCAGAAGTTGTGGATTCCAGGGAAGAGAGTCTTGTATTGAATGAAGGGAGTGAGGTGAGATATTATATTTATAAACACTGATACTCTACACATGATGAGATCACCCTAAATGTAGTATCACACACCCCTTCTATTTCCTGACCCAAGAGCTTACACTTTACTTTATGAAGGTCACACAGTAGCATAGATTCACAGGAAATGTCTAAGGAGGCCACTAATGGGTAAAACATGCACCTGTACCTATCTGGATAAAAGGTGCATGTTTGTGTAAGGTGTGTTGAGGATGTCTAATTGCAGGGCAAAGTCTCCCTACTCAGAAATGTAAAGTGCTTTCAGCAATTGTGCTATTAAAGGTAATAGCGAAACAAATGACAGTACTGCCTTTATGACCCTTTAATGTGCAATAGAAGGCTACTCTTCACTAAATAAGATTTGTGCCACCAGACAGGCTTGTTGCTGGGAAGCTCCCTTTCGGGATCTATGGGCTAATCCAGAATTTGTTAATCAGCAATTTGCAAATTGAGTGACTATCAAAGGACTGTGCATGCAGATTGTATACATCGCGCATAGGCGAGGGTAAATAGCGACATGAGTATGGATCGTACACGCAATCCCCTGGAAGTTTGACTGACAGGAAGCTGCCATTTCCTCGGAGTTCCAGAAAACTGTGGTCGTGCCATGGTGTTTTCATTGTGGGTCAGTGGCGTTAGCGCTGACCATTTTCAACCTGTTTTAGTTGCAGATTAGTTGAAGCCAGAGTTACTCAGATTTGCACATTGGGATCAAACTATAAACATAAAAACTCTTTGATGGTTTGGGAATTATATATGGATCAGCGATCCATTTGCAATTCTCTTACAATTTAGCAAGGGGATTTTTTTTCTGTCTGGGCGGCGGCTTACTCCTCGCAGACAACTGCAACCTCTCAGATTAGCGGTGCATGCTGGATTGGCCCCTTCATACTTTTTCTTTTCTCAAAACTTGCAGAAAGTTTAAAATGTATACAACAGAAAAGGGGTGAAAGCTGCGTTAATAAAAATATCAAGTACCATGGAAGAATACACTTACACAAAGGGGGTGTTTTTTGTATTTTTACTAAATATATTAAATCGTATTTTAATTTTAAGAAAAAACAATTGAACATAAAAAATATATATAAAAATTCATATACTTTCCAGGTGGCCACCTAAAGACATATATCAATATACATTAGTACATAAAAATGCAATTGGATGAATTATAAACGTATACGTTTTATAGTAAAACAGGTGTGAAAGTTTAAAATGCAACGCTTACAGCTGTACTTCCAGTCAGCTGTGAGTCCTAGCGTGCCTTCCTCCCCTCCTTTTTTAAAATGGTAACAGGGAGGGGTATAATTGGGAAGATCAGTAATTAGCTTCATATAAATCCATACAGAGTCCTGGGGTTCATAGCTAAGGAACTGTAAAAGGGTCCATCCAACCTAGAAATTCCTTTTTAAATAAGGGACCGGTTCACAAATATTGCAGTCTTTTGCAGAACAATCTCATCCTGTTATGTTGTGTGTTTTTTTTTTTTTTTTTTTATCTTCAGCTGCACACCATTCATGATAAGGGCTAAGGTACTGGCCTGAACTCAGCACAAACGTGTTGATTTTTTTTGTGCACAGCTCTATGGGGGTAGCCCCCACCCCAAAAAAAATCCTCAAGAGCAGAGGAACTGTAAGTGTGACATAAAGCCGCATTTAAGCCAGGTTCACGATCAGCCATTGTGCTGATGGTTGGGGCAATTTCCATTTACCCCGGACAGTAGAGATTGCCATACACGTTATATGATGTAATGAAGGATAGAACAAGCTTCCGTTCTTTGATACAATGCAGCAGGTTGTACATGATCTCTTCTGTTTAGCTGTGCTGCATGGGTGAATACGGGAGCTCACAATCGGGCATACACACTAGGCGATATGTACTATTTTGTTCTGATATCGTGCTAGTGTGGACCGGCCTGCAAGGGGACTCGCTGCTAATTTATTCTGTTACAATTGTCCAGTCCATGTACAAAATCATACTTTACTGGGACATTTTTGCTTTTTAAATTAAAGAAATTACTGGTAACAGTAATGATTTTCGTTTCCAAGTAAAAACAATGAGTCCTTGGTAAAGCCTTATACACACTGAGCGATTGTTCACCTGTTCAATGGGGTACTTGTTTCCTAGCAGGGCACCCACTAAGCTATTTGCTTAGTGGGCTATTCTGCATAGTGAAATCGCATCACACATCACATCGCATGGCTTTTTGTGCCTTGCGATGTGTGCAATGCAATCTCAGTACTTCATATGGTAAAACAGCACCACTCTCCATGTCACCCCGAAGCGTGACTAGCGCAGCGGAACGCATCCTCCGCCCTTTTCATACCCCCACTATCCACGTCGGCGTGGAGTTGATTTTATATAGTGTGGCAAGCGGACGCGGATTACTTTACATGTATTCCGCGTCCCCTTGCGGGGCTCGCTGCGCTCGCCACACTATATAAAATCAGCTCCATGCCGACGTGGATAGTGGGGGTATGAAAAGGTCGGAGGATGCGTTCCGCGGGTCTCGCTGCACACGCCACGCTTCGGGGTGATGTGGAGAGTGGTGCTGTTTTAGGTGTTTTACCATATGAACTACTGAGATCTCATCTCACGCCACAAAAAAGGGCCATGCGATGTGATTTCACTCGGGGTGCAGTGAATAAATTAGCTACTGAGCATACGTAGGAAATCTGGGCGCCCTGCTAGGAAACAAGTACCACAGCCTGACAGATGGCGGTAATGCAGGAACGCGTCCGGGGATTTTAAACTGAAAACACCCAAAGTGAGCTGTTTTCAGCTGAAAATTGAGGTGAGCACTGATGGGAAAATAGCAGATTGCTGGGCTTAAAATCGCTCTGTGCATACAGACGGAGTGATTTTTCGCATGTCGAATAGATCTTCCCGGGGTGGATCCACCTTGTCGCTCATCTGCTTGTAATATGTCGATGATGCGGGAGCATGCATCACTGCTCATCACCGGGCTGTACACACTGGGCAGCTTTTGAGCTGAAAGCAGCTCAAACAACTAAACTGAGCTGCTTTCAGCTCACATTCGTCTAGTGTGTATTGGGCTTTTAAAGTTACATACACACTGGGCGATTATGCCCACCGTGTATGGACAGTGATGACCGCTGTCATCGCTGGGGGGAAAGCCGCTCAGTGCATACACACTGAGCTGCTTGGCCCCTTCCTGGCACTGTAAGCGGGGGGCGGATGGCTTTGCATAGTGCATCGCTATGCAAAGCCGCTTATCTAGCATCACCGCTCACCACTCATTGCCGGGCCATACACACTGGACAGCTTTGAGCTGAAAGCTGCTCAAACTTGGTGTTTTGAGCGGCTTTCAGCTCAGTCGCCCAGTGTGTATGGGCCTTTAGAGTACCAAAACAAAATCTTCCATTTGCTTAGTTAGTGCCACCAAGTGGCCAAACCATGAATTGCAGTCAACAGATTACAGCAGTGGTAGACAAATCCAGTCCTCCAGAGCTACCAACAGTTCACATTTTCTAGATCACCTAGCTGGGGCACAGGTGCACTCATTACTGACTGACATTTTATATGATCCAGAGGTGGAGCTAATTACTTCACTTATGATTCTATGAGGAGACCTAGAAAATGTTAACTGTTGGTAGCTCTTGAGGACTGGAGTTGGCTATCCCTGGATTAGATCAACCTTCCAAATGAACTCCTAAAGGGACATACACGTTGCAATTTTGTGCTAAACGATCTTCTAGATTGCGTAGCATTTCTGTGCATCAGATGCAACCATGTCAGGGAAAGCCCAGCCCGGTGTGGTTGCATCTGATGCAGCCAGGGCCGGCAACAGAAATCTTGGGGCCCTGTACAATGATATTTCTGGGGCCCCCACCTAATCCCAAATCCACACAACCCTCTCCTGCATGAGCCTCCATTTTAACCTTTCACTGCTCCAGATCCTGCGGACTTCTCTCGTTCTCAGTCCTGCTTGCCTGTCACTTTCACAAAATAATGTAGAGCACTACGAGCAGGTAGTTTGCAAGGGGGGAACAGCTAGTACAGGCACTGGCTGCGTCGGGGCATGGAAGCTCTGGTGCACTTAAGATTGCTGGGGCCGTTGCACTTGATTCAGGGACCTGATTCAGGGACATTATTTTAGGATTTATTAAAGTTCCTAGGTTACTAAAAGCGTAACATAAAAGAGAATCATTGTGACAGCCAGGAAAGCAGGGCTATGGCTTCACCTTCAATGCCAACTCCTATGTTTTATTAATAGAGGAGTATGTCAAAAGGTTTTGCTTGCCAACTCCACAGTGCTGCTTGGAAGCCTTGCTGTGACTATCTAGTCAGATGTCCAGTTGTGGATAAAACAATGTTCGAGACTCATGCTGGCCATACACTAGGGCGACTTTTCCCCTTGGAGAAGTCACCCACATTCCCCCCCCTCTTCTCCCCTTGAGCTGCCTTGGACCTTCCCAAGTGGCAGGATTGCATGCGATCCCAGCCAAGCCTGCCTGGCGTGGAAGCAATCGATTGCTTCTGCAGCCTATGTGTCTCCCAGGTTCCAGTGCAATGCACATGTCAATCACATGCAATTTGGATGCTTTCCATCCGATTGACTGCTGCAACCGCATGAAAAATTAAGCCCAAATTGCATGTGCATCACCCTAGTGTATGGGGGCCTTTAGATATAAAATATTTCCTGTGTAATGTCTATTCATGGGTCTGGTGAGTTCTGTCGGATTAACTATGGAGCATTCCAAAAGGTCTATACTTGTGTATTTGGGCAAACTATTTTATGCAGTATTAGAAGTTTTTACATCTGTCTTCAACTTTATCCAGCTGCTGCTCTCTGCTTTCTCATCTGAGCCGGCATCCCTGCGCAGAATTGGATCCGGATCTTTGGCACCGCGTCTCAGATTGGGGAGTTCTGGAGTAACTAGTGATCTTCTGTATACAAGGAGGATGAGTGGGAACTGTTTATCTGCTCATAGCTCAGGTACTAGAGACTGTACATCGGATGCAGTATATTATGTCCACACTGTAATAGTCTACAATGCTGACAATGATATTTTCTGGCACACCTAACCCTAAAATCATGTTGACATTCTGTCATTGTCTGCATAAGAACTACACACTATGTAAATAATAATAATAATAATTAGTGTCAGATAATGTCTCCCCTTTTCATTACTTCTACTCTGCAGAAAGTATTGAATACTGCACCAATTTCATCTGTATTTAAATATTGTACGGTTTCTTCTCCAAGGAAAAGGGTTTCAAATCCGATCCGTACACCATTCTGGTTCAGTTTATGACCAATATGGGGGCATATCTGATCTCATCAGAGTTTGTGTGTGAGATGTTGGCCGAACTCTGACTTTTATTTTTTAAAGCGCCAATCCTTTACAAGGTGAAACCATGCCTTGTGAAAGATTGCCACTTCAAAAAAGCCCCACGTGGCTGCATTCCTGTCAAAACACTTTTTATCTGTTGCAAATTTTGCTCAAATTAAACCTCTTGGATCTGGTGACTATATTACATTGTACTGATTTGGTTATGCCAATTTAAACCAACTTCTCAACAAGACCAATTCAGCAGAACAGTGTGGTATATGGGGTATTTGGTAATGCAGTATTGTATATGACCCCATAATAATTGTGTTCTCTCTCTTGTGCAGGCTTCTATGAAACCAGTGATTTGGACTCCACTTCCTCCTCCTGCTCTTCCCTTTGCAGTGACACCTCCTGCCACACATCCACTTCTGTCATGTCACCGCACAGAAGCTTGGCCATGAGACCCAGGTCTATCGACTGCACTGCTGAGCGCAGAAAAGAGCTGCAAAATGGGAGGGTGCAAACAAAGCGACCAATGTCTGCAGGTAACCTACAATGCCATGCTCCAAAACTCTTGTCATTGCAGAGTGATTTTCACATTTTTTTTTTTTGCTCAAGACAAAAACCGCTGTCATATATTGTTCTCTAGTGGTTTCTATATCTATATTCTAAATGTAGGTTCCTTGTATAAATCGGCCGATTTACACCTGCTTATAACAGACCGAATTAGGCCCTTCCCCGATGTTTGGGGTTTGTGCGAACCCCGGGAGCGAATGGCTTCAGTGAGTTTTACACTCGCTGAGCAGTGTTTGCCTCAGAGGGGGGCGGACATGGAGCGGGAGCAGGGGAACCCCCAGCGTTTTATGGGTATCCCCATGAAAATGCTGGGCGTTCCCCTGGGAACGCATGGGGGCGCCCCCTTTTCGGCCATCCCCATGTGAAATAAGTCAGTTTTCACTGATTTTTATTTCCGAAAGGGAGATAAATCATTTGATGGTGGGGGTGGGGGGGGGGGGGGTGCTGACCTGTTCGCTAGGCTGTGAGTATAAGCAGTGTAGTAGATGGGTCCAATTCAGGCCCCAAGTCTGTTATTGTGTAGAACTGCCTGAATTAATGTATAAAATTGTCATGTTTTGAGCTTCATTTTATTTTACAGTGTGTAATTCTATAAATCAGGAGCGTTTGGGTTACTGCATTTGTAATTCTTGACTACCTTTTCCTTCTCCAGGGGCTGTGGATGGATTCTTCCTGCTGTCTGTTTACAATTCCCGATGCGACATCACACAAAGTAACCATATGACCCCTTATGACCATCCGTTTTCTGACCCTCCCCCACTTTGTGCAATCCAGCAGCGGCATAAAGCTGAGCGTTATATTTGTAAGCTGGCTCTTAAATACCGCTGTAAGCCAGGAGTGACTACTCTTCCAACTGACCTAGGACCTCCAACACATAGGCGGCCAGTCCTGCCTTTCTTTCGGCCCGATTGCCATGCCAGTTGTCATCTATCACCACAAGTTTCTTCCATATCTACCAGCTTAGGAGATGTACGCAAACCCCCCAAGGGTTCGTGGGGTCGGTTCCTGAGTCGGGTAATGCTTCGGAGGGACTCGAGGACTGCAGCTTCGGAGTTAAACCTTGATCAGTGTGGCCAGAGTCCACAAGGTACCCTGCGAGGTTCACCGGTGGCAGAAAGCCAGCTCCTGCGGGCAAAATCTGTCCGTGATTTGCTGTCTGTTAATCCATTTAAGAGAAGTCAGAGAGGGCTGAACAAAGTATGGTAGCTCTTCACATCGCTGTGATTGCCTGTGTAAATATATGTGTATAAACTATGTATATTCAAATTAAAAACTAATCAGGAAAAACGTGTTTATTTTGAATAATATAACTAATATGCATGTACACTACGTAATGCTGCCATCCTCCCATGAACAAGGTGGCGTCTCATATTTGTCTTGATTCACACTTTTTCCCCCCCCTTGGTTTAGTATAGAACCCCGTCTTTAGTTGCCTCCCCCTCTATACATCAATACCTGGTTGCTCTTTGTTCGTCAAGACTGAGGGAGACCTAGTGCTATTTTTCATCAGGAACTCAGTTCCTGAACCTCTAATTAAATATGACATCATCAGGAACTGGGTTCCTGAACCTGTTCTCAGCCAAAATGAACTTTCCATAAAATAAGTTTGATTTTGAAAGTCCGCTGTGAGTGCCTTTGTTTCTAAATACAATATATACTCTCCATCTCCATTAATTGATCCAACCACAGACCTGGAGTTCCTGGACCTATTTTTCCAGAAAAATAGAACTGGAGACCATCATAATAAAGCCATGGTCACATGAGAACCATTGCAGGATTTTCATAGACTCAGGGGCAGACGCAGGATTTTCAGAAGGGGGTTTCCAGAGGGGCAGAGCAAAGCACAGAGATGGACACTGAGGTGACCCAGTATATGCCGGGTCAGTTAAAGTATTATAGATAGACCAAATGTATATTAATATAAATAAATAATATATATATATATATATATATATATATATATATATATATATATATATATATATATATATATATATATATATATATATATAAAATCCAAGGGTCATGGGCACTCACTTGGCAATTGCTTGGTGCCTGATGGGAGCACCGCCCTTGGAATTCACTAAGTGTAGACCCCTGGGCATAGCAATGTATTGGGGCCCCTACCTATCCTCTAGCAGTAGGGGTGGGGGAAGCTTTGATGTCCCGCGGGTGGTAGGGGGTATTATATCAAACGCTCAGCATGTAGGGCCTGGATCAGTAATTTCCACTAATTACCCCTTTACTGCACAGATGGTGGGATATGGGGTGGGAGAAGGGGGCATTGGGCTGAATGAAGGGGCCCTGATATATAACTTCCGGGTTGGTAGAGGATGTTTAATATGCAGAGAAGGGGTGTATAGTGGAGTGGGCTTATTATTCATAATTTTCTGGTGGAAGGACAGCTTGCTTGACTGCAGATATCTCCAGTTCCCGGAAATAGATTTCTTAGATTTTATTGGAATTAAAAACTAGAGAATCCCACCTACCAAATGGTATTGGGGACTATGGGATCAGAGTTCAGGGGGCAGAGCAATCCACCAACGAGTATATAAAACTACATACCAGGTGTGTGGAGCTGGAGCAGTAACCAGCTGCTGGAAGGCTGATATCTCTGGTTCTGGGAACAGTAGAGACAAGCTGCTAGTATCCATCAAAAGGAGAGAGTCCCAGGTTTAGGAATGTACCCTCAGAAAAGCTCTAAGTCAGACAGAAACTGAAATATCTGACTGGGAAGAGCAATTAACAGGCTTGGATGGGGACCACTGCTTTGAAGTCAGATATCTCCGGTTCCCAAGGACAGATTTTTAAAATTCTTGTACCCATGGAAAGAGGGGCCCCTCAGCTTAGACTCCTAGGGGGTGTCTGGGTATTCAGAAACCCCCTGCGCTACTGCGACCTCATCCTGCCACTGCTTTTTGTCACTCACCATTATCACACATTTATTATAGTCTTAACTTAGAAGTATTCCAAGCTCATGTTATTTGTTTAAACAAATGAGAACATCAGTGATTGCCTCTGGAGAGAAATCCAAAACAAATTGGTGTACTCTAGCCCAGTGGTTATCAATCTTGGTCGTGTAGGACCCCCAACAGTGCACGGTTTCCAGGTCACCCAGCATGTGCACAGGTGCATTCATTATTCACTGACACATTTGAAAAGATCACAGGTGAAGCTAATTATTTCATCTGTGATTCTGTGTGGAGACCTGGAAACTGAACTTTTGGGGTACTTGAGGACTAAGGTTGAGAACCAATGCTCTAGCCCACAGGTTCTCAAACTCTGTCCTCAGGACCCCACACAGTGCATGTTTTGCAGGTCTCCTCACAGAATTACAAGTGAAATAATTAGCTCCACCTGTGGATCTTTTAATATGTGTCAATGAGTAATGAATGCCACTGTGCATCTGCTGGGTGATCTGGAAAACATGAACTGTGTGGGGTCCTGAAGACCGAGTTTGAGAACCCCTGCTCTAGCTTATAGATTACAATAGCTATCCTAATCTTAACTCTTTGCAGGCCAAAATTTTATTTTTTGGGGGCAAAGGCAACAGTCAGGTTTAAATTGTTTTTTTTTTTGTGGTTTTTTTTATTCAAAAATGGTCTACAATGAATGTTGAACAATGTTAATGTTATTTTAAAGTGGCTCACCACTGGATCTGCTATTACCACTAGGACTGTTGAGCCTGACTAGATGTTGGACCTCAAAGGGTTAACATAGTGTTTTGTTACCAGGACCATTTCCGAAAAGCTCTGAAAAGCTAAAGCCCTGTACACACGGGGGAGATATATTGCTCAGTGTCTCCTTTTCATCAGCGACCAGAGATGGTCGCTGATGAAAGGGAACCTCTGCCGGCGGTGCTGCAGAGGTAATCAGCTGGTCGCAGGAGCAAGTTCCTGCGACCAGCGATTAGAATGGGGCTGAAAGCGGGAGCGCGCACCCGGCGATTTATCACCGGGGCACACTCCCATCACTGGCAATATGGTCGCCTGCGACCATATTCCCAGCGATTATAGCCCCTATCGCCACCCGTGTGTACACAGCTTAAGGGAGACTTTCAGTTCCCATAGACTGCTATGGGGGCTGCTTTTGTGAAAAATAACAGATCTCCATATTTTATTTGGTGATGAACACTTAAAGTAAATGGCCATGCTACTTAAATAATGTGGCATTAATCTGATTGTTTGAAAAATAGTTAAAAAAAAAAGGCTTCTATAGAAAAGTAACTAATTTAATCTAATTTACAAAGGCTCTTGGGTCACTTGATTCCACTCATATGATTTAATGAAAGTGAAATTAATGTTTGTGTAAAGGGACACGGATTAACTCCTTTTACACCACTGACCCGGGTCCATGAGGGAAAAACCCGGGTTTTTGCGGCGGTGTAAAAGGGGTATATCGCTGGTGCACGATATATCGCCGGTGCACACTCCCATCGCGGGCAGTATGGTCGCTCAGCGACCATATTGCCCGCGATATTAGACAAAATCGCCCCCGTGTGTACACAGCCTAAGAATTATTCTGTGCAGGGTAAATACTGTCTGCTTTTGCATATATGTGATGAATGTATATATGTTACATAGAAGGTTATAGGCATATAACACCTTTTGAGATGCTCTTAATGTAAGATATAGTTTGGTTGGTGATATACACTATCCCCATAGGGGACATGATATGCTCTGCCATTATATAGATAAGTGCCTTCACAGAAGGCAGCCCAGACTTTCGTAGACAGAATAAAGCCATTTTTATTACTATAATAAGTTGGAACTCCTCTCAGAGGGAAGTGGACTGTCCCAGCCAGAGATACTTATGGAATTAATAACAGGACTATGAGACTGTCCCTGTGTTCAGGGGAGCACAACTCAAATCCAACAGGCACCTTAATAAATAAAAGTTATATGGCACGTGCTGCGGGCGGGAGACGGTACCCAGCGCGAGGACAAAGATATATAAGGAACAGCCGTTTTTCTAGTTGCGCAGTTTTCCTGAGGCAAAGTGTAAAAAGGGCAGAGCTGCGCAGCTGGATATGAAGCGGAGAGCGGTGCTGGGTGGCCAAGAGTAATTACCTGTGATCCGGCAGGTTCCATTAAGCTCCGGTGACGCTGTCTTGGTTCCCGGTGCCTGCTGACAGAGAGGCTGGAGTGCGGAGTGACACGGAGCAGCGTCATCGCGACGGGGAGGTTCCGAGAGGCGGCGCCAACCCGGGAGGCCGGACGGAGGCAGTAACAGGTTGGTGGAAGGTGGTGCCCAGATGAGGAGGACGGGCCGAACCTAGCCGCATCATCCCCAGTACAGGACGCACGGAGGCGGGGAGTGAGGCGGAGAGTGAGCCATAACCCCAGCAGAGAGAAGGAGACTGGGCGGATCCAGCAACAGATCCAAGGAGCGAGTGAGTGGTACTCAAGCCCCCATTTGTAATCAAACGCCTCCCTGGGCAAGCCCACACAAAATACACAGTGTAATACAGACAGGGCAGCATACAAAACGCCCACATAGATAGGAGCCCTTATAAAGGAGTTTGCACAGTATTGCGTGACACTGCAGCCCAGAGCAGCCCCAGTACAGCTAACTACACTCTGCAAAGAGTAACTTAGTCAAGCCTAAGTGACAGCTTGATACTCAGATACAGTTTCTTCCTCTAGCAATTGCTCACAGTTTACCATTATCATATACTGCCAGCAGTTCAAATAAAGGGCACACTTATTTAGTGATGTCAAGACTGGGCTGCAAAGACTAAGTTGTGACCAGTTCAAGTAAGGGGTTGTGAAATACTGACGATCAAAATACTATCCCCGTGTGTCTCTAATAAAGATATATAAATACAATCAGGGCTAAACCCGGCTAACAAAAGAGCCAGGGGACGCCTCAAAGGGAAATACATCCAGCTGACAAGAGCCAGAGAGCGCTGCATAACATACAAGAGAGAAAGCATATGAAAAGCACAAGGGCTAAACCCGACTTCTAGTGGTCAGGGGACGCCCCCAACGAGAGAAGCATAGTCTTATATATCGAGTGACAGCTACAAAAGTCAGTGCAGGAAATCCTAGGCAGAATCTCTTTTCTAGGCATATTTCGGCGGTTGCCTAGCAACTCAACGCTGAAGAAAAAGTGTCCAGGCCAGAGGCAGTTACAGCTGCTATAGGACAATTAAAATAGATACAAGAGAAAAATTGACAGGCTGTGCACAGTGAAGGTTAGCTAACCAACCAAGTAACCGGAATTAACTTTACATCGAACTGAGTTCTGGTAGGAGTAAAACTAACTAGTAAGATAGCGGTTAAGTAATAATAACAGGGTTACAGCTGTTATACGTAGTGGTGTAACTAAGACTTTTTAGTAACATCTGTGTTTCGGGGTTAGAACATTGTATTCACTTGCATTGTAAAACAACCCGTCTGTACGCTGTTAAATAGAGAGAAAACTTGATGAGGTTGCCGGTAATGTAAAAGTTCAGATACAGTTAGTATTGAAAGTTAAATAGACATATATATTATTGCGCAATAAGTCACACATACTATACTATTTTTGCCGGTGATTTTACAACTTAATTCCCTACAGTTAATAGTACATATGCATTGTTTGATTCATAAGTGTTGTTTTTAGCATCAAAGGTAGGAAAATATGTTCTGTTTATTGTGAGGACCTGGTGAACAGAGATAACCGGTGGATTACAGACATGTTCCGGTAAAATAAAACTTGTACTTAAATTGAGATGTATTGCATGTATCTGCTCCTGTGAGAGAAAAAGTGACAGTGTAATTCTTACGATTTGGTTCATTGTTTAATGCATAATAAAAAGTCTTTGGAAGCTCAAGTGTAATCTTTGAAGAAGAAGGAGTAAACTATCTACTTACCTGGGAAATCCTGGTTGATTTCACAATTGGCGTCCACGAACAGGAGACGAAGGAAAAATGTCAAACCCTCAAACTCCTGCGTCAATTTCTGGAAGAAGGTTCCTACCGGCAATAGACCCCTCACCTAATAGAAGAGTAAACGCTACGAGGGAAGGAGATGCAACGGATACAGTAAGTTCTACTATACGCAAACCGGCATCGATAACCATGCCCTATTACTTCGGTGCGCCATGGCTCCCCACTTATACCGGAGACAGCAAGACAACTGAAACCAATGCGTTCCGCGACTTTAGGGAACAAATGGAGACCATGTTCCAGGTATATAAGTTAGATGAAGACCAACAAGTGGAGATTCTTTTGGCTCAACTGAAGGGGTTTGCGAAAAGGGAAGTGAAGTCGTGGCCGGAAAGCCAAAAGAAATCGGCAAAGGACATACTGGACAAGTTGGCAAAGGAGTTCGATGAGAAGACTCTGTCAGAACTTAAAACACAGTTTTATTCTAGGAAACAACAACCGCATGAAACGCTTCAAGAATATGCTGTAGTATTACAAGAGGCATTCCGGGATATAAAGTTGTGTGCCCCAAGAGAACCGATTGAAGAAGACGAGACTTTAACCAACCAATTTCTCGACGGAATTTATGATGTGAATACCAAAGGACAGTTAAAAATGTTACATCGACAAGAAGCACCCATCAGCTTTTCAGACTTCAAGGAACTGATCAGAAAAGTGTTAGGCGATAAACCCAAAAAGGGAAGCGCTAAATGTACCTGTCGAAACCACTCTTCAGCAAATTCAATCCACCGCCTCTAAAGACCCTATCACAGAAATGAAAGGACAAATTGCTGAATTAACCCAAGGGATGACTGAGCTGTGTCGAGAGTTGAGAACATTGAAAGAAACACAGGCACCACCGAGATCATGGCGGATGGGGAGGGAACCACCCTACGGTAGTGCAGGGCGAGGAACTTCATGGAGCTCTAGACGACTCCCTACAGACAAATTCGATGAGCAAGGAAGACCTATCTGCCGGCATTGCCAGAGAAGTGGACATATAGAGCGAAATTGCCGTAGCTCCGACCCTTTAAACGAAGAAATCCAGAGGGCAGGGACCAACCGTCGGGAGATTCCTCAGTAGAAGGTCCCACATCGCAAGAATGGACGCCGAAATTTGTGGGGTGTTGTCCCATCATCGAAATTAAAATAAATGGAGTCAACTTACACGCGTTGTTAGATACTGGGTCACAAGTGACCACCATTCAATGGGATAAGTTTACCCAACACTGGCGAGAAGACAACATCATAACTCCACCACCGCCTTGGCTGACACTATTGGCAAGCAATGGGCAAAGTATCGAATGTTGTGGATATTGGGAGGCTGAGATTGAAATAGGACAAGCTAGACTCCTCAATCAGGGATGCTTGATTACAGCCGTCAAAGATCAATGGTTACCCCCCATCGTTATTGGTATGAATGTCCTAAAGAATTGTCCAGAAGAATTGATTGATGCCTTAAAGCAAGAGTTGTCTACTCGAAATCTCCCCGAACGACGATCGGTACAACAGACCATCCGATTCCTTCAGAGTCAACAGAGGTTTGCTGACAAGAGAGGGGAGATAGGAACTGTCCGCAGTGCTGAAAGGCGAAGCATCATATTACCCCCAAATTCAGAGCATCTGATTTGGTGCAAAACCAAAATTGGCCCACGAGGAAGAGATTACGATGCTGTTGTGGAAAGGAATAAGGACACTTGGACTGAGCCATTCGTTGTGGCCCAGGCCCTGGTCACCGTTGTTCAAGGAAAAGTTCCTGTACGACTCCTGAATCCGCACAATTACCCCGTCAAGGTGGCTCGCTTTCAAACCATTGCACAGATTTATGAAGCAAATTTCCAAGATATCCTAGACGTAAGCACCATTGCCGTCCAACAGACTGTCCCCAATCAGAAGGAACCAAAAGTCAGTGTCAAAGAGGAATGGTGGAGAAGTTTACAGATTGGAGAACCCGATACCCCAGAAGAAGAGAAAGCGGGAGTACTACGTTTAGTCCTGAAGAATGAGGAGGCTTTCAGTAAACACGCTGCTGACTTCGGTAGAGTAGAAGGGGTTCAACATTACATCCCTACTGGAACCGCTCCCCCGATAAAAGAAAGACATCGTCCGATACCACCTGCTCTATATCAACCAGTGAAGCAGAAGATAGAAGACATGAAAGTTTCTAAGGTGATTCGGGACAGTCACAGCCCTTGGGCTGCGCCTATAGTCCTAGTTCGGAAAAAGAATGGAGAACTCCGCTTTTGTGTCGATTATCGAAAATTAAATGCAGTGACTCATCGAGATGCCTACCCTCTCCCCCGAATAGAGGAATCATTGGCTGCCCTAAAATCGGCTGTGCACTTCTCAACCTTAGACCTGACAAGTGGTTACTGGCAGGTGCCAGTTGCCCAGGAAGATGTTGAAAAGACTGCTTTTACAACCCCCATGGGTTTATTTGAATTTTTGCAGATGCCCTTCGGACTCATGAATGCTCCAGCCACTTTCCAAAGGGTGATGGAATACTGTTTAGGATCCAGAAATTTCGACATCTTACTGTTGTATTTTGACGACATCATCGTGTTCTCCCATACTTACGAGGAACACCTTCAACATTTAGAAGAAGTTTTCCAACGGTTAGCCAAATATGGTTTTAAGCTTAAACCTTCTAAATGCCACCTCCTTAAAGCCAGCGTCCAGTATCTAGGCCACATTGTGAGTTCCGAAGGAATTACAGCAGACCCAGAAAAAATCAGAGCAGTTCAAGACTGGCCCACTCCGGTGACTGTCAAAGATGTCCGACGGTTTCTGGGATTTGTAGGGTATTACAGGAGGTTCGTTGCTGGATTTGCGAAAATTGCTGCCCCTCTTCACGAACTGTTAAGGGGTATACCGGGGAAGGAAATCCGAGGAAATACCCGAGTCAGCTGGGACGATCGACAGGAAGATGCCTTTCAACAGCTGAAGCAGGCTCTCATCGACGCCCCCTTACTGGCATATCCAAACTATGAGTCACCCTTTAAAGTATATACCGTTGCCAGCAACCAAGGGTTAGGTGCTGTCCTAGCACAAGACCGGCAAAGAAAAAAGTAATAGCCTACGCCAGCAGGAGTCTGAAAAAATCCGAAAGAAACAATCAAAATTACAGCGCTTTCAAGTTGGAGCTATTGGCTTTAATATGGGCGGTGATAGAAAAATTTAAAAACTACTTAGCAGCCACCCCATGCACCATATATACTGACCACAATCC
The DNA here is from genome assembly GCF_055691185.1 of Crinia signifera. Classification (NCBI taxonomy): domain Eukaryota; kingdom Metazoa; phylum Chordata; class Amphibia; order Anura; family Myobatrachidae; genus Crinia; species Crinia signifera. The sequence goes on from NC_139227.1 coordinate 69,738,330, forward strand.
TCTGGCACATCTGCAGACTGCCCGACTTGGAGCGTTGGAACAGAGGTGGGTCTCCCGATTGGAAAACTTCCAATATAAAATCAAATTCAGAAGCGGGAAGAAAAATTCAAATGCGGATGCCCTTTCAAGATTGCCCCAAGAAGTGGAATCAGAACAGGAAGACTCTTGGGAAGATGTTGAGATACCCTTATTTGGGCCGCAGCCCATTAAACAACGAACGGTTACCCTCCGTGGGGCAGAAATTGTCCTTTCAGCAGTCCAAGGGGATGCATCCAGTCACCAAGATTTAAATTGGAAAGAATTGCAAGATAAATGTTCTATGCTCCAACAATTAAAGCACTTCCTGATTTCACAAAGAGTTCCCAGCCGGGAAGAACGTCAAAGACTCCCGTCTGAATTAGTCCGCTTGCTGAGATACCAAGACAGAATAAGCTTCATCAACGGAGTCCTGGTTAAAAGCAGTATAGATCCCTGTACCCATGACCATCTCAACCAGATACTTGTTCCCACAGAACAGCGGACTCAGGTGTTACAAGCTTATCATAACAAAACTGGGCATTTTGGGATAAAGAAAACGGAAAGTGCCATTAGAAAAAATATCTTCTGGGTAGGACTTCATACAGATGTGGAGAGGTGGATTGAAAGGTGCCCTGCTTGTGCCGTTAAGACAAATGTGCAACCGGGACAGAAAGCAACACTACAGCCCATTCGAAGTACCTTCCCACTAGAGATGGTAACATTGGACCACGTCAAGTTGGGGCCCAGTTGCGCAGGTTATCAGCATGCTCTAATGATGGTGGATCATTACACCAAATTTATGGTGACTGTACCCATCAGCGACCTGACCGCAAAAGCCACAGCAGAAGCCTTTATGAAGAACTTTGTTCGGCCCTATGGGTTTCCGGATCAAATCCTCACCGATCAGGGTCCAGCATTTGAGGCACAATTATTCCAAGAACTCTGTAACACGTATGGGTGTAGAAAAATCAGAACTACGCCCTACCACCCACAGTGCAATGGGCTTTGCGAGAGAGCGAATCAGACCCTGCTAGGTATGCTCCGAGGCTTGTCTCCCGCTCAACGGCTAAACTGGCCTTCGTTATTGCCCGAACTCACCTTTGTGTACAATAATCTTGAGCATGCTTCAACAGGACATACCCCTTACTACTTGCTCTTTGGCAGAAAAGGCAAACTACCAGCGGATTTGGAGCTCAATGCTCTTCATGAAATTTCAAACCCTGCCCAAACTGACTGGGTGTTGGAACACAAGCAAAGAATCGATCTTGCTGCAAAAGCTGTCATCAAGAAAATGGGGGAAGTTCACTATCGCCAGGAAAGAGACTACAATCAGAACGCCAAAGCTGAACCACTAAAAATAGGAGATCGAGTTCTGAAGAAAAAGCACCACCGGAACAGTAAATTAGACCCTATCTGGGAAAGTACCCCATATCAAGTTGTTCTTTTACCTTCAGCAGAGACTGTAGTGTATGGAATAGTGAAAGAAGGAGAAGAAAATAGTTATGTGAAGATGATCCATCGAAATAACCTTAAAATCTATAAGGCTCAGACGGAACAAGACTTCTCAGAAACAGATTATCACGGAACAGAGAATCTTCAGCCAAACTTGGAGGACTTTTTACGTGATCCTATGGACTTGTTACTTCTTATGAACGGCTCTGTGCCACCTTGCGGAGTTCGCATGGTAACGTCGCACCAGTCAAGTGATGATAGAGCCTCAGAAATCATTCAGCTGCCTGAACCGGCTTTGTTTCATGAGAAAGTTGAACCAGAACGAAGACCAGAAAGGCCAGTCAGAAGTACTCGAGGGGTAAAACCCCTCCGATTCAGGGACTGAACATAAATGTTAAAGTAAAGCATGATTTCTGATACAAATGTAAACTTTCTGACTCCGAAAACATGTGATGATTTGCAATGTTGGAAAGATAGATGTGTAGTAAATTGATGTTCGACATGTATAAAAATGCATTGCCTGAGGACATGCAATGTTTTACTGGGGAAAAGTGTGATGAATGTATATATGTTACATATAAGGTTATAGGCATATAACGCCTTTTGAGATGCTCTTAATGTAAGATATAGTTTGGTTGGTGATATACGCCATCCCCATAGGGGACATGATATGCTCTGCCATTATATAGATAAGTGCCTTCACAGAAGGCAGCCCAGACTTTCGTAGACAGAATAAAGCCATTTTTATTACTATAATAAGTTGGAACCCCTCTCAGAGGGAAGTGGACTGTCCCAGCCAGAGATACTTATGGAATTAATAACAGGACTATGAGACTGTCCCTGTGTTCAGGGGAGCACAACTCAAATCCAACAGGCACCTTAATAAATAAAGTTATATGGCACGCGTAGCGGGCGGGAGACGGTACCCAGCGCGAGGACAAAGATATATAAGGAACAGCCGTTTTTCTAGTTGCGCAGTTTTCCTGAGGCAAAGTGTTAAAAGGGCAGAGCTGCGCAGCTGGATATGAAGCGGAGAGCGGTGCTGGGTGGCCAAGAGTAATTACCTGTGATCCGGCAGGTTCCATTAAGCTCTGGTGACGCTGTCTTGGTTCCCGGTGCCTGCTGACAGAGAGGCTGGAGTGCGGAGTGACACGGAGCAGCGTCATCGCGACGGGGAGGTTCCGAGAGGTGGCGCCAACCCGGGAGGCCGGACGGAGGCAGTAACAGGTTGGTGGAAGGCGGTGCCCAGATGAGGAGGACGGGCCGAACCTAGCCGCATCATCCCCAGTACAGGACGCACGGAGGCGGGGAGTGAGGCGGAGAGTGAGCCATAACCCCAGCAGAGAGAGGGAGACTGGGCGGATCCAGCAACAGATCCAAGGAGCGAGTGAGTGGTACTCCAGCCCCCATTTGTAATCAAACGCCTCCCTGGGCAAGCCCACACAAAATACACAGTGTAATACAGACAGGGCAGCATACAAAACGCCCACATAGATAGGAGCCCTTATAAAGGAGTTTGCACAGTATTGCCTGACACTGCAGCCCAGAGCAGCCCCAGTACAGCTAACTACACTCTGCAAAGAGTAACTTAGTCAAGCCCAAGTGACAGCTTGATACTCAGATACAGTTTCTTCCTCTAGCAATTGCTCACAGTTTACCATTATCATATACTGCCAGCAGTTCAAATAAAGGGCACACTTATTTAGTGATGTCAAGACTGGGCTGCAAAGACTAATTTGTGACCAGTTCAAGTAAGGGGTTGTGAAATACTGACGATCAAAATACTATCCCCGTGTGTCTCTAATAAAGATATATAAATACAATCAGGGCTAAACCCGGCTAACAAAAGAGCCAGGGGACACTTCAAAGGGAAATACATCCAGCTGACAAGAGCCAGAGAGCGCTGCATAACATACAAGAGAGAAAGCATATGAAAAGCACAAGGGCTAAACCCGACTTTTAGTGGTCAGGGGACGCCCCCAACGAGAGAAGCATAGTCTTATATATCGAGTGACAGCTACAAAAGTCAGTGCAGGAAATCCTAGGCAGAATCTCTTTTCTAGGCATATTTCGGCGGTTGCCTAGCAACTCAACGCTGAAGAAAAAGTGTCCAGGCCAGAGGCAGTTACAGCTGCTATAGGACAATTAAAATAGATACAAGAGAAAAATTGACAGGCTGTGCACAGTGAAGGTTAGCTAACAAACCAAGTAACCGGAATTAACTTTACATCGAACTGAGTTCTGGTAGGAGTAAAACTAACTAGTAAGATAGCGGTTAAGTAATAATAACAGGGTTACAGCTGTTATACGTAGTGGTGTAACTAAGACTTTTTAGTAACATCTGTGTTTCGGGGTTAGAACATTGTATTCACTTGCATTGTAAAACAACCCGTCTGTACGCTGTTAAATAGAGAGAAAACTTGATGAGGTTGCCGGTAATGTAAAAGTTCAGATACAGTTAGTATTGAAAGTTAAATAGACATATATCTTATTGCGCAATAAGTCACACATACTATACTATTTTTGCCGGTGATTTTACAACTTAATTCCCTACAGTTAATAGTACATATGCATTGTTTGATTCATAAGTGTTGTTTTTAGCATCAAAGGTAGGAAAATATGTTCTGTTTATTGTGAGGACCTGGTGAACAGAGATAACCGGTGGATTACAGACATGTTCCGGTAAAATAAAACTTGTACTTAAATTGAGATGTATTGCATGTATCTGCTCCTGTGAGAGAAAAAGTGACAGTGTAATTCTTACGATTTGGTTCATTGTTTAATGCATAATAAAAAGTCTTTGGAAGCTCAAGTGTAATCTTTGAAGAAGAAGGAGTAAACTATCTACTTACCTGGGAAATCCTGGTTGATTTCACATATAGCCCACACATACTGGATAGCTTTATTTTTACGCTGCAATTTAGTTTTTGTTTCGGCACACCCCACCCATATACATAAATCTCTCTGCATGTTACATGTGCCCCACTGGCAGTGCAAAATTGTTTTGACCAGGTGCACAGTTACTTTTTTTTTTTGCATTACTTCTAAATTAGAATCAGAGTCTCTGACTCCACTGTCTCCTTCATGCAGGGCCAATGCTAGGGTGTTCGGCGTCCTCCTGTAAAATATAAATCTGCACCCTCCCAAACTTTACAAAGGGACAGCACCCACCGAAAGAAAGACGTGTGGTCTCACAAGGATGGGGCTTGGCCACACAATAGTACTCCCATTCCAAATTACACCACACAGTAGCACAACAGAACCAGTGCCATAACTAGGCATTTTGGTACCCTGTGCCAGGTGACTGCCCCACCACCACAGTCAAAATAGGGAGAGTGGCTTCATGAGGAAGGGGCGTGGCCAAATAAAAGTACTAATAACATCGTAATGCCCATAACACATTATACCACACACAGTAATGCCTATTATCTATTATGACACACATCATGATGCCCCTTACACAATATGCAGCACACCATAGTGCCCATATGATATTAAAACACATGATATGCTCCACCCAATGCCCCGAGTACTCCTGCATATGCCTACATAATGCCCACAATTACCGACAGTAGAAGCTCAACTTTACTGTACATAACGCCGGCACCAGTTGCCAACCGTAATAATACCACAACTTCTACATAATGTCCACACCAGTTGCCGACAGTAGTAGCGCTGCTTATACATAAGACCCACACCAATTTGCAACAGGAGTAGCGCTGCTTATACATAACACCCACACCAGTTTCTGACAGTAGTAGCTCAACTTATACGTAATGCCCACACCAGTTACTGACAGGAGTAGCACTGCCTATAAATAACGCCCACACCAGTTGCCGACAGGTGTAGCGCTGCCTATACGTAACGCCCACACCAGTTTCTGACAGTAGTAGTGCTGCTTATACATAACGTCCACACCAGTTGCCAACAGTAGTTGTGATGCCTATACATAACGTCCACACCAATTGCCAACAGTAGTAGCGGTGCTTAAATGTAACGCCCACACCAGTTGCTGACAGTTTTAGCACTGCCTATACATAACGTCCACACCATTTGCCGACAATAGTAGCGCTGCTTAAACATAATGCCCACGCCAGTTGCCGACATAAGTAGTGCTGCCTATACATATGCCAACACCAGTCGCTGACACTAGTAGTGCTGCCTGTACATATGCCCACACCAGTTGCCGACACTCAGGGCCGGCAATAGAAATCTTGGGACCCCATACACTTACATCTCTGGGGATCCCATACCTTCCCAAATACCCTCACTGTACCGCGACACTGCACCCCTGTGAGCAGTCGTCGTGTTTAAGCACTAATTGGTGTGGGGTAACAGGATGAGTGGGGACAAGGATCGTGTGGTGACAGGTTGTGAGCAAGAAGGTGGGGGTAGCGTGTGTGGTTTGACAGGATGAGTGGAGACAAGGAGCATGCGGTGACGGACTGTAAGCAGGAAGGTGGGGTAGCATTTGTGGGGTGTCAGGATGAATGGAGATAAGGAGCATGGGGTGACAGGCTGTGAGCAGAAAGGTAGGCGTAGGGTGTGTGGGGTGATGGGATGAGTGGGGACAAGGAGTGTGGGGTGACTGTGGCCTGTGTCACGGATAGAGGACATGGTGGGGAGAGGAAGCCCAGATAAAAAATATACTCAATAGAAATGGATATGCGCTGATAAAAGGTATGTACAGCAACTGACGTGCTCTCTCCGATGGGGTCTGACAGCTGACAGCAGTCCATCTTGGTTATTGCGCGTGAAGATGCAGGATTCGGGAGGTGAAGCTGCTGGCAGATCACTGTAACTTCTCTCATGTGCACTAACACAACATCAGTCCACACGCTAACGCAGTCTTGCTGCAAATCAACTTGAATAAGGGCCTTAATGTCTGTTGTCAGGAGGGGTGATTAGGCCCTAATTGTTGCAACAGTGGATAGTACATTCTGAATGTGCATTTCTGGTGTATAAAGGGGGGTGACAAAACAAACATAAAAGGATACAATAGGGTATACAATATATGATATATGGTCCCGGGATTATGGTTCTGTGTGTAATTATTTATTTATTAATTAACAGTTTCTTATATAGCGCACACATATTCTGCAGCGCTTTACAGAGAATATTAGAACATACACATCAGTCCCTGCCCCAGTAGAGCTTACAATCACTGGGGCAGATGTATGAAGCCTGAACAAGAGATAAATGCAAGGGTGATAAGGAGAGATAAATGTCCAGCCAATCAGCTCCTTACTGACTTTTTTCAAACACAGCCTGTAACATGGCAGTTAGCAGGTGATTGGCTGGACGTTTATCTCTCCTAATCACCCTTGCATTTATCTCTTGTTAAGGCTTAATACATCTGCCCCTATGTTCCCTAACACATGTACACACGCACAGACATTCTAGGGTTCATTTTGTTGACAGCCAATTCACATATCAGTATATTTTTGGATTGTGGGAGGAAACCGGAGTACCCAGGGGAAACCCACGCAAGTATGGGGAGAATATACAAACTCTGCACTGTTAGGGCCAGGGTAGGAATCAAACCCATGACCTCAGTGCTGTGAGGCAGTAATGCTAACCATTACACCATCAATACTGCCCTAGTAATATTATTAATATAATATTAGACTGAAAACCAGAATAGTAAAGAGAACTGAGTATAAATATCTTGATATCTTCATCTTCATCTGATGGATGTGCCAGTGTTTTCTGATGCTTTGTGCCAGTGTAGTTTGGGTTGAGTAATTTTAGATAAAAAGACGGTTATTGTCTGATTTGAAAGGCAGGTTAAAAAAAAAAAAGCTACTAAAAAAATGGATGGACAAGAATTACAAAGATGATTTCGTACAGGAAGGAGCAAACAGGATAAATCGGATTAATAGAAATTATCTACTCCAATATAAAAAAAAAAAAATCAGACTAAAGCCCCCCATACACGGTCCGTTAATCGGATCCGTTGTGTGCTTAAACAGCACACATCGGATCAGATCGCATCCCTAGTGCATGCACTGCGATCCGATCCGATGTATAGCTAGTACGAAAAGTATGTGCAGCACATACTTTTTGTACCGTACTGTGATGCGCGGGAGCGCGCATCGCATAGTACAGAACGGAGCCATACACAACGGACCGTGTATGGGCTCCTTTACAATAACAGAAACAGACACAGCTATGTCAGACAACCTTACAAATGCCCTCAGTCTCGGCATCTCAGTTGGCACAAACAATGGGAACAGTGCAGGCTAAAGAGGTCAGGGAGCAATACCTAATCTATTTTAATGGAGTGGGGGCAGTAAACTAGCAGGAAGACTATCTACAATGAACTATATTCATTTAAAAAATCATTTAGCATGGTCTGTATGTACTGTGTCTTTACCTAATACATCCAAGGACAACGGTTCACCAGAACAGTATGTATCCTTTCCTGGCCCCTCTGGCACATTCTCCACCATAACTTAGGCACTGTGATGGTCCTTGTGGGTCCTGGTCATGGATCAACTGGAGGAGGTCATATTACCATAAAGAGGTACAATATACGTCAGCTGACCCTGCTCCAGATGCCTGCAAGTTCTGTACCTTCTTGTACTCTTTGAGGTACACTGTTCGGAGGTACTGGATTTTGGACTTCACCAATTTAGGGAAGGCCTCTTGGTGGTAGGGCAAGCTTTACACCAAACAGCTCCTTGATGGCTGCTGTCTTTTTGCGTTTGTCATTTGTTGGGATGGGGAACTTTTGGCCCTCCAGCTTTTGTTGAACTACACATCACAGCATACCCTGGTACAGTTTTGCTATTTGGCGATGCTAAATCTGTTGCAAGGCATTCCGGGATGTGTAGTTTAACAACATCTGGAGGGCCGAAGGTTCCCCATCCCTGCTGTAGTCTATAGATTTGACATTCCAAATGCAATTATGGGTCTGGTACAGCTCCAGAAATCCAGTAATAAACTTATGCTCTATTGGGCTGGTCATTGTTGTAACAACAACAACAACAACAAAAGCTGAAAATATTACTTGGTAATTTAATTTTGTAATATTTTCAATGTTTTAAAGTTGTTAATGTTAATCGGTACTTATGTATTATCTGGGCTCCCATGTTGAATGCACCCCATTTTTTCATACCCCTACTATCCCTGATTTAAACGAGGTAAACCTATTTCAGATTTCTACTGCAGAACATCGCAGCTGTTTGCACTGATTTAAACGGGGTAAACCTATTTCAGATTTCTACTGCAGAACATCGCTTTAAATCTGTAAAAGCTGCTATTGTGGTTTTATCTGTGCTATGTGAAGAACTTAGAAATATTGGGATAGTGCTACTGCTCTTATATTGGTTTGGTCTGATTAGCACCTTTTGCTGGTGGGGGAGGTGTATTGGGAGGGGCAGCTAATTCAGGATGGACATATGTTTGTTTTAGGCTTATATATTGAGTATAGTTTGGGACGTCAGTCCTTTAGGACGTTAGGGGTCTAGTATCTGAAGGGTCTAGTTATAAAGGGTCATCTTAAAATTAATAGCAGCGTTATACCCGCGTTAACCCGAAGGAAACCAGAAGGCAAAGAACAAACCATCATTACTGCTGAAGGACTGCATTATACCCAAAAAACTCAGGAATATCATGTGGCCTCAACTCACCTTTGCCATGAGTGGACCAGGCCCACCACCCCTACGGCTGAGAACACCTGGACTACCCCCAGCCCTACCCCTCATGGTGAGCATGGAGCTGTGAGGGGAAGCAGCAGGGTCAGCCTATGCACCAACACTTCACCCATCAATCCCTTGTAAAAGTGTCAGTCCCCTGCAAATGTGTGTTCATGTCTTTTCTCTCCCCCCCCCTCCTCTCCTGCAGCACACATCAACCCCACCATGTGCTTTTTCCTGTATTGTGTACCTCCGCAGATTGCACACCCTGCCAGCGCTGACCTATGCAGTGCACCAAGCTGGTTGCCTCAGATGGTATCTCCGCGGACAGGATGTGGATCATGTGGATGTTTCTGTGCAGGGTTTATCAGACTACTACACAAGTATTTGCTTTCCAATGTATGCATTGGGTCCTTGTATGGCTCGCCTCCTACAGTGTAACCTTCGTAGTGCGCCCTCCATGGCTGCCTCATCTGGTGCACTTGTGAATGGGATGAAAAATACATGGACCTGAGTATACATTGAAATCATCCATTTTGGGTAGTTTCTTTTAGGGGTAATCTATCTCACCCTGGGTAATCCTACGCAGAGCGCCTAAAATGGCTGCCGCACTTGGTACCTTGTCAGGGTGGAGTACACAACCCATGGAAGTTATTATCCAAAATGCTGCATCACTCCTGCATTATGCTTACTGTGTGCTCAGGGGCTTTTGTCTGTGACATGTCTGTTACTGTACCTCCAACATCCTCTGTATTATGTGCATTGTTTTTTTTAATGTCTGTAAGCGCCTTGAGTCCTGCTGGAGAAAGTGCGCTATATAAATTTTACTTACTTACTTACTTACTATCCAACTACGCATGGAGTTGATTTTATATAGTGTGGCGAGCGGACGCGGTCTCATAAGAAAAACGGGAGTCCAGATATTACATAAGTACCGTTAATCTTTTTACTGCTTGTTGTGTTTTTGTTTTCCTAACTAAAAGCTGCAATTTTGGGTGTTTTAGTTTTTGCATTGCAGAGCCCCATAAACAGTAATCTCAGAAATGTATTCTGGGCTCATCAGCCCACTCAGATGTGTGATATATTTCTGCCTGATATAGACCAGTATTCCTGTGAGGCGCATGTTTTCAACTTGTTACACTGTATATCACATTTCAAACTCACAAAATTAACAACTTTCTTTTCTGGGGGTGGTAACTGGCAGTTTAGGGGGAATGCTAAGAAAAACTCCAGGCGTGACGTAAAATAAATGCTGGCGTGCCAAAGCCTGTTAGGGGATGATGTGTGACATCAGCTAGATGCTGTATATGCCATTATTCATCGCAGCTGCGGCGTAATCTCTGGCTTCTCTGATCCTGCGATGAGGAGTGACCAGCAAAAAAATCATTCAATCGCGAGCATCTTACGAATGGATTCGCAAGGCGTACACATCCATTCACAAAGCGAGATTTCCCTTACCTGAGTCACACCTTCAGTCTTTAACCCCTACCTGCCGCCCATATTCTTGAACCTGTGCCACCTACCTGCTGCCTTAATACCACCTTCAGTCTTTAACACCCACCTGCCTCCTGAATTCCACTTTGGACCCGTGGCAGCTACTAGTTTCAGCCCCTAAGGGACAGGAAGTGTACCTGCACCCCAATATCCCATATAACTGTATTTATTAATTCAATAGGATTCCACAATATAATAATCGTATATAGGGGGCGTTGCTCCTGACAATCAAACATGCGGTCAAGGTTGAAACATGCAACAAAAGAAGAACGGGACTGTATTTGAAGGGTGCACTAAAATAATCTATTAAAATTTTACTTTTATTGACAATTATTAATAATTCCCTAATTTTCCATAAGGGGAGTTGTTAAATATAGAGGTTATAAATTAGGAGTAAAAACAGACATACACATATATAGTGCTCAGATAGTTAGAATGGGTTGGTTAAAATCATGTCCCTCTGTAGTGCCTTAAATATCTAGTCGTTTATAGTTCTGATATAGTGTGGAAATAATGAAATCCTGGTTATTTCCCCCGGTCACAAATTTCCTTTCTAAGGTCTTGTAATGACCCGGGTGTGTTTTATAACCCGGGTGCTGAATTTATTGTGTTAATACTTCATCTGGACACTTCAATGCCGTTTTGCTGACACCTACTGGCTATACATATTATAACACAATAGGGTACTTGTTTCCTAGCACGGCGCCCATCACATCGTATACCATAACACTAAATAAGGTATGCGATGGTATGCGATGCGATATTGTACAATAAAATATCACATCGTATGCCGATCGTATACGATTTTTGATTGTACAAGCACCCTGATGGGTCCTTACAATGTTAAATGGCCCCCCATAGTCAACACCACCCCCAGGTTCAACGCCAACCCGAAGCGTCGGTGTGGAGTTTATTTTAGATAGTGTGGCGAGCGCAGCGAGCCACTGAGCCCGAAGCGTGGTGAGGGGACGCAGAATAGGAGCCCGAAGCGTGGCGAGCGAATGAGCAATACATATAAAGTAATCCGTGTCCCCTCGCCACGCTTCGGGCTCGCTGCGCTCGCCACACTATCTAACATCAACTCAACGCGGATAGTGGGGGTATGAAAAGGTCGGAGGACACATACCGCCGCCCTTCGCGGGCTCGCTGCACTCGCCACACTTTGGGTTGGCGTTGATAGTGGGGTGGCGTTGCCAATGGGGGTGCATTTAACATTAAAAGCACCCATCAGGGTGCCTGTACAATTAAAAATCGGATCGCATCGCATGCCGCTATATTGCAAGTACCCAATAGCTGAAAACTATTTTACATTATTCAATACACTGGTATATAGTGGATCTCAATATCCCTGGTCGGTGTGAAAGGGCTATGTTTGTATATCCCGGATCCAGCAAACCTGGAAATCCAAATTAGGGAATAAGTAGTATTATACCCGGGTTGCTGGGCAGTCTGTAGGGGTAACCTGTGTCAAGCGACCCAGGTCCTGTTTACTACTATGGAGGAGGCAGCAGCATCACCTCAGTGCTGCCTCCTTCCTCACCTGATGTGCTGCCGATCTGCCCCCGCCCCCCGGATGACGGCAACGACCCAGCAATAAGCTGGGTCGTTGTGAGCACCCAATATCGCAAATGAGGGGGTCGCTCCTGGAATGAACCCGTGTACAAATCCCGAGTGCAACCCAGCATTTGTGACGTGAAAGGGGTACTGATGATTCATTCCTACATTAATCAATACACTGGTGTATGGTAGATCTCACATAATAGGATTATATGAATACAAGTGACCAGTTTTATTTTTAATAAGATGTTGGGAGTGGATTCAGTACTGAATCCCGGCGGTCGGGATCCCGGCGTTCAGAATCCCGACGCCGGAATCCCGACAGCCGAAATGCCGACAAGGGGGGGACGTGGATCGCCCCCCCTTGCGGGCTCGCTGCGCTCGCCACGCAGCGGGCCCGGTGCCTCGCTACGCTCGGCACACTCATTTTTTTCCCTCCAGGGTTGTCGTGGACACCCATTTCATCGGCATTTCGGCGGTCGGGATTCTGAAGGCCGGGATCCCGACCGCCGGGATTTTAACTGCATCCCGTTGGGAGTACCAGGAAAAAATCCACAGTGATTATTATTGCCCATTGCATAGAAATTGTATACTAATATATGTAGTGTTTGGCTTTATTCATTATTATTCTGATGGCCTGATGTGAGGCGTTTCTTTTTTTTCATCATTGGTTTTTATTAAAGAGAAATAAAAGGAAGAGGTAGGACATACAATGATATAAAAAACAACTTGTCAGTTAGGAGCAGGATTGTACAAAACAGATAAAAGACAAGGGCCCTTATTCTGAATCGTGCGGTACGGCCCGCGTGCGGCCGTACCGCCGATGTTTTCAGTCTGCACATGCGCAGAGGTCAATCTGCGCATGTGCAGCCCAATTCGCCGCAGACGTAGTTCGTCCGCCGCAAAGGGGGCGTATAGGGGCGTGAGGGGCTTCATACCCTCATTTCCCTATGCATACGCCCCGCGTTTCATGGGCGTTCCCATGCAAACGCGGGGCGTATGCATGCTAATGAGGGTATGACGCCAGTGATGGGGGCGGGAAGCTGACGTCGCCGGATGTCAGCTCTCAGCCCCCATACAAGCTATCACACGGACGATTGTCCGTGTGGTCTCAGCTTGCGGGACCTGGTGGGGCGTGCGGCCCTGCCTTCGATGGTCGCCGACCATCGAATACAGGGGGCAGCTCCCACCATGGTGGAGGCGTACGCCCCACCATTTTCTTGCGGATCGCCAGCCGTCCGTGTACGGACGGCCGTGGCGATCCGTATCGTGGGCGGGGATTGGTTTGTGCGGCCGGAGCACCGTGTGCGGCTCCGGCCGCACAGATCTGAATAAGGGCCAATGACTGGTACATTTTCAGACTCCAGCATGCAGTTAAGCCTATTCTCCGCTTCAGGGACAATAAAGCTGGGAATTGAATCCTGCTCTAATACATAACCGTGTCCTAATATCATAACAACAAAATACTATCTATTGGTAGGAGAAGAAAGGAGAAAGAAAAAAATAAAATAAAATAAATAAATAAAGAAATAAAGAAAAAGTTAAAGAAAAATAAAGATAAGAGGAATAAGACAAGACAGGCACAATAGGGAAGTGTACATACGTGGGGGGACATATAGCAGGGGGGTGAATCCAAATATCGGGGCCCAAGTCTTCACAGGGACTTGGTCCGTTTTCAGATTGTATATACTACTTATGGTGAGTTTAGGCTGGACAAATTCACTTGGTCACTGAGACCTAGGGGTTGGCCGCTCTTTTCCCGGAACTCTCCCCATCTGAACCATTTCATGTGCACGGAAGAGGGGGAAGAGGAGTATTTACAGCCTGCGGTTTCAGAAACGTAGTGTTTATGTACTGCATTAGTGATACTTTGTATCGTAGGCACAGAGGGGGACTTCCACATTCGTCCAATAGCCGCTTTAGTTGCTATTAGAATGTGGCCCAGTATATATCTGTCACAACTAGGCAGTGGGAATGGAAGCTGATTTAGTAAAGTCGCCAGGGGGTCCTCAGGGATAGCGACACCCAAGACTTTGTCTATCAGGGAGAAAACCTCTCGCCACAATGATCTTAAGTTCGCGCATCCCCAGAAGATATGTACTAACGATCCAACAGATCCACATCCCCTCCAACAAAGATTAGATATGGAGGGCCAGATGGCATTGAGCCGGCTGGGGGTAAAATACGCTCTGCTACATAGTTTATAGTACATTTCACAGTGATGTGCGCATTTAGAGATTTTAAAACAGGTCCTGAAGATGTCATCCCAGACCGACTCCGGAAGTTCCCGAGCTAGGTCTTTCTCCCAACCAATCTGTGACACCAACTTCCCTCCCCTGCCCAGAAGTATTATATATTTGTACCATCTGGAGATACCACCCTTGTGGTTGGAGGATGATAGGAGGAGGGACAGAGCTGGCGGAAATCGAGGTGCTTTTCTCCCTATAACTTCTGACAACCAGTGTCGTATCTGCAAGTATTTAAAAAAGTCGTGTTTAGGGATGTTGAACTGCGTCTGTAGTTGGGAGAAGGAGAGGAGGGCGTTTGTGTCGTAGATGTCTTTCAAATACTTGATTCCCCCCTCCGTCCAAGTCTCCAGACGAAGGTTAGGGATCATGTTGCTAAACGAGCTAATGGGGAGACAGGGGGCTGGTAGCAATATATCTGGGTCGATCCTGACAACCTCTTGCCAGGCGCGCAAAGTGGCTCTAATCGACAACCCCGGGCCCGTCCATGAGGGAATCGCCCTGGCTGGTAGAAAGAAGAGCTCGGAGAGTGAGCAGTTCTTCATGAAGGCTCTTTCAATACAAACCCATGGTTTGGGACTATGCTCCACAAACCAGTCGCGGGCCTGGCTTAGAATGCAGGCCGCTTGGTAACGCTCAAGATCTGGGTACGCAACACCTCCTGAGTCCTTTTGGGAGCACCAATGTGCGCCTGGCAATGCGAGGTCTCGCTCCCTTCCAGATGAAGCTGGAGAATAATCTATTGATCCTAAGGGTTAGCTTTCTAGGGGTAGGTCTAGGTATGGCTCTAAACAAGTATAGCAGCTTGGGAAGTAACGTCATTTTGGCTGCCGCTACCCTCCCTAACCAGGAAATCTCATGTAATAGCCAGTCCTTTGTAAGTTTCTCAAGCGAGTTAAGTAGAGGAGTGTAATTGCATTCGATGATGTCGGGTTCCCTGGCTAGCTGAACCCCGAGGTATTTAATAGCTTGTGTTTGCCAGGCATATCTATACTCGTCTTTAAGTCGCGCTAAAGTCTCAAGAGGGATATGTAGCGGGAGGGCTTCAGTCTTGGTCGTGTTGAGTTTATAGTATGAAATTTTTGTGTAGAGGTCTAGGATGTTGTGCAGGATAGGGAGGGAGGATGTAGGGTTTGTGATGCATAGTAAGATGTCGTCAGCGAATAGGCTTATTTTATGTGAGAGTCCTCCAATTGTCGGACCCTCGACTCCCCGGTTCTTCCTGATTGTCTCAGCCAGGGGTTCTATTGCTAAAGCAAAGATAAGGGGCGACAGGGGGCAGCCTTGTCTAGTCCCGTTGGAGATGCCAAAAGGTGCCGAGAGGGTTCCATTGGTGAATACCCTTGCCGATGGGTTAGAGTAAAGGGACAAAATAGAGCCCAAAAATCTTCCCTGGAATCCGAATGAGTCTAGCACTGAGTTAAGGTATCCCCAGTGTAGCCTGTCAAAGGCTTTTTCTGCGTCCAGGGACAGCACCAACAGGGGCTGTCCCTGGTAGTCACAGTGTTCCATAACATTAAATACCCTGCGGGTATTGTCTGGCGCCTGCCTCCCTGGGACAAACCCCACCTGATCTGCCGCTATTAGTGAGGGGAGTAAGGGGCATAGGCGATTGGCTATTAATTTGGCATAGATTTTTACATCGACGTTTAGGAGCGCAATCGGGCGATAGTTAGCTACTAGGGCTGGTGACTTACCCGGTTTGGGGATGGTAACAATTTGTGCCTCCAACATCTCCCTAGGAAAGGAATGGGAGGATGAAGCCTCGTTAAAGACCCGTAATAGTACCGGGGCTAGCTCAGGCTTATATTTTTTGTAGAAGTTGGAGGGGTAACCATCCGGGCCTGGGGCTTTATCTAACGGGAGGTCTTCAATCACATTCTCGATCTCCCGGAGGGACCAGGGGGCATCTACGAGGAGACATGTTTCAGGGCTCAGTTTAGGTAAGTTCAGTGTGTTCAGGAAGGCCTGAATGTCGGATTCTACAGGTTGAGGGGTTTCTGCATCCGATTTTAAATTATATAGCTGAGTGTAATACTCGGCAAATAGATTGGCTATCTCGCTCGGGTCGGAAACCCTAGCCCCTCCAGGAGCCCAGAGGTACTGAATCCGGGCCTTCGCCCTTTTCCCTCTCAGTTTCCGAGCTAAGAGTCTTCCAGCTTTATTACCGAAAACGTAAAATCTTTGATTCAGGCGAGCTAGATTGCGCTGCACCTCCTGGAGGTAGAAACTGTTCACCTCCTCCCTAGCTGACAATAGCTGCTTGTAGATAGATTTATTAAGAGGGGTCAGCTTATGTTCCTCCTCTAGCCCCGCTAGTTTCCTCTCTGCAGTTTCTAAGTTGATTTTGTGAGTTCTTTTAATCCTAGCAGCTGCCTGGATTATTGAGCCTCGGATTACAGCTTTTAGCGAGCACCAATGGTTGAACGTGTTGGTGTCGTCAGGTAAATTGTTGTCAAGGTATGATGTGATATCTTGCTGAATTGCATGAAAAACCCCTGGCTGAGACAAAATGAACCTACCCATCCTCCAGGGGCCGGGGATCTGGTTACGCGCGTCTATGTCCCAGTCAATAAGGAGTGGGGAATGATCTGACCAGGACATGGGGAGAATCTTGATGTCAGATATAGATGCTAGCGTCAGTCTGTCCGTCAGTAACATGTCAATCCTGGAATATGAGGCATGGGGGTGGGAATAAAAGGTGAAGTCTCTCTCCCTCGGGTGTTTGACCCGCCATGCGTCGTAAAGGTCAAACTCTCCTAGTATCTGTCCGAGGCCCGTGGGGGACCTAACACTGGAAGGTCTCGGTCTGCCGGGTGAGATTCTAGGTATATTAGATCTGTCGACTACCGGGTCCACAACTAGGTTAAAGTCGCCCAGCATCAGGATGGCGCCTCTAGCGTTCCGCTGGACCGCTGCGCAAACTTTCCTGCAGAATTGTAGTTGTTTGGAGTTGGGGGCGTAGCATGACACCAGGGTGACTTCCTTACCCTCCAAAGACCCCACTAAAATAAGGAACCTTCCCTCCGGGTCAGAGATTTGGGACTTTAAAATGAAGGGGCAGGATTGTGAAAATAAAATAGCTACTCCAGCCTTTTTGGTCTGGGCATTCGCCATATAGCAGGAGGGATAGCGGCTATCAGAGAATCGGGGGGGGGTCAGAGCTTTTGAAGTGGGTTTCTTGAATGGCCACAATGCTCGCCCTCTTTTTATGAAAGAAGGATAGAGCTACTCTACGTTTTTGGGGAGAGTTTAGGCCCTTTACATTTAATGTAATAATTTTAACCATAACTCACAGGGATATGTAGCGTAGCGACCAGATAACGGATGTCACAAGGGGGCGTTGATTTGGATACCCAGAATGAGGATCGTAAGGGGGGTGAGCTAGAGACAGGGGGGGAACATACATAAGGATAATCTAAGAGACAGAAATAAAACATAAACAACTGAAATAGAGAGGCTCTCAAGTGAGCCCAAGTGAGGCGCCAAAGTAGCAACACCTCACGCATGTGGAAAGGGGGGTAGCAACAGGCTGCCCCCGCTCCCCTCGGGGGAATTTATCTATTGGTATAAGTCTAACATTGTGAATTTTCAAGGCTAAGAAAATTTCAGCTCTAGAGAGACCCCACGCGGCCAGACCCGTGACACGAGTAGCAAACAGTACTAGCCAACAGGTGTATAAGACGAATATCCCATAGCCTGATTCGCCTAGCCCGCTTAGTCACAGGGTAGGCATAGTGCACCCATGGTCAGCCGCCTGGGGTCCCCCCGAGCCCAAACCACAACCAGACCTCAAAACAGTCAGAGTATATAAACAAAAGGAAGAGAGAGATTAAGGCAGAAAACAGATAATACTACATTTCTATTTTTGTAAAGAATCTGGAACTGTAAAGTAAAGTCCACTGCTGAACCTCCATCTTGAACACTAGCTGTGTTTCTCGGCCGCCGACCAGTCCGGCTGAAGTCGGCGGGAGGGAGAAGAGGCATTGGGGTCATCTGATATGTTCCATCTCGCGATCAATTTCTGGCCCTCTTCCACACTCGAGATGACAATCGTAGAGCCTTCTCTGGTCACAAGAAGTTTAGTCGGGAAACCCCATCTGTATGGAATAGAGGCCTTGCGCAGGGCTGATGTGATCGGGAGGAGGGAACGTCTCTTAGCCAATGTGAACTGGGAGAGGTCTCCAAATAGTTGTAGGGAGCCCAGGGTGGCAGCAGTATCTGAAGAGGGTCTGGCCGCCTTTAAGATAGCCTCCTTAATGTGATAGAAGTGGACCCTCATCAACACGTCTCTTGGGGCACCATCCGGGGCGGATCTAGATCTTGGCAGACGATGAATTCGGTCTAATAGCAGATCTTGGGAGGAGGTGGAGGGGAGTAACTTTTTGAATAGGTCAGTTGCGAAGTCATAAAGGCTGCTGTTGGAGATGGATTCTGGGATGCCCCTCAATTTTAAGTTGTTTCTACGGGAGCGATCCTCCAAATCGGCGACCTTCTCCCTCAGGACTGACACCTCCCCCTCAATGGTATCATGGGAATCTATTAGGGCGTTGTGGGATTCAACCATCTCTCCCATCTTGGTTTCTAGGTGGCCAGTACGTTCGGCCAAGTCATCAATGGATTTTTGGCATGTCTGAAACATGGAGCGAAATTCGGAGGCAACCTCATCCTTAAATTGGTGGAATAGAAGCCTCAGTGTGCCCACCGTCAGGGCCTCCGAGTCATCTAATCGCGTTTGGGTGGAGAGCGGTTGAATTGGGGGTGGGTCCAGGAGGGCCACTGGTTGGGGGGTCTCGGACGTGGACTGGGTCTGTGAGGCTAGCAAGTCGCCTCCAGAGGGACGCTTGGGGGAAGGTTTAAAGAAAGGAACCTGGGGGACTGAGCCCACCGCTTTATGTTTTTTAGGAGGCATGGTGCTGAGAGGCGCTTAGATGAGTAATAACAGTTAAGGGGGTTCACCGTAGAGAGGTGTTAAGGTAGTTGTCGGAGCACTCAGAAGAAGTCAGACACGTTGTACATTGAATTCCCAAGGGGAGCAGGGGGGTGCCAGACGCGTTACATTAGGCCTGGCGAATGCATATTGGTCGGGTGGGGTGAGAAGGAGCTCTGGGGACCCAAGACTGGCCCAGCCGGGCCGTTCCCCCACTTAGTCGTTTCTATATATGTATGTCTTCCCCTAATGGTGGGGGAGGAGGGGGGCCAGGTGAGAGGGCCCCTGCTGTGCTGTATTCGGCAGGCGGTAGGGCACTAGGGACCAGGCAGCAGGTAACAGGGCACAGGGGGCCGGGGATGCGCTGTTACAGCAGCCTCCGGCGCACTATCAGTCCCAGCAAGACCTCAGCTGTCTGGGGCCTTATCAGGGGGAATCAAAAGTGCGGGGGGGATGCAGTGGTACTGCTCTGACTTCTGAGCGCCTGGATCCCCGCTCCGCCGCGACGCCAAGCAGCTAGCTGCCGCCGGCGCACTATGTGTCCCAGCGCTCTCCCAGCCCGCCCCACGTGCAGCTCGGTTTGAGGCACTCACCGGGATGTAGCAAGCGGCGCTGCGGAGAGTCAGGGATGGCTCCTTTCTCCCGCCGGCGTCCGCTTCGTGCCGCTTGAAGGGGCTTCCACGCTGTGGAGCTTCTCGCCCGGTCCCTCACCAAACTCCGGGTCCCGGTGCAGGCGGGGATCTTAGGCCGCAATCCGCGGAAGCCGTTAGAACGGCTTCCCGATTCCGCGGCTTCAGGTGCTGGGTATGGGGGGGTTCAGAAGGAGCTGGGGAACCGGGGAAGGTGTTTTGGGTGTTGGGGAGCCGGTGCATATAGTGGGGTTTGCTGAGTAAGGCCCGGAGCTCACGCAGAGTGCGACTTGCTCAAATGGCCGCCAAGCCACGCCCCCCCGATGTGAGGCGTTTCTAATACCACCTACTAATTCAATGCACCTTATATACACTGATAGTGTAAATTTATATAAAACTTAAAAAATAGCTCAATTTAATGCTGGGATGCAACAAATCTAAGACTAAATATCAAATACTTAGAATATTTCAACTACATATATTAGACCAATGGGCAAACAGAACGGGCATCTGGCAACACATGCATTTCACTGTCTAAAACACCTTTCTCAAGTCCGTGAGCTGCTCTTATTTTGTTTATTGTCTAGTGCAGCGGCTCTCAAACTGTGGGTCCCAATTTTTATTGTCTGATGGGGTCCCAGAGCAAAATAGTTTGAGGACCCTTGTGCTAAGCCATTTAGGGTAGGCAATTTCCCTGTGTCCAGATCGCCCATGGATCACATGCAATTTTGCTTAATCAAAAAAAAAAAAAAAAGGTAGTGGTTCAGAATGAGAGATCTCACTCAGTATCGGTCACACAGAGATTTTCAGTCACTTGCTAAGCAATTTGACTAGATTTTGACTGCATGTACTGACTTAGTTAGCAGGCGATAGTGACATGCTGGACCGCACATAGTAATCGCTGTCCTCCTCCAGGTACTGATAGCAGACAGGCATCTTGCAACGCACGCAGTACATGCTGTGGTTCTCCAGTTTGTGGTCGGTGCTGGTGGCAATCTAGCAGCGGCTCAGCCTCCAACTTACCTGGCCATTGGCCGGGAGCAGCAGGAGGAGCTCAGCAAGGGGCTGCTAGGGCTAGTCAGCACGACTCGCAGTAGAAGATGCCGGGAAGGAGCGGTCTCCTCATGAAAATAGTCCAGCCCACCGTGCGATGCACAAAGGCAGCCAAAAAAGATCCCTTTCTGTATAGGAGCTGCAGGCGGGGTAGCGGCAGGAGAACAGGGTCCGGGATAGATCTCAGCCAATCAGTGGCCGCTAGTCTTTTGAATAGGATTTTTTTTCTATTCTCCCGCAGCTACCATAGACCCTGCAATCTGGTCCCCGCCCCCCCCCCCCCAGACCTTGCTCTCCGGTCCCCACCTGGACCCTGCTTCCCCAGACCTCACTCCCTGCCGCATTGACGCACAGGATCATGCATCGGATCAGATTGGATGTCATACACTATGCAATTTGGACCATTTCACCCGATTTCTTGATCTGATCCTCCAGAATCGGGTGAAATCGGGCCAAAACCGCATGATGTATGGGGGCCTTACCACCACGTCTGCTTAGATATCCAGCCATCTTCCCCCTGTATAAATGTAGGTTGGCAGAACACTGCCTGATGGGATTCTAGAGGAAATGACTGGTAGTGCCCATATAATAATCCACTTGTCTGTTATTAACGCAAGTGATTTCTGACTTTGTCTAAAATATTGCACCCTATTACATTTCGCCGCAGATGTTTTCACATTGAAAACAGCAAATGTAATAGGGTGTAATTTTTTATAATTGCACACCTACCCTCTCTAAAAAAAAAAAAAAATAGACCTGATTCTGGCAGGCAAATCTGACACATGCACATACAGATCAGTGAGACCCATGCATGTTTCGGTCAGGAAAAGTGTGTAAAAGGAAAAAAAAAACTGCTTGGGGACCGCCACACGATCTTTGAGTCGGCCCTGGATTCAGATATACAGGGGTAAAAAATTATTAGGACCCCCCTGTCCTGGTTAAAAATTTTTTTTTTTTATACAAGGTTCCCCCTGACTAGTCAACCCTGGCCATGGTCCCTTGGGGAGTGGACACTCCGTCAGGCTTCGGACTGAAGCCCGGGGCTGTCCCCGTCACCCATGGTGACTGTTTTCCCCCCACAAGTGTCACACACCTACAATGCTAATAAAAGCATTGGTAGTGATAGAGATACACCTAAACGAAGCAGAGCCTGCTGTCTGAGGTTGGTATTCTTTATTTCTGTGATTCAATCAATACAAAAAAGAATAAAAATCATATAAATGCAAAATACATTATTTTTCTCATAGTATATATATATATAAAAAAAAGAAGCAACTGAGGACAGTATTGGGTGTACAAGAATCTGCAATTTACAAATTACAACCTGTAACTTCTGAGAACTTGGATGTACAGTGACCAGATGCAAAAACCTATAGTGGTGAAAAAGCTTTGGGTCAACAGCAGATTTATATACAGCTTTTGCAGAAGGAAGACATAGTAAAAAAGGGAGAATCTTTTACACTTATTTTTTTATAATATGCATTCTTCTTTAGTTCCTGGTCTCTCCTTCCATATATTTTGCAACTTCTTACTTATTTGCAACAGTTCCAGCAGCAACGGAGATTAAGAACACATCAACTCAAAACAAGTAAACATTTCTGGAACAAGAAGCTATTAAGGCTTACAGTTACACTCCCCGGCACTCAGGGACCCGCTGCCCGCCCCACTGCTCCCCCGGTGTCTGCATGCATATGCCTGTCAGGTAGGCAGGCATATGCATACAGGGAGGTCAGACGTGATCGTATGTACTGACCGTCCGACCTCCCTGATCCGGTCCGATGCGCACGGGACCGCGCATCGGATCGGATCAGATATCACACACCTGCGATTTTGGGCCGATTTCACCCGATTATCAGCACAAAGTGCCGAAATCGGATGAAATCGTCCCAAAATCGGATAGTGTATGGGGGCCTTAAGAGTAGCGTGATACATGTTTGTATAAACCCAACTCTACACCACCAGGAATTGACACCACAGGCCCAATCAGCTACATTAATTTATTTCTTAAAATTCTAGGTAGCCAGTGGAAAAGGAAAGAAGCCAGCAATTTTAGAAGGATGAATGTGTTCTGTGCAGAATCATGAAGTATTCCAACACCAATATCCCCTAGTGTATCAGTCAATGCTTCCATATTGTACAAGCAACAATGTCCTCCACAATATACCATCAAGTATTGGGCTGGCCAGACCGGTCTTCGAGATGTACCAACGGTTCATGTATTTATAACAGACATATTGTAGAGATCCACAGGAGCCCTGGAACCATGAACCGTTGGTAGGTCTCGATGACCTGATTGGCCACCCCAGATCTAGTACCTGCATACATTTTTACAACTGCATCTCTACCCCCAATAAATTTGCTCTTAGTGTTTTGTGCAGAAGAGACTATATTGCACTGTTAGGGCAAGCACAGTCTTTCAACCTAGGTCTAATAATCTGGTTGCTGGGGAACATTTACACTTTTTCACAGTGAGTGTTACTTGCCTAATGGTTTGGGTAATATTTTCTGGCTACTATACTAGAATTATCCATATGATAACATTTGCCTGCATCCAATGATTGTGTATGTGTTTCAAAGGGATAGCTATCCTTTACATTCAGTGCACAATGTAAATGGTCACTCACAATAGACCAGCCTATGAACTCAGGGTGTGGCATGACCCTCAGACAGTTGATATTCCAACGGTCATTAGTTGGACATCAGAATCCTAACTGCTGGGGCTCCAACAAGGGGGTGAGCGCTACGAAGCCCCTTGCAGGCTCGCCACAGGTTCTCTTCTCTGTCTATGGTGGTCGTGGACCCCTAAGAGTGTGAAAAGCCCCTGTCTACTGTTCAACTAATGGGCACAATAATTAAATGCACCCCAAACAAATTTCTACAATGGGTACCCATTAATTATTGTAGCTTTCAAGACAATTGAATTGCCCCTCAAAAGTCTTTATAAAGTTTCTGATGTATTTTAAGATATTATAGTATTCTATTATCCCACTACCTATACATTATTTTTGTGACCAAAATGTATTTTTTTTTCCAAATTCGGCGGTGTTGGATGAACCCACATTTCTTTAGCGTGCATTCTTGTTCAGCATTGGATTACATCACCTATGTGTTACAAACAAAACCCCCTAAAACAAACTGTTGTTGCTGAAAAGCATGCATGTCATGTTGTACAAACTTGTAAAGCTGTGTGTACATAGGTTCCTACTGTACTTGCTACACTCTTGTGTGATACAATACTGGAAGGCAGATACAGAAGCATGCTTTCAGGTTTATATAGAGAGATTGTTATTACTATACAAAGTTTTGTATCTATTGTGAGCTTTTAAGAGACACCAAACCACAAGTAAAATTGTGCAAGCAGCTAGTCAAACATTCCTTGGTATCTCTGTTTCTCTTTTTCACGGCAAGCGCTGAGAGCTGAGTCTGCCAGCTGTAAATAACGTCTGATGTTTGAGTCTACAATAATAAAATAGAAGAATTATTGGAAGAAATTGTACATGAAAACTATTTTTTTAAACAAAACATGCTCAGAAGGCAAGAGCGGAAAATAAACTATAGCTCCAGAACAGATGACTTGTATGACAAAGCTGAGTGACACATTGTTGTTACAACAGTACACTATTTACCTTAAAACAGACTATAATTAGAAAAACAAACACCTACACACAAACAATCATCCATCAAATTAGAATTCTTTTTGCAGTGCCCACATATCATATGGTATGGGTTTTTTAGTCACATAAATATACAGGTGAAGGTATCTGGCACAATCACTCCAGTAAGCAGCCACTTCACTTTACTTTATTTTATGCTAAAGGAGGAAAAATCAAATACTGAAGGCATAAGTGATTATTAGTATTCTGCAGACTTCCATCTCCCTGCCTGCCACTGTCCTCAGGCTCCCTGCGGCGTTCGCCGCAGGAGCTCAAATTCGCTGGTCAGGGGCAGCGAGCCCCTGACTCGTTGAATACCGGAGCCGGCGAGGCTCCGGAACGCGGCGACCAGTGGCGAATGTGCAGCGAATCCTAAACAGGATTCGCTGCACGTCGCCGGTATTCACATTGAATACCGCCCATTGTGCAACCCGGAGATAAATATGTGGTGCTATACTGCTTGCTTATAAAAGGTTACACGCAGGGCTATTTTTCAGCAGGCTCCAGCAGGAACTGAGGCCCTTATTCTAGTTCACTCTCTGACAAA
The DNA here is from genome assembly GCF_055691185.1 of Crinia signifera. Taxonomy (NCBI): domain Eukaryota; kingdom Metazoa; phylum Chordata; class Amphibia; order Anura; family Myobatrachidae; genus Crinia; species Crinia signifera. Next base: position 69,763,549 of record NC_139227.1, read on the forward strand.
ATATTTCTTAGATGGACAAAACCATGTGCACTGCAGGTGAGGCAGGTGTAAAACCCCACCCAAATCTAATTATCTGAGCACAAGTAACACCTGCCTCACCTGCAGTGCACATGGTTTTGTCCATCTAAGAAATATTTTGTCAGAAAGAGTGAACTAGAATAAGGGCCTCAGTTCCTGCTGGAGCCTGCTGAAAAATAGCCCTGGTTACACCGAAGGTAGTTTAATGCTATCTGTATCTGACACTAAGCCCAATATAAATACGCCTACATTTTTTGACTGGCTTTTGATAATATAATGAGTTACATAAAATCCCATTCAGTTCAATGGTTAGGTAATAATATAATTGATCCATAAAGCAGAGATTTAAAACCTGGTCCATAAGGGTGTATTTGGGAACCGCTGCCTTAAGAGGTGGTTAAAAGGGGAGGGGGCCTTAAAGGATCATCATGCAAAAGAACAGCAAGTACTGCCCCAAGTTAGCCTAGAGCTTTAATAATTTACCACCCACAGGTTCCAGTAAAATAATGCTGACACTACAGACAGTCTACCATAAAAAAAAAATGGTACAATGCCTACTCTTTTCACCTCCCAGATATGGTAATGCCTATATCAGTGTTATTCAACCACTGTGCCGTGGCACACTAGTGTGCCTTGAGCTGTTCTCAAGTGTGCCCCCAGATCTAGAGATGCCCAAACCAGTTTACAGCCACCACCAGCTCATCTGTTATTTACTGGTTTCTTCTTTCATGTAAAGGACCAATGTATTTTATTTTTATTACCTGTGGCGACCAGTGTGATTTTTTTTTAATTTTTTTTTAATGGGAGCCAATAGGTTTTTTTTTTTCCTTTGGGGTCAATGTGTTTTGCACCGTGGGGATCTCATGGCGTGCCTTGGCAATTTTAAAATCTTATTTAGTGTGCCGCAAGGTAAAAAAGGTTGAAAATCACTGGCCTACATGGTACTTGGCAGTGATCACACACATCATCTATGGTTTTCATCAGGATGAATATTTCAGTACAATATCCAGTTGATAAAAAAAAAAAACATTTATTAAACAACATTACATGGAGTAAAACTAAATTAGAGAGACCAGGTTGTGATATCCCACCTTTGGGTTGCTGGGTGGCAGCTTGTGTCAGGTAAAGATGAGCTGTAGTAAAATCCTGCAGATGGTAGCTGGAGACACCAGCGCGGTATAATGCCTTCACATTACAAGGCTGCAGTTTTAGGACCTGTAAGCTGCACTCATAGACACGCTTATACCGGGGGGGATTACTCTGGAGGAGACATGCTAGGATACAGGAAAAAAAAAAAAATAATAATAAAAAATGTATATATATATCTTTAATCAAGAATGCTGTACACTGCATCTTTCAAATACACTTGTTTTTATATGTTCTATACAGTACCTGCTAAATTATTATAACAGTCCGCCTGAAGAGTTTGCAGAACTTCCAGCTGTTGAGAAGTGAGTTTGGCAGAAGGAGGGCCCAGTCCAGACAGGGGATTGAGCAACTGAGGATCTAAGCTACGAAGTTGCAGGAGTGCGCGGTGGTAGAGACTCACAGCTTCTCTCACCTGATGTTCAGAGTAGCAAGTGTTGCCCTGAGACTTAAAAGAAGATGCCAACAAGAGACGTTCCTCAACTGGTCCTTCCTGGGACTGAAAAAAAAACATGGAGTGTGATTAACAATAGAGTATATTAAACAGAATTTATATCTATCCGTCCGTCTCAATTGCCACAGGTGTATAACATCAAGCACCTAGCCATGAAGTCTTCATTTTTTATACAAAATCGGTTGTTCCGAAGAGCATAGTGACTTCAAGCATGGTACAGTGATAAGATGCCACCTTCGCAACAAGACACTTCCTGAAAAGTTATCACTGCTAGATATTCTATGGTTAACTGTACTATAAAAAAGTGGAAGCATTTAGTAAAAAAACAGCAACTTGGCACAAAGCAGAAGACCATGTATAACGACTGCAAAAGTGCATAAAAGACACCAACAGACTAGTAAGCCTGCTCAAAGCAAATGCTTCGAAAGCTAGTCTGCTAACTTGTGATTGCATATATATATATATATATATATTCTTTCAAGCATTGAATTCATCCTGCCCCCACCACGGCGCTTCAGAAAACTCAACTTGGGAGACAGTGGAGCGAGGCGAGCATGTGCCTCTGTGGTGGTGGGTGCATTATGTAGTATTCAAGATATACATTATATATTTCTATAAAGATCTATATGGCACCCTTCTTCTTGAAATGAAGTAGCTGTAATGTACACTGCTAAACAGTAGTTTACACTAGCAGCACTCAGAATAAAAAATGTCATAGTTAAGCACCATATATACAATACATGAAAAATACTGTAGTAAAATAGTAGCACCCGCTAAAGGGGTTAGGTCTGCCTTTCAATATTCGGCAAAGGTTAAGTCTACCACTGTTTGCCCTACTACCACTTGACAGCTGCCATTACTGGCCACGGGGAACCCATTGCAGCCTTTCCAGCATCAACACAGCCTTTGGGCATTGCTGGATCCACATCAGGTGAAGGAATCATGCAGACTGGCAGTTGCGCAATAAGAAAACCAGAGCATTACTGGTAGTAATAGTCCAGGTAAGGTGAATAATACTGAATAGAAAAATGCACTTTTGTCACAGCATCACTGTGATATTAGGGGCAGATTTCTCAAGCTTGGTTAAGTGATAAAGTGTCCAGTGATAAAGCACCAGCCAATCAGCACCTAAATGTCATTTTTCAACCCCAGTCTGTAAATTATTAGTTAGAAGCAGATTGGCTGGTGCTTTCATCACTGGAAACTTTACTTTATCACTTCACCAGGCTTAATAAATCTGCCTCTAAATGAAACGGGACTCTAATAAGACGAGTTAATAGGGCCCTAAAGTTTTTATTTTAAACCTGAATTTGGCAAATTTCTACCGACTCCGCAGCCCTGCCTAGGCAGCATACACTTGCTGTGCAACACAGCGACCACAGGGTTGCTGCAGAGTCACACTGGTAGCACTACCCCCGGCACATATAGGTGCAGCTACTCCTCAGTAAGCAGCTCCCAAATACAGCGAGAGTCGGATGCACTGATTGCACTCACACCACGCTACCTGGTGCTGCTCAGCCATATTCCCCGCATCTACTACAGCGCCACCATGCTACCGCTCTCAAACACATTACAGCCGCCGCGCCGCATCACGTGACCTGTGCGACTCCAAAATAACTTTATTTATAACGATCAATAAGGATTCCGGACACGAAGGCCGAAGACCACGGCGATTTTTAGCTACGCCCCTCTGCCCTGCCCCTCCTTGCGTGATACACAGGCCTCATATGGTTGACGTAACCAGGGTGTGTTAATTCCACATATACACTGCTTAGAGGCCTATTTTATATAACGCTGTATAACATATGTATGATACAAAGGCCGCACATCGGCCACCAGCCAGGCATACAGCCTGGCGTCATTGTTTACTAGCTGTCAATCAATGGATAAAAAAGGGCGGGAACCTATGGATGGCTCTGTTAGGGCCAATAGGCAGGCAGGTCGATTGGGGATGCTTTGTCCAACCAGAATTGTTTATTTCAAGAGGCAGGACATGTCCTCCTTTCGACTAATCGCTGAATGCGACGGTCACAATGGATTACGCTAAACCGCTTGATTCGGCCAATCACTGGGTGAAACATGACACAGTGGGCGGGGCAGCGTGCTGTGTACTGTGATTGAAGCAGCGCGCTCTTGTGCTGTCGGAGCGGCACTACAGCGGATCAGCCCGGGGGTGTCTCTGCTTGGCCGTCACGTTGTGTCGGAGGGTGCGACCCACGTCAGAGGGGAGCGCTGTAGCGTGCTCGGTGCCGCTTTGCTGTTTCGGTTTGCGGACCAGTTATTGCTGCACTTCCGCCCCCACTTCCGGGGTGTGACCCGCAGACCCCCGTCCACTTCCGGTGCGTTTAGAGCACATCCGCCCTGTGTCTTTATCTGTGATCAGCGGCACCATGAGCGGCCTGGACCCGCGCAGAATGAAGGTGACGGAGCTGCGGGCTGAGCTGCAGCGCAGGGGGCTGGATTGCCGCGGGTTGAAGGCCGAGCTGAGCGATCGGCTGCAGGAGGCGCTGGACTCGGAGCTGTTGGGGGCAGAAGAGGACCGGCCGGCGGGGAGCCTGGGCTTGGAGGAGGAGGAACGGGCCTTGGAGCCCGGGGAAGGGGAGGAAGAAGACGACGATCGGATGCCGGAGGAGGATGAGGAAGACGACGCCACCGCCGCCACCCCCGACAATCAAGGGAAGGTACTCGGCGCCCCGGCCTCGGAGAGCGCCGCATCGGCGGATCAGCAGGATGAGGAGATGGAAGCGGCCGTTGCTGGTGAGGGATCCTTGAACGGGGCTGCTCAGAAAGAGGATGCCGGGGAGGCTGCAGCGGAGGACGGAGGGAAAGAGCAATCTGGCGGTGGGTGCATGGCTGGCTGGCTGGGCCTAATGGTGTGTCGGGCCTGTGCGGGGGCAGACTGGGTGGGCGCCGTGGGAGGGCTCCTGTCTGCATGTACATAATCCTTTCCTAGCGTTAGTGTATAGGCCAGGTCTGTTCTCGCCCCCGCCAGAAGCGCGGAATCCTCGTGTGCGGGGTTCCCTATTGTTAGTGACGCGGCTGCGTGTCTCCTTCCCTTAGAGATAGGGCTGCACTCCTGCTCCGTCCAGTGTGCCGGCTCTGTCCCTGCTCAGGCTCGGATTGTGCACTCCTGTAGCATGCCATATGCCGCCATGTTGTTTGTACTAAGGCATCATTTACACGCTTCCTAGGCAGCTGTGTACAGATCAAATAAGTTACATCATTTCTATGTTCTACATTCATAATTGAGGCTGTCTGTACAGTTAGTTTTTTGAGAGCGAGTTATATTTCTGTTTCTCAGGTGAGTGTGGCTCAATCTGCTGCTTTTTAAAGCAACCAATTGTATTATTCTTAATGTAAAATGAATGTGTAGTGTTCCAAACTGGTCCTATAGGGGAGACTGTAGTGTACATTTGTTCATTTAATAGATTTAGACCTGCTTGAATAACACTTGGAACATGTTACATGTATGTGGAGTACTGTTCTTGGGTATGGTTTATTTTCATTGACTGTTGGTAACAATTTCTTTGTCATTTGCACTGCATACCTTAGCCGTTAATTCTTTTCCTTCATTTGTTACATTGTTCATTGCTCTGCAGCTGGGGACTTAGACCAGAAGGAAAAGTATTCTGATTCAAAGGGCTCAGGGGCCACACGTCATGGCGTGAAGAGGATGCGGGAGGAGGAACAGCGTGGCCGTACATATCACGAATACAAAGAAGAGGGTTATTATAGCCGGTAAGATAGGTCCTCATTGTATACGTGCTCTATACCTTTTTTATATCATCCATTCACCATGCTTAAGCTGGCCATACATGATGTCAACTTCTCCCCTTGGAGAAGTTGACAGCAATCCACACTTGATCTGCACAGAGCCTTCCCGGTTGGCAGGATTGCATGTGATCTATGGCACAGAGTCCTTTGCATGCGATCCGAGCCAGGCCAACTAGGCTCAGAAGCAATCCAAAAGTTTGTGTTTGTGCAGCCGGTCCAATGCACACGGAACCCCGCATTGCATCAAATCTGCTTACATTCATCTGCAGTTTAGGCTCTTTTCCGGTGAGTGATTGCGGGGAGAGTGCCCAAATTGCATGTGACTTGCCTAGTGTATGGGGGATCTTAAAACACAATTTCTACCAGACATTCATCTTCTGTTTTTACATTTTACATTCTGTTTGACAAATGAAAGGCATTGATTTAGTATTTTATTTCTCTCAATTTTTCGCTCAAAGATTTGGTGAATGCACCCAATTGGTTTGAGGTATAACTTATTTATGTTGGTACCTTTGTTGAAAAATGAGACAAAGCGACCATTTCATTCTTAACCATATTTACCTCTGTTAATTAGATAACTGTTAGTCAAATAGTTATACTCCATGTCTGTACACAAATGGTTTGTAAGAATACCTCTGTCATTCTACAAGTTAATATGTGCCTACAACATCACCCGTAAAAATAATTATTTTTGGCATAGAGCAGTGGTTCTCAAACTCTGTTCTCAGGACCGCACACATTTAACGTTTTCCAGGTCACCCAAAAGGTGACCCATTTTAAAAGCGCCACAGGTGGAGCTAATTTCACTTGATTCCCTGAGTAAACCTGCAAAACAGTGTGGGGTCCTGAGGACCGACTTTGAGAACCTGTGGGGTAGAGGGAGCATCTATCTTCTATTGCTGGGAATGTGTAGATGTATGGGAATCCATGTTGGAATATCTCACTTTAATTATGGGTCATAAAATGGGTCATACAAGTGTCTCAAATTCATCTGTTCATAAAGCATCATGTTCAGCGAAAATGAATGAAAAATCACTGCTGTTATTTAGGAGTGAGAGTGGGTTCAATTCAGTTGCAAATCTTGACTGACCTAGTCCATGGAAGATGAATATCCTAACTGGTGCTTGCTGATAATACCAGACGCAGACATGATTTACATATAAAATCAGTTTGCCAATTTTGCACCTCTTATTCCAACTAAAAATCAATGAATTACAAATGGTCAACTTTCTCATAACTTCAAACACTGACTAAGCTAATTTCTTAGCATTTGCACTCCTGTGTAAAATGTGTTTTATGGAATTGCTCAAACCTTGTGTGTATCTGTTTTTATCGTCTGATCTTGTGTTGCAATTAGTTTTGTTCATCTTAACTCATTGTGACTTGGTCTTTTTGCTTTAGTTCGAAGTCTCCTGTGCCTGCTGAAGAGGCGAGTGATGAAGTGGACGATAATGTGGTGTGCCTTGATAAATGTAGGTGCTTCTCTTTAATCCTCACCTCCCATACATTGTGTTTCTAGTCTACTGTTCTTCAGTTATGCATGTCTTATTTTATTTGTACATCACTTAGTACACTGTATTCTTTATCTTATGGATATATGCAAATTGTTAACTGTACAAATGGAACAGCATTAACCCACCATAGGGTTTAATACAGCTATTTCTTTGCACAGCCCCTAAGCCGGGGCAAAGTTTTAGAAAATACCTATTTTAAGGTAACAATGTTAGGACTTGGTTCACAACCCCTTGCACTCCAATGGTTTGTTGAAAGAAATCCTATTGCACTGGTCTATAAAAGATTGCTTATTAATCAGTACACAGCGATTGATCGCTGAGCGATAGATTGCTCAGTGTCCTGGTTTGAAAAGGCACACTCTGCTGGGGGAGGCCGCTGGTCGCAGTAATGCGCTTGCGGCGACAGTGACCCCGTATGCACAGACATATGGTCGCTCAGCCACCATATCACCGGCGATTCTGGTTAGAATCGCCCTGTGTGGTGCTTGAGCGAGTCTTGTTTGTACCAATAGGATGCAAAGTATATTGACTTTTGGTTTCTGCTTTCTACACCTAATATTCCATTGCTGAAGCTTGTCTAATTACATTCTGTCTGGACTTTTAGCCGCCTGTGACCTGCAGTTTAAAATGGATAAGGACCGCTTGGGCGGACGACCTCTCTTTGCTGAGAGATTTCCAGCTCTGTGGTCTGGATCTCGAGCAACTCATGGTGTGACAAAGGGCAAGGCTTACTTCGAAGTTAAGGTTAGTACTTTATAGTTCTTGGCAGTAGCATATCTATTGCTTGATACAGAGTTGTAAGATACTGTAGATTTGCTGGGTTGTGTGCAAATATAATGGGTGATGGGGGTGTCCCTTTAGTTTATTTAATGCATTTATTTTTGCAAGTAAGGAAGGGATCAGTGGTTCCAAACTGTCTTTAAGGTACTTTAACATGTTTTAAGGATTTCTGGGCTTAAGCACAGTTGATTTTAATTTGTATTTGACAGTTTGAGTTTAATAATCTGCCAATCAATTGATATGCTTAAAACTTGGTTAGTGTGACTTGAGGACTGGGTATGGCTGTTTAATACCTCTTTTTTGCTCAAATAGATTAATCCTACTATAAAAGAGGGTGAGTGCCAGCGCTGGCTGCCCCAATAATTAGACAACATGGTTCTCTTTATACATTTAAACACAATTTTATTAAATTAAAATAAGTGAATCATTTTGACATTTAAAGAGTCATTGTGCACTTACAAATAATATCACAGGGACACGATTTGCGTAATGAATAAAGGATTTTGTCGGTAAACCAGGCTGACAAGTAAGGTGGATATATTACCATCAGTTTTCTTCTGGTAGGATATTTGTCCAGAATTATGTGACTCAGGAAACCTGGATTTCCCTATATTTTCAAGGGCTCAAGCTTCCCATTTGACGATCTTCCTCTTTCCTGGAATAATTAGGGGTAATGCAGATAACCCAAAAACGATTTGTATCCAGATATTGTGGGGGACATCAGAGGGATTATGGACAGGTCACAGCAGATGGATGGGGTCAGCAAATTGAATAAGCTCAACACGTTTCCCCGGAATATACACCTCCGGCTTCTTCAGGAGCAAGTTTGCTTCCTCAGGAGCTCCAAACTTGCTCCTGAAGAAGCTCCTGCTGTGACCTGTCCATCATCCCTCTGACGTCCCCCACAATATCTGGATACAAATCGTTTTTGGGTTATCTGCATTACCCCTAATTATTCCAGGAAAGAGGAAGATCGTCAAATGGGAAGCTTGAGCCCTTGAAAATATAGGGCAATCCAGGTCTCCTGAGTCACATAATTCTGGACAAATATCCTACCAGAAGAAAACTGATAATATATCCACCTTACTTGTCAGCCTGGTTTACCGACAAAATCCTTTATTTATTATGCAAAAAGTGTCCCTGTGATATTATTTGTAAGAAGTGCACAATGACTCTTAAAAGGTCAAAACGATTCACTTATTTTATTTTTAATAAAATTGTGTTTTAAATGTATAGAGAACCATGTTGTCTAATTATTGGGACAGCCAGTGTTATTTTTTTTTTTTTTTTTTTCTTAAATACGTTTAATAACCTATTAGGTTTTGACAACCCTGTGCCAGCAGCTGTTGATTGCGCACCACACACCACCTACATATATTAATCCTACTATGCTAGCACAAACGTCCAATGTTTACCCATAATCGGAACCCACAAATAACTTTTTAGTACAAATCTCACTGCGTCCAGTTCAAATAACACTTGTTTGTTTTGCCATGCAATGTGCGCTCCTGCATAGTCCATATCGCAAGGCAAAATAGTATGTGCAGGCAGATAGTTTTGTACTACATTGCATTGTCTAGTTCAATTCACATCCTGTGTAGGTAATCGTAGGTGATGTGCACTTTACATGTTGTAGTCTAGTATAAATCTTATGTAGTTGCAATTGCATAGCACACATTGTATAGCTCAAATCGCACCTAGCACACATCTCCCCACTTGCAGGGTAACCTAGCCTGTGCTATAGAAGTGAGAGCATGATTGTAAACCGTTAGTAGAGCAAACATTCTCATCGTGGATGAATGTGATCCTACTAGATAAATGTTACCTTGGTATTGCATGCCCCTTTTAACATTGAAAAGGGAGATTAGTAACATGAACAACTCTAGTCTTCTACAGAGCATTATTATCACACCTGACACATGGGGGGAAACTTACTAAAGGAAATTTGTAAAAAGATAGGTGTATTTGTATCCAGAAATACACTTATTTTTGACATTTACTATCCCGAAAATATGGCTATTCGTATTGATGTGCTATCAATACGAATACGAATAGCCGTATTTTCGGGATAGTAAATATCAAAAATAAGTGTATTTCTGGATACAAATACACCTATTTTTTACAAATTTCCTTTAGTAAATTTCCCCCATGGTGTCACTCTTGATTTCTGAAATAGTTTATAGGTGTAATTGACCTTGATTCTGACTTTAAAAAAATTCTATAGGTGACTGAGAATCTGCCTGTGAAGGAAGGAAGTACAGAATCCCCATTACTCCGTGTGGGCTGGTCCGTTAGCAAGTCTGCTCCTCAGCTGGGTAAAAATGCAAAAACCTTTCAAACCGTCCTTTACTAATGTGCCTCTTCTATGTTTATAGACCTGGTCTTCCTCATACCTTTCCCTTTGTCTTCAAGGTGAGGATGACCTATCGTATGCCTATGACAGTCGTGGTCTCAAGGTTACCAGTTCACGCTTTGAAACCTATGCGGAGTCATTTGGGGAAAATGATGTGGTTGGCTGTATTGCTGTAAGTTTGCTCTTTTTTGTCTTTGGTAAAAAGCTACTTGTTTGCTTCGTGTGCAATACAGGCCTAATATTCAGCTGGGTAATTCGTTCCCTGATCTCGGTATTGAGAGAACGGGGAATTGTCCAGCTGCTCCACTGATTTATGAGAGGTTCAGACTAAACCTGATTTAATCCTTTAAATGCTAAGTGACTTTGTAAAAAGTGTGAAAATTGGCAAGCAAACATTTTTTTATTCATCATAATGACCTGTAGAGTGAGTGAGAGAGTGTGTGTGTTTTTTTTTTTTTGTTTTTTGTTTTTTTTAATAATTTTATATAACAAATGTGAGCGCTGCTGGCATTTGGTATGGATATTTTCCATATCTAACTGATGTTGGGGTTTTTAGCTGATTTTGCGAATGTTTCTCAGATTTTGGCTCTCAAAAGGGTTAATGAGCACAATCTAATTTTATTCAGCTAAAGTCGTGCCTGTGAAAATACAAGCAGTGGTTCATGTTTTACACCTGAGGTTTAAAAAAAAAAAAAAAAAAATATATATATATATATATATATATATATATATATATATATATATATATATATTTATATATATTAGTTTTTATTGATGACGTTTAAGTACAGTTGGCGGCAAAATAGATAGGCCCCATCTAAGGGGAGTCCTATAGTATTAATCTGGCTTGTGACTATATGTAGGGGACTAATGTGAATGGTTCAGAATTATCTGTAAAGAGTTGCTTTAAAGAAGTGACAGTAGGGGCTGATACTGGTTTATCTATTGCCAAGAGATTTAGTCTTTTTTTAAGCTTCCGTTTCTTTACTCCCTACAGAACCTGGATGGTGACTCTGTAGAGATATCTTTCTCTAAAAATGGTGTGGACTTGGGTCAGGCTTTTGTTGTGGATAAGAGCACTTTGGGAGAGCAGGCTCTGCTGCCCCACATCTTGTGCAAGGGATGCACTTTCCAGGTCAACTTTGGACAGAAGGAGGAGCCCTGGCATCTTCCACCTGATGGATTCACCTTCCTGAAAGCAATTCAGGCTGAAGACCTGACAAGGGCACCATTGCCACCTTCAACCGTAGAGGAGTGTGAGGTACGAAGTATAGATAACCTGAGCAATAAATGAAAATTGGATCAACTCTTTGTAGGGTGTTTTTTTTTTTTTTTTTGTAGCTATTCTTTGAGCTCTGAATGGCTGGAGACCATTCTTGGGGCATGTCAGCTTTCCACTTTGATCTACTAAATATATGGTGCGTGGTGTGCATTGGCAGGGCTTTCATTTTTTTTTTTTTTAGGGTGGTATTTAATCCTAGCCGGTATTTCAGAGAGGTGGAGATATTGGCCATGTTCGACAAGAACAGGTGGAATTTACCTTTGACCTGTTCTATGTTGGGCCCATTTTTCTGACTGTCCATATGCCTGTGGATTGTCAAACGGCCGCAGATTTCACAATCCAGCAAGTCTGAATACTGATGGGCGTTTTGTTTTCACCTGTTGGGAATGTCATCTGGGATTAAATACCCCTCTTACCCACTAGTCTTGAACAGCCTAAATATACAGGGGTGATACAACCAAGGGAAGAAGAGACTCTATAGTAAAAACAAAATTGTTCCATCATTAAATTGCAGAATTCTTGATGTTTCTTACATTAAACCTATAAGGTGCCAGTTTATGACCACTGCGATAATCTAAAATATCTTATGCGGTGTTATGCCTGGGCTATCACAACCTTGTCATAATGTCTGTATGATTTTATGCACGTTTATTTTAAAATATATTCTTTTCCTTTTCGTTTGTTACCTAGGTGTTACTGATGATCGGTCTGCCAGGTACTGGAAAAACCACATGGGCTCAAAAACATATTCAGGAAAACCCAGAGAAGCGTTATCAGCTCCTTTCTACTGAAGCGCTGCTGCCGCAGTTAAAGGTGAGCGGGCAAAAGGGAAAGCAACAGTAACTGGACAGATGCTTTAAAAACCTGCTTGCAGTTACACATTTTCGGTTTCATATAGGGCAGGGCTGGGCAACACCAGCCCTCTAGATGTTGATGAACTACACATCCCAGGATGCTTTGCATTAGTTTTGCTATGTGGCCATGCTGAAACTGATGCAAGGCATGCTGGGATGTGTAGTTTATCAACATCTGGAGGGCCGGTGTTGCCCAGCTCTGATATAGGGTGTCCATGGAGAGGTCCAAATGTGAAAACTGTTGTTTAGGTGCAATCTAGTCCCATAACTGTACAACCATTCTGACTCTTTACCCTTCAGATTGCTGGACCGGATGCCCAAGAGGAAAACCAAAAAGTTGAAGATAATCTTGTGCAGCTGGCAACACAGTGTCTGATCAGACTGGTACCAGTAGCTGCTCGTAGGAAGGGGAATTATATTATTGACCAGGTGAGGGCACTAACATTGCGGTACATAGGACTCGTGGCTAATCCCTACCATGCTCTGTCAAAGCACACAGAGTACAGGATGTATGGCTATACTTAACACACTGTCTATAGTGCTTTGACGACCCCTGCTCTATTGTATTCATCCACATCATCATGTTTTATTTCTTTGCTCTTGCCAGTGCACGGTTTATAGCTCTGCTCAGCGCAGGAAGATGCATTGCTTTAAAGGATTTCAACGCAAAGCAGTGATGCTGGTCCTTAACGATGAAGAATGGCAGAAAAGGTTGGAAACTCGCAAAGAGAAAGGGGAGATTATTCCAGAATACGTACTTCTAGAGATGAAAGGTATAGTCCACTCCAATACCCAATATACAACATTAAAGTTCAAAATGTGGAAGACTCATAACTTGTCTTGTCTGTTTCTGTAACTTAGCCAACTTCATGATTCCTACAAAGAGTGACTTTCTAGAAGATGTTCTGTATGCAGAACTTGGTCAGGAAGAAGCCGATAGTTTGATATTGGAAGCTAAGAAGGAGGCTCGTCAACAGCTTCCTTCAAATGACAAGAGGGGAAATCGCATGCAGAAGCGTGTCCGCACTGACCGGGGGGGACGTGGAGGTAAATGCAACGGGGTTTGCCCAAGAGGGAGGTACATGGAGACAAAGCTGCATGTTTGTTGATGATGTACTTGTGTTTTCCCAGGGAACTTCCATCAACAGAGGAACTTCAACAGTCGTATGTTCATGCAGCACTCCAGGCCACAACCCTACCATCAACAGCCGCGATCGTACTGGGGATCCCAGAGAGGGGTGAGAAATTAGGTTTTGATGAAGTGAATGCCTTTGTGCAAATTGAGAAAAGAGGAACTGCTCCATTATGCTAAATTGCCAATGGTTGACACTCGTCAAATTCCATGTTTAATCCGATTAGGTCAAGTAACACCCTTTCTGTCCTTCCACAGGGCTACCAGAATTACTTTGATCGGTACTCTGAGCAGCAGAATAGATACTATGGACAACAGAACTTCAGACCACAGAACAGAGGGGTAAGTTTGCCTTGAACTTCCATCAACCCAGCTACATAATCATCAGATTTCTGTAAAAGGAAAATGTTCTATGTGTTCTCCAACTCTACGTAGCAGTCTGTAAAGTAAGGTGGAATGCAGTTAGCAACAGAACCTCTTGACTTTGTGGATTGAGCCCCAAAAGCTGTCCACTTAACCCAGTCCCCTGATCAATTACTAATTAAAACAAGGCCTTTGCAGTGTCAACATGGATTTTGAATTCCAGTCCTTGACTGAGCAAGTAGAAATCTGTATTTGCTGGTTAGTGCTACATGGCATGAGGCTCTCAAAGTTATTTTTGGACCATGAAGTTCCCTTATATTCTAAGAAAAGACTTCTCTAGTAAATGTCTAAGCATGTACCTTGTAGTAATATCCTGTTCTGTCATTAGGTGTGGATTTTTAGTAGGGCTCTCTATATAGGGCCTCATTTATTTAGAGAGATTCCCTTTTAATACTTGATAAAGGTAGTTATGGCTTCCTTTCAGTAGTTAACAACCAGTGGTAAGCCTAGCTGCCTGCTGTCCCTTTACTGCTTATGCCATCCGCTTATGCCATCCATAGCTAGCTAGAGCTGCACAGTGCCCACAGCCAGCAATGGGGAGACAGCATCAGCCTTCTAGGCATTGAAGAGCCCCTGCTGGGTGACAGTCATACACTGTGCAGACTGGTGGAGGAGCTAAGTAATGTTAGAAAACAATGGCATATATGTTTGTATCGCTGTACTAAATGTTACTGGTAACGAGCATCATTATATTGGGTTCATTCATAGTCTTGTGTATATATTTAAAATGTAAACAAGATTATATAAAGTTGGTTCAAAATTGAATCCACGTTGATATGACTTTATAGCTTGGCACTTTTAGATGGCTGCAAATCCAATGCTGTAACATGAAACTTGTCACGTGGAGCTGGTTACTCCCTGTAAAGGGACCTGACTGGAAGTGGATTGGGCACATTGTAACTGTGCATGAGGTCTGTATCGCATAAATCCTGACTCTAATCTAATCTTCTATTACCAGTGGCAGAACTATGACGACCGATCACAATATTGGGATTACTACGGCTACCAAGGATACCGATGAATGAAGTGATGACACAGGGGAAAGACAGCACAGGGGGGCTTGGATTGTATATTTCTTTTCTACATTAAAACAAAAAGCAAAAAAAAAAAATCAATAAAATTTTTTGTGGAGGAGAAACTGCAGAGCATGTAAGATGTCAGAGACTTTATCTCCTTTCAATGTGTATGGTTTTTGTCAAGCTTAGAAAACATACTGAGGTTCAGGACTCTGTCAAATGCTGTCTTATGTTTGAGGTGCACTGTCCATAATGTTCTCCAGAACTGGCAGTGTACGCCTGAGTGAGTGTTCTTAAATGGGGGCTCCGTCCTGCCTTGCATCCTCCTGCTTAGCTGGGAGTAATATGCAGTAATTTTTACTTCCGTCTCATCATAACCCTGTAACCTTTTTAATTTTTATGCCAAGAAACATTTTTAAGAAATAAAAATTTGTGTGACATCGCTTCTGCCTAGGTTTGTGTTGAGTCTTCTGGTCAACCCACATCTAACTTGTGTGAATGTGTTCAGTCAGGGTGTGTATAGAAGTATGTCACGTTATTTTTATTCTATATTTCTGTATAGTAATGGGGAAAATATACATCTGTAAATGTGACAAATATATAGTCTCTGTACCAATGTGTACCACAGTAGTCCCAAACTTGGTCCTTAAGGCAATCTAACATTCCAGGTTTTAAGGCTATACATTGTAGTACAACGTCAAATCCAAATGACTAATGTGCTAGTTAAGTCACTCATGCTCCATCATGGCTATGTTTAACATCTGGACTGTTAGTGCAACTGGAGAATAGAGGTTGTGCACATCTGGTTGTTCCAGGAGCTTGTAAATGGTGCAAAGTATAGCTCTAAGTTGTGACTGCAAGCTTTGTCCAGAAATAGAGAGCGTGTGAGGCAGTAGTAAAGGTAGGAATAATGGCTTGGTTTTTAAGATTTTTAGAATGGTAATGAAACGTAGCGGATTTCCATGCAGTTTAAAGACCGTTACGCACAGAGCAATAGATGCCTGGTGCTGAGCGATGTGCTTAAGCCAGGCATGTTCAAACTGTGGCCCTCCAGCTGTTGTGAAACTACCCATCCCAGCATGCCTTGCCATAGTTTTAGCATTTGTGGCAAGGCATGATGGGACTTGTAGTTTCATAAACAGCTGGAGGGCCATAGCTTGGACATGCCTGGGCCTTAAGCACACATTGCTGGTACACATGTGGTGCACCAGTGATGTGTGCGGACCAGTGTTCTCTGGTGCGCTTCATTTCGAAGCAATCTAGTCAGATCGCTTAGAAATAGCCCTGTAATCACCCCGTGTGTATGGAATTTTACACAGATGGTGAGTGTTCATAAGTGTAGGAACTACAACAGGCTGCGTTCTAAAGATCTCAGAGAAGTGTGGGGTATGGGAAAGTGTGGTCCTTTTTGTAAAAATACAGCAGAGCTGTCCTGGAGAGAAGTGAGCTGCTACCCTGATACACTGGCTGCTAGCTTGGGCAATAAAGCTTTTGCAGAGTAATAAGCGATGCATTATTGCTCAGACATTAACATTGATCATTGCAGACAGAGTGAATACATACATGGACATTTTAAAGGTGGAGTGTAATCTTGTAAATGCATGTTGTCCTCGGATGACACTGAGGAAACACTTCAGAAATAAACTGCAGAAGACTGAACCGGTATCTAAAATTGCATCTGTCCCCCAGCACTTGTGTCCACTTCTTCGTAGCTTGACACTAGTGAATGTCTACTGCGTTAAATGTCCTTAATTTAAAAGTTTAACATTCCTTAAATGTCAAACTTTTCGCTACTTTACATACAGAGGATAGTGTCTAGACTTCAAGCCTTACTAACTCTTATTGCTACATAATAAACAGTAAAGCCTCAGGATTAAGTGCTCTCCTATAGTCTGGTTTTTAAATGCAATTGAGCTTCAGGAAGATGGCATCCCTCCGGTCATGTGGCCTGCTACTGACTTTTTAGTACGAGTACGATCTGTCATTAAACCAAGAGGTGATACTTACTGTTGCGATCTAGGGTGGCTAGCCCTTGTTATCTGCTCCACCCCCATAATGCAGCACATCAGTGGGCACTCTTCCAGGGCAATCTTTAAATATGGCTATTTAGAATACACTAATAAAAACCCAATAAAGGTCTGACCTAATAGTGGTACTTGTACTGCCTCACCTTATGAAATCAGACCATCTTCAATCCTATTATTTCTCTTGTCTATTGCTTATTGTAGAACATAAATTAGGCAGATCCATCTCTAAAAAGACATAACGTAAAATTGGTCTAATGCACACCTATTTGTAGCCAGCTAACTGCTCAAAGCTGCAGACATAAGTTGGCCTTGCTTAAGCTGTTCTTTGAGCTTGACCATGGAAGAATTGAACCTGATGACTTCTCTTTGGCATAAGTATCCTGTCCATACTCCATTCTTCTGTATCAGCAATGAAGTCCCACCAACTTCCTAAGAACATTTCATTTCTGAATCCATGGTGGGCAGTATGGTGTGGATGGGAGCTACCAGCTGCAGGCACCAAGGAGATTTGATTTCTTTGAGTGCAGCCCAGGCTCCTCCATGCCCTCAAAGGCCTACCTTTGAAAAAGCTGCACTCCTACAAGCAGCGAAACGCGTTAGGTTTCAGCCTGGACCAGGAGAAGCTGATCACCTTTGGACCCACCACTCTGAACCCCTAAACACCCTAGGCTGCCCTTTTCCAACCCTGAGAGCCAAACCGCCTTTCAACATCCCGCATTTGCGACTCACCATTGTTGGCACCACATAGATACAGCCTCAAGCAGGAATCAAGGTTGGTCTCATACAAACTGAGATCATTGACCAGCCGGTCTTAAAAGTCACCAACCCTGAGGATACCTGCACATGGTTGCCTTTTCCCATTGGAGCCTCTAGCGACGTGAGAGACATTTTCAGGCCATTTACAAGCTGTCAAGCCCATCACATCAATTGGGGTCTTGACCCTCCGTGGCCCCACAGTCGCATTCTTTTGAGGACCACTTCACACTGCAATCCTTGGAACTAGATGTCAACTGCCATCAGTGGTAACTATCAGCCTACAGGGCAATCTGAATTTCTCAGTCACCTAATTCTTTTCCAAGCATCACCCAGTGGGTCCACCATATTCAGCCTCTGGTCCAGTTATTGACTTATCTTTTTATTGCATTTTTTTATCATTTTTTTTATTGTAATTTTGTATATAATTGCCACATGCAATGTTGTTTTAATTGACATTAAATATTTGTGTGATTATTTCATCAATATCAGCGCCACTTCCTTTCTTTTTTTCTCCATGCCCCTTACAGGCTTCAGTTTTTGTTCAACAGCTCTAGCCCAACAGAAAGCGAGAGGGAGAAAACCAGAGGGAAGAAAACAGGCTTTTGAAGGAAAACCCCTCATTGTCAGCACAGTGCGTGAGGGTGGCCGCCCAGTGTCCACCATGGAATCAGAAAAAAAGATTTTACAGGTATGACCAAAATCCATTTTTTTTCTGTCCTCATGGTGGACAACAGAACATCCCAAAGTTGTCCCTTCATGGGTGAGGACGTGCCTGAGCTGCACTGAGGACACGGTGCGCAAATGCAGATACTGCTGTGTCGAATTGATAACATTTTAGAAAATGTGTGACGAGGACCACGTGGCTTCCCGACACAACTGCTCTGCAGACGCACCCTGGCGAGTCGCCCAACTGGATCCCACCGAGTGAGTGGAATGAGCCCTAATAGATAGAGGTGCCGGCGTATTTGAGGACAAATATGCCTGAATGAGAAACTAATGGCAAGAACACAGAGCTGACCAACAACTAATCCTGTTTGGAAGGACTGATAAATTGCTCTAGCTTTCAACCCTCATACTGCTTGAGGATAAAAATTGTCTCTATGCCAGTTACAGACTAACAATTAATGCTATACCTAATGCAGAACTTTCTCTAGACTTATAGCGCTTTACAGAAATCATCTGCAGGCTAGGTCAAATCATCTTTTACTGCTAGATTGTTTGCAGATATTTCTGTGAGTTCATGTCATTTTATGTAATTATATTTTGTCTCACCGGCCGGTGTTCATATTTTATATTATTCATAATAAATATTAATTGTATTCTACTCAAAAAATATTATTGTCATCTTTGTTATTGTCCATTAGCGCTGTTTAACCTGTTTAGCTAGTTTTCTCTTAAATAAGGGCTGAGTATCCCTTAAAACACCACCTTGGACTAGAACTTGGTTTTGCGCTCTTTTGCAAGAGTCAGATCCCAAGGCTGAACCATACAAAAGGAGGTTGTATATCAAGTACTCCTTGTAAGAAAAGTTTGGATCGCTATTCTCCTAGTGACGCGCCTTTGAAAAAGGACAGAAAGCACTACACTTGTACCTTAAGTGATGCCAAACGCAAACCTAGGTCTAGGCCCAACTGTAGGAAAGCCAATATCCTAGAGAGACGGAAGCCCCGAAGCGCCACTCCTCCATAAGCACACCAAGCGTAAAAGGAGCGCCATACTAGATAATAGACAAGAAGAGGGCTTTCTTGCGGCAATCATAGTTTGGACCACCCTTGGAGAGAAACCCTTGGCTCTCTGGAACTCCGTCTCAAGAACCACACCCTCAAAACTAACCTGGGGAGAAATGGATCCAGACAAGGACCCTGTGACAACATGCCAACAGGTCCTGTCGCAACGTAAGCTGCCAGGGAGGGTCTACCGACATGGTGATCTGGTCTGTGAACCAGGCTCTGTGTGGCCCGTATGGTGTCAGGAGAATGATCACAGCTGATTCCTGCTTGATTCTTCTAAGCAGACGTGGGAGGAGGCCAACTGTGGGAAATGCGTAAATCAGAGAGAACATCCAAGGGGCAGACAGATCGTCCACCAGAAACGACTATGGATCTCTGGAGCGAGCCCCGTAGCATGGGAGCTAGTGGTTGTATCGTGAGGCCATCAGGTCTGTCTGAGGAAGGCCCCAACGATCCACTAGTAACCTGAACATGGCTTTGTGGAGGGCCCACTCTCCTGATGAGTAGATGTTTCTCTGCCCAATGTAGGATCGGAAGTTCTTCCCTCATGGCTGCTGCACTCCTGGTCCTGCCCTGGTGATTGATGTACGTCACCGCCGTGGCATTGTCCGATTGGATCTTCACCACCTTGGGCTGAACCAAATGCCGAGCTCTGGTGAGAGTCTGATAAATGGTGCATAACTCTAGGATATTTATGGGAAGTTTGGTTTCCTCCTGCAACCACTGACTCTGAAAAGAGTGGGGTCCCAGTATGCCCCCCCCCCCCCAACCTTTGAGGCTTGCATCAGTTGTCAGAAGCATCCAGTTCTGTACCAAAAACTGCCAACCCTTCCAAAGATTGGAGGGGTGAAGCCCCCAGCTAAGGCAGATTCTTGTCTGGATAGAAGGAAAGTATGGGTCGTGAAACGGTTCCATCGGCTGAGAAACTCCAACTGTAGTGGTCTGGAGTGCAACTGGGCAAACTCGACCATCTCGTAGCAGACCAACAGGGCCGGATTAACAATGGGTCCACACTCCAAACAGGCCCACACTCCAAACATGCCCACAGCATCACTAGCTACCGTTCCCAATAGCTCTATTTTGCTGGCGCCACACCGTGCCCAGTTTTTCTCCTCGTTGAGCGCCCTGCCCCTTTTAAAATCAATAAAATCCCGCCGCTGATAGCCACACTCATCAAGAGGTCAGGATTGACCTGCCTGTCAGCGCGGCAGGGGGTGGGATGTACTAAAGCTGGAAGAACTGACATGCTGCTAAACTCAGAGCAGCGTGTAAGCTCCTTCAGCTACACCCTGCCTTCCGCTGTGCAGCTCTCAGTTGTTCTAGCATCCCTCCTCCAGTACCCCCCCCCCCCCCCCCTCCACCGGGTTCCTCTCACTCCAACACCCTTCACTGTCGGGTCGGCTCCCCCCACCTGCTGGCTGGTCACCCTGCATGGCAGAGGTCAGAGGCCATGCAGACTGAATGTGCTTTCTAAGGAGGAGCTGGTGGTGTTGCTGCCGCCACCACAGGGAGCTCACAGGGTCTCAGGCCATGGCTGGTGAATAAAGTGGGGTGATGCTGCTGTACATGATGGGGGAATCAGAGTTTCCCCCTCAATTTACCATTCCCTGTGTGTACCTCATACCTCCCTCTGACCACCTTCATCCTATGAAACCTCCTCATCCTACTCTGTGTGCCCACCTCACTTCTGTGTGCCATAATGTGTATTGGGCATAATTGTGTGTGCCATAAAGTGTAATGGGGCATAATCCTGGTGCAGTGTGCAATTTGATACTTTCTCTGTGGCCACTGCTTATCAGAATCAGAATCAGAATCAGAATCAACTTTATTGGCCAGGTGTGCTTGCGCACACTCGGAATTTGTTGTGGATATACAGTGCAGCATCAAGCAGGGATAAAAGGGGGGGGAGAGGCATTACATAGGTTACAGACACATTTCTTGCTGGCAACACATGCTCATCGAGTAGCACAGCTGTATAGCAGGGACAGTACAGTATACACAGAGAATATGTACCCGCCAAGCTGCACAGCGCCTAGGCAGCCATCAGCGGCGCCACTGGTCGCTGCAGCAGCCAGGTAGGTGACAATATAAGCAGGGACAGTACAGTGTCACACAGAGAACATATACCCACCAGGCTGCACAGCGCCTAGGCAGCCATCAGCGGCGCCACTGGTCGCTGCAGCAGCCAGGTAGGTGACAATATAAGCAGGGACAGTACAGTATCACACAGAGAACATATACCCGCCAAGCTGCGCAGCGCCTAGGCACCGCACAGCCAGGTAGGTGACAATATGAGCAGGGACATTACAGTATCACACAGAACATATACCCGCCAGCTGCACAGCGCCTAGGCAGCCATCAGCGGCGCCACTGGTCACTGCAGCAGCCAGGTAGGTGACAATATAAGCAGGGACAGTACAGTGTCACACAGAGAACATATACCCCCAGGCTGCACAGCGCCTAGGCAGCCATCAGCGGCGCCACTGGTCGCTGCGGCAGCCAGGTAGGTGACAATATAAGCAGGGACATTACAGTATCACACTGAACATATACCCGCCAAGCTGCACAGCGCCTAGGCAGCCATCAGCGGCGCCACTGGTCGCTGCAGCAGCTGGGTGGTAACAGTATGAGCAAAGATACCGCAGTTATAGCAGGGACAGTACAGTTTTCACACAGGGGAAACACAGGGTACACAGGGGGTTACATATGCTGAGTGCACAGATCCTAGGCAGCCATTTGCGGCGCCAGCTTCCTGTAGGGGAACAGCGTGGAGAGCCAGCAGGGGGGTGTGGGAGGGGGGGAGAAAGAGTCACTGGGGCCTGATGGAGTCAGTGGGGCCTAGGGCTGGAGTTGGGCCCTCCCTGGCTTGAGATCCAATGGACCAGACGTACCTCCTCCCTGGAGGGCGACGCCAGAGGCATAAAAAATGTCTTCTGCAGCCTCTGGTGCTGGGGATCAGCAGCTGGGGCCTGCGGCCTGATCGCTTCTCATATGTGGGTCAGCCGGGCGGGGGGTCCGCAGCCGTCTTCGTGATCATGCCGCCAGGTCCTCCCTCCTGAGCCCTGAACCAGCGTCTTCCCGGGGGCCAGCTCCGTGCCGCGGGTGTCTTCGGCGGCGGCGGTGGTATTTGGTCCGTCTGTGATCGATCGGAAGCTTCCCTAGCTTCCCTGGCGCTGACCTCGCAGTAGAGGTCACGCTGCTGTGTATCGGTCGTGCCGGGCCA
The DNA here is from genome assembly GCF_055691185.1 of Crinia signifera. Taxonomy (NCBI): domain Eukaryota; kingdom Metazoa; phylum Chordata; class Amphibia; order Anura; family Myobatrachidae; genus Crinia; species Crinia signifera. The sequence goes on from NC_139227.1 coordinate 69,786,031, forward strand.
TGGCGGTGCGGCCGGGAGGGTGGACACCGTGACCGTGCCGTAGGAAGCCGGGTAGCTGCCGCCAGGTCACCTTTCATCTTCCCCTCCGTCCTCCCCCGTCTGCGTCTCCCCGCTGCTCTGGGGGCCGGGGATGTAAGCTCCGGTGGATGGGAGCTCGCGTGTGTGCGACCATCCCCGGCCATTGCAGGCTGAGACACCTTATGCTACGGAACTTACGTACCAGCAGCCACCTTCCTGTGTCTACATTATCACCTATTACCTTTAGTAAAGTTGTGACAAGCGGAGCAGATTTGCAAGAAAAGAGAGGGGGTATGGATCCGCACAGACTGGTACATAAATTTTATATATATCTGAAAGACATAGGTATAACCAATATATTGGACTACTATTAATGAATTAGAGTAGTCGTGGATTGGTGGTGCGCCCAACACATTCAGTATTTGTAACTGAGTAGAGGGGGGTGTCCGCAAGAAGCAGACCGAAAGACAAATGTGCCTTTTTGGGCGCACTCTTGATATTATGAATTTGATATGGTTATTGCATTTAAGACATAACTTTTAATTAACTTCTTCCACTAAAAAACTGTGAGCACTCTTCAATTTACGATCAATCGTTTGATGGATATTGAATTGAATTATAAGTAAAAAAACAAGACATCACACATAACATAGAGACAAGACATGGACAAACGAACAGTAAAAGACATGCTGTATCGATGGCTTGTCTTGATATGCAACCTGATATTTGGTCACATTCTGATATTAATTGCCTCAGCAAGATATCATTTTTTCTGTCTCATTAACCACTAATTTTTAAAAAATTTGTAAATGCCTCGGCACATTATCAACTGATGGCTCAGCCGCTTAAACTCCGACCATCTCTCATGCTCTTCAAATGAAATATCAAATCAACTGCTGCCCCTTATGATAAAGTGGACAAGAGAAAATACAGAAGAGAATCCTCGTCAGGTAGTTGAGAATGTAGGAAAGAATGAAGGAAAAAATAATCCCAGTGATCAGTACTCCTACAACCGGTGGCTCCTGGGTGTCTACTGTTCAATCACCCGTCTGGGTTACCCACCAGTCAGATCACCAGGAGTCTCCTCTCTGGTTAGTGAGCTGGCCCCGTCAAGGCACTGCTGGATTATGGCCTGTATGGGTGTATAAGGGTAACCTAATGGACTGAGTGTTGAGATGAGAGTGCCAGGTTGGTTGTTATGTGGGAGTTAAATACAGTGCACTTCTGCTGTCCAGTTCAGCTCCGTGAGTCACCTTGGTGCTTTTCAGTATTGCAAGGAGACACCACGGGCTGAATGGATGAGAGAGTGTTACAGAAAGGGTGAATCCCAGTAACAGGTTGTCTGTTGACCATTAGATGGGACTTCTGCTTTCAGAGATCTGCAAGCATCGAATCACTGATGAGAGAGCCCCAAATGAATGGATACCTAACCGACATTAAGAAAGAGACATTTGGATAGAAAGTAGGATTATAATAAGAGAAGAAAAGCAATAAAGATTTTATTAGACAAACATATAATAACTATAGATGATCACATTAGGTTTTACTGGGTGGCTGAAATCCAGCATCACCCTGGATATCCCAGTGTGTACCAAGTCGCAACCAATCTGTTGATGATCAAATTTGTTGCACCCTTTCAGATGACAGCTTACTCAATTGAAGGATCATCAACAGATTGGTTGCGACTTGGTACACACTGGGATATCCAGGGTGATGCTGGATTTCAGCCACCCAGTAAAACCTAATGTGATCATCTATAGTTATTATATGTTTGTCTAATAAAATCTTTATTGCTTTTCTTCTCTTATTATAATCCTACTTTCTATCCAAATGTCTCTTTCTTAATGTCGGTTAGGTATCCATTCATTTGGGGCTCTCTCATCAGTGATTCGATGCTTGCAGATCTCTGAAAGCAGAAGTCCCATCTAATGGTCAACAGACAACCTGTTACTGGGATTCACCCTTTCTGTAACACTCTCTCATCCATTCAGCCCGTGGTGTCTCCTTGCAATACTGAAAAGCACCAAGGTGACTCACGGAGCTGAACTGGACAGCAGAAGTGCACTGTATTTAACTCCCACATAACAACCAACCTGGCACTCTCATCTCAACACTCAGTCCATTAGGTTACCCTTATACACCCATACAGGCCATAATCCAGCAGTGCCTTGACGGGGCCAGCTCACTAACCAGAGAGGAGACTCCTGGTGATCTGACTGGTGGGTAACCCAGACGGGTGATTGAACAGTAGACACCCAGGAGCCACCGGTTGTAGGAGTACTGATCACTGGGATTATTTTTTCCTTCATTCTTTCCTACATTCTCAACTACCTGACGAGGATTCTCTTCTGTATTTTCTCTTGTCCACTTTATCATAAGGGGCAGCAGTTGATTTGATATTTCATTTGAAGAGCATGAGAGATGGTCGGAGTTTAAGCGGCTGAGCCATCAGTTGATAATGTGCCGAGGCATTTACAAATTTTTTAAAAATTAGTGGTTAATGAGACAGAAAAAATGATATCTTGCTGAGGCAATTAATATCAGAATGTGACCAAATATCAGGTTGCATATCAAGACAAGCCATCGATACAGCATGTCTTTTACTGTTCGTTTGTCCATGTCTTGTCTCTATGTTATGTGTGATGTCTTGTTTTTTGACTTATAATTCAATTCAATATCCATCAAACGATTGATCGTAAATTGAAGAGTGCTCACAGTTTTTTAGTGGAAGAAGTTAATTAAAAGTTATGTCTTAAATGCAATAACCATATCAAATTCATAATATCAAGAGTGCGCCCAAAAAGGCACATTTGTCTTTCGGTCTGCTTCTTGCGGACACCCCCCTCTACTCAGTTACAAGCGGAGCAGAGCGAGCCACCGAGCCCGAAGCATGGCGAGCAGACAATGGTGCTGCTAATCCTTAAACCAAAAATCCTTACGTATCGGTTAAGTAGCGGCTAATGTAACTGGCATGGCCACAAAGATGAGGAAAGAGCATGCTTTGGACACAAGTACCTACCTTGACGTCACTGGTCACGTCACGTCCGTGCCTTCTTTCTCCACCGCCCATCACACGAGCTGGTCTGCCGCGGTCTTTGAAAAATCTGTTGATCCACCGTCATCTGGCAGCAGCGAGTGATTACCAGCCGGCGGTCGAGGTCCCCCTCCCGCTTCCTCCCGCTATTTGGCTCCTACTTCAGCCGCCCATACTTCACAACATCAGGGCATTCACGTCTGCCACTGGATTTTGGGTTGAGCGATAAGATCTAACAGCTCCCCACAACACCACCGCACTGTGGTCGGGTTGAGACAAACAACCATCGGAAGCTCCCCGCTACACGTATCCCCTCAATTTCATCAACGGAGGGTGAGATATACTGCATACCATTCAGTCTCATACTAACCTGCTATTTAAGCCTGATTTGACTGAGTTACATTTGCCTGTGCCGCTGGCATACCTGCTTCAATTCCTCTTACCCATCTCCCTCCCCCCCTGCTCATGCATTCTAATTGCCATGAATGATTGCTACTAACTCTCAATACTAATATACTCCGGAGTTTTTCTATATTTAATAGTAGTTTGCAAACGTGACCCACACATGGCCATATAGATAAATTCTTTTAATATTGTATACCATTGTATGAATTGTTGTTGTATTTTATGTCCTTTTTGATATGTACAATATTTTTATATATATATGTATTTTTCTTTATAAATTTATTCAAATATTGAACAGTGTGTCCAGTATCATTCTGTCCGGTGGTATTCTATAACATATATCCACTAGCAGCGCAAAGTGGTTTTAAACCCCATATTTCTTTGTCACAAGTACCTACCTCGCCACAGAATATGAGATACACATCAGATAAGCTTTCTAAAATTTATTTCAAATGTAAGGGTCCATTCATTTTTGATACTACACTATCCAGTCCTCTGGAAAGGTCCATGTTGGTACTCGGACCCCTGACTAGTGTGAGTTATATATATATATATATATATATATATATATATATATATATATATATATATATATATATATTATTATTATTATTATTATTATTTTTCATTTAACACTGGATGTGCCACATTCGTTTTACCACATGGTGGCAGTATATCACCAAAAATCACTAGATTGCACAAAGCACTGTGATTAATACCTTTATCCTTTTCCTTGGATCTATATACTACAATTGAGCTGGCAAGCTGTGGATAAAAGGAGATCAGAGGAAAAGGAGGGATTCTTAAAGATACTGCTATAAGCATTTCAAAGCGTATCATCCGGTACGCATATCACTTCAGTGTTTACAGAATATATAAAATATGTATATCCTTAAATAGTGAAGGCGCAGGTGTCTACCATTGCTATATATATATATATATATATATATATATATATATATATATATATATATATATTTGAGTGCTCCGGCACTACGGACCCCTCCTCGGGTACCTTGCTGAGGTGCCTTCCCCTTGGGGTATTTCTCCCTTGTTAGATAGTAGACAGTTGGGGCGGCACTCACAGACTGCTCATTGAGACAAATAACAGTGTGAACGGTGCATTTAATAAAGTTTCGGGGATCTAGTCCCCCTCATCAGATATATATAGATATTTCAATATATATGATGCCCCACCCTGCACGCTGGGCTGTGTCTGCATGTATCTCCAGATGCGGTTCCCACCTGCCACTGTGTATCCCCAGATGCCGGTGCGGGTGACGTCACGGGTGTTCGTTCGGCTCCCACCCACCTCTGTGTATCGCTTTGCACTGACTAACAGCAGGCGAACCGGAGCAGGGAGAGGTGTTACTCTGGGACTCCCAGCCGGAGGGGTTGCAGCACTGAAGTTATTAACTTGTAGTTGGGATACTACTTCCTGGTCAGGAGGTTAATTTCCTGACGACAGCTGTATTAACTCCCTGATAGCGGTGAGACTTTCAGGAGAGTAGTATGGTATACCGTGGAGCCTTCCCTCCAATAAGCCTGAGTCTGCCCATTCAGGGTAAACTTGTGTTTTATTGGGCTATTAGATTTAATTTTTATTTCTAGTTAGGTGATAATTATGTCCTCATCTCCGCCTAAGAAGAAGGCTTGCAAACACAAAAGAGTAGCTATCATATGTGTGATGTGTGACATGTGACAAGGTACTGTCAACTGCAATGAAGAATGGCAAGTGTGAAGATTGTAATAAACCTGCGCCTGCCGTGGATATGGTACAACCTGACATGATAAAACAATTGATGGATTGGATGAAAAAATCATTCGTCACCAAGGAGGAACTGTCGTTATTGCAGTCCAAAAGATCTAGGTCAGAGGCAGGTTTGGACCGCGATGTAGAAGGTTTGTTGGAAGAAGAACTAACAGGTTCCTCTAGTAAAGAGTCAGGAGAGGTCAGAGAGGAGAAGAACTCATATGACCTGGAATTGATCAACAAGATGACATAATTATTGGATAATGCTTCACACCCGCTCAAAAACGTTTTGACAGATCTGTGTAGCACTTTCAGTGATAGGTTGCTTCACCCTCGATGCTCAACGGAGAGATATCGCAGATCGTTCCTTCCGGCTGCAATTAGAATGTACAACTGTCATGGTCTGAAGAAGACCTTCATGTTCCTAGATTCTTGAGTTATATTGTTTGGATCTTATCTTATTATGTGTGTTCTTATTATTATGCTACTACTCTTATCTGTACTTGAACCTTGCTGTAACACTGAAATTTCTCCATTGTGAGACGAATAAAGGATTCTATCTATCTATCTATGTTAAAAAACATACATAAAGCCATTGAATATAAAGAAATGGTGGAACCGGTGAATGCTTAGGATTGACTGTTTGAAGATCGATCGAGAAAAGGCAGGTGCTTTCCGGTTCATCGGGTGACGAAAGAACTAATCCTTAAAGAATGGAATACAGTGGAGAAGAGGCTGGGTCCATTACCCAGACTGGAGAGGATGTACCCATTCAAAGATGATCAATTGGCATCCTGGTGTTTTGTATCGATGTAGTTGATGCAGCTGTATTAATTGAATTAACCTCAAAGACCACTATACCCTTAGAAGATGGTGCCTCTTTTAAGGACGCCATGGACAAGAGGGCTAAAAATTCTTTAAAGAAACTGCGCATGTCAGCAGCAGTATCAATGAAGGCAGGCAAGGCTATTGCGTCATCATCCAGAGCATTGAGACTATGGGGCTCAGATATGCATAAGGATCTGGAAGATAGAACATCCAGACAATATCTGCTAAAAAACGTGGAGGTTATGCAGAGAGCGATAGGATATATATGCGAGGCTTCCTTGGATGTTGTATCCTTTTCAGCTAAGACCCTGGCGGCAGGTGTAGTCGCAAGAAGATCCTTGTGGCTAAAAAGCTGGAATGCAGACATACATTCTAAGAATCGACTAGCATCCTTACCTTTCAAAGGATCTTTTCTGTTCGGCCAGAAGCTCGATACTATGATACATAAAATATCAGGAGGCAAGTCCGTGCGTCTGCCACAAGACAGGAGGAACAGGTTTCCATTACCAATGTCTTGAAAATGGCAGTTTAAGGAAGCCAGAAGTTACAGACCAGGGCGACAGTATGACAGGAGAGGCGCATCAGGACGGCAGTCATTTCGTCAACCAGCCAGAGGTTTTTCTAAACAATGACTATGCTGTAGTCATTGTTTAGAATAATCCAGTAGGAGCAAGAATGTTGACCTTTGCGGAGATTTGGCGGAACTCAATAAAGGACAGATGGGTGATGTCTATTGTAAGAGAGGGTTACAGACTTCAATTCCGTCAGCGTCCTGGAAGGAACAAGTTCATGATATCTCGGCCTCCGCAAGGAAGAACAGAAAGAGAAGCATTAACAAGCATTCTGGAACAACTTCTTGCAATGAAAGCAATAGAAAGAGTCCCAAGATCGCAGTGGAAAACAGGGTTTTACTCAAACTTATTCTTGGTAACAAAAAGTACCGGCGGCTTCAGATCGATCCTAGATCTCAGAAGACTGAACACTTTTCTGAAGAAGGAGAGGTTCAGAATGGAAACATTAGGATACCAGGAGGAGGACGCACATCAACTGACGTCACACCACTGCCGCACGGTAGCCATGGCTACCAAGGCAAACAAAACCATATACAATTTAAAAACAAGGCATAGGTATGGACATAAATGGAACTTCATGTAAGAAAAAAACATACATAAAGTAACTGATTATACACGGATATTCACAATAGTATAACCACAAGGAATAAAGGCATCATGAACACTGTTGATATGTAAAATGCACAAATATGTAAATGCATCCAATCATCATAAAAACTGTCACTAGAAAAATATATGAATACATTAAAAAGAACTGTGAATAGATTAAAGAAAAGCATTAAGCATTAAGACCATATATACATAAATACATACATGTATAAAGCCCCAGAGCAAAGGTTACAACAGTAGTAAAAGAAAGTGCAGCCTGTCTTACGTTTGTTGCCGACAGGCATTCACATGGTTACTCTCTTGTAGAGCAGCACTCCGATGCAAACCTCTGCAGCAACTTTCAAGTGCTGAGGCAGGTGAGGTGAGATGACAGGTCTACATTCCTGCCTCCTTCTTTCCGGCAGCCTGCGTGCTCAGCCGATTACTGAGCCGCAGGCTGCTGCTTAAAACACCAATGGACAGCTGAGCGATGGCTCAGCTGCCCTGTCCCAGTAGGTCGCGCCGACGGCTGTCAATCATGGCAGCAGGAAGCCGTGGTATGGGTCGGAAAAGCAGCACCGCAGATCGGATTGGTAAGCGACCCGATCTGTGGCGGGGGGGGGGGGTGGGGGCTTTCAAGATCCTTAATCCGGCTCTGGGGATTGAGGAAGGGTGATGCTTTGAGCCCCTCAGATCGGCGGGGCCTGGGACGGCTGTCCCCTTTGACCCCCCCTGTTGCCGGGCCTGATTACAGGATCTGGAAGAAGTTCCTAGCATGGTTGGAAGAGCCAGTGGTAATGGCAGAAGTTTCTGTCTTACAGTTTCTCTGTCAAGGATTGACTATTTCCACTTTGAAGTGTCAGATTTCCGCATTAAGTATTTTGCTGGAGCGCAAGCTGGCTAAAGATGATCTTATTGTTAGATTCTGCAGAGCAGTCAAACGACTACGACCACAAACTAAGTCAATGGTTGCTTCATGGGATCTCACTATGGTTCTGAAGTCTCTTATGACAGCACCATTTGAACCACTAGAAGAGACTGAATTAAAATTCCTGACTTGGAAGGTTGTCTTTTTAGTGGCCATCACATCGGCCAGAAGGATAAGTGAGATCCAAGCTCTATGGGCTGAGGAGCCTTATCTGCTTTTGTTACCAGACAAGGTGTTACTAAGATTTGGAAAGAGTGTATTTGAGTCTCAGGTCCTGCGCTCCTTCTCAGGCAGCCTTCTTAGTTACCACTTGTTAGGTCTCCCTCAGACCTTGTATAGATACTTGGATGTGGGTAGGTGTGATAATTTTTGACAGGCGCCCAGAATTAAAGTAAAATTCAATTTATTGATATGTGAATATTCAATGAAAAACAATCAATAAAAAACAATAAAATGTAGAAAAAAAAGGATATAGATCTTTGTAATATAAAAAATCAGGTAAAATTCTTATTTCTTGTAGAAACAGATAAAAGGTGAATCCTTACCCCTAGGGGTATTTGGAGCCAGCAAGGGATGGAATGTGACAGGGATGCAGTCCGGAAGTGCACCCTGCTGTGGCCCCAAATACCTAAGCACTGTGGTAGGTACACCTGGAATCCGTCAGTCCGTTAGTCACTTGTGCCGACGCGTTTCGAGCCTCTAGTGCTCTTCTTCCAAGGCAATGTGACTACAATCTCCATAAGGTGATCAACCAATGAAGTACATATTGCCAACCGGAACCGGAAGTAGCTAAAAGTCCGGGAATCCGCGGCATTCTTCTCAGCAAGATCTTATGACATTCACTCCAGCGTACAGCAGAAGAATGGGATACATTATAAAACAACTATGGGGCACTTTATTTTAACCTTTTAATAGGAACTTAATACATATACGAAACCGGAAGTCACGGCCGCGCACTTCCGGTCGCGGTGAGCACTTCCGGTCACGGACATTTTTGCCGCCTTTTTCAGGCATAAAAACCCACCTTATGGAGATTGTAGTCACATTGCCTTGGAAGAAGAGCACTAGAGGCTCGAAACGCGTCGGCACAAGTGACTAACGGACTGACGGATTCCAGGTGTACCTACCACAGTGCTTAGGTATTTGGGGCCACAGCAGGGTGCACTTCCGGACTGCATCCCTGCCACATTCCATCCCTTGCTGGCTCCAAATACCCCTAGGGGTAAGGATTCACCTTTTATCTGTTTCTACAAGAAATAAGAATTTTACCTGATTTTTTATATTACAAAGATCTATATCCTTTTTTCTCTACATTTTATTGTTTTTTTATTGATTGTTTTTCATTGAATATTCACATATCAATAAATTGAATTTTACTTTAATTCTGGGCGCCTGTCAAAAATTATCACACCTACCCACATCCAAGGTGTTACTAAGAACTCATCCAGATTTCTTGCCCAAAGTAGTATATAAATTTCATCTGAATCAAGAGATCATTCTTCCAGCCTTCCACGCAGATTCAGGGAATGACGAAGAAAAGAATTGGCACTTGTTGGATTTAGTCAGAGCTATTTCCATCTATCTTGACAGAGTTCAGGAAATCAGGAGGACTAAACATGTTTGTAATCCCGGCAGGTCCAAGAGAGGGTTTGGTTCCTTCCAAGCAAACTCTAGGTAGGTGGATCAGAGAATTAATTGCATACATTTATGAACAAGAGGTTGGACCGCACCACCTATCATTAAGGCACACTCGACTAGAGCAGTAGCAGCATCATGGGCTAGGAAGGCACAAGCTTTAGTTGCTCATATCTGTAAAGCCGCCACATGGTCTTCCATCAACACGTTTACCAGACATTATGCCCTGGATGTTTCTTCCAATCTGTTTGGTGCTCAAGTGTTAAATTGTGCCTTAAATAAACAATTTTGCATTCATGTGCCCGACCCTTTTGTTGCTTTGGTATGTCCCATAGTGGGCTGCCATGGGAATCGTAGAAGAAAGAGTCGAATTATACTTATCGATAATTCCTTTTCTTCCTAGAGATCCTATGGCAGCCTGTTTTTGCCCTCCCTGTGTGGTATGATTTTTTTCTCCTTAAAGATGTAGGAGACAGTCAAAGACATCCTGGAAGGGGAGGAGCTGGGCTATATACCAGAGGTGGGCGGTCCTAGGTGGAGAGAAAAATCAACCTGTCTACAATTAATGAGTAGGGGAAATATCCCATAGTGGGCTGCCATGGGATCTCTAGAAAGAAAAGGAATTATCGGTAAGTATAATTCGACTCTTTTGCTCTCAATACAAAAAAGAAGTAGTACCATTTATTCTCCCAACCTTGGCACTTGCTTGGGGTCAATAGGGAGTATGAAGTTTCCTATTAATTCCCCGGAGTTTCCACATGATTTGGAAGACTTCTCCAGTGAAATGAGTGCCTCTGTCACTCTCGGTAACCTTTGTGATACCATACCTATAAACAAATTCTTGGCATAGTTTTCCTTGCAGTGAAAAGTAGCAGTGTTGGAGGCAGCAGGGAATGTCTCCACCCAATTGAAAAACATGTCAACATCAACTAATATATACTTTAAATTCCTACAAGGTGGCAACTGTATGAAGACGATTTGTATTATCTGGAAAGGGCCTTCTGTAGGAGGGATGTGGGATGGCTCTGTTGGAATGGTTTTCCCAATGTTCTTTCTCAAACAGGTGAGGCATGACATTGCCACTCTGCCTGCTTGTGGAGCAAACCCTCGGGAACACCAGTATGCCTTAACCAATTTGCGCATACCTTCCTTGCCGAGATGTGTCAGCCCATGGGCCGCCTCGGCCAGGCCAAGAGGGTATGCCCTTGGGGCCACTGGTTTTCCTTGTCCATCTCTCCAGAGTCCAGTGGACTCTTGGCCACATCCCTTCGACTTCCAAACCGCCCTTTCCTGTGAGTTTTGATGTAGATCATGTAAAATGTACAAGTGTTTATAGGAGAAAAGAGAAGATGAGAAAAAAAATATTTACAGGGCATGCGGCCCTTTTTTCGCTGCTTCATCAGCGCGGCTGTTACCAAGGGACACCAGATCCTTATCCGATGAATGGGCCTTCTATTTGATAACAGCCGCTCTGTCTGGTAACTGGTTAGCCACCAGTAGTCTCTTAATGTATGATGCATGTGCCACTGGTGTGCCAGCTGCCGTCATGAAATTTCTGAGGCGCCATAGGGCCCTAAAATCATGTTCTGCTCCCAAAAGCATATCTGGAGTCTGTATATATATTGACTGATCTCCCTTTTGACAGTTCACATGCCCTGGTCATTGCCACTAGTTCAGCTACTTGTGCAGAGTGAGGTGGTCCAAGGGGTTCAGTCTCCAGTCCACAATACCTTCTCCATCTACCACCACGTAACCTGGGCAAAGCTCTCCCGTTTCTGTTTGTCTATGAAAGCTGCCATTGGTGAAAAAGGTTAAGTCTATCTTACCTGATGAGCTGTTGCTTATGTCAGTACGTGCTGTAGAGGTCTGATTCAAGTAGGTCATGCAATCTTGTTTGTCATCACTTTCACCAAATTCTGCATTTTTCAGCAACATTGCATTTTTCAGCAACATTCCCATCGACCCCCACCCTTTGGAGGGCACATGAGGTAGGAATGTGGCTGGGTTTATTCTGTTGGATACGGACACTACTCACCACCGCTGCTCTTCCGTCATCATCCAGCGGCCGCAGCTGCTAACAAAGTGCAGCATAGCCCAAAACAAATATGGCCGCCGCACATGTGCATATAATATATGCATATATGCGGCAGCCATATTTCTTTTGGGCAATGCTGCCGTTTGTGACCAGGCTGGGCTGCGGCCGCTTGGAACCAAGGTAGGCAGCCCAGCCAGAGGGAAATCTGGTCCGGCCCATCGGGAAATGGCCAGGTATCCCGTTGGCCAATCCGCCTCTGCATCTATTTTTATGGGGATTTTTACTGGGGCTATCAGCGCCAGTTCCCACTTGGTTAACTGTGTTGATGGCACATATCGAGTCTGAGCAGAATTTAGGAGAGCTGAAACAGCATGGGGAGCATAAACAGTTAAATCGTGTCCTAATACCACGTCCTCACTCTTGTTTACTAGTTGTGCTATTGCAGCTACACTTAGTAAAGAAGTTGGGAGTGAGCATGCCACTGTGTCCAGTTGGCCACTGTAGTATGCTATTTGTCACGTTTTGTGAGCTGGCTAAAGCACCAGCCGGTGTGTAACGGAGGCTGGGTGCTTTAATGAAGGGCTGTTGCATGAACGACAGAATGGAGTGAAGCAATTGAATAAAATTAAACCTTTTTTAATAAAGATACTGCGGTACAAGATAAGGATGATGGCACAATGAAATAACTGTAGATATTGATTTGAATGATAAAGAAGACAATAATAATAATAATACTTATTGAAGAAGCTTGACGATGATTGGAAGGTTGGATGATTGGAAGATTGGATGATTTTATGATTGGAAGATTGGATGAAAGATTGGATGGTTGGATAATTGGAAAATTGGATGGTTTTATAATAATGAAGAAGGAATGAGAATAAGATGAAGTCCAATTGTAATCTTTTGCTGAATGAGGTAGTGGGTGCCGGAATACCAGGGATACTGGCCATGGATATTGACCGTCAGGATACCAGGAGGAAGATGACACCTTTTGGGGTGTTTAACCTTGTTCTTGTCCTAAATGGCGGCAGAGGAGTTCCGTGGACGGATATGGTGGAGCAGTGGACGACCAGCAGAGAAGATCAGGATAGACTTCACCCAGGAGTTCGGAGAGTCAGCCTGCAGCGGATACTGCAGGAATTGCCAGGGATGCACAACAATGCTATCTAGTGGACAACATTGTACTGACTGCCGGTCTGGCCCGGCTAGTCAGTATTTAAGGGTTGAGCTGGAAGATGATTGGCTGCACGAGTGACATTATGACTGGAGTCGTGCAGCATATGCTGTGGATACCAAGAAGATGGCCGCCGCCAGCTGTGGTGACAGAAACCAGCCGGCGGAGGATACTATGCAGAGGCGCTGCAGCCGGCGCTTCCCGGTCTGAGGCCTAGAATGACGCGGACACCATCATGGCGGATCGTGCCTCACACTACCCGGAGCCAGCACTCCAGGACACTGTACACTACAGCTGACACCCGGCAGATGGACATGGAGCCTGGGTGACAGAGTGACAGAATGTAACCAGTCGGCGTTGGCATCAGCGGTGGAGGTGAGTGCCAGGGCAGAGGGTATAGCGTCAGAGGTCTGTGGAACTGGAACAGCACAGGGAGCCAGGGTAGCTGCAATGGATGGTGGTGACACTATTGGTCAGTTAGCATCACTATGTTTTTGAGTAAGGACACCTGCCGCACATCCAGCTAGAGATATCTGTATGTACTTTAATATTTCTCCCCCTGCGATAACATGACATGAGGAATTTATTCTTCAATGAAGTGAGGTGTTGTTCCTGTTGTATTATGGGCCAAAGCTGTTTGGCTGTTCTTATTAAAGATTCACTGGCTGTATTGAATGTATTGACAAAAATCATGGAATTGTCTATTTTGGTATCTTTATTGTTACAGTCTACAGGCAGAGGTCGCTTAGATCAAATAGTACATATAGATATCTCTAGCTTCAAAAAGAAGTCAGAAACAGGATTTTTATACCGCAAACCAGGGGTGTACAAATGTTTAGGCTGTGCTACTGGAAACAGGCGATCATTTTTTTCATCCGCACAATGGTAAAAAAAATTACATCAAACATGTACTTTCTTGAAATAGCCAATATGTGGTTTACTACATTAGATGCCCGTGCTCTAAATTCTATGTTGGGAAAACAAGCTGCCTCTTTAAAGAGAGGATGGGACAGCATAGAAGTGCTATCAGACAAATCTTATCGGGTAAGCAAGTAAACCAACCAGTGGCAAAACGTTTTAAGACAATGGGTCACCGCTTGGCTCAACTTAAATATAAAATGATTGACCATGTACCCCCAAACATTAGGGGTGGGGATAGAGATCTGTAACTGCTGTGGATAGAAGCTAAATGGATAGCGCAATTAAATACTGTCCAACCGTATGGTAACATGCTGAAATTATGTAATGCTATGTAACAGTAGAAACTGTGTAGAGTATTGATTCTAAAAGTTGTTTATACCAATACATTTTCATGCTTATTAAATCTTAAATGAATACATGCATATTTTTTTGATTCTTTAATATTGCAGTTGCAGAAGCCGGTCTCTGTAAATAAAAACGGTTACCATGGTGATGGTCACCACACTTTTTGTTCTCGCGAGCCAGACTCCGGACCACAGACGTCAGTAACAGGGCGTGTCTCTTTTTGAACACGTCATGACACTACCAGAAGGGGGCGGCCACGTCTGATAGACACAGTTTTTTTGTTAGTTTGGAAGGGTATATAAGTGGTGGTAATATGTTATGTTTTATTCCTGATGAAGGTCTAGTAAAATAAAGACCAAAACGTTGAATAAATAAACTAGTACAGTGTTTTATTGGAGCAAGTCTGAGAGTGCCGCACCACGATATTGATAAACCTATGAAGGCACCCGGCATCTGAAATTTCTTGGTTACAGGAGTGCCGGTCTCCACTTTGAGATATATATATATATATATATATATGGATAGCAATTGTAAGATGGCGCCTTTTGTTGACCTTAGTAATTAGATCAACATAGCCTTGTAGTGAATTGTAAAACAAGCAAAATAAAGTCCAAAAATCATATACGTTTATTATAAAAGTCTCTTATTCCACACAATACAGGTGGTTTTTCCAGACTGTTAAAAGGTTCAATGGTGTGTTATTAATGTTTCAGAGTAGCAAACGAATGTATCCAACGCGTTTCGTCCCTACACGTCAGTAGCGCACGCAGGGGGGGTTTCTGAGTACCCAGAAACACCCCCAGGAGTCTAAGCTGAGGGGCCCCTCTTTCCATGGGTATAAGAATTGTAAAAATCGGCCCTTGGGAACCGGAGATATCTGACTTCAAAGCAGTGGTCCCCATCCAAGCCTGTTAATTAATTTCCAGTTAGATATTTCAGGTTCTGTCTGACATAGAGTTTTTCTGAGGATATATTCCAAAAGCTGGGACTCTCCCCCTTTGATGGACACTAGTAGCTTGTCTCTACTGTTCCCAGAACCAGAGATATCAGCCTTCCAACAGCTGGTTACTGCTCCAGCTCCACACACCTGGTATGTAGTTTTATATACTCGTTGGCAGATTGCTCTGCCTCCTGAACTCTGATCCCCTAGTCCCCAGTAACATTTGGTAGGTGGGATTCTCTAGTTTATAATTTCATTAAAATCTAAGCAATCTATTTCCAGGAACTGGAGATATCTGCAGTCAAGCAAGCTGTCCTCCCACCAGAAAATTATGAATAATAAGCCCACTCCACTATGCACCCCTCCTCTGCATATTAAACATCCTCTACCACCCTGGAAGTTATGTATCAGGGTCCCTTCATTCAGCCCAATACCCCCTTCTCCCTCCCCATCTCCCACCATCTGTGCAGTAAAGGGGTAATTAGTGGAAATTACTGATCCAGGCGCTACATGCTGAGCGGTTGATATAATACCCCCTAACACCCGCAGGACATCAAAGCTTCCCCCTCCCCTACCGCTGGAGGATCGTAGGGGCCCCAATACATTGCTATGCCCAGGGGTCTACACTGCTGTTGACGCCCCTGTATGTATGTATGTATGTATAAATATATATATATATATTTTTATTATTATTATTATTTATATACATTTGGTCTATCTATAATACTTTAACTGTCCCGGCATATACTGGGTCACCTAAGTGTCCATCTCCGTGCTTTGCTCCGCCCCTCTGGAAACCCCCTTCTGAAAATCCTGCGTTTGCCCCTGCATGGGACTTCATCAGGGGTTCGCTATAAACATATAAAAAGCACATTTCAGAAAAACATTTTCAACGGTCTGGCACTCGCTTAAGGGGAAACAACAGGCTCCGGGTGCCCTCCTATGTCCAAGCACAGATAACCACGTAGTCGGGCGGCACTCACGGAAATAACTGGACAGACACTCAAAGTGCGCTTAACGTTTCAATCTTTACAGATTTTCATCAGATGCTTCTGGTGAAAATCTGTAAAGATTGAAACGTTAAGCGCACTTTGAGTGTCTGTCGAGTTATTTCCATGAGTTCCGCCCGACTACGTGGTTATATATATATATATATATATATATATATATATATATATATATATATATATATATAAAATACCTGTCTGCTGATGCATACCTATTGCCGTAGATATAATTCCAGTATAATTCCTGTTGCTTACCTAGTTTACTGAAGTATAATTCCACTCAGTTGGTGCCTACCAACTAACGTATATATAATACCTGTCTGCTGGTGTCTAGTACTGACGTATATATATATATATATATATATATATACCAATGTGCATAAGGAGGCACTCTGAGTCGGTTTGCAAACGTGAAAAAAATCACAAGGTGTTTATTTGGTGGGCAACGTTTCGGGGCTGCACCCCTTTCTCAAGCCTAAAACAAAGAAAGGGGTGCAGCCCCGAAACGTTGCCCACCAAATAAACACCTTGTGATTTTTTTCACGTTTGCAAACCGACTCAGAGTGCCTCCTTATGCACATTGGTATTGGGGGATGGCCTACACAGGACCAGACCAGAAGAACGGCACCTGGGCAAGTACATTGCATTAAGCCACTGAGGAGTGCCGGTATTATTGACTGTATATATATATATATATATATATATATATAAACTCTCTTTCCGTTTGCTCTCTCACCCAGCAAAAACCGTGCTGACACCCGGAGCTTGTCATCCACTGCGAGTGGCCATATATCCTAGCTTGTCGACAGCTGCAACTGGCTTTTTTCTTCAGAAATAACTTGCACACAAACTTGCTATGCAAAGCTGTTTGTGTGCAAGTTATTTCTGAAGAAAAAAACCCGTTGCAGCTGTCGACAAGCTGGGATATATATATATATATATATATATATATATATATATAATTCCCATCTGCTGGTGCCTACCTACCTTACTGACATATAATTCCACTCAGTTGGTGCCTACCTACTGACGTACATATAATTCCTGTCTGCTGGAGCCTAGTACTGACGTATATATGTAATACCTGTTGTGTGTCTAACTGGGACATTTGAAAAAATTACAATTACTACCACAACTCAAACCATAATATCTGGATACAAATATAAGCTAATTGGCCACCTTGAATTCTGGACATAAAATCGTTACCTGCCAAGAGTCCCCACGTTACAATCAAACTATACACAACCTGAGTGGGTAAGAACATTGGGGGTATACTTTCAATATAATTGTGTTATATCGTGATAGGCATGTTATTTGGCAACAAAGTACTGTAAATTTTTATATATATTTTTATTGTTTATATTTTAATGTGTTTTTACCTTAATAAATTGTTATAGACATTACAGTGCGCTCTCAGTGATATTGCATATTCTTCTGCTTGTTTGGTTATTTTGGGAGCAGCTCACTAGTATGTTTATGCAGTAATTTAATGTACTTTTTAATTAATTGCGCCTGATATACCAGTGGTATAAGTTTTTTTAGTTTCTATATGTAATACCTGTCTGCTGGTACCTACCTACTGACGTATATATATATATATATAAATCTGTCTGCTGGTGCATACCTACTGCCGCATATATAATTCCAGTCTGCTGGTGCCTACCTAGCCTACTGACGCATATTTAATTCCAGTTCACTGGTGCCTACCTAGCCTACTGACGTGTATATAATACCAGTTTGCTAGTACCTACCTAGCCAACTGACATATATTTAATTCCAGTCTGCTGGTGCCTACCTAGCCTACTGACGTGTGGATGACACCAGTTTGCTAGTGCCTACCTAGCCTACTGACGTATATTTAATTCCAGTCTGCTGGTGCCTTCCTACTGCAGTGTATATATAAGTCTAGTCCCTGGTGCCTGTGGCATAACTCCACAAAAATAATGCAGATCCAAAATATGGAGGATTAAAAATACGGAAAGATGAAGAGCCGTTAGTCATGACATAAACATCTGTTCCTCTGTTGGAAATGGTGGAGGATTCAAAATAAAGGATCCTTTGATAAAGCTGTGGATTACAGCGAAACGCGTCAGTGGTGCCATCCAGACCCTGTTGAATCCTGGACCTAGACCACATTCGCCATCTCCAATTGGGATCCATCCGAACCAGCCCTTATTTTGAATACTCCACCATTTCCAGCACAGGAGCAGATTCCTTCAAGCTCTGAGCGCCCACCACCCTCCAAGGTAACTGGACACCAAATCTGGACCAAACCACTACCATTGAGGAGGTACCAACAGCGCAGGACTGTGCCCCAAGAGTGGACGGTAAATTAAACATCTTCCCATCTTTTGGGATCTTCTTAAAGGGCGTAATCGGAACAGACAGACCCCACAAGCACCTTCTATTATGCTAATATTCAAGGAATCATAGGACTAAAAGTCTAGTGCACCTTTTTAACATTTCATTATACAGTCTATCAATATCACTGCTTATTTTTACATTTATTGGATTTTAATTATAAATGATCACTGTACATGTAATAAATTGTGTTTTTTATTGTGAAACCAGTCCAATTGGCTTAAGTATCCTAATATTAGCGCTGCTACCTGTTTTTCTTGTTTTGTTTATGTCCTATTTTTGCAACATAAGGGTGGGTGGGAGGGCCCAAGGACAATTCCATCTTGCGCCTCTTTTTGTTCTTAGCATTACGTGCTCTTCGGGGCCTAGTTTTTCAAACTGACATCCTGTCTGCCGCTGCAGTGCCACTCCTAGATTGTGCCGCCTACTTGTGTCGCTTATAATAGTCATCCAGCTACCTCGGTGCAACCTTTTTGCCTAAAAACAATATTGTGAGGTGTTCAGAATAGACTGAAAATGAGTGGAGATGAATGCTATTGAGGTTAATAATAGCGTAGGAGCAAAAAAAATAAAAAAATTCTGCGAGTTTAGCAGTTTTTATGCCTTTTTTTTTTTTTTTTTTTAAGTCAGAACCCAAAACCCATTAGAACCCAAAACCTGAAGGTAATTAGAACCCAAAACCCCAAAAAGTGGCCGGTGCACATCCCTAATATCATGCTGGAGTGTGTTTACTTAGTGATTTAAATCCACCCCTTATACAAAATGGCAACTTGATAACTCACCCCTCCAAAACACTTGCTAGATATGCAGTAAGGTGGGCCCAAAAAAAAAAAATTATGAAATTCAAATATTGTGGAAAAGTTGTGAGTCCATAACAGCAGGTGTGGCTAGGGGGAGGACCAGAACATACATACTGTGTCCTCTCTAGTGTAGCAGTGCTGCTGCGCTGTGGGAGCTCCTGTATGATCACCATGATGGGGATCTGGCCATACACAGCTCAGGTCAAGTGTCGCCTGATACTGTACAAGCCAATAGGGATGGCCATCAACTATCAATGTTCCCAAAACATTGATGGTTGGGGACCTAGTGCTCGATGTTTTGTGTATTAACAGGGGAGGTTCGAATAGTTTTATGCCATCGATGGACAACATCCGCTGGCAATGTTTTTTTTCTGCCAGTCCCTGTGTCCCGTCTCTCCTGCCTACCACTCTCCGTCTCTCATATATGCGGTGTCACTCTGTGTATTTTGCTGCTGTTTTGGCCAGCGTGGCAACCTATGGAACCCCGCCCAGGGCCGCCGACAAGGGGGGTTCTGTGGGTACAACTGT
Source organism: Crinia signifera (assembly GCF_055691185.1). Classification (NCBI taxonomy): domain Eukaryota; kingdom Metazoa; phylum Chordata; class Amphibia; order Anura; family Myobatrachidae; genus Crinia; species Crinia signifera. Next base: position 69,805,903 of record NC_139227.1, read on the forward strand.
CCCGGGCTCTGGCCTCTGAAGGGGCCTGGGCAGCTACACACATCAACAGCAGCATGGTGCCACACCGCAGCTGCACACCGCCTCCCCCACCCGGCACCCCCCCAGCCAGGCACACACAATGCTTCTGGATTTTCCTCTTATTTTATGATTGCCATCACCTGTGGTGATACAGCTTTCTCATCAATGAACCTGTCTAAAACAGGTGATGGCAATCATAAATTAAAAGAGAAGTCCAGAAACAGAGCATTGTGTCCCTCCTGGAGAGGATCATGTTGGGAGGTACGCGTGCAACCTATTCTTCTGTGCATGCATGGCTATTGGCTAAATGGCTAAGTAATAACCATCGATGGTAAGAATGTTTTATAGCCATCGATGGTTCCTGCTGTAAAAAACAATCGATGGAAACCATCGATGGAGGATGTGTCGATGCGATGCTGGCGTGGCGATCACTGAACGAGGCACTAGCAGCACTACATCACGTGACAACTACCACCCAATGAGCGGTGTGGCGCGCATTACGGCCGGCAGCAGGAGATGGCAGATACGCGCGGGTCAGTGTATGGCCGCCGGAGCTCAGGGCTTTTGCTGAACGCATCCCCGGCTCAGGGCGGGGAGACTGGGGTTCTGGATGAAGCGCTAAGGCGTTTTGCCGTGCTGACCCGAGCGATAACTGTTAATGTACGAAACGTCAACGCCAACCTGGAGAGGTGCGTGCTGTGTCTGCGGCGGTGCGGGTTGGGTACACGCCGGGCTTCTCTTGCGCTTTTAATTCTATTGACATAATATTTTCCCACAGGAAGAGGACTCGGGATATGTCGTTGTTCTGATGAAAATCGGCCATGTTTTTGGTTTGCTGACTGAGTTAATAGAAAATGTTAATTAATCATGTTAATAGAATGGTTGATACAAACATAGTTTAGTTACCATTATCCGTAGTGTCTTATTTAAAAATATCAATGCCTCTTTTCCCAAATATTGAATTACGAAGGTGCAGATATTTTGCATTTGTGTCTACATTGTATTTTTACACTGCAAATATAATTAACATATTAATAACACTGTCCAGACACTTCGTTACAGGATTCTGGGGTAGATTTATTATTGAGGCACACTTCCTGCTTTGCCTCATTACTCAGGCGAAGCAGGAGGAGAGACCAATAACATACCCTCCAACATTTGAAGGGCAGAAATCGGTACATACACATAGAGGGGGCGTGGCCATGGCTAAAGTGGGTGTGACCACTGGTAAAGGGGGCGTGGTCATCCCCTTTCTGAATGTGTACTCGGCACTGTTGGAGGGTATGCCAATGAAGCCTCAAATATACAATGGTAAATGTGTTCCTAAACCGAGTGCTTATGAACGCATGTGAGCAAAATGGGTGCAACAATTAAATAGCCCTGGTAGACCCCCACAAAAGAATTAAATCTGCCCCAAGGTGTTTTTAAAAATGACAATCTGTAATTTTTCTCCACTTCTCCCCAAACTTTAATAAATCGTCCCATATACCGTATCAGAGGATAGTCTACATACAGTATAAGAACCCCAAGAACACTCAGGTCAAAATGACAGGCGGAACATGAAGGATTCTATTTATTTATTTATTTATTTATTTATTAACAGTTTCTTATATAGCGCACACAAATTCCGCAGCGCTTTACAGAGCATAGTTATTAGCAAAAACACATAACAAATTACAGCACAAGACCATTTAGGACAAGTACATGGTTAATATGGATAGTTGCATCAGGGGACAGGACACTGAAGCAATCATCAGGGTGGCAGTGGTTTATATATTCTAAGAAAGGCACATGAGGAGAGAGGGCCCTGCTCGTGAGAGCTTACATTCTAAAGGGGAGGGTTAGACAGACAGGGGTGACACAGAAGGGAAAGAAGTGGGCATAAACAGGTTAGTATGAGAGATGGTCAGGTTTTATGCAGGAGGGTGGGAAGGGGTCAGCTTAGTCCTTGATATTTTAAGTCTAAAAAAGAGCTGGGTCATCCAAGAGTAGACAGCAGAGAGACAGTTGGAGATATGAGTGAGGATAGAGGGAGAGCGATTAGGAAAGGAGTGGTAGATTTCAGTGTTATCAGCATAGATGTGATAGTGGAAGTCGAGTGAGCACATAAGCTCACCCAGAGAGGACGTATAGAGAAAGAGAAGAAGAGGGCCAAGAATAAAATTTTGGGGGACACCTAAAATCAATGGAAGAGCAGGAGAGGTGAGGTCATTAGAGGTACAGCTTGGCATTTTCAAAACTGACAGTGCAAATACAAGCATTAACAGTGATAGTAAAAGTTGTTTGCAGATGTAAAAATGATGATATTATGGTTGGATTGCCAGATTAAGCAGCCACAGGTAGTATGTTGTGAGAATAAATTAAACTCACTCAAAGCAGTCTTTGGTTTTCTCTATAATCTATAATCTAGTCCAACTGTGAGAGTTCTAGTTCTATACACAGTGTAAGTGCTGCCAGGTTCCTGTATCCTACCGTAACCAAATGCGGTCAGGAGTAGGGCGCGGTGGTCAGGAATCCGGCCCCTGAGCGCTGAGGAGATGACACATCCAAAGTGTGTTGTACCAGGAGCTGGAGAATGCTGCATTGTAGTACACGGTGCGCGGATGGTGCAGAGTATTCCGCGCTTCCGAAGCAGCAGCCCTGGGGCGAGCAGCAGTGCCTGTACAGGGAGCCCGCAATGCCAGGAGCAGGAAGCAGACCGCACTCGCCACCACCATGTCTGCACCCACGCACCGACCGCGAAGTCCCATGCTGTGCTAGCTCTCCATTCTGTGTGCTTGGTGTCCGAAAATCACCACTGCGCATGCCAGAGAGGGCTAGCACACACACTGTGATCTCCCCTGATTGCTGTGCGATGGGTCCGCGGTGCCGTCACGACGCGTCGCACGCTGGCCCGGGACCCGCAATGCACCCTTGGGAACGGGTGCATTGCGGGCAGAAAAACCGGTACATTCGGTACACTTGAATTTTGCCGGTACAGACCGTTTAAAAACGGTACTGTACCGGCAAAATCGGTACTGTTGGAGGGTATGAACATCTTGCCCGTCGAAGTGGGGGAGCGCTGATACCTCCTCCTGCTTCCTCCCCCCCCCCCCCCCCCCGGCCAGCTGGACTGGGCATGCGCGGGATCTCGCTACTCGCGCAAGATCCCCAGCACAGCTAAGAGGCGGCAGCAGCAGGGACAGCGCTGTCCCTGCGGTGAGGATAGGACATCACCAACTGCAGCTGTTGAAGTCGATAGCTGCAGGGGGCGGAACGGTCAGTGATGCTGACAGTTCATACGTTAGGTAGGAGGCAGGCGCGCAGTATAAAATATAGGTACTTGTTTCCTAGCACGGCGCCAGTGATAAAAATTGTATCCATCGGGACCCCAAAAATCGTGTCCATTGCATGCAACCAAATCGCATGCGATGGACGCGATTTTTACATTGGAATCAATGTAAAATGGTCCCTGAAACCCGATTTTACATTGGCCCCAATGTTAAATGGCCCCCAGACCCCAATTTTTTATTGTTTCCCAACCCTGATGGGTCAAATGCCCCCCCATTGTTAATGCCACCCCACGATGAACGCCAACCCGAAGCGTTGCGAGCGCAGCGGTACGCATCCTCTGTCCTTTTCATACCCCCACTATGCACGTCGGCGTGGAGTTGATTTTATATAGTGTGGCGAGTGCAGCGAGCCACCGAGTCCGAAGCATGGCGAGGGCATACGCATTACTTCACATATATTAGGCGTCCCCTCGCGGGGCTCGCCACACTGTATAAAATCAACTCCACGCCGACGTGGATAGTGGGGGTATGAAAAGGTCGGAGGACGCGTACCGCCGGCTCGCTGCGCTCCCCACGCTTCGGGTTGGCGTTCATCGTGGGGTGGCGTTAACAATGGGGGGCCATTTGTCATGTAAAATACCCATAAGGGTATACAATATAAAATCGGGTCCATTGGACCATTTAACATTGTTCCCTATGTAAAATCGCATCGGTCGCATCGCATGCCTTAACTTAAGGCATGCGATGGACGCGATTTTTTTAATGGTCAGGGAAAAGGCTAAAAATAGCCCTAAAATCGCGTCGGTCGCGTCCATCGCATACCTTAACTTAAGGTATGCGATCACCTACGCCGGGCGCCGGGCTAGGAAACAAGTACCAAAATATCATCCCTGCACTATGTCTCCTGCACCGCACGTTAGACACTCGGCTGCACAAGGATAGCGCATATTGCCCTGATTGAAAGATAAGTCTACCCTTCTGTTCTGTAGAAAATGGGTAATGTGATGTTAGCCTAGGGATGGCTATACTGCAACCAGCTATTGATAGTAATAAACAATGTGATGTATGACCATCGATAAATTTACCTGACTTGCCTGTGGCCAGAACGAACCATCTAGTTATATCCCATTGATGGCAAAAGTGTTTAACATTGGCTATAAACCAATGATTTTGAATCGTTGTTGGCCATACCTACGTTAGCCTTTAGCTCTAGTACTGTGAGGCCACTTTTGTGCACTTTTTTTGCATCTATCATAAATGTGTTGCATATGATTATGTATGTATGATATTTTAACTTTTTTTTTTTTTTACACCTGTGCTTTCCACATAAAAAAAGCATTTAACTCTACAAGAGACAGACATGTTGGTATTAAGGAGTGGGTGGGGTACTCATTGCTAGTAAGAAGGTCTTTTCCATAAAGTAATGGGTACTTGTTTCCTAGCACGGCCACACCGATTTACATCGGGGTGGACGTGTCGGAAAAATCGGGTCGATCGCATCGCATGCGATTTGGTCGCATGCGATGCGACCGACCGATTTTCAACCCGATTTTTTTATTGAATGAAATGTAAATCGGGTCCCTGGGACCCGATTTTACATTGGATTCAATGTAAAATATTCCCAACCCCCCCAAATTTAACGGCGTACACCCCACCCCACGATAGACGCCATCCCGAAGCGTGGCGAGCGCAGCGGTGCGCGTCCTCCGACCTTTTCATTCCCCTACTATCCACGTCGGTGTGGAGTTGAGAATAGAATAGTGTGGCGAGCGCAGCGAGCCACCGAGCCCGAAGCGTGGCGAGCGCAGCGTATACCTGTGAAGTTATACGCGTCCCCTCGCGGGGCTCGCTGCGCTCGCCACGCTTCGGGCTCGGTGGCTCGCTGCGCTCGCCACACTATTCTATTCTCAACTCCACGCCGACGTGGATAGTAGGGGAATGAAAAGGTCGGAGGACGCGCACCGCCGCCCCTCGCGGGCTCGCTGCACTCGCCACGCTTCGGGTTGGCGTCTATCGTGGGGTGACGACGGGGACATCTATAATGTGAAATGGGTCATATTGGCCCATTTCACATTTTTCAAATTTTTTCACGATTTCAATGTTAAAAAATATTTTAACATTGAAGCCTATGGAAAAATCGGGGGCATCGCGTCGGGACCTATGTTAATGGTCCCGACCGACGCGATGCCCCCGATATTTTACCTTTCCCGACACGATTTCAATGTTAAAATATTTTTTAACATTGAAGCCTATGGAAATATCGGGGGCATCGCGTCGGTCGCGTCGGGACCAATGTTAATGGTCCCGACCGACGCGATGCCCCCGATATTGTGTATAGCCGGCAAAATGTTCCTGATTTCAAAGGAAATCGGGTCCATCGTATGGAACGTGTACCTTAACTTAAAGGTACACGATCCATAAGATTGTGGCCGTGCTAGGAAACAAGTACCAAATAATGTATTTACATTGGTGGGTGAATGAATGCTTCTTATTGTTGTCTGTGGGGGGAATTCAGTAATAGGTAAAAAAAAAAGTTGGATATTTCACTCCCAATTTTGGACTACTGCGTGTATGCGTGCTCCCTATACCTGAGATTTCAGAATAGTACAAAAAATGGTTGCAGGGTTTTTAATCAATGAAAACAAGGGTGTGTAAAAAATCTCCCCTCTGCCTACTTCAGCCAATTGGAAACTTACTATTGCTTAACTAGTCCTCATGTTGGTTGATGACAGGGTCCCAGAGCAAGTCCTGGTCATTTTTCCTGCAGGTGTACAAAGAATTTCTATAGAAAATACTGCGTCCCATTTTAATTCCTACAATTGAATAGCATTGGAAAAAACCACCGGAAATTGGATTCCCACCCCCATATGAGTACAAAGCTTAAATACTGTATGTCTTGCCTGTCAGCAGGGCTTTATTTTGACAACCAAGATAGGTGAAAGTGAAGACACAATTGTCCAGTGATGATATAGTGAATCCTGCTGGAAATCATTCAAGTTATTATCTGTTTACACAGAATACTGGAGGATAAATCGGACATAGAAGAGCTGGCGAGAATGCTGGTATGTTACTCAACATAGATAAATGTATTAACGTTTTCCCATTCCTCCTCTACAGACGCAGAACTAATTGCCTAAAACAAGTCTGGACAAATTATTCCGATAACAGAATCAAGGGTCAAAATATTAAAATCCAGCAATTCTTTATGCAAAATGTGAATTAGGAGCATTATGCATAACTAGTAAGCCCACTCAAAGCAAAAGCTTTGCAAGCTAGTCTGCCACCTCCTGGGTTTGTGTATGTGTGAGAAAGAGATGTAGTTTCACTCGGCCAGCAGATAGCAGTATTTTGGAGACTCGGACACAAGACATACATATAGGTGACATGAGAAAAGAGAAGCCCCAGCTGTGCACTCATAATAATGATACAGCGATGGTGCTTTATACCAGTGTTTAGCTACAGAAGTGTGTATACCAGCAATATGTTACAGGTGCCCTCACATAACCGCTTGTGATACCAGGTTGTGGCCCATGTACAAGCAGCATAAGTGTCCATACATACTATCCAGTACTATGACATAATAGCAGGGGATGTGGTTAACATTCCGGCAGTCAGAGTACCGACATAGGCATCCCAACTTGTGGCCCCAAGACTTAATTCCCCCATTGATGAGGATGCTGTCATCCTGATCAGTGGCATAACTATAAGGCCGCAGCCCCCGCGGTGGCGGGGAGGCGCTGGGGGTCTACGGGTGCTATTTTTTCTCCGCCAGCTCCCCACTGCTTGTGGGTGCAGCGGGGAGCTGGCAGGGCGCGGAGGTACCTGTATTCAGGGAGAGCCTGGAGGTCCCTGCGCCTGCGGCGCTGAGTATGATGTTGCCGGCCGGGGTCCCTGCAGTGAAGTGGAAATAACGTGCTATCTCCGCACCGCACGGACCCCCTGCCAGCTCCCCAGGGGGGTCTTTTAACGGGGGGCCACATTGCATACTAGTGTGTACCCACGATTATGTGCTTCCAGCTGTCATCAGCAGGATCATTACATCTGACAGACAGGCCAACTCCGCTGATGCCAGCATGCAAGTAGATGTGGAGTGTACCCTATATTGTGACACATCTGATATATTGTGCAGTGTTTAAGCCTGATGTATAGGTGCATCGGTCATGCTGTGGCTGGGTACACAGACCATGTACTGTGTATCCAGCCTTAAGCTAGTTGGAACCAAAATCTGAAAATGTCTTCCGAACAATTTACAACCAACCATTTGCTCCCAAAAGCTGGAAAATGGTAAAAAAAAAAACTGCAGTAATTTGCATAAATTGAATTTAAATAAAAAGGCTTTAAGCAATTTGTCTGACCATTTTTGTCTGTTTTTCCATGTTTGGGAGCAAACGGTCAATTGTCATTTGCTCCCAGAAATTTCCAGATTTTCATTACATCCAGTCAGATTGGAAAGATAATTTTATAGTGTAGCATTCCTCTAAAGGTGCGTACACACAGGGGCAAAATATTGTGTCTTGTTTTCAGCAGCAACCAGAGATGGGGGGGAGCCAGGGTTGGATTGGTTGCCAGGGGAGCCGCCGAGATTATTAGCTGGTCGCAAGCTCCAGCGATCATAAGGGGGCTAAAAACGGGAGAGCGCACCCAGCGATTTATCACCGGTGCACACTCCAATCGCTGGCAATATGGTCGCTCAGCGACCATATTGCCAGCGATTTTTGCCCGTGTGTACACAGCTTAAGAATATAGGGGCAGATTTATTATTGGTGAAGTGCTACAAGTGGCTGGGGATAATGCAGTAGCCCATCAGCTCCTAACTCATTTTTTTTTAACACTGCCTGTAACTTGAACTTTGGGAGCTGATTGGTTGGTGCATTATAACCGGCCATTTTATCACTTCACCAAGCTTAAAATATCTGCCCCACAGTAACTTAGGGGTGAGACCTAATGGCAAAATATATTCCAGTTGATGTATTTCTCCTATGCCATGCCCCAAGCGGTTATAGAAGGCAGCCATAGTTTGCATGTAGCCTATATTGTACAGATAAAGTACCCAGAAGCATGTGCTAATAGGGGCCTCTTCTAAGCCATAATCAATACTTTAAGGTTAATAGCACTTTGTAGACAACAGATAGATTACTATGAACTTCTAACTAAGCAGCTAGACATTAATGTCACATTCATCTTTTTTATTTTATTTTTTTACAGAATTCCCTGGGAGCAGACAAAAAATGAGGGAAACTGTGACTATTTCTCCAATTTTACCCAAGGAGTCTGGAATACAACAACACTTTAAAACTACACACAAGATCACCCTGTTATATTGCTGTGCAAAGTGGCTGATACTCAGTCTTGCATCGGATCGTCTGCTTATAAACATAAGCCATGTAAACACAGTGCGATGTAACTATATAGGCAGCAAGTTAGGCAGAGTTGCACCATGTGTACACAGCTTTTCCCCTGCTGGAGATGTGTGGTCCTGCTACGTTGCTTTTTCGGAAAATAGACTGTGCAGGCAAGGCAATTGTGCCTATTCCACACAGTGTATATGGGTATGGATCATTAGGTCACCAGCATGTTGGTCTACAGTCAAAAGGTCGACATGGGGTTTTTCACATCTCTTTTCCCGAATGTCGACATGGACACAAACGTAGCACCACGTCGCGTGGCTCACTGTGCCTCGCCATGCTTCGGGCGCACTATTTTATTCTCCCACCACGCCCTAGTGGATGGTAGAGCGTGAAATACCGCCTGTCAGCTCAAAAAATTTAGAAAAATGCTAATGACCCAATGACATTATCCCGTGTATATGGCCGAGTCAGCCATAGGGGGTATTTCAGACCTGAATGTACGGCTGCAAATTCGCACAGCGGCTGATTATCGTTGAGCTGTGCATAGGCCTCCATGCACATGACCAATGCCAGTCAGCAATCAACTCCTGCAACTTTTTCTGATCGCTGTCTGTAGGCGCATAGGGTAGGAAACCGGCTGTTTAGTGGGAGTGCTAACAAAAATGCAGCCATGCCAGAAAATAACGCTGGGAGTGTCCGGAAAAACCTAGGTGTGCCAAAGGCCTGTTGGGTGAGGGCGTGAGCATCAGCCAGGATATGCCGTTATCCGTCCCATTGCCGAGTAAGTCTTGGACTATGATGGTGAACGCTGGCCATTCGCAGTTGTGTGTTCAGGTCTGCACCGGTCTCCTAGTCCAAATCGCCCATGACCTTATTCAAAATCACCACCTGCACAGTCCAAGTGTACACCCTTTTACATTTGGGAATAACCTGTTGTATATCTGCTGTTTGGTCTTAAAACCTGTGTGTGCAAAAATACATAGTTTGATTTAAACGTTTTTTTTTTGTTAGATTTATTAATCACTGTTGGTATAATTTACAAATAAATACTGCTTGTATATGCCCCTCGCAATCTCCCATCCGCAGAAAGGAAAAAGTTTTTCAAGTCCCTTTTGTATTGGGAAACGGACATAATTGTCCGTAATTCTCCATGCTGAGAAAGAAGAGGGGCGACATTAAAACCACTTCTAGTGAGGACATGTGAGAGATGATGCAGGGATGTGCCATTAAGAGACATGAAGGGTAAACAGTGGTCTGACGGGTCAGTGAAGGGTTTGCCTTTATGAAAGATGTCAGAGGAGGGCACAGAAGAATTTCTTCTCTCTGAACGGGTTTTCCGATGTGGGAACTGGAGTGATGAGTGGATCCTCGCACGCATGAGCATCACAGAATGTCATGAGGTCTGATGCTGCTTTCGAGACCTGCACAGAAAGAACAGGTTAAACTGTCATATGCATAGAGCCGCATAATGGATGATATGAAACTGGTTCTAGTACTTTTAGATCTCTTAATTTTCTGCAGGATGGAATAAGTATCTGTATTAGGCTTTGAAGCATAGGTGTTAGTAGCTAAGGCATGTGCATTACTATAGCCAGAAATGATTCACATTTACTGTGCTGCCTCACAGCGCTGAGGTTCTTGCATTTCATTCCCACCACTGCCCTTATGTGTGGAGTTTGCATCTGCTCCTGTGCTTGCGTGGGTTTCATCCCGGTTCTTCCCACAATCCAAAAATATCCTGGTAGGTTAAATGACTCCCAACAAAATTTACCCTAGCTTTGAATGTGTGTGCATGTACAATTGAGAGGTTGTAAGCTCCACTGGGGCAGGGACTGATGTGACTGTCAAGATATTCTCTGAAATATGTGTGCTTTTTATAAATAAGTTAATACGAGTTGGGATGTTCAAGGGGTTGCCCCTTATAGGCACACCTTCTTTAGTTGGGTTCCCACCAAGCACCAATCTTGTGAAATTGCAACATTGCATCCCTGGATATTTGTTGTTACTTGAATGTTTCAAAAAAGGAACATTGTCTTCTAAAGACCCCCATACACTAGGCTGACTCGTCCTTAGGACAAGTCGACACTGATTTCCCTGGCAGCTAACCGGGATGGCTCACATACGATTTGACGTGCCTTATTTTATGCGATTTATCACATGTAACTCCCAGGGAGCTGTGGGGGGAGCAGAGGGAGCCAAGCTACAGAAGAATACAAAAGAACCATACAAATTAATGGGCAGCCACTGGTTGGCTACGAGAGCTCTCAGCCAATCAGCGGCTGACTATTCATCTCTTTGTATTTTTTTTTTTTATAATTTGCCCTGCTCTCTGCGTCACCCCAGCTAAAAAGCACCCACGATGTGCCGATGACAGCTACACATAAGATTTATCTTATTTGCAGCACGGATGATCCTCCGATTCGAATCGAACGGGACATTGGATGTGATACATATGATTTGTGCCTATAACATCAGATTTCTCGGCCTGCTCGACCGAAATTGGGCCCAAATCGCATAGTGTATAGTGCCTTAAAATTGGAGTTATTACTGGATGTGGTAACTGGCTGGAATGGCCATGGCATCCGCCTGTGTACTTTTAGCTGGCCCATTCCTCCCACACCTGCAGTTTGGGTGGTACTCTTCTCTGCAAACTGTCAACTGTTACATCTCCATGTAATGTCAATGGGTTTAAGCCTAAATAAACTGTTTTGTTTGATAAGTCAATTTGCAAAGTGAAAACACTGGACAGAAAATTGATTACAAAATATGGAGGATACATGGGGGGGGGGGGGGGGCAGTCAATGCCAGGTCCCGACAGTCGGGACCCTGTCCCATTTTTGGCCGGCAGACAGGATTCAATGTGCCACCTGCCGATCTGTGAAAAGGGGGCGTGTCTGTGAAAATGTCCATGGATTATCGAGATCTGGCTGTGATCTCAACAATCCACGGCTATTTCGGCAAAAAGGGCCCAACGGGCTTTTTAGTCTGGTCCATTCTGTGGATCTGCCTCTTCAAAGCTATCAGCAGTATTGAATTGGTGCCTGCCACTATTTCCCCTGTTGGAAATAGAGGGGGGATTGAATACCCTCCCAATTTATTGGAGAAGTCTGAACTAGAGTAGCGGTAATTACAATGGTGGATGAATATATAAATCTGTGCTGAGGAACTACTGTATTAGGCTACATCGCTTCCAATTCCGCAGAATGCGAATGAGCAAGAGGAATTGGCGTATGCGGTTCCAGGAGCAGCGAGACTTGCAGGTAAATACAGCAAGTTTTCTGCATTAGCTGCGGGTCTCACTGTTTTTTGGGGATTACCCCAGAACGTTATAGGGCGAGGGGGTTAAACAGCGAGGTTTTCTGCAATTTTTGCTGTTTAACCCCCCTCGTCGGCCACATTGAATACCTGCCAATGATGGATGTAACTGATGTGCGAGGGTGTGCATCATCAGCGACACAGAGCATAGGGGGGCGGGGGGTCATCCTGGTTGGCTCGCTAAGCAATGGTAGTTTGCTGCTTAGCGAGCCTCCTAACACCCCGGGCGTGTGAATGCCCACCCCCTGCTGCCTTGCGAATATCCCCGCTGCACTGCGAATGGATGTTTTCCATAAACAACCATTCGTAGGGCAGCATGCGGGGCCAAAATCATTCAATGGTCGTCGACCATCAAATGATTTCTACCATGCTCGCAAATCTAAGTCCGTATAGGCTGACTTAGACTTGCGGCATCCTGGTCCGAGAACTGGGTGGGCGGCTGATGGCCTGTGACGTTAGCTGCCTGCCCCCAGAAAGTTTGCATGGGGACGCCCAGCATTTTGCATTTTCGTGGTTACGCCCAGAAAAAGCAGCCTGCCTGCCTCCAAACATCATCACTAGTGCGAACACGACAGGTACCGATTTCAGTAGAATCAGGCCCATACACTTTAAACAATATGAATATTTTTGTCATTCTTACCCGTCCATACCAATAAAAGTATATTCTTACAGTGTTTTCGTACCTTAATGCGACACATAGAGGCTTCAATCTTCAGCTGCTCCACAAGTTTTCTGGCCTGCCCAACACTCAGGGTGCTGTTTACCGGGGTTTCCCCTTTCATGGTGCTGCCTAGATTGTGAAAAGATCTTGTAACTAGGATGAATATACAATACACAGGTGTGCGGTTCAGCCAATGCTTTGTTTTTGTTGGCATACAGTAACAAGGGAATAATTCCAAGTTATAGAACCTACAACCCCTATCCACAGGAAGGCAAATGTTAAGGAGATACTTTGTGGTTATGTAAATTTGACAGTTAAATATGTTGCAGAATAATAATGAAAACATTAAAAAAATGTAATTTGCATTAAGGGACAGATTCAATTAGATGCTGTGTTTTACTGCTCGGCTATTCAAATATTATGCAATTGTTCCATGCCGTAAACATGCTTCTACTGCACTTAAACCTATAGATTCTGGGCTATGTGCTTGGAATCTATTACTGTGCACAGTAAGTGCGGAGAGGGCCTTAAACACAGATATTTCCATGCACTTTGTAGGGCTTACTGCATGGGGTAGTGGCCCTAATCGCTTGGCCAGAGTTTGAGAGTAGTTAATTGGATCTGCCCCTTTTTTGGGTACTTGTGTATTTTGGCGGCGCCCATCGCATCGCATACCATAACACATACGATGGTATGCGATGCGACGCGATATCGTACAATAGTGCACGATGGCATACAATTTTGAAATTGTATGCCATTGTACATGGCATACGATGCGATGCGATGCGATTAAACATTGTATAAGCACCCTAATGGGTGCTTATACAATGTTAAGCACCCAAATGGGTGCTTACAATGTTAAATGCACCCCCACGCCACCCCCCACTATAAACGTGAACCCGAAGCGTGGCGAGCGGCGGCGGTACGCGTCCTACGACCTTTTCATACCCCCACTATCCACGTCGGCGTGGAGTTGAGAATAGAATAGTGTGGCGAGCCCGAAGCGTGGCGAGAGGACGCGGATACCTTCACAGGTAAACGCGTCCCCTCGCGGGCTTCGCAGGTGTCCGCGTCGCCACGGACACCTGTGAAGCCCGCGAGGGGACGCGTATAACTGTGAAGGTATCCGCGTCCCCTCGCGGGGCTCACTGCGCTCGCCACGCTTCGGGCTCGGTGGCTCGCTATGCTCGCCACACTATTCTATTCTCAACTCCACGCCGACGTGGATAGTGGGGGTATGAAAAGGTCGTAGGACGCGTACCGCCGCCTCTCGCGGGCTCGCTGCGCTCGCCACGCTTCGGGTTCACGTTTATAGTGGGGGGTGGCGTGGGGGTGCATTTAACATTGTAAGCACCCATTTGGGTGCTCAAAAGCAGCCTTTAGGATGCTTATACGATTTTTGGTCGTATAGGGGGTAAAAATCGCGTCGCATCGCATGCCATCGGGTGCATGGCATGCGATGCGATCTGTTCGTCGTACGACGGACATCGGGGGCGCCGCCAAAATACACAAGTACCCTTTTTTGTTTTTAAAAGTATTGAACAAAATATATACAATGAAATAAAACTAATTTCTGCTTTCATTTCCAACAAATATAGAATTTATTATATGTATTTGTTAGTAATTTTTTTAATTTTTTTTTGTTTCTCAAATGTATCTTTTTCATTATGTTAATCTAATACTACCATTGTTAGTTTTTAATCACAGTATAGGTATATAAGCACTGGTGCTATACTTGGAAATAGGCTTTCCCATACACGTTGTAAGTCAGCTTCTTGTGTAAAACTATTTCCCCATCCATTAGTGCAGGGATAGTTTGCTGCAGTGGCACTGCTGCATTGTAACACCTAAGATGACCTACTTGGAAAATTACTTGGCCACAATTATGCTAGTGCTTTCAAGAATGAAAGCTATTATTCCCATTCAGTCATGCTCATTCCTTACAGCGGGGGTTGTTATCACTGGTTAATTTAAGTCTGTATAGTATAGCTTCTTTCAGCGCTAGTACATACATCAACAATGATAGAAATCATCTCAAGAAGTCTGACTTAATGTGATGCCATAATGCATTTGGCGCTATTGGCAATTCAAGACACTTTCTAAAAATGTTCTGTAATTGGCCAAAGAGACCCCAAAGACCAGGACAGATTACTTATTCCTGTTTACCAAGAATGTTTTATTATATATGTGTAACACAGCACTTACACGGAGGGCACTGACATGGCAGGTGCGACCCCGATTTGAGGACTCTCCTGTGCACTTATTTGTTATAGTGAAGTGAAAAGGGGGTTATTAGCTTAGAGTACAGGTTCCCAAATGTGGTCCTCAAGGCACCCCAATGGTCCAGGTATGAAGTATATCCATGCTTGGCCACAGGTGACTTAATTAGTAACTCAGTCTGATTTAACCATCTGTGCTGAGCCA
Organism: Crinia signifera; assembly: GCF_055691185.1. Taxonomy (NCBI): domain Eukaryota; kingdom Metazoa; phylum Chordata; class Amphibia; order Anura; family Myobatrachidae; genus Crinia; species Crinia signifera. The sequence continues at coordinate 69,820,941 of NC_139227.1, forward strand.
TGGATATACCTAAAACCTGGACCATTGGGTTGCCTTGAGGACCGCGTTTGGGAACCTCTGGTTTAGAGTGAGAACAGGCCTCCCACTATTCATATGACTTAAGCAAAGCAGGTGTAAATTAAAAACATTTCAATAGTTACATTTTGTCGTGTACATTGGCATTACAACAAAGTACTGGACTATGACAATCAGGTTATTAATGAATGCGCATTTTATGGGATTCCATAAATATACAAGTATATAAAAGCAAGTGTTCTTGAAAACCAGTAGCCTCCTACTCTGCAAATGCCCCTGTGTACTGGTCCGACTTGTCTGAGGCACAAGTCGGACCAGTTTTCCTTTGAACTTCCCCAAGAGTCCTTCATACGGGATGCAGTTACCATCCCGGCGGTCAGGATCCCGGCGTTCAGAATCCCGACCGCCGAAATGCCGACACTTTCTCCCTCCGTGGGTGTCCACGACACCCCTGGAGGGAGAATAAATTAGTGTGCCGAGCGTAGCGAGGCCCCGGGCCCGCTGCGTGGCGAGCGCAGCGAGCCCGCAAGGGGGGGCGATCCACGTCCCCCCCCTTGTCAGCATTTCGGCTGTCGGGATTCTGAACGCTGGGATCCCGACCGCCGGGATTCAATACTGAATCCCTTCATACAACTTCCCACTTGATGTGCCAGTTTTTTTAATTTTTATTTAATCTTTATTAGATTTTTAAGAATAATAATTACATAACAAGAAAGTAGTACAGACATAAAAGAAAATGTACAGATATTACATTAAGTCGAGTCCAGCTAAGTGGTTTCGGTATATGGATGTTATTTTATATAAGGTGGTAGTATTAACAGGTTTCATTTATACAGTTGCATGGTAGGAACAAGAGAAAAAAAAATAGGATATGATTATATACATATTATTACTGTAGTTATGCTACTTTGGTAGTCACACGTGGATATATTTAGGGCTTAAGCTGATTTAGGGCAATGTTCCCTCTAATTTTACGAAAGCTGTGTGCGTGCGGCAAAAGATTTTGGCTGTGCAACTTTGGAAGGAAATTAAAATTTTTGTGCGTCACTTCTATATAACTGGAAAATGACATTCAGCATTTGTGTTAACTTTACTTTAAAATGATATTAAACATTCAAAACACAGCACACAATGTAGTTAATGTGTGAAACACACATTGAGTCCACAACTGCAAAAAGGGACCACTGCTGCTTTGTGCGCTCTGTATTGTCTGTGCGCACGCTCGTTGAGTTGTGTGTGTGTGCGCGCGCGCGCGCAGCTTAGAGGGAACACTGGTCCCGGGGGAGTTTAAGGGAGGTTGGATGTGATATATCGGGTGTGCTAAGAAGCACCCACGATGTGCCCCTGATGGCTGCACATACGATATTTCTTATGTGAGGTAAGTCAGACCTCCGACTCAGACCAATATGCATGGGACTGCACATCTGCTCGATACGGATGTCAAACGTGATTGGAACAATCTCTCCAGATTTCTTGGGCCGATCCATCGGAATTGGGTGAAAACGGCAAATTGCACTAGTGTGTGGGAGCCTTTAGAGTTGGTTACACAGCCAAATTTAAATACAGAGGGTAATCCAATTGCGGGCGAAGTTTTTATGTCCGCAAGTTTGGCAACAACTGCCCTTTACTGCATTTTGGTTATGGGGCTTTGTACAAAATTGTGCAAATCCAGGGGCAGAAAGGACCACTGGGGGTGCGAGATGTGGTATTGTTGCCGGCATTCCAACTCCATTGCTACAGGCACTCACACCCTTCGCCTGCCATTGGATTCCGCTAATATATAGAAAACAATCAGGTGTCTGTATATCTACCAAAAAAATTATTGTAATGTACAAGTAAAATGCAGTTAAAAAACAAACTATAACAGTCACAAACAGTTAATAGGATAAAATATATTAAAATATCTGAGTATATATGTGTGTGTGTGTGTGTATGTGTATACATATATATATAAATACATACATATATATATATATATATATATACACACATACATACAGTACATACATTGCACAGGTTAAACCTTCAAAGATCATCATCTAGGATATTTAAAGCAAAGTTCATTAAATATTTGCTTTCAAATTAAAGTCTTAAGCCTGCAGGGCTAGAAGGGTTGAGAGCCTCAATGCTCATGGTAAACCCCGACATGGTCTTCATTGCTGCATGAAGCATGCTGCATATACTCCATGGTTGTATCCATGGTTCTAAGATCAAAAGCACCATTATACAAAAATTGTGCGTACTTGGTTAAAATACAAGATTCTATTCCTGCAAGTATGCATGTAAAGGCACAAATCAGCTAATGCTGGTTTGTTCCTATGAATGAATTCTAGTGGACATTATCAAAAATGTATAGTGCCCAGAAAAGAAGTGTCAGATACAGGGGCAGATGTATTAGGCCTGGTAAAGAGAGTGGAAGGTGATAATGCACCAGCCAATCAACTCCTAACTTATTTTTCAAACATGGCTGATTGGCTGGTGCATTTATCACCTACTATATATATATATATATATATATATTATGTCTTCACCAAGCTTAATACACCTACCCTGCAGTAACTGTCATTTCACTTCCCAGCTCATTGCTGGGGCAGCCTCTAATTCATGGGTCCTCAAACTGCGGCCCTTCAGATGTTGTGAAACTACAAATCCCAGCATGCCTTGCCACAGTTTTAACACTCCCTTATAGCAAAACTGTGGCAAGGCATGTTGGGATTTGTAGTTTCACAACATCTGGAGGGCCGCAGTTTGAGGACCCATGCTCTAATTGGAGAAGCAGTCCTGGCATCAGTTTGGTACTTAATAAATAGGTACCAGGCCTGTGTTCGGCAGTGCTAATTAGTCTTCTGCAGGAGATATTGCGTGCATTGGCTAAACCCAATACTTCAGTTTCTGCATTATTAATATATTTTATTTATATGGTGCCACAAGTGTTTTTCAGCGCGGTACAAGGGAACATTACAGTAAATAACAGAGATTACAAATAAAAAGTGCACCACAATCCAAAACACACTACAGCTAAAATGTAGGTAGTGAGGATGTGATCAATGTACTACAAGGGGCTGGTGGCCAAAGATGGAGATGAGCATGTGGATGAAAATGGTCACTGAGGGGGTTATTCTGCTTGGAACGGTGGGACCATATACGGGTGGATCAGGTTTTTTTTTCATCTGCGCATGTGTTGCTTTCGCAATGCGCATGTGTGGCGACCTCACACCGCTCACGGATGGGTCTCTCCGTGCGAAAAAACCTGTCCGCAAGAGCACGGTCATTGTGGGTGGCAAGTGGGCGTTTTTAGGGGAGCGGCCGGAATAATGAGGAAAACTGGGTGTGCACACAAAATGCACGTTGCCACAACCGCCTCGATCGGCAAACGCACTGTGCATTTTGGCCCAAAAACAGGCGGACACCAAAGATAGCTCCAGACCACCCCTAGAGATACCGTAGGAGAGTGGACGCCTGGGTCTGCTAATTAATGCTGATTACTACACCTGAATGTAATAAGCAATGCTGCAGGCTATTAAGTGGAAACCATTATTTCACTACCTGCAAGCCACACACAGCCCTCAAACACATTGGAACCTTATCTTTCTACACTTCTCTACATGTAAAGGATGGTTTAATTTTAGGTAATATTCATTCTAAGTCCTGGTTATATATGTCAAGGTAGTTATTTTATAACCATCTACACCCAATCAGAAAGTGTTTTTGTATACTTTAAAAAGCAGGACACGCAATTCACAGAAGTCGACATGTGTCAACTTTTTCAATTTTTTTTTTATGATTGGCAGCCACAAGCACTGATTTTGCCTGGTACATTGACCATAAATAATATGAATTGATCTTGTTCCACCTACCCAAGGCACCCCTGCAAGTGTCCTGAGGCACCCCAGGGTGGGAACCACTGCTTTAACCTGATAAATATGTTGTAAAGCGATGCTGCGCTGAGGATAGCAGTCATTCCTAATGGGTTATGTAAAAATGACTTGGTTCCAATGGTTTTTGGGCAAAGTTATCAATCGTCATAAAAAAAATCTTTAGTAACAATAAAACAATATTTTTAAATTAGTAATAAATGGATAAAGATCATTACCCCTAAACAACAAGCAAATATATATATATATATATATATAGTTTTTATATTCTGTAATTCATTTTTGGGTCCTATCATTCAATAACAATTGAAGAATATTAGGAAGCCTTTGTAATTATATTAGGGGCTATTCAGACCTGATGGCTCAGGTCTGAATTAGTCCCCGGTTCCGATAAGGGGGGTTGGCGCATATGCAAACCCTGGGAGCAAACGCCTTTGGTGAGTTTCATACTCACCGGACGGTCGCAGGGGACCACCCAGCAGTTAAAGGGCGTGCCCATGCATCCTCAGTTAGGGCGGCTGACATCACATGACAGCGCCTGCAGAAAGCGACCATCTGGAAAGTAAGTATTATTCGATGGTGAGCGACCATAGAATGATTTCTCCTTCTTGAGGACAAATGCGAGCAGATGTAATAACATACACATCCCCTTGCATGCTAGTGTGGGGATTCGCTTGGCCGGGAAGTTTGCATTCAGCGAGGTGGCATTTACCTGCTTGCTAGGCAGTAAACATACACAGCCTAGCGAGCAGGTCTGAATCGGGCCCTTTGTCACAAAGGAAACCTACATATGTATTTATAACCACATCAATGTGCCTTTTTTTAAATGCGATAAATCGCAATGCAAAAGTTCTCCCGGGGAGCTGCCAGGGGAGTCGGATACTATACAACAAGGGTGCTAAAAAGCACCTGCAATATGCTGATCATGAGCTGATTCCAATATACCATGTGCTGCAAGTATGATCTACATGATCTGATCCGATGCACATGGAAGCGCTCATTGTATCGGACCTGATGTCAAGCACCTCCGATTTGGCCCGATCTCATCCAATCTACCAGCCCAATCAGTCGGAATGGGATGAAATCAGACTGTATGGGGGCCTTAAGATGCACCGTATCATACAATCACATATTGACATAGGTTTGTGTCTACCTTGTAACTGGAGCTGTATTCTGCCATATTCTACCATATTTGTGAAACAATACATTTATTATAAATCTGTTCTTCCTCTGGTTTCCTAGCTGCTCGGATTGCTTTACTACAAGTCCTATGCATTCCATGTTACATGTGCCCTCAAATAGGAGGAGGCCATAACATTTTACCCATACATTCATGGTGCACAATTACAGAGAAGATACACATTTATGGTTAATTGTAGGGGAAAAAACTAAATTGATATTCATTCATTCATTTCAGTGGCTGAAAATGAAAAATGAATTATTAACAAAGAAATATTCACTTGACACATCCTATACAACCAGGGTTTAGATAGATCTGTATGTTCTTTTACAGACATGTGATGTTAGTATTGTAGATGTTTTGTCTAGAAAGATTTTCTATAGAAGCAGGGAGGGGCATCCTCTAACAGACTCTCAGAGAAAAAGACTCCGGCTCAATGTGTATGGTGCAATAAAGGGGTCCTGATATAAGTACACTGTCTATGCCCTCTATTCCCCACTGCAATGCAAAGGTTTATGTGGCTGGTACCCACCTGTCTGTTTTGGTGATGGAGGGATACAGGATGCTGAGAGCAGCTCCTTCACTGCAGCTACACCAAACACTCACACCCTGCAACAAAGAGAAATGGGGGAGGAGAGACTGGGGGAAGGAGGAGGATGGTGAAAACTGAGTGAATGACTGAATATGCTCAGGCAAAGCAAGGCGAGAGAAAGATGGAATAATATGGGAGGAGACTAAAGAGTGAACTGTATGTAATTGTAGGACAAGGTCTGCAAATGTGCTGCTAATAACAGCTGGCCATGGACATACACATAATGGTCTGTTATTGTCTGCAGCAACAAACCTGAAACTCCAAAGAAACATTTACATGGATATTCTCTTGTTAATTGCATTATTAATGTCATTGCCTATTTTGGATTTTAGCAACAGTACAATAATATATTAAAATGCAATAGTATCTGTCTGCAACCTCCTGCATTCATTCAATGACATGTGTAGTGGTGCACTGCATACATATATACATACTGTAGGCTTATTTGCAAAGATGGGAGTTCTATTGAAGATGAGATGTTGCAACCAATCAGATTCTTTTAATCTTCTAGAACAAGGATGGGGAACCTTTGGACCTCTAGCTGTTGTGAACTACACATCCCAGCATGCCTTGCAACAATTTTAGCATGGCCAAATAGCAATAGAGCTCCCATAGATACATTTATCCTGATAAGCGCTTGTTCCTGTACTTCATTATGCTGTTTCTGCACTCGTTCTGTAGGTAAAACTGGAGTATTGGACTTGTCATCCATCAGTTCCCATATAAGCAGAATGTCCAGTACATCTGGAGCAACAGATCCTCAAATGATATTGAAAGTAGAAATGCCAGCTTATGCTGAGATAGACATGAATGCAGTGTTTGAATGCAGCTTGCACCTGTTTTGTACTACACATCACACAATAATTCTGTCAGATGTAGATTTGGTTGCATTATGGCTTCTTGTGCTTAAATGGGGTTTGCTGTCTGAACTATACAAGTACAGAAACAAGTATGTTCACCCAAATGTGTCACATGCAGAATTTTTAGGAGGATTAAAAGTTGCAGGTGGCCAACCACTGGTGCAAAACACACAGCACAATGATGATAATCGGTAGTAGGGATGGCCATCGACCATCGATGTTTAGAAAACATCAATGGTTTATGGCTAATGTTGAATAGTTTTGACATCCATGGGGGAGAACCAGATGGTTTCCCACCATCGATGTCAAGCTTAAAGAATAGTTTATTTTGCCTTTTCCTGGGACATGGAGCATAGCTCCGCCCAGGACACCCCACGCACAGGCCAATCAGTCAAAGACAATGGGTGACCATCGATATGTAAAAACATTGATGGTCATCCATTGCAGTTATGGATCATCGATGGCCAGTTGCACGTTTGCCATCGATGGCAAAGGCAGCGATGTCCATCCCTATTCGCCAGTTGTTTCTGATTGGCTGAGGGCATATTGCTGTTAGGAACCAAGTTTCACATCACAGCATTTCCCGGCCTCTGGGGAAAAGTGATCAGGCGGGAGCTCGGGTCGCTGCTTATCAGAGATCACAGAATTCTGGGTGTGGCTGGGAGATGGACGGAAGTGGCGTTTGATGTCACCCACACTGTGGTCAACTAATCGGCAGGCACTCAAATTCCGGCTCAGTGACTCAGCTAATGCTGGTTATAGGTTATTCTCACTTTGGTGCCAGATGTATCAAGCTTCAAAAAGTATTAAATGGAGAGTGATAAACAACCAGCCAATCAGCTTTTACTTGTCATTTTTTGAAACTCAGGTGCAGATTCATTAAGCTCGGTGAAGTCATAATGTGGCTAGTACTTTATCACTGGCCAATCAGCTCCTAACTGTGAAGTTACAGGCTTGGTTTGAAAAATGACAGGTAGGAGCTGATTGGATGGTGATAAAAATCAGACACTTTATCACTTCACCAAGCTTAATAAATCTACCCATCATGCTGTAACATGGCAGTTAGGAGCTGATTGGCTGGCTGGGGATACGGTCACTAGGTTGGCATGGAGAAGGTCAACATGACTGAAGGTCAACATGGACATTAGGTTGACACATGCATTAGGCCGACATGGGTAAGATCGACATTCAAAAGGTTGACATGGAGTTTTTCACTTTTTTGAGCCCACATCCACGATGGTGTGGTGAGAAAATAAAATAGTGTGCCGCTCGTAGTGAGCCATGTGAAGGGACATGGTGTACTTTTTGTAGTGTCCACGTTGATATTCGGGTCAAAAAAAGTGAAAAACCCCATGTCGACCATTTGACTGTCTATCTTCCCCATCTCACCCTAATGCTTCTATTAAACTAATGAGCCTGTCGACCTAACCACATGTCGACATTTAGTCATGTCGACCTTCATGCATGTCGCCCTTCAGTGGTTGACCTACTGTAATGCTTGTCGACCTAATGCTTGTCTATCCTATGATCCATACCCAGCTGGCTGTTTATCACTCTCCATTTATTACTATTTGAAGATTGATACATTTGACCCTTATGCGGGGTACACACCAGGACGACCCGCTCACGATGCACATCGTGAGCGGGTCGTCAGTGTCTCGTCCGACCCGCTCACGATGACGCGGGGGGCACGACCCGCTCACGATGTGCACCGTGAGCGGGTCCGATCCGATGGCGACCCGCACCCGGCTGTATGGTCGTCATTGAGATCCTACCTGCAGCAGGTAGGATCTCAATAACGACCGACCGACCCGCGGGACCGCGCATCGGATCGGTCCACACCAGGTCAGAAAAGGGCCCAATCAGCACACAATCTACATCCAATTGATCGGAATTGGATCTAGATTGTGCGGATCGGGCCCTAGTCGTCCTGGTGTGTACCCAGCATGAGTCCCCGGTCTGGTGTTGCGCTGTCTGGCGTAGTGTGCTCCCAAGCCACTTCAGTTTGTCTCCTGGTCCTAGGTTCCTCAATATCAGCAAAAGATACAGTTTTTGCGTTTTCCGGTGTATTGTTACACATGTGCATATTACAAAAGTGTTGTTATTGCACCCTGTGCATTGTTGCATTTGTATATATTATTAGTGTGTTATTGTTCCATCCTGTGCATTGTTGCACTTATGTATATTATTAGGTTATTGTTCCATCCTGTGCATTGTTGCACTAGTGTATATTATTAGTGTTATTGTTCCATCCTGTGCATTGTTGCACTTGTGTATATTATTAGTGTTATTGTTCCATCCTGTGCATTGTTGCACTTGTGTATATTTTTATACCGCTTTCACACTGCCAAAACGTTTCAAAAACCAGTATTTTTAAACGATATTTAAAACGGGTCTGAGTCTTCACATTGCAGTAGATTACCGTTTAAGTACCATTCACATCAGTCAACCCGTTTAATCCCCGGAACACGTTTCAAGGCAGAATGCAGTGGACAACCTATCACAGGTCTGTAATGTACTAAATACTGTTTCAGAGCCATTCTCATTGCATAAAAAACAGCTCTGAAACGTGTAGGACTCTTCTTTTTAAACATGTTGAAATACCAGTTAACTTTAACCGGTAAATCAACTCTGGCGCTTTCCCACTGCAGCCTTAATTGTTTTAAAATAGAAAAAAAATGGCAATATACCGTTTAACAAGTGCGGTGTGAAAGGGGCATTAGAGTGTTCCTCCGGTGCATTGTTGCACTTGTGTAAATTATTAGTGTTCCATCCTGTGCATTGTTACACTTATTGTTACTTCTGCGCAGTACATTATTTAGTACACCATCTGATAATCCTGTATTACTACTGCTGTCCCAGTGTGGGAGTTGGAAAGAGTTATTTTTACCCTAGAGTGAGCCCCATCCTTCTGTCCTGTTATAACCTGACAAAGACCCCAATAGCAGCTTTGTTTTGATTGTGAGTCCATACGGCATCCTGATAATTGGTGGACGTGATCCAATGAGGAAAGGTGGCTGTTATTGGTGAAAACCCATTCATTATGGGCCAAATTCGGCCTCTTCCCGGATGTTTGGGGTTTGCACATGTGCAATCCCCAGGAGTGAACGGCTTCGGAGAGTTTCACACTCGCCGGGCAGTTCGCTCCATAGTGGGGGGCTGGAGCAGGGGAACGGCCAGCATTTTATGGGCGTCCGCACTAGTTAGTGTGGCTGCTACAATCTATCTATATAATGTATTCACTATTGGCAATCAGTCAGAAGACTATAAATGTTTGCATTTACTTGAGCTTAATGATCACTTTGATTTTGTATTTGCACCTTGATTTATTTGTGTTTTAAGTGCCACATGCAATTTTATTAATTTGACTTACACCACTATACCACTACATTCCAGTGCATCCATGCACCCCCCCCCCCCCCAGACGCTTAAAATTGCCCCTGTGCATATGCGCTAACGAACGGACCTGAATAAGGTCTTATGTTTAGATGGGAGTAGTGTAGGGGAGAGTAAAACCTGCTGTCTGCATCAACCAACTTCTGGAAGGAAAGAAGCTTGTGTTGTCCAGCTGTGGATTTGCCAACAACACCAACCTCTCAATGCTTTATTCTGATTTTGTTAGGAGATGCAATCAGATATTTAAAATTTTTAATTTGTAAATTTGCTCTGTGTTTTATTTTGTTTTTCTGCTAAATTACAAGGCATGCTGGGTATAAAAAAAAACAAACAGCCAACATGGAGGTTACACCCTGAGGAAGGCTTGTAATTTAGCAGAAATGCGTTGGTGGTTTTATGTGACATAGATACTGTGGGACTGGACCTTGTAACCGGACCATCCGGAAGCTATCTAAGGAGGAAGTTTTTCTGTGGAGACCCGGGATCTCACCAGGATCTACTCCTTGGACTGTCCAATACGACACAAATAGCCTTGATTAAAAGGCCAGACACGGTACTATGCTAAAAAAATTTATTGATTGTATCTATTCTGAATAAATGTTTACAGTTTTACGCTATGTGGCGCATTTAATTTTAAACCGAGGTATACATGAAATAAGAAGAAAGGATCTTGTCCAACGTTGAGGCATCTGACAATACCATATGAGATATCTTGTGGCCTATTGCGGTATGGAGAGTACACATTGATTGGAATAATTATTACCATTTATAGTAACGTCTACACTATGAAAAGTGCGATTTTTTTTTTGTCTTTAATTTGAGGTATTACAACACAGCAGAATCTACTGACATCAAAGAAGTGTGCCGGATATATTCTATCGTATCTCAAGTGGAAGCGCCCTGTCCAATTCCATTTGTATTTACTGTTGTTTGGATAGTGTGGTGACTATCTTGTGACAAGGCCGCACCCTTTGTTTAGAGCGCAGGTGCTCTAATTTCTTTATTGAACCCTTACACTCTGCCTGATTCAATATAGGCTGCTAGTGTGAGCATTATTATTATTATTATAATTTTATTTATAAGGCGCCACAAGTGTTTCGCAGCGCCGTACAAAGGAACAATACAGGGAGACAAAACTTGGCATAACATTGAATAAATAACAAAAATACAGTACAAATAAAGAGCACCACAGTTCAATACACATTACAGCTTAAATGTAAGTAGTGAGGACCCAATCAACATACAACTAGAGGCTTGAGGCCAATGATGGAGATGAGTATGCAGACGAAGATGGTCACTGAGTGTTGGAGTAAAGGAGAGCTGTGAGTGAAATGTGAAGAGAAGTGGGCTTTGACAACAGGAGGGAAGAGGGCCCTACTCGGAGGAGCTTACAATCTAGTAGGAAGGGGAGACAGACAGATTACAAGAGGTGCAAGCGAGGGGGTGGTGGTTAGATAGCAGGATGTAAACAGGCAAGGGGTCGGAGAACCAGCTGGTTTATGCAGTGGAAGGGTACGCTTTGATGAATAGGTGAGTTTTCAGTGCCCGTTTGAAGCTTTGCAAGGTCGGGGAGAGTCTAATGGAGCGAGGGAGTGCGTTCCACTGAAGGGGTGCAGCACGGGCAAAGTCCTGTACTCTAGCATGGGAAGCATTGATCAGAGTGGAGGAGAGACGACAGTCGTCAGCTGAACGTAGAGGGCGGGAGGGTGTATGAATGGAGATGAGGTTAGAGATATATGGAGCAATGGAATTAGAGATGGCCCTGTATGTGAGTGTGAGGTGTTTGAAGAGGATTCTGTAGGGGAATGGAAGCCAGTGCAGATTTTGTTGAAGGGGAGTAGCAGAATTAGAGCGGCGGGAGAGGAAGATAAGCCTGGCTGCAGCATTGAGGACAGATTGGAGATGAGCTAGTTGGGATTGAGCGAGGCCGGTGAGAAGAGCATTGCAGAGTCTTGCACTCTGGCAGAGAAAGGGCCTGATGAGAGCAATGTTGCGTAACTGGAACCGGCAAGAATGGGCCAGGGCTTGGATGTGGGGTGCAAAGGAGAGGGAGGAGTCAAGAGTGACATCCAGGCAGCGGAGTTGGGGAACAGGGGAGATGATGGTGTTGTTAACAGTGATAGAGATATTAGTAGGGGGCATAGCTCTGGGTGGGGGAAAGATAATAAGTTTGGTTTTGTCCATATTCAGCTTCAGAAATCGCTCAGACATCCAGGTAGAGATGGCAGCGAGGCAGTTGGAAACTTGAGAGAAAACAGTGGGGGACAGATCAGGAGAGGAGAGGTAGATTTGGGTGTCATCTGCATAGAGGTGATATTGGAAGCCAAAGGAGTTAATGAGTGCACCCAGAGAGGAGGTGTACAGAGAGAACAGAATGGGGCCAAGGACAAAACCCTGAGGGACCCCGACAGGAAGGATAGAAGGTGGTGAGGTAGAGCCAGAGGCAGAGACTGAGAAGGAACGGTTGAAGAGGTAAGAGGAAAACCAGTTGAAGACTGTGCCAGAGAGGCCAATGTTTTGGAGTGTGTGGAGGAGGAGAGGGTGATCCACAGTGTCAAAGGCAGCAGATAGGTCCAAAAGGATAAGCAGGGAGAAGTGACCCTTGGATTTGGCTGACAGCAGGTCATTGGTGACTTTCACTAGGGCAGTCTCAGTGGAATGAAGTGGGTGAAAGCCAGATTGAAGGGGATCTAGGATGGAGTGGTCAGACAGGTAGCTGGTGAGACGCCTGTAAACCAGCCGTTCTAGTATTTTAGAGGCAAATGGGAGAAGAGAGATAGGGCGGTAGCTTGTGGGAGATAAAGGGTCCAGGTTAGGTTTTTTAAGAATAGGCGAGACCAGAGCGTGTTTGAAGGGTGAGGGAAAGATGCCAGTAGAAAGAGATAGGTTAAAGAGGTGAGCAAGGTGGGAGCAGCCAGAGGGGGAGAGGGAACTGAGGAGACGGGAGGGGAGAGGGTCCAAGGGACAGGTAGAGGGGGGAGAGGATGAGATGAGGGAGTGGACTTCCTCAGCTGTAGTAGGGCAGAAGGATGACAGAGTGGGGTAGTTGGTAGGGGAGGATGATTGGGGTGGGTGGGCAGCAGATGGGGTATGGAAGGAGATATCATGTCGGATTACCTCAATTTTAGAGAGGAAGAAGGAGGCAAAGTCAGTGGCAGTGAGGGATGAAGGGAGGAGGGGTGGTGCAGGGCGAAGTAGAGTGTTGAAAGTTTCAAAGAGACGTCGGGGATTGGAGGAATGGGAAGAGATGAGAGATTTGAAGAAAGATTGTTTGGTATAGGAGAGAGCAGCGCTGTAGGAGGAGAGAATAAACTTGAAATGGAGGAAGTCTTCCAGAGAGTGAGATTTCCTCCAGAGGCGTTCAGCAGAGCGTGCACATTTTTGCAAGAATCTAGTTATTTTGTTGTGCCAGGGTTGTGGTTTAGAGCGTCGAAGGGGAACAGTGTGGAGGGGGGCTACAGAGTCGAGAGCAGAGGTGAGAGAAGAGTAATAGAAAGAAGCAGCCTGGTTGGGGCAAGTCATGGTTGAGAGAGGAGAGAGGAAAGTCTCCAGGGAAGACAGGACAGTGGGGTCAAGAGACCCGAGGTTACGTCTGGTGACTGTGGGTCTGGGCAATGAGGGGAGAGGGGAGGATGAGAGGGTGAAAGAGAGCAGATTGTGGTCAGAGAGTGGGAAGGAAGAATTAGAGAAATCAGAGAGATTACAATGGTGGGTGAAGACTAGGTCAAGGGAGTGTCCGAGATTATGAGTGGGGGTGGAGGTCCATTGAGAAAGTCCAAAGGAGGTGGTAAGGTCAAGAAGGTTAGAGGAGGCAGCATTATTGATGTCAATAGGAATGTTAAAGTCACCGAGGATGATAGAGGGGAGGTCAGAGGCAAGAAAGTGTGGAAGCCACGCAGCAAAGTTATCAAGGAAAGAGGAGCAGGGGCCAGGGGGGCGGTAGATTACAGCCACAAGGAGGTGAATGGGGTAGAAGAGGCGGATAGTGTGTACCTCAAAGGTTGAGAATGTGAGAAAGGGCTTAGGTGGGATGGTGCGGAAGGTGCAGTTGGGGGAGAGGAGGATGCCCACTCCTCCACCCTGGCGGCCATCCGGTCTGACCGAGTGTGTGAAGGAGAGGCCTCCATAAGAGGGCAGTAGGGGAGGTAGTGTCAGATGCGGACAGCCAGGTTTCAGTGATGGCAAGAAGGTTAAAAAAGTGGGAGATAAAGAGGTCGTGGATAGTTGGGAGCTTGTTGCAGACTGATCTAGCATTCCAGAGAGCACAGGAGAAAGGAAGGGAGGGGACAGGTGAGATAGTAATTAGGTTGTGTGGGTTGTGGGTGCGTGTGAAAGGTGTGGAAGTTGAAAGGGGGTGAGACCTGACAGCAAGGACTGGTATGGGACTGGATCTAGGAGCCATATTTCTGTGTAAAGTTGTTCAGAGTAGTGATATAGAATGAGATTGGAGTGGCCTTGAATGAGCAGTGAGAAGGCGATGTACTGGAAGTGTGGAGAGCCTACAGGAAGTATAGTTAATGTATAAGTGAGACAGAGGCAGTGTGTGACAGCATTTAGTTCAGCATGGAGATCAGTGTCAAGGTTGTGCAGATTGAAGGTGATGATGAGGCAGGTAACTCACTGCAGTATGTTGATTGCTGGGGTTGCAGATGGAGGACGAAGTGTTCTTTGTCCTCCTGTTTCCCTCCTGGGCATCTCCTGTATATCTCCTATGTTATATTACTATAGTCTGCATACTTTACACTAGAATACTTCACATCTAGAAGACTACACAGCCAGAAGGCCTAACAGCCTAGCATATAGTGAATAAATAGCAGTAAAGGTCCTAGTGATCTCCACCCTCTAACTCCACCCACACCTAATTGATTTATCAAGGTGTGATCAAAGTCAGACCACTGCCCCCGCTAATACACAGACATTTCTGTGTATTAGAGCATTAGTAGAGCATTATGATTTAATATAGGTTGATTACACACTTTAATGATGGACCCGCTGACCAAGCAGCTCATTTGGTAAGCATATACAGTTCCAAGTGGCATCACAAAGGGGGTTATTCTGGTTCACTCGCAAAGGAAAATTCCTTCTCAAACGGACAAAACCATGTGCACTGCAGGTGGGGCAGATGTTACTTGTGCAGAGAGAATTAGATTTGGGTGGGGTTTTACTTCAAAGTCAGATCTATAGTGCAGTGTAAAAATAAAGCAGTCAGTATTTTCCCTGCCCAGAAACAAAATAACCCACCCAAATCTAACTCTCTGTACATGTTACATATGACCCCCTGCAGTTCTCATGGTTTTGTCCATTTGAGAAGGAATTTGCCTTTGTGAGTGAACTAGAATAAGGGCCAAAATGTCTGGTCAGATATTGCAACTGTGTGGACATTTGAATATATCTATGCAGTTGTGATGTCATTGCCCGTATTCCCTGCAGCTGACATATGGGTCGGCCAGTTGGTTGTCGGTATACACTGGCAGATATACAGATATATCTGCATCTGACATGATGCATAGCCATGATCATCTGAATTATTTTTGCTTAGTATTTACTACTGAAAGTGCGGGGAAAGGGCCACAGTTAGGTTGCAGGGATATTCCAAAAATTACTTAAGTACATTTACAAAATAGAAGGTCCTGAAAGTGGATAAGTCAATAGGCCAGATGGGATATATCCAAGGATACAAGACAGATTAAAGGAGTGCTGGTAGCACCATTAACAGGATTATTGGCACTATATTGGAAACTAATGAGGAAAGGGATCTAGAAGTCAATATTTCAGGTGAGTAAACGGCAGGTAAGCAATGTAACAAAGCAATGAGGAAGGTGCTTGGTTGCATAGTGAGAGGAATTAACAGGAGAAAGAAGTAATAATGCCACTGTATAAGTCATTGGTACGACCTTATCTAGAGTATTGTGTTCAGTTCTGGAGGCCATATCTCCAGAAGGATATAAATACATTAGAGACTGTACAAAGAATTCTTGAAATGAAGAGAAGTATTAGAAAACAAGGACAAGCACTGACACTGGAGGAAGGGAGGTTTAGGGGAAATCTGAGGAAAAATTACTTGGCAGAAAGGGTAGTGGACAAGTGCAATAGCCTCCAATCAGAGGTGGTGGAGACTAAGACAGTAGAGCAATTTAAACATGCATGGGATAGACGTAAGGATATCCCTACAAATAAGGGGCAGACTAGATGGGGCCAAGTGGTTCTGATTTGCCATCACATTCTATGTTAGGCTGGGAGGGAGGTTAGTGTTAGGGCTGTTTCACACGCTCCGGCTAACGCCGGGCGGCTAAACCCTGCACGGCCAAGAAGCCGTGCCATGCACAGAAGTTTACAATGGTCGGGATGGCAACAGCTTGGCAGCCGTCCTTTCCAGTGGTGACATCCGGCTGCAACCAGGCAGCCGGGATTCTGGCCGTCCCGTGTGAATGGACACAATCCTGTCCATTATTAACTACTGTGTACAGCACGGCTTTTGTCCGTGCGGTGTTTCGCTGCCTGGTGTCAGCTGGAGCGTGTGAAACCACCCTTAGGCTGTAGGAAGGGAGGGTTGGGGTGGTCATACTTACCAGACCCCCGTCGGGATCTCCTCCTTCAGGATTCTGGTGTCTGTGTTCTGACCACCGGAATTTCATCCACCAGTCACCTATCAGTTAGATCACATCCATATGTAGGGATGCCAGACACATGCAAATTGCACATGGCATTCTGGCTGGCTGGTGGTTGTAATACCGACACTGATCATATTACAGACATTGGGGCAGATACTATTAAGCCTTAACAAGAGATAAATGCAAGGGTGATAAGGAGAGATAAACGTCCAGCCAATCAACTCCTTACTGACTTTTTTCAAACACAGGCTGTAACATGGCAGTTAGCAGGTGATTGGCTGGACGTTTATCTCTCCTTATCACCCTTGCATTTACCGTATATACTCGAGTATAAGTCGACCCGAATATAAGCCGAGGCACCTAATTTTACAACAAAAAAAAAACTGGGAAAACTTATTGACTCAAGTGGGACCTTCACTCGAGTATAAGCCGAGGGGGCTTTTTCAGCATAAAAAATGTTCTGAAAAAGTAGGCTTATACTCGAGTACAGTATATATGGTATCTCTTGTTAAAGCTTAATACATCTGCCCCACTGAAACTCCCAAACTGTTTAGAATGTAGATGTTCACCACTTCGCCCTTACATGCCCCCTTACCCCCCAGATTCTCCTTCACATCCCCCTGTCCCCAGCTTCTTCCTCACATGCCTCTCTGTCCCCAGCTTCTCCCTTATATGCCCCCTTACCCACCCCAGCTTCTTACTCACATGACCCTCTGTCCCCAGCTTCTTACTCACATGCCACTTTGTCCCCAGCTTCTTTTTCATATGCCTCTCTGTCTCCAGCTTCTTCCTTACATGCCCCTCTGTCCCCAGCTTCTCCCTCACATGCCCCATTACTCCCCAGATTCTCCTTCACATGCCCCTCTGTCCCCAGCTTCTTCTTCATATGCCCATCTGTCACCAGCTGCTCCCTCACATGCCCCCTTACCCCCCAGATTCTCCTTCACATGCCCCTCTGTCCCCAGCTTCTTCTTCATATGCCCATCTGTCACCAGCTGCTCCCTCACATGCCCCCTTACCCCCCAGATTCTCCTTCACATGCCCCTCTGTCCCCAGCTTCTCCCCCATACCCACCCCTAGCTTCTTCCTCACATGCCTCTCTGTCCCCATCTGCCCTGTACCCACCCGAGATTCTCCCTCACATGCCCGTGTCCACCACTTCTCTCCTACATGCGCCTCTGTCCCCAGCTTTTCCCTCACATGCCCCCTTACCTCCCAGATTCTCCATTTACATGCCCCTCTGTCCCCAGCTTCTCCCTCATATGCCCCGTATCCACCCCCAGCTTCTCCCTCACATGTCCCTGTGTCCACCACTTCTCCCTTACATGCACATCTGTCTCCAGCTTCTCTCTCACATGCCCCCTTACCCCCCAGATTCTCCTTCACATGCCCCTCTGTCCTCAGCTTGTCCCCCATACCCACCCCTAGCTTCTTCCTCACATGCCCCTGTCCCCAGCTTCTCCCTCTCATGCCCCTGTGTCCACCACTTCTCCCTTACATGCGCCTCTGTCCCCAGCTTCTTCCTCACCTGCATCTGTCCTCAACTTCTCCCTCATATGCCCCCTTACCTACTCCCAGCTTTTTCCTCACATGCCTCTCTGTCCCTAGCTTCTCCCTCATATGCCCCTTTACCCACATTGAGCTTCTTCCTCACATGGCGCTCTGTCCTCAGCTTTTCCCTAATATGCCCCCTTACCCCCCGGATTTGCCTCACTTGTGCCTATGCTCATCCTATGCACCCGACCACTACCATAATTTCTGCCTTCGGTGCACACTGTCCCTATTAAAAATATGGGGTTGTGAATACTCAAGCTGGCACAGGGAATAAAAATGAGGATTGGTGTGGGTGAGGTGTATTACTGGCAGCTGCTGTGACCTATAGTGCTGGGTGCTTTGCTGCGTCAGAGGCAAAACTAGCGCCGGTGCTAGTGGTCATTAGCACAAATCTTTCCTAGGGCATGAAATTGGTTAGTGCTGGCATTGCCCCCTCCTTCCATAAATGCAGACATACAGGAAATGCCCCATTCTATTGGATGGCATCAAGGAAGGGTGGTGATTTTTTTCTTTATGCTCCACAAAATTGGTGGATTGTGTCATTCTATAATAAAAATGGGATAGTGAGTAAAATGCTTTTTATTATTACAAAAATTGTGCCCTGGAACAAGACCACCAGGCGGCAGCAGCCATTGCTCTATGCTCCAGTGCTCTGACAGTGCATCTCAGTGGGGACTTTATTGCCTCACGTGGTTTCCAAACACCAGCAGCAACAATATTGTCCTGCCTGTCAGTAAGCACACAGAGGAAATGATAACGCTTAAAATCTGATCATTAATAAATATTCCGTACACCATAGCGATATTATGTATGTCCATCGCAGTTCTCTTTCTGCCAACATTGCATGCTATACTACCTGCTGTCCCCAGAGAGGCAGTGACTGACAATTACCACCATAACCCGGCCTCTATCACCCATCCTATCCCTATGTCACTCATGCGCATCCCACCACCACTGCCCAGTGCCCATCTCGCCCTGCACTGCGTGCAAACTAGCCAATCACATCACTCGGCTCATTTCAAACGCGAAGTTAGGAATCTAAATGATAAGCCACAATTGGTTGTTTGTATGTAACGCTGCTATTGATCGAGGCTGAGTAGGTGGGTGGGGCTTGATGCTGCAAGTGAGGAAATGGTCCGTGAATCCCTGCTGCTCCCCAGCTGCTGCTGCTGTAGATACGCCACCGCTACCCTGACACCTGGGCAGTGCACATCCCAGGCTCCCACCGCTGGCTGCTGGTAGGTGCATTTCTAGTGCTACAGCTGCATGGGATGTGTGGCAGCGGCACACGCAGAGATTGTTGCTGTTAGTGTATAATTAGCACCATATATGCAAACATAGACTGATGGAAACTTTATACATCATGACAAGATCCCCCTCCTGTCATTAGGTTAATAGTCCCATGCTCAGCGCCTTCTATTGGAGTTGGGCTGTCATAGCTGCTGGTTAGTTATAGTGATGCCCAAATTAGCAAGTACTTGGGGCGCAGTGCGATGTGCTCAATTCTTTGGAGTGGGTTTGCTCTTTACATGCTAAATGTATTATACCTCATGTACCAGCAGTGCCAGAGGTGTAACTCTGGGAAGCAATGGAGTAATCTGTCACTGGGCTCCTGCTCCCAAGGGGGCACCTCTCCTCCCATGCAAGTTTGAATCAGTTAAACCCGGTACATACCATCGTGAGTGGGTCGCCAGTGTCTCGTCAGACCCGATCACGCGGAGCGCACGACCCGCTCACAATGTGCATCAGAATAGCGATATCAGAATGGCGATAGCCCAGGGCTGCGATGCCGGGCTGCCCGATGTTAATACATCGGCCAGCTTCGCATCCCCCATAGAAACCTATGGGGTATGCGGCCGGCGGCGCTGCAGGGAGGCGCGGCGATGCAGGGAGGATCGCAGCAGGGATGGTCCCCCTTTGATACATTTAGGAGATAGTTAATATTTGCGGCTAAACGTTTTCGGGGATTTAGCCGCAAATATAGTTTGATAAATGGGCCCCTATGTGTGGGGACAGACGGACCAATCTTTATCTCACCTCTGGATGACTGGGAAATATTACTATGGTAATTGCAATGAAACCGTAGTTATATATGTGTGTGTGTTTGTGTATACACACGCACGCACGCACGTACGTGTAACTAACATTGGTGCAGTGCCCCTGTTACCCTCTTCCTGTCACCCACTGCTGTGTTGCATATTGAGTACTTGTGTTGCGGTGGAGGAGGGGGTCCTAATTATATTTTTGCACCTGGGGCTACAATCCACAAGTTCTGTCACTGGATTAATGTCTCGGTTTCAAATGTGTTTAGTTGCTTTTAAAATTTGCAACATGTTTTATATTTTTGACCATGGAAGCATCATATCATTCACATAGATTGTAAGTTTGTGAGACTGTCCCTCTTTCCGGTCATTACCCAGTCTTATTTTATATCTGACTGTGTTGTTCACTATTGTAGTGCAATATATGTATTAACAATTATAAGATTTATATCTAAAGGTGACCATACACGGAGCGATGTTTTCCATACTAGATCGCAATCGCATCTAGAACAAAAAGCATGCAATGTGTTACGCAGCGTGATGCGATCTAGTACAAAAAGTACGGTCTGCGCATACTTTGAATGTGATGAGCGTGCATCGCACTGGGAAAACGCTCCATGTATGGGCACCTTAAGAGATTCTGCAGCAGTTTGAGCATGACAAACAGGTCAGATCGCGTGGATTTATCAACTCAATACTAATTTGTTGAACTTGTTTCACAGAACCCTGTGTCTTTCCAGTGATTAAAGTTCCGACCATGAGCTCTGAAAGTTTGGTATTCATAAATTATTTATTATTTAGCACTATCCTTCTCTTCCAGTGAGGGTATGCCATTGCAAAGCACAGGGCAGCACTGTTTGTATAGTGGTTAGTATTGTTCCCTCACAGAACATCCTTGATGTAAGGCGTTTTATTCCTGTCACTTTTTTTCTTCACTTCTATAAATTATTACTTTTTTCTTTTTTTTTCTCTACACAGGGTTACACTGTTCCGGGACCACCAATGCCTGCTTTTCTCACGCTTCACTCCCCCATAGCGTCTTGTGCCCTCTCACCCAGAAGTCTCTTCTTCACAAATAATTTTGGTTTCCACACACAGTAATGTGCAACACCGTATAAAGCAAACTACAGCTGTGCTTCTATTTTGTCAGAAGCATGAACACAGGATATTATGCACATCAAGTGTGCGTACATCCCTCTTCTACAGTATATACACATTGATAATTAGCCATGCACTATCTTGTAGGCATGGCCCTTCTCATAGACAAATATATAGTCTGTTACTCACGTGGATAGCTTGTACTTCACATAGAGAGACTGTTACAGCAATTTGATACATACATACCAGGGTTTACACCACTGACTTGGGCCCTCACTGCAGAGCCTGTGACTTCTTTTCTGTGTGTGTAAAACTATCACTTTCGCCAGGACTGGAATTCTGCGACATCTATTTTAAGACGTTTTGAAAACTACATAAACCTCATAATGACTCATGGAGTGTCACCTCCTCTTCTGCTGTGGATGGAAGAGATATGCTTAATGATATTCCTTCGGACTCGAAGACTCATTCTGCAGATTGGAGTCCTAGTTTGTGTCCTGCTATTGCTCCTGTGGGTCTCTGTATTCCTCTATGGCAGCTTTTACTACTCCTATATGCCGACTGTGAAGTACTCCTGCCCGGTTCACTACCAATACAAGTAAGTATTTCTAAGACGTTGCTCTGAGGTTCGTTTCACATCAATGACTGTAACAGGCTAAGGGGCCCATTTACCATATAATATTTGTGGCTTATCCCCCAAAACAGAGTAATCACCGATCCCTGCTTTTATCCCTCCTGTCCCGCTCACAGCTGCTTTCCCCATAGGTTACTATGGGGGATGCGATACTGCCCAATGTATCAATATCAGGCAGCATCACATAGGGTCCATGGGCTACTGCCATTCTGAGATGGCGGTAGTGTTTTAGTACAGTCTAGTGTTTTAGTATAGTCCAAATCGGCCATAGTCAGTAGCCTTAAGTAAATATAGTTAAGATTGTATGGTTCTGGGCTAATGGTTTTGAAATTGATAGGACTCACCATTGAGCAATTGAATTCTGCCTGCCGATTCTTCGTCGAGCCGGCAAAGAAAAGGACAGGGTCACGGTTGTCGGGCCAGCGCGTCAGTCGTGACCCAGGATTGAATATCCCCCAAAACCGTCAATATCAACTACCAATGTGTATCGCGAATGAAGGCCACCATCTGGATGATATCTTCTCAATAGTTATTTATATAGTGCGCACACATTCTGTAGTGCTTTACAGAGAATATCCAGCCAGTCACATCAGTTGGGCATGGATCATTAGGTCACCAGCATTATGGTAGACAAGCATTAGGTCGACATGAGTTAAGGTTGACATGCAGGAAGGTAGACATGACTTTAGGTAGACCGGGTCATTATGTCGACATGGGTAAGGTCGACCGGGTCATTAGGTCAACATGGTAGAAATGGAAAAAGTCGACATGGTTTAAAAATTTTTTTTTTAACCGGAATGTCAACATAAACACTAAAACGTAGCCCCGCATGCTCTCGCCATGAGAGACTGCTCGAAAAACAGTAAAAAAAAAGCCCATGTCGACCTAATGACCCTGTCGACCTTCCTGCATGTCAACCAGATGGTGTCGACCTAATGCTTGTCTACCATAATGCTGGTGACCCAATGACCGTATCCCCATCAGTCCCTGCCCCACTGAAGCATACAAACTACATTCCCTACTGCATGGACTTGCGCATACACACACACACACACACACACATTCACCCTATGGTTCATTTTTGTTGGGATCCAAGTAACCTAACAGCATATTTTTGTGGGAGGAAACCAGAGTACGGTTTCAAAACCAATTGGAAATAAACTGTGCACTATACACTGTTGAATAGCATTTACAGTACAGTATCCTGTGTTCCTTGTGTGTATTTTTTTCCGTTTTTTGTTTTTTTGTACGAGAACATTTTCCTATGTTCAGTTTTTTTGTTAATTTTATGTTAGTGAAGTATATGAATTGTTCTATTAATTGGTTTTATACACCTGTGCTTTACTTTCTTGCTATGACTGCACTTTCAGGTCTCTTTCCCTTCCCAGATAAAAACATGACATCCTAAGCATTTTCTAGAACTAACGGTTTCTTTCTTTTCAGTTCCACCTGTAACCCGCCACCTGGAATCCTGTGCTCTTTCCCCACCGCTAATGTGTCTCTCTTGAGGAATAACCGTGACCGGGTAAGAAGAAATGTCATGTGATCAGCTTTCCAAGATACTTGCTTTGCAAAATACTACTGCTTATAAGTATGTGATAACATTTACTGCTTAGAAAAGAGGTTCCCAAACATTCAGGGGTTTAAAGCTTGCTCAGCACTGATGTTGAAACAAATTTAATGAAGTATTAATGTTGTCACCTGTGGCCAAGCATGGATATACTTAAAACCTGGATAAGTGACTTGGAGACTGCAAATGGGAATTAGCTATCCTGTGCCCAGTAGACTAGCAAAGTTTGACCACAATATCCGGATTCAGTATGAAATCCCGGCGGTCGGGATCCCGGCGTTCAAAATCCCGACGCCGGAATCCCGACCGCCAAAATCCCGACAAGGCTCAAAGAAGTACAATAGGTCTATTGCTTTAAATGCTGTTCACAAATAGTAATCTGGACTATTACTTGGTACAATATAGGAGTAGAGACAAGATAGAGCAATATAAATTTAAAATAACTATTTAATAACCAAAATAATGGTACCATAAACAACAATAAATCACTAGTAAAATCAGAAATCTGCTCAGCGAGTAAAGTTCAATGATAGTCCAATACTGGGTTCCGGACTAGATGGATATAAGTACAGTGGTTTTGTGTATATAACCTCCACTTGATATTAAACAGTTTTTGTCCAATCCTGAGCACTAACTGTATACCGGTGCACCGTGTCTATTATGGTTCTTCTGAGGTAACCGCTGCAACCTCAATATAGGAGAAATGCATAGAGTTACCAGAAAGCCTTTGCTTTCATCGGCTAACCCATCTTGGTGCACCTGTAAGGTCTGAGCACCCTCCCTCCCGAGACCGCGAGTGATCAGCATCCATTTAACCCTCTCAACAGCCCAGACGAAAGGTGTCCCTTTACTGATTCTACACTGCATATTCTACTGCTGCACACTTTTACTGCTTCTGGTCACTCTATCACTGGCCATCGAGAGTGCAGTGAGGCGGGTGTCGGCTTGTGTTGCCGGAACAGTGGCAAACCCAATATTAACAGCGTACAGCAGGGGTCATGGAACTTTTTTTTTTACCTTTTTACCCCAAAACATCTTTACATACCCCAACGTTACCCCCTTGATTTGTACCATACACAGCCATTATACAGATGCCACACTCTGGCCTTTATTCAGATCTGATTGCAGTACAAATTTGTTTGCAAAACCATGTGCATTGCAGGTGGGGCAGATGTAATATGTGCAGAGAGAGTTAGATTTGGGGGAGTTATTTTGTTTCTTTGCAGGGAAAATACTGGCTGCATTATTTTTACACTGCAATTTAGATTTTAGTTTCAACACATCCCACCCAAATTTAACTCTCTCTGCACATGTTACATCTGCCTCACCTGCAGTGCACATTTTTGCCCATTTTCCAATCAAATTTGTACTGTGACACTGATGCCCATTACAGATATGCCACACACTGTGATGCCCATTACAGATATGCCACACACTGTGATGCCCATTACAGATATGCCACACACTGTGATGCCCATTACAGATATGCCACACACTGTGATGCCCATTACAGATATGCCGGTACCTGTGGATAATCACGGCTCCCACGATGTGCATCGCATAGCAAAAAAATCGCATCGCATGCGATCTTTAACGGAAAAGCATCCAAATGCATTGAAATTAGTATCAAACATGTTCAATGGCCCCCAAATGTCATTTTTGAGGCTGTACCACCCCCACTATCAACGCGTGGCGAGCCTGCGAGGGGCGGCGGTACGCTTTTCATACCCCCACTATTCACGTCGGCGTGGAGTTGAGAATAGAAAGTGTGGCGAGCGCCGCGAGGGGACACGGATACCTTCACAGGTATCCGCGTCCCCTCGCGGGCTTCACAGGTGTCCACGTCCCCTCGCGGGGCTTGCCACGCTTCGGGCTCGCTGCGCTCGCCACACTTTCTATTCTCAACTCCACGCCGACGTGGATAGTGGGGGTATGAAAAGGTCGTAGGACGCGTACCGCCGCCGCTCACCACGCTTCGGGTTCGCGTTGATAGTGGGGGTGGTACAGCCTCAAAAATTACATTTGGGGGCCATTGAACATGTTTGATACTAATTTCAATGCATTTGGATGCTTTTCTGTTAAAAAACGCATGCGATTTTGTAAAAAAAATGGTAAAAAACTGCAAAAATCGCATGCCATCGCATGCCACTATATATGGCATGCGATGGGAGCCGTGATAATCCACAAGTACCCATATGCCACACACTGAGGTGCCCGTTAAATATTATGGCACATAAGTGCCGCTTACCTACATGCTCATTGCTAGGAGTTTCTATTTCAATGCCAGGAGTTACATGCTCGATTCCAGGTTATGTGCTCCATGCCAGGGGATTCCTGCTTGATCCCAGGGGTGTCATACTCAATGCCAAGGTGCTTTTATGCTCGTTACCATGGGGTAGCAGTTTGACAGCCTGGCAGAGAGCAGTGGGCTGCCAGCCATCGCCACTCCTGATTGGCTGCCGGGCTGTGAGCTCCTATTGGCTGGCTGCCCGGTGCGAGATTTCAAACAGCCATGGAGTGGACCCGCTCTGAAGACAGCAGGAAAGCCCACCACGTCTCCCCGGCTGTCGCACTGTTTCAGTGCTGCTCCAGTGTGGACAATTAAATGAAATTCCAGGGGTTAATGGACGGTCGCGCTGCCGAGAGTCTGTGTCTCGGCAGCGCGACCGTCCATTTCCCCCCATGAAGTTAATTTTTACCCCATATTGGGTAATTTACCCCTATTCCCCGACCACTGGCATACAGTGAAGCCACTGTTCTAAAACACCGCGAGCTGCATGAAAGTGTCCCCTTTTCAAATGACCCTGTCAATATAGACACTGTGCACTGTTATAGAGTAATGGGAGGTTAAGCTATTTGCTCTGTCATTGAGCTTCACTTAATGAGCAGATATGTGATTTTACTATTGTTGTTTATGGTAGCATTATTGTGGTTATTAAATTGTTCTAAATTTATAACTCTACTCCTAGACTAGCAAAGTCATTGATGTTCGTACCATCTGCAAAATGTGTTATCTGCTTCAGTATGAAAAAGTGTATTTTATGTATATTCTTTTCCTTCTGTTCTCTTCTGCATTAGGTACTTATGTATGGACAGCCATACCGCATTTCCCTGGAGCTTCAGGTTCCAGAATCTACAGTTAATCAGGATCTTGGGATGTTTATGGTTTCAATGTCCTGCTATACACATAGGGGGAAACACATCTCTTACACAGCTCGATCAGTGAGTCCCTGTCCCCTTTCTGTCCCTTACTCACATGACCACATTTCCTTGTTTCCCGGTGACCATGTCTGTCTCTCCCCAGGCTATGCTGCACTACAAATCTCCCCTCCTGCGGACCATCGAGACTCTGGCCTTTCTGCCATTGTTGCTCTCAGGCCTGTATGAGCAGAAACAATCTCTGGAAGTTGAGCTGCACTCGGAATATCGAGAAGATTCGGTTCGTATTCTCCTGGAAACCTCAGTATTTACTGGTTTTACAGTTCTACAACTTTTTGTGATCCTGGGTTTGCTGCATTGTCTGTTTCTTCTAATTGTACAGTATAATTTGGCAGGGTTATGGTATAAGAGGCAATGTCTAGGTAGACCACTAATGGTCGACACCTGAAAATGGTTGACATACCATAGGTCGGCATAGATAGAAGGTTGACACAAGCATAATTGACACCCATACTTTTTTTTTGGTGCGGGTGTCAACCATTAGTAGTCGACCGAGACATTGTCCTACCCAGGGACCATACCATTTGGCACCTAGCCAGTCCAATATGCTCATATCCCCCTATTTTATTTTCTTGACATGAGGATATTCAATTATTTTCTTGTGAAGTCTTCCTCTCCCCCTTATTTTGTACTCTTTCTATCCCACTCTTAAATGCATATCCCCTTAAATGTCTTTTTTTTTTTCTTCAGTATGTTCCAACCACTGGGGCTGTGATAGAAATTCAGAGTGTCCGCATACAGATCTACAATGCTGAGCTGCGGGTCCATGCACACTTCACTGGGCTCAGGTGAGACCACTTTCCATCTATACCCTCACTCGGATGAGTCTTTGCTGAAGCTACGCTTATAGCAGTAACTTTCAGGCCGGTGTTTATAATACAGTATGTGCTGCTTGTACCACAGTGCATAAGGGAACCTATAGGAAATGTGGGCAGGAGGTAACCTTATGATTTGGGTGTATATGTGCTTCCCAGTATGTATAAATGTCCCTGCACCATTTTGTAACTCCATAAAGGCTATCTCACTGCTTGATAATCCTAAACAGGTTACATACTAGGAAATATTGTGAGTCCATCATGGGTGTGTAACCCTCATATGTCTGTGAACTACATCCATATTGTTTTGGCTGGTCAGCTGATGTCCTATATATTAGGGCACCTGGCTGGGTGACAGACATGCCGCACGGTTACGCTGTATACAAATACAATAGAGTTGGTCCCCTTTTGCAGCTATAACTGCTTCTGCTCTTGGCAGGCTTTTCACAAGATTTTGCAGTATTTCTGTGGGAATTCATCATACCTTGCCACAGTTTTGCAATAAGGGAATTCTAAGTCTTTGGCAAGGCATGCCAGTATGTGAAGTTTCACAACAGCTGGAGGGGCGCAGGTTGGACATGCCTGCTGTGGAGCATTTATGAGGCCAGGCTGATGTTGGAAGAGAAGGCCTGGCTCACAATATCCATGCCATAGGTGCTCGATAGGGCACTGTGCAGACCAGTCATGTTCTTCCACACCGAACTCCTCTTGTGATTTTACATTAATGCCAGTGGAATTTCAGAACTCTGCAGCCATGAAATCGGCAAAGCATTAGTGACTGTTACGCACCATGGGGGTTATTCTAGTTCACTTTCTGACAAAATCCTTCTTAGATGGACAAAACCATGTGCACTGCAGGTGGGGCAGATATAACATGTGCAGAGAGAGATAGATTTGGGTGGGGTTTTCTTCAAAGTGAGAGCTAAATTGCAGTGTAAAAATAATGCAGCCAGTATTTACCCTGCACAGAAACAAAATAACTTACCCAAATCTAATTATGTCTGCACATTTTACATCTGCCCCCCTGCAGTGCACATGGTTTTGTCCATCTAAGAAGGATTTTGTCAGAAAGAGTGAACTAGAATAAGGCCCTATGTGCCTTGGCAGTTGTTGACCCCACTCTGTGATTTTTACGCGGTCTTCTGCTGAATGTTGATGTGGAATATCCATCAGAGATGAAATCTCACCAGACAATCTTATTGCAAAGGTGGCATAGTATCACAGTACCATGCTTTAAGTTGCTGAGCTCTTCAGATCATCACATTCTGTATATCAAATGTGTGCAAATGGATACTGCGTGGCTATGTGATTGATTTATATATAATTCTGGCAAATGGTCCGATTTGAAATACCTGAATTCAATAATTAACTGATGTGGCCAAATACTTTTATCCATATAGTATTCCAGATTGCCGGTCTCATCTCTGTCATGCGCAAGTCTAGCGCCACATCGAGTAAGGATATAATAGTGGGTGGGGAAGAAATAAACCGTCACAACAGTTATATGCTTTTACACACTTTTCTTTAGTGCAACAGAGATGACTGATGTGAAAAACAAACGAATCCTTAATAAATATGCACATACTGTATATTTCATATTCTTATATACAAACAGGGAAAGATGACTCTCTTTGTTGGGGCACAACTTTGTTAAAATATTTGAATTTTTATTGATATACGTTAAAAGTTTTTAGGGGGACTCTCTGAACAACCTCCAACACAATTTTTTTAGCTTTGATTGGGACAGGAAAATAGGAAAATATTTTATAACTAATTTTAAGAAAAGTATCTGTGTGTGACTGTGTAGAACAAATTGATATAATAGTGTATCAATTGAATCAAATTGAAATTATATCAAGTGATATTTGTATCAGCCTCGGTCAGATATGTTCTCAATAAAGGGATATCATCCCCTGAGGCACTATAAAAGCCTGGCTGATTTTTATTTTTTATTTTTTTATTTTTTAAGTCAAGCGTGACAAAAAAGTATATATCATATATAATATGATCATATATGTTCAATTTAATATAGTGAATAAAATATAAGAAAAATTAATTAAAGTGAAATATTTTAATCTGGGACCATAGAATTATGGCGAAATATGATGTTAAAGTGGCTGTCACGGGGGGTACCCACAGTGTATATTTCTGCGGTACTGAATGGCTTCGCTTATATTGCTTCTATATTGTGTACATACGGAGCATAATAAGTCCACAACCTGTGTGCACATGTAGGGTAAAGTCGGAGATTGAAACAAATTGTTCTCTTTGGCCTCAGATCATTCCTACTTTCCGGCCATGTGTCTCTAGGACAGTGAACGGACCGAATGAGGGGGTGATATGTATCACCCCTGTTAGTGGAAACCAGCGCAGGGGATCTAATAGTGACTGGATTCCATGAGAGTCCCTTAGTGAGAGATAGATACAGTCCCTGTGCATGGCTACATCATTTCATAATTATCCTCACGTTTTAAACGTTACTTAGTTTTATGTTGTTCTTATATCATTCTCTTAAGACCTTCCCACATGAGTATCGTGCACCTATGGCTCCCCAGCAGTATAAGATATAACAGCACAATAAGGCTTAAATTCAATACAAACAAAAATGGAGAGCATCAGTTTTCTTCAGCAGGTAAAATGAAAGTGAAAACTCCATGCAATACTCATCATGTATCTGCTCTGTATCCCTTGCCATAGATGGCAGCCTTCCCTCCGTGACAGCCGCTCCTGCCTGGACGCGCGTTTCGCCTCTGCTTGTTCACCAGTGGTTCACCCTGCTGAAGAAAACTGATGCTCTCCATTTTTGTTTGTATTGAATTTAAGCCTTATTGTGCTGTTATATCTTTTACTGCTGGGGAGCCATAGGTGTACAATACTCATGTGGGAAGGTCTTAAGAGAATGATATAAGAAGAACACAAAACTAAGTAACGTTTAAAACGTGAGGATAATTATGAAATGATGTACCCATGCACAGGGACTGTATCTATGTCTCACTAAGGGACTCTCATTGAATCCAGTCACTATTAGATCCCCTGCGCTGGTTTCCACTAACAGGGGTAATACATGAGACTGGTGAACAACAGCAGATCCCAACTTTTCTTTCTTCTAAATGCTCTCATTATTTTTGCCTCAACTCATATCACCCCCTCATTCGGTCCGTTCACTGTCCTAGAGACACACGGCCGGAAAGTAGGAATGATCTGAGGCCAAAGAGAACAATTTGTTTCAATCTCCGACTTTACCCTACATGTGCACACAGGTTGTGGACTTATTATGCTCCGTATGTACACAATATAGAAGCAATATAAGCTAAGCCATTCAGTACCGCAGAAATATACACTGTGGCTACCCCCCGTGACAGCCACTTTAACATCATATTTCGCCATAATTCTATGGTCCCAGATTATAATATTTCACTTTAATTTTTCTTATATTTTATTCACTATATTAAATTGAACATATATGATCATATTATATATGATATATACTTTTTTGTCACACTTGACTTAAAAAATAAAAAAATAAAAAATAAAAATCAGCCAGGCTTTTATAATGCCTCAGGGGATGATATCCCTTTATTGAGAACATGTCTGACCGAGGCTGATACAAATATCACTTGATATCATTTCAATTTGATTCAATTGATACACTATTATATCAATTTGTTCTACACAGTCACACACAGATACTTTTCTTAAAATTAGTTATAAAATATTTTCCTATTTTCCTGTCCCAATCAAAGCTAAAAAAATTGTGTTGGAGGTTGTTCAGAGAGTCCCCCTAAAAACTTTTAACGTATATCAATAACAATTAAAATATTTTAACAAAGTTGTGCCCCAACAAAGAGAGTCATCTTTCCCTGTTTGTATATAAGTGTATTATATTATGACTCATGGGAGCACCACCAACAAATAAAGATGTAGTGGGACAATAGAAGTCAAAAATTAACATCATAGTTGGTTCATAGATTGTAGAAAAACATATTAGTCAGTGCCAGTCTCCCCCTTTAGCGTATATATATTTCATATTCTGTAAGCTCTTACATGGTAAAAAAAAAAAAAAAAAAACATAATAGAAAATAGCAAATGTGTTTTTCTCCCTATTTATAACTTTATTAAGTGCATTGTATGCATGCACACCGTTAGCTTCCTTATGGAGCATGTCATGGGAAGGCTGTGGTAAGGAAGGGAGTAGCTGTTCTGGCTTGTGAACAAGTACTCTATATTAATCTCTAGATGATGAATTAGCCATGGGCTGGTTATGGAAGGAGGTCCAGGAAGCCCAAAGCCCAAACTTTGAGGAGAGCCTTAGCATGATGGTCAAATTTTCTCCTTAGGTACATATGCTAGCTATGGGAGAACACCATTGTTGTAATGGTGATGTCAGCCGCCTGCCCTCCGCTCCTGTGTCACCGGGCAATTACCATGGGAATTACAAGCTTTTTATGGGAACGCCCTTGAAACGCTGGGCGTTCTCATGGGCGAATCCCCCAGCCACACTGTTGTGTGCGAGTGTCCGGCAAATAATCGATTTGACGTGGCCGCTCGCACACAGTGACTGCACATGTGCATAAATAACGATTAAACCAAAATAATGTCATAAATCTCCAACCTGTCTTCCACCAAAACCACTCCAAATTATGACCTGAACACCACAGTATTTAACCGGATGACTTATTCAATTATGAAACACGCTTTCTCTGACCATTCTTTAAACATACCGTACTTGGGGGGTATCCTATTAGCTGCGATAACCTGTTTTGTGGTGAAAAGTAAAACTGCAGATTTCTGCTTAAGTGCAGCTATCCAGTGGCTCGCATGTGCAGCTATCCAGTGGCTCACATGTGCAGCTATCCAGTGGCTCACATGTGCAGCTGTCCAGTGGCTCACGTGTGCAGCTATCCAGTGGCTCACGTGTGCGGCTATCCAGTGGCTCACATGTGCAGCTGTCCAGTGGCTCACATGTGGGTTTATTGTTAATTTCTCTACACCTAGTCTGAGCAGGTGAAAAGTTGCAGAAAATCAATTTTTTTAGATAAAAATGGCAGGACTGGGTTCAGAACACCTTGGCCACTCCCTTAATGACTAATTAGTCACTTCAAAGATTTTTTAAATTATAGATAATAAGCCAATAATGAAATCCGTTTTGGGGTGAAAATGTGCAATGGTAATGGGGATATAATGTATGGGACGTTTATATTGAGATCCTTTAAATGTGGTAAATGGCTGCAGTATGAATTACTTCAAAGCCCCTACAATCTTCTTATACCCTCTAATTTTCTTCTATACTGTTATCCTATGTTACTTTGCCATTTTTGGAGGTCGGGCTGATGTCCCTATTTTCCCATGCACCTTTTTTCTGGTAAACACATTACTGTTCACCCAGTTTTTCCTATTTTCTGATAGGATAGGCTGAAAAATGAAAGCGCACATACCGCCGACAAGTTGTTTTGTGTGTGTGTGTTTTTTTTTTTTTTCGGGTGATGGGTACATTAACTTACATAATAAACATAATTATTGAAACTAATTAGGAACTGCACCCCCATGAAAAGTTTATTTTCCACTGACCCAATAGCCTTGTTGTTTGATCCTCTGAAGGCATTTTTTTTTTTTTTTACTTACAGACCTCGACAATGGTTTTCTGCAAGTTATGCGGCCATTTGGTCCTATATTACCTAGACATCTTCTAACTGTAAAGAGCTCTTCTTTGATAGCAGTTGCTGAGAGTCACATTGGCATCTAATCTGGATCGTATGCGGCAAAAAAACGATTAATTTAATTTTTTAACTTTATAGTCAAAATTGAAAGGAATATCTATTAGTGTTTCCACAGCTTAAAGTTTTGATTTAGTCAAAAATTACCCTTTTTAGTGAGCAATTAAAGTTGATATTCATTAGTATATAGGGTACTTGTGTACTAGCACGGCGCCCATCGCATCGCAGACCATATCGCATGCGATGGTATGCGATGCGACGCAATATCGGCCGATGTTGTACAATGGCATACAATTTTAAAATTGTATGCCATTGTTTATGGCATACAATGCCATACGATGCGATGCGATTATAAATTGTATAAGCACCCTAATGGGTGGTTACAATGGTTAAATGCACCCCCAAGCCACCCCCAAGTATAAAGTGAACCCGAAGTGTGGCGAGCGCAGCGGTACGCGTCCTACGACCTTTTCATACCCCCACTATCCATGTCCGCCGAGCCCGAAGCGTGGCGAGGGGACGCGGATACCTTCACAGGTATCCGCGTCCCCTCGCGGGCTGCGCTCGCCACGCTTTGGGCTCGGTGGCTCGCTGCGCTCGCCACACTGTCTATTCTCAAATCCACGCCAACGTGTATAGTGGGGGTTTGAAAAGGTCGTAGGACGCGTACCGCCGCCCTTTGCGGGCTCGCTGCGCTCGCCACGCTTCGGGTTTACGTTTATACTTGGGGGATGGCGTGGGGGTGCATTGTAAGCACCCATTAGGGTGCTTATTCAACTTTAATATCGAATATGAGTTAAAATTGCGTCGCATGCCATCGGGTGTATGGCATGTGATGCAATTCGATTAAAAAATCGGGCGACTAATTATCGGGGCGCCGTGCTAGTACACAAGTACCGAATATTGCAATATCAATAAAAACATAAGCTTTGGCTAATTACGTCTGTGTGAAGGAAAAAAAGAAATCTATCTTTTGAGGTAATCAATCCTCATATGTAACACCTGGAACCAATCCCATGTTAGTAGCACCAGGTCCCAAAGGTATAGACTACGATCGCTCCCCAATGCAAAGATTTTGGTGCCCCACGGGTGTAGATAGTTTTCTAGAGGAGGAAGATACAGAAAGGGTGCCTCATACAATATTTTTTAATATAATAAAATATCAAATCTAAAAACTCCAAAAAGTCCACAGGTAGTACTCGTACCAAATATACTTCCTCTGCCGTGGGCTTCAAAACCACATGATTTGTCAATATAGCCATCACCGATAGTACAGCACTCTCTTCGGGCAGTATTCAATGAGAAAAATTCTCTTTGTTTTATGGCGAGTTTGTGCTTTTCTCGCATTGGACGGAGACTTTTGCTCTCAAAAAGCGAGTAACCCTATTCAACGTGCACTTCTCGCCGTCTTTCTAAGTGATTTTCGCCGTGTCTCTCCTTGTAGCAATTCTCCATCTTTTCATGGAGAAGTGGAATGTGAACTTTTACAATAAAAGGTTTTTTGTTTTAATACCACAGAACCGGCGGGACCTTCTCCTTACAGTGCGCATTGGCCGAGCAGTTCAGAATGCGCCACACAGCTCCAGACAGTTTAAAAAATTCATAACCATGTTTGGTCTAAAATGTATTACTAGAATAGCGATTTACATATGCGAAACATAGGCGGAATTTACATAGCTAAACAATATATGTATATGAGCTTGAAGCGCATGACTTAGCTCTTTTTTCCCTTAAGCATGTACGGAGGTGTCTGATACATCTTCTGGTCTGTATGACACATTCTCTAGACTTCTTTAATACTCTGATGTATACTATTACTTCTAAAAGTCCGATATCTTTTTTTCAAAATAGTTTTAATTAAAGGTTTTGTGCCGTTAAGCATGGAAGGGGGAGAAGGGTACAGAATAAAGATCGGGAAATGGGTACAATCCAACATACATCGATATATAATGAGAAAACAACAATAAATGTTATAAGTAACTGTAATAACACAAGGGTCAAAAATGGAAATAGTAACAATAATATGATAGTTTATAATACATCTAAAAATACTTTGATGTTCTCCAGTAAATTAGGCATATCAAATAATAGGTTTGCCCCTTCATTTGAGGTTATATAATTCTGCCAGCAAGACCATGCCATCATTGTAGAAGATGGTTTAGTGGAAGAGGGTAGGCCCATAGTTTCCATTTGGAATGAATGGTGAATTTTCCTGATAATTTTACAGTGTGTGTGGTGGGGGGCTTTCATTCCTGGGCTATTGCGGCCCGGGTGGCTATGGTGAGGAATATCTGATGGATAAACATGGAGTAGCGCCGGCAAGGGAGACTCTTGGACCAAAACCCCAAGGACTTTTGAAGCAAGGTCGAAGACTTCCCTCCAGAGTGGTCTGATTTTCGGGCAGGCCCAGAAAATATGGAAGGTGTCTCCTATCTTGTTACATTCTCTCCAGATAGGTTTAGATTATTTGCAATTTAGCAGGGGTAAAGTAAAGGTTATGTAAGCGTTTAAAATGCATTTCTATGTGGTTGCCGCATTTAGATATCTTATGTGATGTAAGATAGATTTTTTTCCCATTGTTGTTGGGAGAGAGAGCGCACCAGGCTCTCTTCCCATTTTGTTTGTATAGAGGATCCAACATCTGGAGTATCAACTTGCAGCCCAGAATACCAGAAACTTCTCGAACCCTTAGCGTTACCCATAGCTAGTTTTGTTAATATGTTCGGGAAGGGGAGCTTTATCGGACCTGATAATCTTATAGCGCTCTTAATCCAATGTACAATTCGGTTATAAGAAAATACTTCCCTATCTGAGATGCTAAATGGGGTTATGGAGACCGTCCAGTTGGATAGGTTTATATTAGGCATTCATTTTGATAGGGCCTGTACGGAAAGAGTGCGGGAAAGGAGGGAGACATCTTTTTTTGGATATATTATAGCGTGTTTCATGCTGAGAGAGAATCGGAGATAGAGCGTACTTTAGCAAATGTGGTCTTAGTTGGGAGGGGTCCAGAGTAGATCCATCAGTGAAATACGGGAGAACAGCTGGCTCTCCAAGTCCACCCATTGTTTTTTGCCTTTAGGTAGAGAGACCAGTCATTTATTTGGGCCACTAAACAGGCTTGTTGGTATTTCCTTAAATCCGGGACTTCCAGGCCCCCATGTTTCCGCAATCTAGTTTAGCTCTTGTATGCTATGCGGGGAGGTTTTTTCTTTCAAATATATTTCAAAATTATTGTTAATTCCAAGGTATACAATGTAATCCTTCTTCCAGTTATATTTGTGATTCTGTTTAAATGTGGAAAGTTTATCAACACTCAAATTGAAAGGTAAGGCCTCGGTCGTATTAAGTTTATAGTATGATGCTGAGCTAAAGCGATCAATTATGTCATGGAGGGCAGGTAATGAGGTGTCCGGCTTTGTTGCTAAAAGAAAAATGTCGTCAGCAAATAATCTTATTTTATGGAGGGAAGAGCACAATTCTATGCCGGGGAAGTCTAGAGACTGACGAATCGCCATTGCAAAGGGTTCTATTGCTAACACATACATGACAGGGGGCAAAAGTCCGATATCTTGATGTAATGATTATCTGGCATTGAGATTTTATGGGGGCTGCTTATTGTAAAATGATTTCCCTCTGAAAGAGCAGAGCGAAGTTCATGTGCTTGGTGGTTTCTTGCTTTAAGTACTCTGCTAGCATCACACAGCCCAGACCACTGAATGATGAAATGAGTTTGGGCGAAGCTGTGTGTGCACGGCCAGCGTGAAGGTTCCGGTGGGTCTGCGGTGTCTGTGTAGGAGTTGCGGTGCAGGTTGTGGGCCTGCTAGCCCAGACTGCTGTATTGACAAATCATGTGGTTCTGAAGCCCACAGCAGAGGAAGTATTCGGTACAAGTACTACCTGAGGTTTTTTTTGTGGTTTGTATATTTGATGTTTTATTATAATAAAAAATTACTTCACTATGAGGCACCCCCTCTGTCTCTTCTTCCTCTAGAAATATATATCTGTCTCAGTCTCGTTAAGAAGGCCCAGGGGGATAATGCTCGTACCATGGATTTCCACTGTTATGGGCTTAGTACCACATGGTGTGTTTTTTATATGATCCATTGTTTTTTATATATCTACCAATGCAGCAGCCTCTCCTAGTCGTAATAGGCCTTATTGGTTTATGGTGTGACTTTTGTCTGATTTCTGCAGTTTCTCGTCATCCATTATCTGTATGTTTTTAGGTATCTCTTGTACAATTTCCCGGTCATGTCTGCTATAATTGGCATTTCCAGTAACTTCATCTTCATGAATGTCCTGGTTTTGCTGAGCTACCTGCAGTGGGGTTTTGGAAGATCTCGTTGGAGGGTGAGTCTGAACAAACTGGAGGCAATTGTTTATCTAATAGATGGAACAAATTCTTTATCATACTGTAGAAATATCGTTCTGCTTAAATAACCTGTGGAGAACTACAAGAGAAAGCCGGAGCTGAAGTTGTGTTTAACTTTCACGCTTTCCCTGCAGACTAGACCCAGGAGTGGTGGCAGTGCTGATAGGGGGAGGACGGAGACACAAGAAAGGCGTTCCCCTCAACCAGGTGAGGTCAAATCTGTTCTATTCAATCATACGAGCTATATCTATACTTTCCTATAAGCAAGTTGTCTTACAGTGGAGCTGTTTGAATACAATGCAGATAATAATATAGACCGCATTAGCAAAATATCTGGTAAATAATATTCGTATGTACATTGCATGGTGGGGTCATGACATGCTCCTCACACAATTGCTACCACGGGTTGTAAGATGTTGAAATTCAATCTGCGGCTTTGAACTTTTACAGTACATTAAAGTGGTATCGGTGAAGAGTGGTGATGGGGCTTACTATCAGATGTACTAAGCCTTAGAGAGAGATAAACTACCCAGACATTATTCAAACACTGCCTGTAACATGGCAGTTAAGAGCTGATTGGCTGGGACTTTTATCCCTCTTTACTGTAGAACTCTCGGATAGATGTATTATACCCGCATGTATCGTGCTGGGTATAACGCTTCCTGGTCAACATTTTGTCTGCCAGAGCGATGGAGTGAAAACTCCCCGTTCCGGCAATCCCCCGGCTAGAGTCCGGAATCATCTGTCTAGTGCCAGTGCACCATATCTAACACCAGGCTGGCTTCTCAGCCCATGGGTGAGATCTCATGTGCAGCTCTGAGCCAGCAGCAAGGACAGCGCTGTGTCCCTGTAGTGGAGATAGGGTAATGACACCTGCGAGGTGTCAAAACATCCAATCATTGCCCCCGCATATTGGCCTGCTGTCTTGTAGATGGCCGCTCCGGTATAGAGTGGGACGTGCACTATCACTGAGCACACCTCTTTTACCTTCATACATTACTGCTCTAACACAACGTCTGCCCATAATGACGCTTCTTAGATTTACCCCTAAGGCTTTAGTACAAGATGTAGGGGACCATTCAATTTAGCACAATATTGAAATAGCGCAGGGAACGAGTGCCTAGAGCCAGTCATTTGTCCACATCTTTAGACCCTTAAGTCAGGAGAGATAGTTTGCCACATCCTAAGCCAAGGGTTTAGTCTTGGTAAACAGTATTCACGACTTAAGTGGCCACAACTAGCATCGCAGCACTTTTTTACTTGCAGAGGCAAAGCGTGCAGTACTGTAAGGTCGAATACTACAGTGAGTGCTCCCATTTATTTATTTTTTCCAATATGTTTTTAAAAAAAATAAAAATAAAGGCTATATTCAGAATGGACTATATCATAAAAGTGCATACAAAACACACCAATGATATCCAAACAATTATCCAATATCAATCAAACGGAATATAAAAGAACAAAACAGAATGCCAATATCCCCTATATTTCCTTTTATTTTTGGTTTTATAATCACTTTTCCATTGCGAACTGGCCTACATATCTGTAAGATATATTTTGGTTAATTGATTTCTGGTCATTTGAATGATTGGTTGTTAATAAAGTAAAGTTTTCATCCAAATCCTGGGAAGGCCCATCAAAAACTCCCTTGGTCCAAGTTCTGGCCAGTGTACAACAACGGGAGGTCCAACCGGAACCTCATCCTAGTGGGCCGAAGTCAGTACCAATCAGATCAGGTGAATTTGGCCCTGTTCCGGGGGTCTGCGAACAGCTTTGGCGAGTGACACTCACCGGGCCGTTCATTGCAGGCTGGGGGCGGACAGTGGTGGAAATAGGGCCCATTCCTGGGAACGCCCAGTGTTTTATGGGCGTCCCCATGACCGCTAGGCATTCCCATGGGAACGGTGGCGGCACATTGCCTGCTGAAGGCGGGTGGCTGACATCATAGTACGTCAGCGCCCGACCTCTCTTTTCGGCGGACACCAAAGGAACAAGTTGAGACTTTTATTTCCGAAGGCATGAGAAATCATTCAATGGTCGGCAACCATTGAATGACTTCTCCTGCTAACAGATGGATGCGAGGGGATGTGCTGGCAACATCGCCATGGTGACTAACCGTATTGCTAACCTCCAAGAGGCAGCCTGCTACTGTGTAGTCCTATACTGTGTTCTTGCTATGAAATACTAGTAACAAAAGGAAAAATAATGGCGCTTTATTTATTTAAAAATAAAACTCACAAATTATTTTGAAACATCCAATATTTTTTAAGCAAATATAATACAAGTCAACAGGGTAAGAGGAAAAATTACATTACAACTTTTTAACATCTTACAATATGGCCGCTAGGTGGCAGATTTTTTGACTTTTAGTTAGTGGCTGACTTGTGTAGGGAGGCTGCAGTACATGGGTAAATCCACCACTACTCTCCTCTTTATTTCATGCCTGCACACCTGTGCCGTTTATGCAAGTGGCATCATAGGCTATTCTGCCATCATCTTGTGCCTCCACAATGCTGCCATACATGTGCTGCTCCTGACTACACATGTGACATGATGGCCTTCTGCAGTAACTTGCTGGGGTCCTGTCATTTTTATTGTCTGGGGGTCCCAGAGCAAAATAGTCTAAGGACCCCTGAGGTAGAGGAATGGCATTAAAATGTAGTGTTTGGAAGAGTTAGACGTTAACCAAAATGATTCTTTCTGCCAGACCTTGATGACCCACAAGACACTGTGACACTTGGTCCTGGTGATAATACAGAAGGTGATCATCCAAATACCTCTGGTGAGTACTCTGCTGTCTTCCACACTATTGTACATCATCGATGCTGCCGGATGCCCTCACACATCATTGTCTAGTTCACATTAATGGTGTGTACACACGGTAAGATTCACCATTCAATTTTGACTATATAGTCAAAATGGAATCGGTATCTCTCGAATGGAGAGAGAACATGGTTTTAAGCGTTAGATCCCGAGCCGATGCGCACTCCTATTCAGCTGAAATCGGAAAGCCAAATAGACAATGCAGCAATGACTATATAGTGCAAACTGACTGTAAATAGCACCTGAGTTAGCAAAAATTGCATAGCAATCGAATCTTGTGGTGTGTACACACGGTGAGATTCCTTTTCTATGCGACTAAGGTTCGATTGCTACTATATGCAATCTTTGCTAACTCGTGCTATTTACGTACAATTCATACTATCTACATTCTATTTGCACTATATAGTCATTGCTGCAGTCTATTTGTCTTTTCGATTTCAGCTGAACGGGAGCGCACATCGGCATAGAAAGCTTAAAAACCTGTTCGATCTCCATTCGATGTTTATGCGATCCCAATTCGATTTTGACTATATAGTCAAGAAATGAATGTCAAATTGTACCGTGTGTACACACTAATAGTCAAATAGCAAAGGCATCTCCGTGTGTACACACCATAAACAGTGCCCCTTTTATTTATTATTATTACTACGGTTATGGTATATTAGATCTACAGTGTCTAGGTCTACAGTCATATGGTCACCCACTAATGGTCGACAGGATTAAAAGGTTGACATGGTATAAAGGTCAACAATGAAAAGGTTGACATGGTCAAAAGGTCAATATGGAAAAGGTTGACATGAAAAAGGTTGAAATTAGTTTTTAATGTTTTTTTGATGTCTAGGTCGACATGGGCACTGTCTAAGTGTACCGTTGCGCTCGCCATGCTTCAAGCTCTGTACCTTACTGCGTGGGCACACTTATATTCTCCCTCCACGCCGTAGTGGATAGTAGGACATGAAATACCCCATTGGCGCATGTCGGCTCTGAATTTTGTTTAGGAAAAATGCATGTTGACCTTTTGACCCAGTCAACCTTATGACTGTCGACCTAGAGTCACTCTATGATCAGTCTGGATACTATTGTTACATGCATCTAGCCACTGGCTATGCAGTCATAATGTCAACACCAGAATGCATGGTTAAAATGTCAACAACTAGAAAATGACAACGGTTTCATTCAGGGATACCTTAAAACTTCACATTGTCAACATTTTGTCGGCAAACAGAATGTTGACATTCTTATATGAATATGGTAACTGTTGTCTTAATATGCTGAACCGTGTCACTTTGTGATTTGATGTTTGTGTGAGACATGCATCTAGTATACCTGCATGTGTAAGGGTGAGCAGGTGTTCATAGGGTGTATGAGTGAGTAGTATGAGAAGCTGAGGAGAACACTAGGGTTTGGGAGGAGGGGTGTGTTATATACAAAAAGATGGAAACCCAAATGTTTGTAGGGTGCAGACCTTGCAGGAAGTCAGT
Organism: Crinia signifera; assembly: GCF_055691185.1. Taxonomy (NCBI): domain Eukaryota; kingdom Metazoa; phylum Chordata; class Amphibia; order Anura; family Myobatrachidae; genus Crinia; species Crinia signifera. The sequence goes on from NC_139227.1 coordinate 69,862,795, forward strand.
AAAGCGCACACTAATTAGCTGACGATCTATAGCAGGGGTAGCCAACCACGGTCCTCGAGAGCTACCAACAGTTCACATTTTCCAGACAACCTAGCTGCTGCACAGGTGCACTCATTACTAGCTGAAACCTTTTCAAAGATCCACAGGTGGAGCTAATTACTTCACATGTGATTCTGTGAGGAGATCTGGAAATCATTAACTGTTGGTAGCTCTCGAGGACTGGAGTTGGCTACCCCTGATCTATAGCGTGAGTTTTGGACACTCGCTCATGTCCTTACAGTCCGATGGATGAAAATTCTTCATATTCAAACATGATTCTCATGGTGTCAATAGACTATCTTAACAGTTCACGTTGATAGTGGGATGGATTACACAGCTACAGTTATCCAGATCTCTCCTTAGGGTACATGTGAGCAGTGTACAAACTGCACTACTATTATATAGTCTGAGAAGTGCACACGTCCTGCAACTTTTTCTTCATATGTCTGTTTCAACATAATTGCTCCAGTGACAGGCAAATGAAATGTAATCCTAAGTAACCCTAGCTGGCAATGGCTCCTGGGTAAAACTAATTGATTTGCAGGTATGGCCAGTGAATCTGAGTGCCTGTCCCAACCATCCAACACCTCAGGAGTGTAGACAGCACACCGCCCAGTTATATTTGGCTAATTTAGTGTAGCTTAGTAAACTGCATGAAAGGTGCATTAATACAAGATCTTCACCCTACTTGGCTTTTTGTATATTACCCTTCCCCCACCCCCCGGTATTCACCTTTTGTATACTTCATACACATACTTATACTACAGAATCCTATCATACACAGTAAGCATAACAGTGCCGCCGTTTTCAACTTTTTTTTTTTTCATATGTTAGCGCGGTCTACTAAATCTGCTACTTGGTATTGATGATTTGTCCTGTTACTCTTCTAGATTTAGACATATCCCCACGGAATGTTGGAATGACAGAAGAACATGATGACCTTGATGAAGACTTGGACATCACTCCACCTGTACACACTGAAAGTGCAAGTGCTGTGGGCACCGATATGGGCACTCACAGTGAGCCTCACGCTGGAAGCTTGACTCTTCGGCAGAGGTGCACTCAGATCACTGGCTTCTGATGGCTTGGAATGGGACAGTTACACTTTCTCTCCCTGTCAGAGTAGTCTATATGGCTTTAGATTACGTTAGACGGCATGTCTCTTTAGCTGTTGTTCGATTACAACGGACACTTTTGGTTATTTTTAACAGCTTCAAAGCCACAAGTTACTCCCAATGGCAATAGATGCTAGAAGTGTGTTCCTCACGTCGAAGATGAGGAATACAAAAACATCTGTTACAGGAACCAGCTTAACAGGCTTGGAATTTATTGCGTGTTTAACTTTTCTATTGTTTTTTGGGGGTATTTGCTTTCTATGTTACAAGTTTGACCACCCATGTCTACTGTTGCACTAAGCTCTGTCTTTTTTTTTTTTCCTTTGCGGTTACTCATGCCACCTAAGTTACTGACATGTTACACTTTTTCTTCATATTTATTTTCTGACCTCATTCATCCAGTTAGTGGCTCCTCCCCTCTGGATTTGATTACCTGATCACATGTCTCATACCCACCTTGGAGTAGGCTGATCCATGGAACACACTCATACCCAGCCGCACATTCCTCACAGGATTAGTCTCCCCCCACTTCACCTTTCTCCAAGCTGGCAGGCTCCCTGCCCACACCTTAGTACCGTGTTTATATAGTGGTACACTTAGAACATGTCCAGGCACACATTCCTGAGGATATTCGCACATACGTGACTGTTGGTGTTGGTCTTTCAGTTTATCAGAACAAAATAATATATGCAAAGTTCATTTCAACAGTGTGGATCACTAAAACGTTATACAGGCGGTGCGGATGTCGTCCAGGTCATCTGGCAAATCGTCCATGCTTCAATATGTGGAGAATACATGGCAGCACTTCTGTTACTAGTTTTACCACTTAATAGGAATCCTAAGAGGATGCAATTATTTAAAATGCAAATACGGAAAGGCCACAATGCTAGAAACTCAATACTATGCATGTTGACAGCAATGTATAACACATACACAAAGCAATACTATTGCACATAACTGTCTTCTCTATGCATGGCTATATACTGTATGTCAAAATACACATTCCAAAACAAAACGCACTGTTCAAATATAACCTTGGTTCTTAACCAGTATGTGCAATGTAGCTAAATTAACATAAAACTGTGAACTCACTTCAGTAAATAGCTGGAGACTGCTATACAGGTGAACGTCAATAAACTGTTTGTAATAAAGGTCTAGTGGCTTGTGTTTTTTAATAGAGCTATGTGCGCTTCATTAGAAATGTCTCCTGCTTGAACTGACCACAGTATACATGAGGCAAGTGGCACTCGATATCTGTTGTAGTTCCTTTCTCCTTAAAGACCACATCAAAATGATTTGTGGTTGGTTTTTTTGATGGGAAGCCTCAGGCTAATTTCAGCTGGTTAGAGACTTGATTTTAGAGCACAGACTTCTGGGTATGCCATCTATACAGTGCCCTTCATGTTGGACACTTATTCCTGGTGAAGCTCATTGGTGGTGTTTTAAAGATGTGAACACACTGATGGACTTTCCTTAAATGAAAAAAAAAAAGCTTGTTAGAAAAAAAGTGAAGTGAATTCTGAAGTTGCTTAATGACAATGCCATATGTTTGTGACTTTCCACACCTGGTGATCACAAATCTTTAATTTATTTTCAGTTCAAAGTTCCCTCAGCACAATATGTATAAATATGCAGACAAGGACAAGTTGTTTGGTACCATTCCATAAAAAAAAAACACATGATTTGTAATGAAATAACTTGAAATTGGCAAAAAGGCTTGAAATCCAGCATTGCTTATTCCATATTTAATAGAAATCTAACTTGATTGTAGATGCAACAAAATGCTTAAAAGTATACTTTAAAATGGCTTTGGTCCCTTATCCGAATATTTAGTCACACAACCTTTACAGAGAGTCCTAGTGACAGCACTCACCCTGTTGCCAGTCTCTCAATGTGTGAGATTACTTATGTCTAGCCCCTCCTTAAATGTCATCAGTGCCCCCCGACCCCTCAGCCTTGGCTTAACATACCAATTTGAATACACAAAGGCCCAGCGGCCAGAAGAAAGGGTTAGGACACGGTGCAGCACAGGCTCTCAAACTCTGTCCTCAGGACCCCATACAGTGCAGGTTTTGCAGGTCTCCTCACAGACTCGCAAGTGACTTATTAGCACCACCTGTGGCTCTTTTAAAATGTGTCAGTGAGTAATGAGCACATCTGTTCACCTTCTGGGAGACCTGGAAAATGTGACCTGTATGGGGTCCTGAGGACCGACTTTGAAGACCACTTCAGTAGAGGTTGGCTGCAGATACTGTAGATGCAGCTGACAGTAAGAAAAGTGCTCACGGCTGAGTTGCACCACCGCCCAGCCAAATGTTTAATAAGTGCTGTGAGGATGCCGACCAATGGATTGCATATTTCAACTGTTTGAGTGGCTCCACTGACTCCCCACTCCACTAGTACAGTCCATGAGAGATGGCTCTGGTACCACTAGTAACAACTTTGTAGGTGCCCAATAAAATTACATTGTGGCTGTGACTGGTTCCGTTCTGCAAAGTAGCTCTGCTCTGTAATGTGGCATCACCCTAGATACAGCCTCTGGGTTTGGGAAAGGGGCTATTTAAATATCTCTATATATAAAGTTAAATATTTTCAAGTGTGGCACTCACGTAAGAATTATATCAACATTTTAATAGTTTATTTACCGTCTTCAGGATACAATTACCGAAACATTCATATAATACTTCCACGACTTGAGGTGAGGTGAGGCGAGTGCCACACTTAAGAATTATTTCTTTGACATAGATATAGGACAAGTGCAAATTGTATGGTGCTTTCCCTTTTAGTTTTCGTACAATATAAACCACACCTCAAGTGTAGAAAAATAGTCAAATCCTAAGAGCCTGATAAATAGATTTCTTTCTCAAGCAGTATAAGCAGAACTCTGTTGCAGGGAGAACCTGAAAAATAGTAGTCTCTTTTCCCAAAACAGGGAATCACACTGAGACCATAGAGCAGTGATGGCTAACCTTGACACTCCAGTTGTGGTTGAACTACACATCCCAGCATGCCCTGCTACCAGTTTACTATTTGACCATGCTAAAACTGTACCAGGGCATGCTGGGATGTGTAGTTCAACAACAGCTGGAGTGTCAAGGTTAGCCATCACTGCCATAAAACAATGATAGTGCAACACCTTCTGACTGATTAAAGGTTTTAATTACTATTGTACTTACAAATGGCAGTCTACTGTATAAAAACAGCATAAAACAACATCCAGTGTCAAACCGCATTTGTGGTGACGCTTGACAGTCCCTCTGGGGTTCACACACGGTCCCAATGGAGGAAAGCTGTCACTTGCAGGGCAGTACGGATGGTGTAATGGTTAGCATTACTGCCTCACAGCACTGAGGTCATGGGTTTGATCCCCACCATGGCCCTGTGTGGAGTTTGTATATTCTCCCCATACTTGTGTGAGTTTCCTCCGGGTACTCTGGTTTCCTACTACAATTCAAAGATATACTGGTAGGTTATACTCTCCCAATGAAATTAACCCTATATTGTCTGTGTGTGTGTGCAAATGTGGTAGGGAATATAGATTGTAAGCTCCACTGGGGCAGGGACTGATGTGTATTTTCTGTAAAGCACTGCGGAATATGTGTGCGCTATATAAGAAACTGTTAATAAATAAATAAACTTGCACCACTCACAAAACGTGTCCTTGCACTCGCCTCCTGCACATCCTACCCAGTGGCTTTCCTGATCATGGTCTCCCTGAATGCTGCAGCGCAGTCCCATGACCTGTTTTATGTACCATGAAGCGCCCCTTCCTATCTCTCTAGGGGGGTTATTCTAGTTCATTCTTTCTGACAAATTCCTTCTTAGATGGGCAAAACCATGTGCACTGCGGGTGGGGCAGATATAACGTGTAGAGAGAATTAGATTTGGGTGAGTTATTTTGTTTCTGTGCAGGGAAAATACTTTCTACGTTATTTTACACTGCAATATAGATCTCACTTTGAAGTAAAACCCCACCCAAATCTAATTCTCTCTGCACAAGTTACATCTGCCCCACCCGCAGTGCACATGGTTTTGCCCATCTAAGAAGGAATTTGTCAGAAAGAATGAACTAGATAGAAAAACCCCCTAGATAACTATCTCCTGAACCCTGAAGGATTCCATTATTAGAGAAGGGAGCTGAAACCACATATAGACTATTGAGCGGAACAGCAGGAGGCAATGGAGCCTTGAAGGGGTACAACACCCTGGTGGATTAGGGGGATTGTTTGAAACACTTGTGCCCCACGGGAGCCTTGCCAGATCTGGCTGATCTTGGAGGGCACAGGAGCAGAGCCGGCCTTAGGCATAGGCCAACTAGGCAATTGCCTAGGGCATTTGGAATGCCTAAGGGCATCAGCAGCTTCTGCTGATTAAAATGATATGCAGCATGCCTATTTTGTGTGTGTGAGTCAGGCTGTTAGCGGCTGTGCTAGTCCTGTCTGCGGGTGGGTTGGTTGTGCAATAGTGTTCGGCTTATGTTTAAGGGGCATTATGTGTGTCGTGTATAAGGGCATTAATAATGTGTGACATATGTGTAAGGGGCATAATGTGTGTCATGTGTATAAGGGCATTAATAATGTGTGACATATGTGTAAGGGGCATTATGTGTGTCATTATGTGTATGAAGGGCATAAATAAAGGTTGGCATAATGTGTAAGGGGCATTATGGTTATAAGGACATTGATAATGTGTGTCATGTGTAAGGGGCATTACTGTGTGGTATTATCAGGGGTGCCGAGAGAAAGGGGTAGGGGGTACAATTTACCCAGGCCAAAGACTGATGGAAGGGCCCAGTGGGGGCCCCGGGCCCCGTCCCCTTAAGTGACAGCAGCAGCTGCAGCTCTTCTCCTCTGCCCAGCACACACTGCATTGTGCTGGGTTGCAGTGTGGCCATGGAGGTGCTTAAAATACAATATTTTCTCAGGATTTTTTTCTAATGGTATAATGTGAATAATATGAGGAGTAATGTACATAAGGTAAAGTGGTACTACTGTGTGATGTAACGTGAATAAGAGACACCATCGCATGATATAATGTGAATAAAGTTGCACTACTGTGTGGCATAATTTGAATTGGGGGTACTATTGTGTGGCCATGCCCCTTCCCAGCAAGAACACACCCCTGTTTGGGCTGCGCACCGAATGGGTGCGCTGTTTCTATTTAAAATATTGTGGGTAGGAGCACCAAAATGATGACTGCTATGATGAGGGTTGATGATGCTGGGAAAGGGGAGCAGGGTCAGAGGCGGAACTAGTGGCAGTGCTAGGGGGGCACCAGCCAAAATCTTGCCTAGGGCGTCATTTAGGCTAGGGCCGGCTCTGCACAGGAGAGGACAACCTGCACTGGCCCTTCCCTACAGGGGTCAGCTTCGCTCCACTGCTGGGACTTGTCAGTTTGTCTCTCACCGACTGCTTTCATCATACCGGGCTTCTCCTGGACATCAAGGGGACCACGAAAGAGCACCCTTGTTATCTGGACTTTGACGTCATATTTCTTTATGATGAATGCATACTGTCTCATTTCCAGTGGTGTTCCAATGCTAGTAGCGCTTATTTTCCACTGTGAATCTCGGTACTATCCTGTAGGGTCTTCCTATCGCCTCTATTGGCAAATAGCGCACGCAACACATTCATCACTGAAGCCAGATAATATATAAACATCACAGGCACGACCCTCACTTAGGGCTATAACAATACCCTTGCTATTATTATTTTAATTAATTGTTATAGCACCCTAATTATTTAGAAAAAAATTGTTGCTATGATCTCTGGGGCATGGATATGTCTGAGGAATAAATTCCTAACACAACAGCGGCCACAAAATGCTGAACAACACAATCACTGGGTCATATAGCACCCACATTGGACTATGCTGGGTTTCTGATCCAATTGGGTTTTGTCAGTGTGCTGGGAGATAACTGCACACATAGGCCGGCTGGAGGCTGTGAATACAGGTGAAGCAGCTCAGTGTAAGTACTGTATAATAAGATTTATAAGTACCCTAAGGGAAGGAATTGCAAAGAACACACCTTGTTCTGTAAGATCACATTACTAAACACACATGGGGAAGCTAAGCTACTTTCTTCTATATATTTCCATTTCCTCTCACTGGCTTGTTGCATCCCATCCTTCTACCAGTCATTCCCCACTCCCACATACTTAGCCTGTGATTCAGGATCCCATTCAGGAATGACATCACAACCTGGACTAATATAAAGAGCTTTACAGTGTTTCCCTGAGACAACCTACAGGGCAGCTCAGACCAGGTATATGTGGAAAACAAGTCAATGAAAAAGAGTCCCTAAAGGTTATCTTGTACTGAAAGGTAAGTAAGAGCCTGGCATTAGAATCACCTTCTTGATGAATAACAATGGAGATTACTGAGTAAAATATGCTTCCATTACATTGGTGGTGTTGCATACTCTGGGCAAGAGAGCAGGCTTTAGTGTACAGCTGATGGAGCAGCCACAGGTGCTGCAAGCTGCCGATTGTATGCAGTCAGAGTAACAACTGATGTCTGCAAGTACATTGCTTTAGTTTAATATTTAATTTTATGTACATTTACTATGATTTATTTTAGACAATTTTATCACAGTTATTATAATTTATTTAATTATAATATAAATGATTACACCGTTCCGGTCTATTACAAACACTGTCAAATGAAAACAAGATATTCCATGAGCTATTATAATTTCTGTTAATTATATATATACGTAAACTAAGGGAATAATACAACATGGAAAAAAAATCCTGAGTTTTGGGCACATTCAGACTTGTTGCTGCATGAAACGGCTGGTAGATAAATGATTGGAATTCCAGGCCCCCATGGTGAGATTCACACTGATGTACTGTACCACTGGCAGATGAGAGGCGCTACAGTAGGAAAGAAGCTAGGGTAGGAGAGAAGAGAACTGGTGCTTTACCTGTAAGCTAATGCTGACATTCAGCGAAAGCACCTTCTAGACCAGTGGTTCTCAACCTCGGTCCACAGGACCCCCCAACAATGCACGTTTTCCAGGTCTCCACCCAAAATCACAGGTGAAATAATTAGCCCCATCTTTTAAACTGTCAGTGAATAATGAGTGCACCTGTGCACCTGCCGGGTGACATGGAAAACTTGCACTGTTGGGGGTCCTGAGGACCGAGGTTAAGAACCACTGTTCTAGCCCATGAACAATGTTCTAAAGTCAACACTAACAGTGTAAATAAGTGAAATAATAGTGTATGTGATGCCAAGAACACAAGCATAAAGCCACTGTGACGGATGTCAGTATACCTACAGGTCTGGGCTAGCCATGGATCATCGCTGGGCTGCTGGAGCTCTGCTGTAGAAAATACGGCTTATGTACATGAAGCTATGTGACAATTAGTAGGGATTAGAGATATATGCATTAAACTGGGAAACATAAGGTTTGCACCATGTTAGTATTGTACCAGTTGATTACGTATTATACTCAGTGTGGAAGGTCAATTATATATGCTGTGTATATATATATGTATATATATATATATATATATATTTCAAACTACATTACTAGTATTAAAAGCAATGGAATGAATATACTGATCATGCTTCTCTTGCTGCTACCACCTCTTGCTGTTCTATCTGCACATCTTATATCCTCTTCCTCTGTGTACTCGCCTCTATTGATTTCCTACCTATTTCCTTATCCAGATGGTTCCTTCTATCCTGTCGCTATCTCTGTCCTTTTGTCTTTTTACCACAGATTCTCTAGTTCTTGCCAGTGGAAACTCCACAGAGCAACAAGATGGCAGCACCTTCAACTATTCCACCACTATTGTCCCATTTCTGGAAAAGGACCAATACTCTGCCACCCAGTACACCAAGGTCACGCAAAGTCGCCATAGCACCCGAGAGCGGCTTCTGTATGTTACTAGTGGACCAGATGATTATTACTATGATGATAGTGATGACGAAGAGATAAAAGTCATTGAATCTCCACCTGCTCCCATAAGCCCCTGCCCATATGACCGCTGTGAGCATCTGTCACCCACATGTGAGGAGATTCAAAAGCGGGCAGGTGGCAGATGCCTTTGCCCAGGAATAAATGGACCAAAAACCAAACCGGACCCTCCTCGTCTTAGGCAAGCTCTCCTTGGTGATGGAAAGTTGTCTGTGAACTGGTGTTCCCCTCTGTCCACTGTGCATGGTTATAGGGTGTTCTATGGGGGGCCACAAGGTCCAATGGAAAAGGGTCCAGTCCTTAATGCCTCATATCGCTCCTACACCTTTGAAAATCTACCTGATACTCATTACACAGTGTGTGTGGTGGCATTTAATGAGGCTGGCGAAAGCCCTGCAGCGGTTGATGAGGAAGATAATGGACCAGAGGGCAGTATGACAGGACCCTGCAGGAATCTCCGCGCCACTCTCTCCAAGGACTCATATATTTATCTAGGCGTGGGGCTGGGGCTGGCAGCACTGGCAGGTCTGTTGGTTGTTCTAGGCTGCTGGCTTTGGAAAAGGGAGAGGAGCAGCAAAATGAGGGTAGCTGAAGAGGCAGAGATGGGAATACCAAACCAGTTCTATAAGGCAGAGAGCGCTAACCAGCTGTGAGAGGGCAGAATCGGCGTGGTGGGGTCAGTGCATGGGGCACATACTGGAGTGTAGAATGGGTTTACAGTCAGGTGGAAGAACTAATGTAGAATGTAGAAACTAAATTCAATTCTGTAATTGCTAATATTTATTCTAATAAATTTTATTTTTATATGACATTTTGAGAAGCGCATTGTTTCGTTAATGCTGTACCGTTCTTAATTTTACATTTACTGATTTATTTTTCCTTTTGAGCTACAGGCTGACAAAACAAATTATTATTCCCAATAGGACATAATACCATGCATAATCCAAAGCAAAATGTCGCCACGTCACTGGTTCTATTACTAGAGTCCTATTGATTTTATAATTGAATTATTGTGAATTGCCTCTGAAAGAGGCCTAGGTTTCTGTGCTTCTTTGTGCCATTCCTTTATGCCAGGGGAATTCAGCATGCAGCGATACAGCTGCTGTGGAACTACACATGCTAGCATGCCATGCCACAGTTTTATCATGCCCTAATTGCAAAGCCATGTCAGGGCATGCTGGGATGTGTAGTTCCACAGCAAATGAAGGGGATCACATGTTGAATACCCCATAATTACCGACTTTTTCTGTCTTCTCTCCGGGCTTCTCCATTATAAGGGGGCAGGGATTGACCTCGGCGTCATCAGGCTCCGATTCATATCATTTTAGACCCGCCTCCCCTCCACGAAAAGCCACGAATCACGGTATTTAAAGAGCGGAGGAGATGCAGGAGGCTTCCCGGCTTTTCCGAGGGGCCGGGAGGGGGACCTGATTTTCAGGAGCTTCCCGGCCATTCCGGGAGGGTAGGGAGGTATGGAATACCCCTACATTATACTCTTCGAAAAAATTTGCAATGTACAGATTAACCCTTCGTTGCATACTGTGGCAAATTTGCTACATACCCATATACATATGCCCATATACATAAGGTATATGTATACCATTACATGGTGTATCAAATTTGCTACAGAGCATTTAGGGATGGAACATCGAAAGAAAACATCAGTTGAATGATGTTTTTCAACATTGGTTAGAAAACATCATTTAGACCTAAACATTGGTACTCTAAAACCGATGTTAACCAATGTTAACCAATGTTTCTATATATATTTCAATAAACTGTCTACATAAGAATATACACTAATACGCTTATGAAATTATAAATAATCCTTCTATTAAGTTTATCTTGTTGGAGGCTTACAGTTTACGCACACATTGGATATATCATTCATGTTTTGAAGGAAATAAAAAAAAAATAGTGAGGGGGAAAAAATGAAGCATTAACTAGCTGCCCTTTATTGCAGCAAGTGGGAAGAAAGAAAAGTACTCTCTTTTGCTGGGGGCACTGCTTTTGAAAAAAAGTTTTAAAACTTAGCTTTTAATTTATTTAGACAATTTTATAAGAATAAAATGGACACACGTAGATACTAACATAACATACAGAAAACATTGAACATATAATAAAGGTATGTAACACTGATGCCTCGCAATCTATCCAGTAAGCATATTGTGTAAATAAGTTGTATAGTGTGTACAAGAATTCAATGTGCACACTAATTGCTTCTGTAACAGAGAAATAGCACAAATGATATGATGGATATCTACAGATATCCTGGAAGCAAAACTTTGCGAAATATTGAGGTTGTCACAATAAAAGAAAAGAAGGCAGGTTTCTAATACCTTCTAGAATCTCTACTGACACTGTCTGGTATCTCACTTTTTAGGAAATAGATACTGTTTCTCACCATTCAAAACAGCATAATCAGTGATTGCAAGTGCTGTCTAATGAATGTGAAAAAACATCACTGCCTTAAATAACACTGTGTATCACTCTTCAATGGTCATTATGTTACTTGATGATATGAAAATCAGAAGATGAACATTGTATCTCTATGTTGCAAATGAAGATTGTCTGGCAGATAACTGCTCAATTTTATCTATCACAGAGATAATACCAGGTAATTACTATCACATTCAAAGGGACAGGGTAGAATGTCGTCCGATCAAATTATGCATCTGTTATAGACATTACAGATAGGTGACAGTGTAGCTATAGAGTGTGACAGAATTATTTAACTATTTGGTAGATAAGCATTTCCAATAGGTGACAATGTGAGTATACCACGTGCCAGAGTAACTTACAAATGAAATAGGGTGCTTTTTTAATTTGCACCACTAAAACGAGTTTCTGTAATCATTTATCATAAATAATAATGTTACATATAGTACTGCAGACTTCATGTGAAGGAATTCAAATATTCCTCTAATATTGCTCACTAGGACTTGTTATTATTTTGCTCATGGGTCGATTTCTAAGAAGATACTGGGATTCAGTACCTGGGTGCCTTCTGGAACAAACAGGTAGTCTCATAGGAAGGAACAGACAGCGGCACTCCAAGGGTTTTCAACAGCGTGTATTAAAGCAAACCAACCGGTTTGCTTTAATACACGCTGTTGAAAACCCTTGGAGTGCCGCTGTCTGTTCCTTCCTACGAGACTATATATATATATATATATATATATATATATATATATATATATATATATATATATATACATAGTGTATGCCTGTTCTCCTGACGAAGGGGTGAGATACCCCGAAACGTAGAGAAATAAAATTCACCTTTTAAAGAAGTCCTGCAGTGCTGTGCTTGGGCCCATTCCTTGGTTCCCTACCTGAACTATATATCTCTGCTAAGTTCATAGTAGCTGACTTTGCGCAGATTGACCCTGTATGTATATTTTCTTTGTCTTTTTGCCGATCTGCTGCATGTCTCTTACATGTGAGAATTGTTTGAAATATTTGATACTGATAAGTATTTCATTATAATCCTGTACTGTCAGTTGTGACAGGTAATATTGTTGATTTTACGATGGAGAGATGCTTCAGACGTTTAGAGGATTGCCATAAACGTTTTAAAAATGTTTTTGAAACTAGTTTTAAAACTATTGATACACCGGTTAGTAATTGCACTAATGACCTTGATGAAATGTGTGCACAAATGGAAAAACTTAATATTAAGGAAATGAGGATTAATTGGGAGATCACTACTCTTGAAAATTATATCCAGGCTAAAAGAATTCCTAGGGGTTTGCGTTTTACTAAGAACTCTACCTTTGGGAATGATAATAAAGAATTTATCAGTAGTTGGTTCAATGTTCTTGATGAATGCTCTATGCAGCTGATGAGACTCATTATTAAAGAGAGGAAAAGTGAAATTGCCTTGATTGGGACCGAAATTGATGCCCTTGAAATCAAACTGAGTCCTGCTAAGGATCTAAAAGAATTTAAAGAACTTGTGAGAAATAGTGATTTAAGGTTTAAAAAGATTGAGGATGATGTGGTTGAAACAAAGGTCAAAAAATTTAAACGTGATTTAAATGATTATAAAGATGGGAATGTACATAAGTGGCCACAAAATAATGTGACTTATAAACAAGGATACCAACCTAGGAACAACAGACATTATCAACGTAACAACTATGATAATGGCTGGCAGAAAGTTCCATATAAAAGAAATAATGCTCCACGTTATTCTGATCATAATAATGATATAGAAAGAGCCCATTTTGACATCCCTACTTCTAATCGTTTTCAAGCACTTAATACACCTGATAGACCTAGACATGAGGTTTTTCAGAATCGCCCTCAATGGAGAAATTACAGGAGAGGCGAATCTGGAGCAGAGAACAGCCCCAACACACGGCAAAAGAGAAAGCAAGAAGTTATAGACGTGGAAAAAGAGGGGGAAAGAGGGCAAAAACAAAGTAAATACAACCAATAATTAAGAGTGCTGGGATATTTAATTTATCTGACCATGTCCTCACAAAAGATGAGAATGATTTATTAAGTAAAGGTTTATCCTTTGCACCACAAAAAGGTCCTAATCCATTTGATCTATATATAGATGCGAATAAATTTGTCCGTACTCTAACTCTTAAACGCCATTTTGCTAAGAATAAAATTGATGAAGTTTATGACTGTATAGATGATACACCTGTTAGTAATGGGTCTACTTTAAAACCCAAGTCTAATTTTTACCCTATAGAGTCACGTGGGAGTAATGTTGAAACTTTTTTCAATCTTATAAAAAATGATTTCGACAAATTATGTGAAGATAACACTAAACAAGCATATAAAGATAACTTGAATAGAAACGAAAGAGCAGCAATTAAACACCTTGAAACTAATCATGAAATTGTTATAAAGACTGCTGACAAGGGGGGTGGGATCGTTGTCCTTAACCGCAGTGATTATCTAGAGGAGGCTTATCGCCTCCTTAATGACGATAAGACTTACTGTAGGTTGACGGCTGATCCCACCCCCCTAGTCATTGATAAGATTAAAACACTTATGAACGATGGCATCAAAAAAGGATGCATTACTGTAAAAGAAATGAAATATATAGTGAATGAAAATCCACCAGTGGCAATTTTTTACTATATGCCCAAAATTCATAAGCGATTAATCAAACCACCTGGACGACCGATAGTCGCCGGGATAAATTCTGCTACTTCTTGTTTATCTGAATTTGTCGATTTACAAATCCAGAAATATGTGTGTAAATTGGATTCTTACACTAAAGACTCCACACAGATCCTCATGAAACTCAAAAATACTGAATGGAAAGACTCTTATAGGTGGTGTACCATCGATGTTGAGGCTCTTTATACCTCAATACCCCATGATGGGGGATTACGTGCTATCAGGTATTATCTAGATAAAGATCACACCATTGATGAGAACTTCAGGGACTTTATAATTGAAAGTATAAAAATTGTCATGACTAATAATTTCTTTGTTTTTCAGGGTGAGTTTTTTGCCCAATTATGTGGGGTAGCTATGGGTACGCCCTATGCGCCCAGTCTTGCAAACTTATATCTTGGGCAGTGGGAGGAATGTAACCCAGAAATTACCCATCAATATAGGAGCAATATTATCGATTATCACCGATATATCGATGATATTATTATTATCTGGGATGGCGAGGAATCACTCTTTAACCAGTTTGTTCAGAGTATTAATGTTAATGAGTACAATTTACGTTTTACTTCAAAGACTGACAAAAACAAAATAGAGTTTTTAGATCTATTAATTGATACTTCTAATTGGACAAATGAAAATAAATCGATAGAAACCAGCACCTTTATTAAACAGGTTGATAGTAATAGCTATGTGCACTACAATAGCTGTCACCACAAAAAATGGGTGAATAATATACCTTACTCCCAATTTGTAAGGGTCCGCAGAAATTGTGCCAGTGTTGACCTTTTCAACAAACAAGCAGACATCTATAGCAATAGATTTTTAGAGAAACAATATCCCTGTGAACTAGTTAATAAATGTAAAGAGAGAGCTCTCAAACGCGACAGAACTGAGTTATTAGCATATAAGAACAAATCTAGTAACCAAAATGATATGGTTCCATTTGTCACGCAATTTAATAGTGAGAGTAATAAGATCCGTCAAATCCTCACTCGTCACTGGGATATTTTACTCTTGGATCCTCTACTTAAACCTCTACTCCCTCCCAAACCGCAATTAATATTTAGAAAAGCTGCCTCTTTAAAGAATTCTCTGGCCCCGAGCATGTTAAAAGCCACAGAAGATAAGAATGAAGGTTGGTTGAAAGCCATAAATGGTTTTTTTCCATGCAACAAATGTAAAGTATGTCAACATGCCGACAGGGAAAGATCTATGTTTTGGAATTATAACCATACTAAATCGTGGAAAATTAAGAGTCGTATGACTTGCCTGACTACACACGTTATATACATGCTAACGTGCAAATGTGGAAAAAGTTATGTCGGGAAAACTAAAAGAGTTTTAAAATTGCGGATCTTAGAACATATGAGAAGTATAAAAAATAAGGTTCTGGCACATAGTGTTCCCAGACACTTCTCAACCTGTTGTGCATCCAACCTTGAACATTTCTCTTTTAAAGCCTTGGAACATATTACTTTAGATGAAAGGGGCGGTGACATTCTAACCAAGCTCAGTAGAAGGGAGACGTATTGGATATATACGTTAAATACGCTCTCTCCCGGCGGTTTAAATGAAGGAGTGGATATTGTACCGTTTCTTCACTAAATATGTGTCTGGCGGGGGCTTTCACACTGGCACGGCGTTGATGTTGAGTTAATACTCCTTCTCCGTGCTAATAGTGTTTAGGTCTCATGCAATTCGTATGGTGTTGAACAGTATCCATGTCCTATCATTTGCGACTTATGTCATTTAGCACTTTGTCACCTATTTGTTGTAAATTTATATGAGCCTTTTATATTTAGGGATTGTCCCTACTTTCATTGCTGCTTATTGATACTATTTTTCTTCTCTCCCAATTTTTATTCCTTTTATTTAGGAACTTCCGGTGTTTTGTATTTTTGTACATTTATATGTGTATTTTTGTACATTTATACTGATTTTTATGTATATTTAAAAAAATTTTTTATTATATGCGTTTTTTATCTATATTTATATCGTATATATAGATTTTTTATTATTCTTGTTGAAATAAAATAATGTTTTTATTGTTATCGCTGAAACTATGATATTGAAAATATATTTTCTTTTATTGATGTGACTCTTACATATGTAACTTCGACGTGTGTTTAGATTTTTTTTCCACACGTTTGAATTTGTTAAATAATCTTTGTGCTTTGTACAAATTCTTGTCTAATTGTCAATCAGACTGCAGTGTGTTCAATTCGAATGACAGCTGATTGGTGTTGTTGCTAATTGGCTTGCTATATATATGTGGTCATACTTACCTGTCTCCACGCCTCCTGACGAAGTCTCCTATGACGAAACGCGTTGGTGCGGGGTCTTCTGACGTACAGGATTGAGTCCCGTCTAAGCTCTCCCGGTGGAATACGCTGTCGCCGCTGTCCGTCTGGTTACCATCTGCCTGAGTCGCTCTCTCGCATCCAGAGTGCAGTGTGCTGTGCCCGCACGGTGATCTTCATGCTGATTGTTCCTTTCTACTATGTATGTGAGATATTACACTTTCTAAGTAAATTGTTTCAAGATTTACTCATTGTGCGCTCCTTCTTATTTCTTCTTACATATATATATATATATATATGCGTACATGCATGCGTGTGTGCGTGCATGCGTGCGTTTTCTATATATTTTTTATTTTATTCATACTAAAACAGTATTCATGAAAAAACAAGTGGCAACAACAGTAACAGCCAACAATTATAGTAATATGAAAACTTGTTATAAAGTTTAACAACAATGAACCATTTAAACAAACTGTTTGTGCTACTGTCCATAGCAGAACTTGTAGCCCCTTAAACAGATGCTCTTGCGGGATCACCAGCAATAGAATCCATGTCATCTCCAGATGTTGTTTCTGTCACTGAAGCCAAGGATGACTCGCCATCTCCCATATGAGGCTCTGTCCTGGAATTGCCAGGCTGCTTTGTGTGTGGGGGTGGGGGTTATCATTGAAGACTATGTGGTTCCGTATGTTGGTTTAACTAAATCTGTCTTGATTGAATTTAAATAAATATTTCAGCTGTGTGGGTCCTTTCCCACGTTCCTCCCTCCATGCTTTGTGTGTGGGGCAGGCGGGAGTCGGCAGCAATCAAATGGCAGCCGTATGGTGTACAATTATTGCTTGGCCAATGGCGGGGGTATGAAGACAGTGTCCTTTGCCTCTCCAATTATGATGTTCATGTCCCAGATCTGCTATAAGAGACAATGGGATTACCTCCAGATGTACTTAGAACAGCAGGTGGGTGAGGAGGGTGTGGAACACCTGGATGCGGCAGCGGATGACATTGTCCATGGTAGGGTGCCATAGCTGGATGCGAATGCAGGATAGGTCAGGATCGTACATCTGGAAGAGGAGGAGGAATAAGGTGTAGCTAAAGTGCAGGGAGGAACTACTTCACTATCATGTGACGCAATCTCCACCTCCTGCCTGTACATCACCCCCTGCCTGCACACCACATCCTGCCTGTACACCACCCCCTGCCTGCAAACCATCTCCTACCTGGGACACCAGCTGCTTACTTCATTTTGAAGGGTCACGGAGCTTGAGCGAGGGGAGACAGCCAGGACAGGAGGAGGCTCAGGAGGAGACTGATGACTTGTGCTAAGGAGTACTGCAGCAGTTCCTGGCATGGAGCACTAGCGTCTTGTGGCTGCCCGCCCGAGTCCTCAGACACGCCGATGCCCCACAGCGCCCACCCCACACAGCATTACTGGGAGAGTGGGACGGGATGCTGTCATGCGGCGGCTGCACCAACCATTGGCGGGGATGCGGCTGTCACGTAACCGTGTCCTCTCCCAGCCCTTGTCAACGGAGGGGGACTGGCTTTTTATAGGTACTGTATATAGGACATTAACAAAACAGCCGGGCAGTCTAATGGGTGGTCCGGTGCACCCCCCGGACCACGCCTTAGATTCGCCTATGCTACCATATACAGCTATATATGATGGTACACACTGATATACACTGCCATATACAGCTATATATGATGGTGCGCTCTGATATACACTGCCATATACAGCTATATATGATGGTGCGCTCTGATATACAATGCCATATACAGCTATATATGATGGTACGTTCTGATATACACTGCCATATACAGCTATATCTGATAATACGCTCTCATATACACTGCCATATACATCTATATATGATGGTACACACTGATATACACTGCCATATACAGCTATATATAATGGTGTGCTCTGATATACACTGCCATATACAGCTATATATGATGGTACGCTCTGATATACAATGCCATATACAGCTATATATGATGGTACGTTCTGATATACACTGCCATATACAGCTATATATGATGATACACTCTGATATACACTGCCATATACAGCTATATATGATGGTGCGCTCTGATATACACTGCCATATACAGCTATATATGATGGTGCGCTCTGATATACACTACCATATACAACTATATATGATGGTGCGCTCTGATATACACTGCCATATACAGCTATATATGATGGTGCGCTCTGATATACACTACCATATACAGCTATATATGATGGTGTGCTCTGATATACACTATCATATACAGCTATATATGATGATACACTCTGATATACACTGCCATATACAGCTATATATAATGGTGCGCTCTGATATACACTGCCATATACAGATATATATATGATGGTACACTCTGATATACACTGCCATATACAGCTATATATGATGGTGCGCTCTGATATACACTGCCATATACAGCTAAATATGATGGTACACTCTGATATGCACTACCATATACAGCTATATATGATGGTGTGCTCTGATATACACTGCCATATACAGCTATATATGATGGTACACTCTGATATACACTGCCATATACAGCTATATATGATGGTGCGCTCTGATATACACTACCATATACAGCTATATATGATGGTGCGCTCTGATACACACTGCCATATACAGCTGTATATGATGGTACACTCTGATATACACTGCCATATACAGCTATATATAATGGTACACTTTGATGTACATTGTCATATACAGCTAAATATGATGGTGTGCTCTGATATACACTGCCATATACAGCTATATATGATGGTGCGCTTTGATATACACTACCATATACAGCTATATATGATGGTACACTCTGATATACTGCCATATACAGCTATATATGATGGTACACTCTGATATACACTACCATATACAGCTATATATGATGGTACACTCTGATATACATTGTCATATACAGCTAAATATGATGGTGCGCTCTGATATACCCTGCCATATACAGCTATATATGATGGTACACTCTGATATAAACTGCCATATACAGCTATATATGATGGTACACTCTGATATACACTGCAATATACAGCTGTTTATGATGGTGCGCTCTGATATACACTACCATATACAGCTATATATGATGGTGCGCTCTGATATACTGCCATATACAGCTATATATGATGGTGCGCTCTGATATACCCTGCCATATACAGCTATATATGATGGTACACTCTGATATAAACTGCCATATACAGCTATATATGATGGTACACTCTGATATACACTGCAATATACAGCTGTTTATGATGGTGCGCTCTGATATACACTACCATATACAGCTATATATGATGGTGCGCTCTGATATACATTGCCATGTACAGCTATATATGATGGTACACTCTGATATACACTGTCATACATAGCTACAGTATATATGATGGTATGCTCTGATACACTGCCATAAACAGCTATATATGATGGTACACTCTGATATACACTGCCATATACAGCTAAATATGATGGTACGCTCTGATATACACTGTGATATACAGCTATATATGATGGTATATTCTGATATGCACTGCCATATACAGTATTGCTATATATACAGTAATTATGCAGCAGTCTTAGAGGATAATACAATAATATAATACAACAATAAACATGGCATGTCCAAACTATGGCCCTCCAGCTGTTGTGAAACTACAAGTCCCATCATGCCTTGCCACAGTTTTGCTATTAGGGAATACTAAAACTATGGAAAGGCATGCTGGGATGTGTAGTTTCACAACAGCTGGAGGGCCACAGTTTGGACATGCTTGGAATATGCCAACAAGGTAAATACTATTAATTGGACTTTCCTACCAAGACAATTGGACAATACATAAAACGAATAATGTACCTGGATCCACCATCTCTTAAGAGCCAGTATCATTCCAGATAATACTCTGGGGCCTTAAATAAACAGAGAAGATTGACATTAAGGGGGAAATTTACTAAAGGAAATGTGTAAAAAATAGGTGTAAAAATAGGTGTATTTGTATCCAGAAATACACTTATTTGTGACATTTTCTATCCCGAAAATATGGCAATTCGTATTGATAGCACATCAATACGAATTGCCATATTTTCGGGATAGAAAATGTCACAAATAAGTGTATTTCTGGATAAAAATACACCTATTTTTACACCTATTTTTTACACATTTCCTTTAGTAAATTTCCCCCTTATCAGAGAAGGAAATTACGTAAACATTACTCCAGAATAAGCATTTACAGTATGTCCCACAGCGTGTGGGGATAACAGAAAGACAGGGATAAGTAGGACAAAGTATTATCCAGAGATGAGAGAACTTTGAGGATCTCCATCTCCTCGGGTGCTGGACAGTTTCCCAACAGTTGGGATCCCGACAGTCATTACCCCGACGTCGGGATCCCGACAGTCAAAACTCAGACACTCGGGGTCCCGACGGCCACTGGCTATTCTCCCTCATGGAGGTCCATGACCCCCATACATAGAGGGAGAATAGAATAGGTGGCGAGCCTAGCGAGCCACCGTGCCCACAGCATGGCGAGCGTAGCAAGCCCGCTTGTTGCGCTCGCCCGCTGTCTGAGTCCGGCCAGTTGGGATCCCAACGTCGGGCTAATGACTGTCGGGATCATATACCACACCCGTCTCCTCTGCCTCCATGTAAGTGGTAGAACTAATGGCAGTGCAGCTGGTGCAGTGCATCAGATTGCACTGCAATCGAGGGGCTTGCAGCCAACGGTTTCTGTCCCTACCACTGCAAAATTATACAGCCCACTGATGTAATTGCATTCTGCAATGTGATCTAATATCGTGCTCAGATTACATTGCAAATGTGATTTATGATAAATGGGCCCTTTGTATGTCGGTGTATATACTGCATGGTGCCTGATAACTAGGGACAAATTGAGTGCACAGTACCAGGGCCGGTGCAAGGCACCGGAGCGCCCCAGGCGAGTCGGGGTGGGGGCGCCCCGGTGCCGGGGGGGGGTGTGTGTGTACCTGTCCTGCGGCTGTGTATATAAAGCTGGCGGCGGCAGCGGGGGGTCCCTGCAGTCAAGAAATAATGAGCGCTATCCGCTTCTGTTGTGAAAACACTGGCCGCACGGCGCACGCTGATTGGCTGAATCTCAGCCAATCAGCGTGCGGCCAGTGTTTCCACAACAGAAGCGCTTCCGCATAGCCAGGCGGATAGCGCTCGTTATTTCTTAACTGCAGGGACCCCCCGCTGCCGCCGCAAGCTTTATATACACAGTCGCAGGACAGGTACCCCCGCGGCACGGGGGGTGGGGGGCGAAATGCCGCCCTCCAGTGGCCGGCGCCCTAAGCAAATGCCTAGATTTGCCTAGTGGTGGCGCCGGCCCTGCACACTACACCTTTGTGATGACACAGTGGAGGAGGAGTGGGCAGTCCACCGTGGGCTTGGTCAGCTGTGAAGGGTTCCTTCTAGTAACTAAGCAGGGCAGGGTGCTGCTGCACGGGGGGCAGCATAAGGGGTGTGGACCGGGCCCACCGACGTCACCATTGTGGGCGGTCCCGGGCCACCACCGTCGCGCAAGTCCCTGAGCTGCCCTCTATGGCAGCGCTGGGCTTCCCCGGGCACACCAGCGGGGACAGGTCGCAGGCTCTTTTAGCGGGGCGCTGCTAGAGGGGCAGAGCGCAATTTGCCTTTTAAAAATCTGGCAGGGCGCAGCGCCCTGGTAAAACAGCCTAGCGGGAGTACTATGCTACACTGCCCCTATACCATTCTGCTTTACCCTCCAGGCCAGAGACTGTCTGTGTTATACATATATATAGACTTACTGTCCTCTGCCAATGCCTCCATCTCCCACAGCAGGTAGTGCCCATATACCTCTGTCTGTATTATACATATATATACACTTACTGTCCTCATGTACCTATGTCTGTATTATACATATATACACTTACTGTCCTCATATACCTATGTCTGTATTATACATATATACACTTACTTTCCTCTGCCAATGCCTCTTTCCCCCACAGCAGGTAGTGCCCATATACCTCTGTCTGTATTATACATATATACACTTACTGTCCTCATATACCTATGTCTGTATTATACATATATACACTTACTGTCCTCTGCCAATGCCTCTTTCCCCCACAGCAGGTAGTGCCCATATACCTCTGTCTGTATTATACATATATACACTTACTGTCCTCATATACCTATGTCTGTATTATACATATATACACTTACTGTCCTCATATACCTATGTCTGTATTATACATATATACACTTACGCAGGTAGTGCCCATATACCTCTGTCTGTATTATACATATATACACTTACTGTCCTCATATACCTATGTCTGTATTATACATACTGTATATACACTTACTTTCCTCTGCCAATGCCTCTTTCCCCCACAGCAGGTAGTGCCCATATACCTCTGTCTGTATTATACATATATACACTTACTGTCCTCATATATGTAACCACTGGGAGTGCTGCAGTTGGACTTGAGCACCCAGAGGCTACTAATAACTTCTACACAAATAAGGAGAGAGATGGACAATGTCTTTTAACATTCCAGGAAGAGAAACTACACCTCCCAGGAGGCCACTGTAAAAAGGGGGAGGAGCTAAAAACGGATCTGTGTGTGGGAGGACTGGAATCCCCCAGTGCATGAGGGAGAGGAGATCAAAGAGTATCCAGAGAGAGAGACTGTGCTGTGTGAGAAGTCCAGGAGAGGGGACCCTGTACAAGAAGGCACAATATTCTTGATATAGACAGAACTCACAGTTTGAAGAAGGATTCCAGAGCCAGAGGGAGTGCTGTGAAGTGACAGTGAGGAGCACCAGGGAGAGGCTTGCATGCACCTCTGAGGAAGGACACATTGCTAGTCAGCCATCTTGAGTGAGAATCAAGTTCAAGTCTTGTGATCCCCATGTGTGCAGATAAGTAACTGTTATTTAAGTGGGGTTTGGACTGTGTCTGGCCACAAGGGCTGAAGAGTTAGGGATAGATAGGAGGGCAGGTAAATATGCAGCAAGCATCATGCATTTGAACTTATACTCCATGGTATTCCCCTGATGATAAATAAAAGATGTGGAACTACAAGTCTCAGGATACACCTAAGCAAGGATACAAGCTGAGGAATTACTATTTGTTGCTGCATACAAGTATACACACTGGGATTGTGCTACTTTACTGCAAAGGATTAACAACTCCTGCAAAGCTGTAAACTGGACAGAGAGTGTTTCCAAGCCATGCTTACATCAATATAGAAGGGCCCCAACTAGCAGTGCACTGCTCCATTTGTGTGGTTTTATGTGGTATCATTGTGCATGGAAGGTATTGTAGAGTTATAAGTAAATATGCTACATACAGCACATGTGGTTATTCCCATTAGCCAGCACCTGTAAGGTTAGTCTCTGAGATACTGAGTCAGTGTAACAGTGTATGACAAGTGATGTTTATGTCAGAGACAGTTGGGATCATTTAGAGTTATTGTGCTAGGCGATTGTCCACAGTATAAGCTAGGAGCTGGTGTTATGCTTTCATCCCCAATGTCCTATTATTGTATTGTTCCCGTCATTCTGTCATGTCATTCCAATGTATGATTTTCATATAAAATTACAAAAGCTGCATTTAGTTGCCCCAGTTAAATAAATGTGCCAAGTTGGCTTCTGCAGCACACAGTGTGTCACAGCGTATTAGTACTGGGCAGGGGGTTTCCCGAATCTCCCCCTGGTGTACTTCCAGAACACTCCCCAGAAGAGAAGCCGTGATTCGGGTGGAGGCACTGCCAATAAAGTTCAGAGGTGAGATACACCTACATCATCTGGTACATATATACCCTCACTTCGCATACTACAGAAGGGGGTGTTACAGTGGAGGCACTGCTGAGATTCTGAAGACACCCTCAGTGAACACCACTCAGCACAGACGCCATGGATAGTATAAGAGAGGAAATGTATTTGTGGTGTGAACAGCAGGCTGCAGACCCAACCCAATGTTTAGGGATCTATGGGGATTCTCAAGGTGTGACCGAGGATGAAGTCATGCAGGTGCTTCACAGGGTTTATGGGATTGAACAGCCTAAAATACTTGGACAGAAACATAGAGATGCTGACAAGACCAGCCTGATATTATGTGAGACACAAGCAAAATTGGATAGAGATTTTCTTCCCTCCATCATAGTTGGGCCAAGTAAACAAAGATGGAACATTGTTATTCCTTTGAAGCCAACACCCCTAGCTACAACACCTCTTATTGCTGAAGTGTCTGATGGAAATTTTAGCCAACAAGTATTCTCTGCCACCAGGGAAGAAAATCCTATGCCGTCCTCCTGTACTAGTGAAACTGACAAGGGTCAAAGTGAACTGTTCCTCACTGCAGTACAGCAATTGGTGGAACAGTTAGGAAAGTCACAGCATGATGGGAGCTACAGAAGGCTCAGAATCTTCTCAGGACTAACGCCAGTCCCTGCTGGGGAAGAAACTTATGAAGCTTGGAGGGAGATGGCCTCCCAATACCTGGCAGAATGGCATTGCTCAGAACCCTATAAGAGACAACGGGTAGTGGAAAGCCTGAGAGGTCCA
Organism: Crinia signifera; assembly: GCF_055691185.1. NCBI lineage: Eukaryota > Metazoa > Chordata > Amphibia > Anura > Myobatrachidae > Crinia > Crinia signifera. The sequence continues at coordinate 69,887,910 of NC_139227.1, forward strand.
GCTGGAGAATTAATCCAAGCTGTAAGGAGAAGTAATTCCCAAGCCACTGCTCAAGAGTACTTAGCGGCTCTGGACCGGGAATATGGGATAGCAGGGGATGCCACTGATCTTCTATACCAGCTACGACACACTTACCAGGAGTCCGGGGAGAAATTGTCCAGTTATATCTATCGGCTGGACAAGCTTATCCATTTTATCGTATCAAAGAAAGGGATATCCCTAGCAGAAGTGGACAACATGCGTATGCAACAGTTGTTAAGGGGAGCTTTGTCCCTTGACCCAGTAGCAATGAAGATAAGAAATTCTCAACTTGGGAAAACATCACCTACCTTCCTTCAGCTAATAGAGGATGTTAAGCAAGAGGAATCTATAGTCGAGTCCAGAGAAAAGGTGACCAAGAAAGTAAAGGTTGTACAGCCAAAACCTGATGCTGCCCTTCCCGGTGCTGAGCTAATGAAGATTGTGGAGAAACAAGGGGAACAGATTGCCCAGCTGTTGGAGATGCAGAAACAGATCCAGTCCCAGATGCAGAAAGGCCACCTTGCAGAACGACTACCCATGTCAGAAGATATCTCCGCTCGGAGGCAGGGAGAGTGTTTCAATTGTGGAGAAGTTGGGCACTTCGCTAGACAATGTTCACATAGGTGGAGAAAGAGGAGGTCTCCTTCACCATGCCCAAGGAATGGGAAGCCGGCGGAAAACTGAGGGGGAGGACCAGGATACCCCACACTGGCCCTCTAAAGAAAGTGAACATTAACACTGTGGGGAACTCTAACCCAGGATGGAGCCATTTTCCTGAAGGATTGCTAGGCCCTACGCCTCATGTTCCTGCATCGTTGAATGGAAGATCATGTATAGCTTTGCTAGATAGTGGTTCTCAAGTGTCCATTGTGTTTGAGAACTGGTACCGAAAGAATCTGTCTGACTTCCCCATCAAGCCATTATGTGGACTGACTATCTGGGGCTTGAGTGACAAGAGTTATCCCTACCTCGGATACATCACTGTACCATTGAAGTTCCCAAAAGAAATAGCTGGAATAGAAGAGGAGGTAGAGGTGGTTGCACTTGTTTGCCCTAATAGTGAAGGAGAACCTCGAGATGTCCCAGTGATTATTGGAACAAACTCCCACTTGTTTGAGATACTGGCCAAATGGTGCAAAGAGGCAGGAGGGGCAAATTATGGTAAAACTCTTAAAATTCACCCTATGTGTTTGGATGCTTATAAGAAGAAGGAAGAGGGAAAGAGTTCTTCAAAAGATACCAAATTACACATGCAAAGTTTTGATCACTGCTTTGCTGGAAGTGATGCTGGTCAAGAAGACAAACAATGGCTTGTTGAGCAGATGCTGCAAAGAGAGGCTGCCTTCTCCTCAGGGGACTGGGATTTGGGCCAAGCCAAAGGGGTAGAACACCACATCAGGCTGACAGATGACAGGCCTTTCCGAGAACGGTCAAGACGCCTAGCACCTGCTGACTTGGATGATGTTCGAGAACATTTAAGAGAGATGCTCGAGAATGATGTAATTGAGAAATCAGAGAGCCCCTATGCATCCCCTATTGTAGTAGCTAGAAAGAAGAATGGGAAAATACGAATGTGCGTGGATTATCGGACTTTAAACAAGCGCACTATTCCGGACCAGTACACAGTCCCTAAGATAGATGAAGCCCTTGACTGTCTTCAGGGAAGCAAGTGGTTTTCTGTGCTGGACCTACGCAGTGGATACTATCAGATATTGATGAGTCGGAAGGATGCTGACAAAACCGCTTTCATCTGTCCAGTTGGATTCTTTCAGTTTAAAAGAATGCCACAAGGAATAAAAGGTGCCCCAGCCACTTTCCAAAGATACATGGATGAAGTTGTGGGTGACATGAACTTCAGAGAAGTGCTGGTCTACTTGGACGATTTGATAGTATTTGGCCGAACATTAGAAGAGCACAATGAAAGACTCCTCAAGGTGCTGGATCGCTTAATGAAGAAGGGGTTGAAGTTATCTCTTGACAAGTGTAGTTTCTGCCAAGCCAAAGTCAAGTATGTGGGACATATTGTGGACAGAAATGGAATTTCTACAGATCCGGCAAAGATAGAAGCAGTGATAGAGTGGCCTCGACCAACAAAACTGAAGGACTTAAGGTCATTCTTGGGGTTTGGTAACTTCTTCAAACGGTTTGTCCCCAACTACAGTAAACTTGTCAAACCTCTTACAGATCTAACTCGGGGTTACCCAGCTCCAAGAGGCTCTCACCAGAAAGAAAAACCATTGTTCCGGGTAAATGATACCTTTGGTGAAAGGTGGAATGAATCGTGTGAACAAGCATTTGAGGGTTTGAAAAACTGCCTGATTCAAGCACCCGTTCTGGCATATGCTGATCCAGAGTTGCCATATATTCTTCATGTAGATGCTTCCTTCGAGGGACTTGGAGGAGTGCTATACCAAGTGAAAGAAGGAAAGCTGAGACCAGTCTACTACATCAGTCGAGGCCTCTCACCCAGTGAACGAAACTACCCAGTGCACAAGTTGGAGTTCCTGGCCCTTAAGTGGGCAATTGTTGACAAACTTCATGACTATTTATATGGAGTACCATTTGAAGTGCACACAGACAACAATCCTCTTACCTATGTGCAAACCACAGCAAAGCTAGATGCAACGGGGCACAGATGGTTGGCGGCCCTGGCCCTTTACAATTTCACCATAAAGTACAGACCAGGAAAAAGCAATGTAGATGCAGATGCTTTGTCAAGATTACCGGGCAGGTTTGTGGAGTCTCAAGAAGATGAATGGATAGAGGTGCCTGCTCCAGATGTGAAGGGGATGTGCCACGAGGGGCGAGTTGTGGTGCCCCCAGTCAAAGAGTGCCTAACAGCCTTAGGTGCCACAATAGATGCACTACCAAGACAATATTGCTGGTTGAGTCAATTGGAGCTCAGTGATCTTCAAAAGCTGAGTCCATGCCAAGTCAGAGAAGATCAGCAGAATGACTCTTCTATAGCAGCAGTTAGGTGGTCTGTAAAACACAGACAAAGACTCCTCCAGGAGAGTTTAAAAACGGAGGAAGCTGTCTTGCTGAACCGACAGAGGGAGTCCTTGGTGGTAAAGCAGGGGATACTGTTTCGACAAACCAGTCACAAAGATGGGAGAGAGAGGAGCCAGCTTGTATTACCCGAGAAGCACCGTCCCATGGTCCTCCGCGCTTTGCATGATAACCACGGCCACCTGGGAATAGAGAAAACCATGACTTTAATTTCAGATAGATTTTATTGGCCGAAAATGGAGAAAGACATTGAAGCTTATTGTAAATCTTGTGGGAAATGCATACTCCGTAAAGCACTCCCAGAGAAGGCAGCACCGTTAAAGAACATCTCCAGCAATGGCCCCTTGGAGTTAGTCTGCATTGATTTTCTGTCAGTGGAACCAGATGAGAGCAACATTTGTAACATTCTTGTTGTGACAGACCATTACACTCGTTATGCTCAAGCCTACCCAACAAAAGACCAGAGGGCTGTGACGGTGGCCAAAATCCTATGGGAGAAGTTCTTTGTCCATTATGGATTGCCTGCCCGCATTCATTCAGATCAGGGTCGGGACTTTGAGAGCAAGCTCATAAAAGAACTGTGTATTGTGTGCGGGATAAAGAAATCAAGAACTACTCCTTTCCACCCTCAAGGAGATCCCCAGCCAGAAAGGTTCAATCGGACACTTTTGGGCATGATGGGCACTCTGGACACTAATAAAAAGGCACATTGGAGTAGGCACATCAGCCAGTTGGTGCATGCTTACAACTGTACGAAAAACGAGTCCACAGGATACTCACCATATCGCCTAATGTTCGGAAGAGAGGCTAGATTACCAATCGACATCTGTTTTGGAGTAGACACTGCTGACCCTAAAGAAAGGCCCCATTTAAAATATGTACAGCAGCTGAAACAGGAACTAAATGAGGCCTACAGAATAGCTGAAGCTGCTGCATCCAAAGCTGGACAACGAAACAAGCGTCGATTTGATTTACGGGTCAAGGAGCATGTTCTGGAGCCTGGTGATAGGGTTCTACTTCGACCCTTGGGCATCCCAGGTAAACACAAGTTAGCCAATCGGTGGAGAAAGGATCCTCATGTTGTGATTGCAAAATTGCCAGACATCCCAGCCTACACGATAAAACCTGAAGGACAGACAGGCCCTATAAAGACCTACCACCGACAGCATTTGCTCCCCCTCAAAGCTGAAACCAGGTTCTGGGAAGAGCAAGAAAAAGATGTGCCTAAAGTGTCCACAAGCAGAAGATCAAAAAGATTCAGAGAGCCTCTCACAGAAGATAATGAGGAAGAAGATGATTGGGGTTATGATGCTCCAGGGCCATCAAGAGAAATTAATTGCATACAAGATATCCCAAGGTTCACTGGGTCTACCGAGGGGGCCCCTATGAGACATCCACAAGTAGAAGAAAGTATACCTATGGTTTCCATACCATATGAAATAGGCATCAACCCAAGGATATCGGGAAGGTTAGATTCCCAGCATCCAGAGGAAGGACTTGAACCAATCAATGACATTGATAGGGATGTGATTGTTCCAGATGTGAAGAATACTGAATGCCCCAGAGGAGTGTCAGGGGGAGAGGAAGGGACCCCAGCAGTTCAAGGTCGGCCTAAAAGGACACCTAGAGCTCCAATGATGCTGACTTATGATAGTCCAGGTCAAATAAGTGAGGTTCCTAGGATGATTCATCCTTGCTGGGTCTACCATTGGCCTTATGTAACTCCCATATCTATTACGACAGGGCTTGTTGAGTATGACTGTGAAAGTTTATTTAGACAGGATGTCTTAACCCCTATTAATTTTCAGGTTGTGGGACAAGCCGCATCATCTGTTCATTATGGACTTGCCCCACAGGGGGAGTGTGTAACCACTGGGAGTGCTGCAGTTGGACTTGAGCACCCAGAGGCTACTAATAACTTCTACACAAATAAGGAGAGAGATGGACAATGTCTTTTAACATTCCAGGAAGAGAAACTACACCTCCCAGGAGGCCACTGTAAAAAGGGGGAGGAGCTAAAAACGGATCTGTGTGTGGGAGGACTGGAATCCCCCAGTGCATGAGGGAGAGGAGATCAAAGAGTATCCAGAGAGAGAGACTGTGCTGTGTGAGAAGTCCAGGAGAGGGGACCCTGTACAAGAAGGCACAATATTCTTGATATAGACAGAACTCACAGTTTGAAGAAGGATTCCAGAGCCAGAGGGAGTGCTGTGAAGTGACAGTGAGGAGCACCAGGGAGAGGCTTGCATGCACCTCTGAGGAAGGACACATTGCTAGTCAGCCATCTTGAGTGAGAATCAAGTTCAAGTCTTGTGATCCCCATGTGTGCAGATAAGTAACTGTTATTTAAGTGGGGTTTGGACTGTGTCTGGCCACAAGGGCTGAAGAGTTAGGGATAGATAGGAGGGCAGGTAAATATGCAGCAAGCATCATGCATTTGAACTTATACTCCATGGTATTCCCCTGATGATAAATAAAAGATGTGGAACTACAAGTCTCAGGATACACCTAAGCAAGGATACAAGCTGAGGAATTACTATTTGTTGCTGCATACAAGTATACACACTGGGATTGTGCTACTTTACTGCAAAGGATTAACAACTCCTGCAAAGCTGTAAACTGGACAGAGAGTGTTTCCAAGCCATGCTTACATCAATATAGAAGGGCCCCAACTAGCAGTGCACTGCTCCATTTGTGTGGTTTTATGTGGTATCATTGTGCATGGAAGGTATTGTAGAGTTATAAGTAAATATGCTACATACAGCACATGTGGTTATTCCCATTAGCCAGCACCTGTAAGGTTAGTCTCTGAGATACTGAGTCAGTGTAACAGTGTATGACAAGTGATGTTTATGTCAGAGACAGTTGGGATCATTTAGAGTTATTGTGCTAGGCGATTGTCCACAGTATAAGCTAGGAGCTGGTGTTATGCTTTCATCCCCAATGTCCTATTATTGTATTGTTCCCGTCATTCTGTCATGTCATTCCAATGTATGATTTTCATATAAAATTACAAAAGCTGCATTTAGTTGCCCCAGTTAAATAAATGTGCCAAGTTGGCTTCTGCAGCACACAGTGTGTCACAGCGTATTAGTACTGGGCAGGGGGTTTCCCGAATCTCCCCCTGGTGTACTTCCAGAACACTCCCCAGAAGAGAAGCCGTGATTCGGGTGGAGGCACTGCCAATAAAGTTCAGAGGTGAGATACACCTACATCATCTGGTACATATATACCCTCACTTCGCATACTACAGAAGGGGGTGTTACATATATATATGTCTGTATTATACATATATATATATATACACTTACTGTTCCCTACCAATGCCTCCATCTCCCACAGCAGGTAGTGCCCATATACCTCTGTCTGTAGTATACATATATACACTTCCTGTCCTCTGCCAATGCCTCCATCTCCCACAGCAGGTAGTGCCCATATACCTCTGTCTGTGTTATACATATATACACTTACTGTCCCCTACCAATGCCTCCATCTCCCACAGCAGGTAGTGCCCATATACCTCTGTCTGTGTTATACATATATACACTTACTGACCCCTACCAATGCCTCTATCTCCCACAGCAGGTAGTGCCCATATACCTCTGTCTGTATTATACATATATACACTTACTGTCCCCTACCAATGCCTCCATCTCCCACAGCAGGTAGTGCCCATATACCTCTGTCTGTGTTATACATATATACACTTACTGACCCCTACCAATGCCTCTATCTCCCACAGCAGGTAGTGCCCATATACCTCTGTCTGTAGTATACATATATACACTTCCTGTCCTCTGCCAATGCCTCCATCTCCCACAGCAGGTAGTGCCCATATACCTCTGTCTGTAGTATACATATATACACTTACTGTCCTCTGCCAATGCCTCCATCTGCCACAGCAGGTAGTGCCCATATACCACTGTCTGTAGTATACATATATACACTTACTGTCCTCTGCCAATGCCTTCATCTCCCACAGCAGGTAGTGCCCATATACCTCTGTCTCAGGGACGTGCAGTCAGGGAAGGCAGGGGAGACAGAGCCTCCCCTGTCATAATGATGAAAATAATAAAAAGAAGATATTTATATATCTTCTTTTATTATTTTCATCATTTCTACCTCTCCGGCTGCCTCCCACCTTCTTACACTGCTGCATGTGAGGGTGAGAGGCAGCGGGAGAGGTGCCTCCCGCTGTTAACATTAAATTTCCGGGCAGCGTGGGGCGGGTAGGGGTGGGCAGGGGGCAGGGTGCAGCAATGGGCTGTAAAAGCCCATTGAAAATGAATGGGGAATCACTTATACTGATGCCGCAATGACAAGGGCACCAGTATAAACGAACACCCCCAGATGTGATTGGGCCAGTAGATCCAGTGCTGGATCCGCTGTCCAATCACATACATGCAGGGCCCTGGAGAGGATGCAGAAGCGCAGGCAGCGGGGAGTTCGGCGCCGCTGGGAGAAAGCCGATGTCACTCACCCGTCTCACCGCCGAGAGGACTGGCCGCCGCCAGCGCCGAGGACAGGTGAGTCCGCCGGGTGCTGGGAGGGGAGGGGGGGGGGCAAATGTACCGGCTGGCGGCTGCATATGTAGCATGTGCCTGGCTGTCACTTTGTAACGGTGACGTCATCAACCAGGGATGGATCCATACATGGACAAGGTCCAAGGAAGAAGGAGCTGGATACCCGCTGCACTTCTTCCCCGCACACCCACACTCCTCCTCTGGCAGCACAAGGGGGACGGGGAGATTGGGTCTGCAGCGGCTACGGGTGAGAGACTTTGCGGGCATCAATCAACATTGTGTAGGGAACACTGTCACTCCCCTGCACGCATTGACACTCCTTCCAGACTTGTTGCAGATAACTATCCAGCTTCCCCATAATACTGCATCTCTTCCCCCCTAAGGGGTTAGCTTACCCTGACCCTCCCTGCTTATTACTACTACCTATTGCCTAAACCTATCCCCTAATTACAAAAAAAGCCCTGGCATAATGTGCAATGGGCATTACGGTGTGTGTTATAATGTTAGGCCACGCCCTTTTTTTGCTGCGCAAGAGCTCCGCCTACTACAAATCGGGGGGGGGGGGCATGCCCTTGCTCCGGGCACCTAGCTACACCACTGCTCATAACTGCCATTTTCTGAACATGGCAGTTAGGAGGTGATCGACTGGTCCTTATCTCCATCAGCTTCATCTCTCTCCAAGACCCCTGGACAGTCATATACAACAGACACACTTAATCTTATTGCGAGTCTGACACAAGTGCAATTACAATTTAGTTTTCTTTTAAAAATTTGCAGCAGTGACTTTCTCCCCATGGATGCGGATCCTCCTCCCTGTAGATATGGCTCCTGCCCCCTGTGGCTACGGCACATGGTGTTATGCTGTCTGCCTGAAGAAGGGGAGATTGTTCCCCAAAACCGTTACACTATTAAATTGATTTTCTGCACAAAGCCCTGGAGTGCCACGCTGATGATTCACCGTAAGGTTACCTTCATCTTGGATATATATACAATTTAACAGAGGCACCCAGGCCAGTGACTATTAACCCCTTCCTGACACAGCCAGTTTTTGCCTTCCTGACAGGGCCCTTTTTTTCAAATCTGACATGTATCACTTAAGTGGGGATAACTTTTTTTTGCTTTTACTTATCCAAGTGATTTTGAGATTGTTTTCTCGTGACACATTGTACTTCAAATTAGTGGTAAATTTGGGTCGATACAGTCTGTGTTTTTTTGTGAAAAATACCAAAATGTCGTAAATGTTGTAAAATGTTAAATTTTCTGCTTGTGAGACAAATAATCATACCACTCAAAATAGTTAATAACTAACATAGACCATATGTCTACTTTATGTTTCCATCATTATTTCAACTTCCTTTTAATTTTTTTGGACACTAGGAGGCTTACAATATGAATAGCAAATTCTCAAATTTTCAAGAAAATTTCAAACACTGATTTTTTTAGGGACCAGTTCAGTTCTGATGTGACTTTGAGGGACTTGTATGTGAGACACCCCCATAAATGATGCCATTTCAAAAACTGCACCCCTCACAGTATTCAAAACAGCATTTTGGAAGTTTGTTAACCCTTTAGGTGTTTCACAGGAATTAAAACAAAGTGTAGGTGAAATTTCAAAATTTCATTTTTTTTGCAGATTTGCAATTTTAATACATTTTTCTAAGGAACACAGTAGATTTTACTAGAGAAATGTGAATAAAAATTGATTCCCCCAATTCTTTTGTTTTCATAAATATCCTATATGTGGCCCTAGTGTGCACGTTGACCAAACCACAGGCTTAATAATAGAAGGAGCACCTACTTGATTTTGGAGCCTCCTTTTTATGAGATTATTTTTTAGGCACCATGTAGGTTTCTAGGCACCATAAGATGCTAAAATTTAGGAACCCCCCCACAAGTGACCCCATTTTGCAAACTACACCCCTCAGGGAATTCATCTAGGGGTATAGTGTACATTTCAAACCCCCAGGGGTTTCACCAATTGTGGTACAACTGGGCAGTGAAAATGAAAAATTTAATTTTTTACACAAAAATGCAGTTCTGGCTCAAAATTTTTCATTTTCACAAGGAATGAAGGAGACAAAGCACCCCAAAATCTGTGCCCCAATTTCTCCCGAGTACGGCAATGCCTCACATGTGACCAAAAAATACCATTTGGGTGCATGGCAGGACTCAGAAGGGAAGGAGTGATTTTTGGATTTTGCAGCTCAGATTCTGGTGGAATGTTGGTGGGTGCTATGTCGCATTAGCAAGACCCCCCAAGCACCAATACAGTGGAACCCCCCCACAAGTGACCCCATTTTGCAAACTACACCCCTCAGGGAATTCATCTAGGGGTATAGTGTACATTTCAAACCCCCAGGGGTTTCACCAATTTTGATACAACTGGGCTGTGCAAATGAAAAATTACATTTTTTACACAAAAATGCAGTTCTGGCTCAAAATTTTTCCTTTTCACAAGGAATGAAGGAGAAAAAGCACCCCAAAATCTGTGCCCCAATTTCTCCCGAGTACGGCAATGTCTCACATGTGACCAAAAAATACCATTTGGGTGCATGGCAGGACTCAGAAGGGAAGGAGTGATTTTTGGATTTTGCAGCACAGATTCTGGTGGAATGTTGGTGGGTGCTATGTCGCATTAGCAAGACCCCCAAAGCACCAATACAGTGGAAGCCCCCCACAAGTGACCCCATTTTGCAAACTACACCCCTCAGGGAATTCATCTAGGGGTATAGTGTACATTTCAAACCCCCAGGGGTTTCACCAATTTTGATACAACTGGGCTGTGCAAATGAAAAATTACATTTTTTACACAAAAATGCAGTTCTGGCTCAAAATTTTTTATTTTCACAAGGAATGAAGGAGAAAAAGCACCCCAAAATCTGTGCCCCAATTTCTCCCGAGTACGGCAATGTCTCACATGTGACCAAAAAATACCATTTGGGTGCATGGCAGGACTCAGAAGGGAAGGAGTGATTTTTGGATTTTGCAGCACAGATTCTGGTGGAATGTTGGTGGGTGCTATGTCGCATTAGCAAGACCCCCAAAACACCAATACAGTGGAACCCCCCCACAAGTGACCCCAATTTGCAAACTACACCCCTCAGGGAATTCATCTAGGGGTATAGTGTACATTTCAAACCCCCAGGGGTTTCACCAATTTTGATACAACTGGGCAGTGAAAATGAAAAATTAAATTTTTTTACACAAAAATGCAGTTCTGGCTCAAAATTTTTCATTTTCAGAAGGTATGAAGGAGAAAAAGCACCCCAAAATCTGTGCCCCAATTTCTCCCGAGTACGGCAATGCCTCATGTGTGACCAAAAAGTGGCAGGACTCAGAAGGGAAGGAGTGATATTTGGATTTTGCAGCACAGATTCTGGTGGAATGTTGGTGGGTGCTATGTCGCATTAGCAAGACCCCCAAAGCACCAATACAGTGGAACCCCCCCACAAGTGACCCCATTTTGCAAACTACACCCCTCAGGGAATTCATCTAGGGGTATAGTGTACATTTCAAACCCCCAGGGGTTTCACCAATTTTGATACAACTGGGCAGTGAAAATGAAAAATTACATTTTTTTACACAAAAATGCAGTTCTGGCTCAAAATTTTTCATTTTCAGAAGGTATGAAGGAGAAAAAGCACCCCAAAATCTGTGCCCCAATTTCTCCCGAGTACGGCAATGCCTCATGTGTGACCAAAAAGTGGCAGGACTCAGAAGGGAAGGAGTGATATTTGGATTTTGCAGCACAGATTCTGGTGGAATGTTGGTGGGTGCTATGTCGCATTAGCAAGACCCCCAAAGCACCAATACAGTGGAACCCCCCCACAAGTGACCCCATTTTGCAAACTACACCCCTCAGGGAATTCATCTAGGGGTATAGTGTACATTTCAAACCCCCAGGGGTTTTACCAATTTTGATACAACTGGGCAGTGAAAATGAAAAATTACATTTTTTTACACAAAAATGCAGTTCTGGCTCAAAATTTTTCATTTTCAGAAGGTATGAAGGAGAAAAAGCACCCCAAAATCTGTGCCCCAATTTCTCCCGAGTATGGCAATGCCTCATATGTGACCAAAAAATACCAGTTGGGTGCATGGCAGGACTCAGAAGGGAAGGAGTGATTTTTGGATTTTGCAGCTCAGATTCTGGTGGAATGAATGGTGGGTGCTATGTGGCATTAGCAAGACCCCCGAAGCACGGTGAAATGATGAACCTAATAATCCATAGATGTGTGGTATATTTTAAAACACTCCTTTATACATAGGCCGGGTTTGTCGGGGCAAGTTTCACAGTGGAAAATAGTTTCCTTTCTTATTCCCTTTTTATAGCAAACTTTGCACCTTTTTTGTGTCCTGCCCTTTCTTGCAGTGGAGGGGATTTCGTTAGGAAAATGCTGCCCTGGTACAATACGGGGGCCAGTACTAGAAGTACTGGGGCCCTCTGCCTGCTGGTTCCCAAATATTAGGCCCTTTATGACTTCCTCTTGAAAGTGCATAAATGTCCCCCTCTGGCTGGTAGAACGGAATAGCACGTAAGCGTTATACAGTGCCATCTGGATGATATACACGGCTAGCTTCTTGTACCAGATTTTTGTTTTCCGCAGGGCACTGTACGGCTTCAGTACCTGATCTGAAAGATCCACTCCGCCCATGTACCTATTGTAATCTAGGATACAATTAGGTTTTGAGGTGTGGGTACTGGTACCTCGTACAGGGATGGAGGTGGTACTGTCTCCATGAATTGTTGTCAGTATAAGGACATCCCTCTTGTCCTTATATTTGACCAACAACATATTTTCGGTGCATATTCCCCTGCTTTCACCCCTTCTCATTACTTGGGCAATGTGCGTTTTTGGGAGGCCTCTTTGGTTCTTACGCACAGTACCGCAAGCTGCTGTACCTCTTGAACCAAGGGCCTTAAACAGGGGGATGCTAGTGTAAAAGTTATCCACATAGAGGTGATAACCTTTATCCAGGAAGGGGTGCACTAAATCCCAGACAATTTTTCCACTAACACCTACGAGGGAGGGGGGGCATTCTGGCGGTTCAATTCTTGAATCCTTCCCTTCATATACCCTAAACCTGTGGGTGTACCCTGAGGTGCTTTCACACAGCTTATACATTTTTATGCCATACCTTGCCCTCTTACTGGGAAGGTACTGGCGGAATTTAACCCTTCCTTTAAAATGTATAAGGGACTCGTCAATACAAATAAATTTTTCAGGGATGTACATCTCTGCAAATTTGGCACTGAAATGATCAATGACCGGCCTGACTTTGAATAGCCGGTCAAAGGTGGGATCATCTCTGGGTGGGCACAGTGTATTATCGGTGTAATGTAAAAATTTAAGGATTATCTCAAAACGAGCCCGAGTCATGGCCATACGGTAAAATGGGGTGCTGTACAGAACATCTGTACTCCAATATTGCCTAATTTCTGGCTTTTTTACTATGCCCATATGTAACACCAGACCCCAAAACGTCATCATCTCTACTGCATCTACAAAGGTCCACCTAGCAAATGATGACGTGGGGTTTTGAGCAATAAACTGCTGGGCATATAAATTAGTTTGGTCCACCATTAAATTTATAAAATCATCAGAGAAAAATAATTTGAAAAAGTCAATTTCTCTGAGACCTGCTGAATCAAATTGGATTCCTGGGATGGCCAAAAACTCAGGAACTTGGGGCTCAAAATTGTCTGGTGGTGGGGTCCATACGGGATCAATCATTTGGGGGGGGGTCTCAGCTGCTCTACGGGGGCGTCTTTGAGGGGGTCCCTCATCAGCAGAGGAGGAAGAGGAGCTTAAGGCGAATCCTTCAAATTCCCCGCTTGCATCACTGGCTGTGTCAGAGTCAGAGTCAGAGGCAAGCATGGCATATGCCTCCTCCGCTGAATACATTCTTCTGGATGACTGGGATGACATTTGGGATGACATTTGGGATGACATTTGGGATGCCATTTTTATTTTTGTGTTTCTGTAAGTGTAATGTTTCAACACGTGTATAGTGTAGGGGGGTACAAACTTTATTTCAACACGGGGGGAATGTAGTGTGTAGTGTGTATGTAGTGCAGAAAAAAAAATACTTTATACAGGAATTTGATCCCAATAAAAAAAAAAAAAATTGAAGGGGTTAAAAAAAAAAAAAAAAAAAGGTCCTGCGCCAAAAATTGAGCACAGATGTTGGTCAGTAACGTCCGTCACTGAACAGCGCTCAAAGGCAACAGGACACCCACAAAAACAACGTGGGTGTAAAAACAAAAAAAAAAAAATTTAAAAAAAACTGCAGAAAAAAAATGATATCAACCTGTGCCAAAAATGCTGTTCAGTGATTGTACGTCACTGATCAGTGGCCACAGGACACCCACAAAAGCAACGTGGGTGTAAAAACAATTTAAAAAAAATTTCCACAGCACTCTCCAAAAAAAAAAAAAATTTAAAAAAACTGCAGAAAAAAAAATTATATCAACCCTGTGCCAAAAATGCTGTTCAGTGATTGTACGTCACTGATCAGCGCTCAGCGGCCACAGGACACCCACACAAGCAACGTGGGTGTAAAAACAAAACCCCACTGCACTCTCCCAAAAAAAAAAAAACTGCAGATCAGTGATGCAGTGATGCACCACTGATTAGCAGTGAGGGGCAGCAGACACACAACCTGACAGGGTATATATATAAAAAAAAAACCCTGGACCCCCAAAAAGTTGCTGATTAATTAATTAAAACTGACCAGCACAAAAGGGGGGGGCAGCAGTCAGTTGCACACGCAGCACAACCTTTGGTGCAACTGACAGGTATATATATAAAAAAAAAAAACCTGGACCCCCAAAAAGTTGCTGATCAGTTAATTAATCAGCACAATCAGCACAAAAGGGGGGGCAGCAGGGGGGGGGGGGGGGGCAGCAGTCAGTTGCACAGGCAGCACAACCTTTGCTGCAACTGACAGGTATGTATATATAAAAAAAAACCTCTGCACCCCCAAAAAGTTGCTGATCACCTCAGATATAGTGATCAGCACAAAAGGGGGTGCAGCAGACACAAAATATAGCACTCTCTATCACTCTCTATCACTCTCTATCACGCTCTATCACTCTCTATCACTCTCTATCACTCTCTATCACTCTCTGTCACTATCTGTCCCTATCTCTCACGATCTGTGACTCTATGACACTGCTGCAGCAGCACACACAGAAGTCACAAGATCCAGGAAGTATCCAGCTGCTGGCAGCACGCTACCAGCGGTGATCAGCGGTGATCAGGTAAGTTTCAGGCAAGGATCAGGTATGTATCACGACAGATTGGCACGGTGACCGCTCTGCACGCAATTCCAGACCGGAATGGCGTCTGCAGCGCAGTCACCGTTAGTTTAAATCACGCGCCTTGGCTGTGATTGGTCCGTGGGTCCCACGGACCAATCACAGCCTTGGGGGCAGGTGGGGTGAGGTGTCGTCGTCACCGATGACCCCCTCATGCCCCCTGACGCCCGGCGGTGATTGACACCTGTGTTACCGAGTGTCTGATTCGCCGGTAACACAGGAAAACGCTGTGAATGGCTGTTCACACTGAACAGCCAATCACAGCGATCGCCGACGGGGGGGCGGCATCGCCGCCCCCCCTGGGCATGCAGGGACATGTCTGCTGTCAGGGACAGCAGACATCGTCCCTCTGTCACTGCGTCTCGAGACGCAGTGGCACTTTGAAGTCATGACGTATATATATACGTCATGTGTCGGGAAGTACATCCCGGCCATGACGTATATATACGTCAAATGTCGGGAAGGGGTTAATACCGGAGTGCCAGGTCGCCACCCTTGTATATATATATATATATATATATATATATATATATACACATATATATATATATATATAAATACATATAATTATAAGAGTTGTTTTTAAGGGCTATAACAGATGTTCTCAAACATGGCCCAAAATGGTCCAGGTTTTAAGTATATCCAGTAATCTGAAGGGGATGAGGGATTGGGGGATTGGTCCGCACACACTTTTTTGGAAAGATATCCCTTTTATAATAATAGGGAGTATATCCATGCTTGGCCACAGGTGACTTTATTAGCCATTTATTATTTATTTACTATTTATTACCCAGTTTGATTTAATCATGTGTGCTGAGCCATGGATATACTTATAACCTGGACTGTTGGGGTGCCCTGAGGATCTCATTTGGGTTATAAGTACTTTGAACATGAGAAATAGGCCCCTATCCTAAATAACATGACTTATAACTCTATACTAGAATAAAATTATGTAAATGAATTGTTCCTTACCATCTGATGATAAATCAAATAGGCCGAATAAGCCAAAAAGGCTAAATATGAAGAAAACGCTGAGCATTTTGAGAGGGCTCTGCCTCTGTCTGCCGCTAAACTGACTGAACATGGCAGTTAGGAGGCGATCAACTGGTCCTTATCTCCATCTTCTTAATCTCTCTCCAAGACCCCTGGACAGTCATATACAACAGACACACTTAACCTTATTGCAAGTCTGACACAAGTGCAATTACAATTTAATTTTCTTTAAAAAATTTGCAGCGGTGACTTTCTCCCCATAGATGCGGTTCCTCAAGGAGCTTGATATGTGATGTCCTGATGTGCCAGATATAAAATATATTTACCCCAAATGTGAATTAATAGGCTGATAACCTGTACAGATAGTGTTGGGCAAAGACGCCGCACACAGGAGTGAGAGAACCACTGATAGAGCCGTGTAAGCCTGCATGCGGCTAGATACGAACGCCGTCAGTGGGAGTGACAGGCTATAACAGCTATTGTTAAAACACACAGCACCAGCCGCCACACTGTGGGCCTTATTCTAGTTCACTCTTTCTGACAAAATCCTTCTTAGATGGACAAAACCATGTGCACTGCAGGGGGGCAGATGTAAAATGTGCAGAGAGATTAGATTTGGGTGAGTTATTTTGTTTCTGTGCAGGGTAAATACTGGCTGCTTTATTTTTACACTGCAATATAGATCTCACTTTGAAGTAAAACCCCACCCAAATCTAATTCTCTCTGCACAAGTAACATCTGCCCCCCTGCAGTGCACATGGTTTTGTCCATCTAAGAAGAAAAAAAGGGTGGAGCGCTAGGTGGATCAATTGGATATCACAATTTTAATATACATAAAATGTTTTAAAAAACAAAATGAAAAAAAGACAATAACATTGATGTCAATGACAATAACAATAAAAATATATATATATAAAGGACAAGGAAGACGATACTTATGTCTCTGCGTAGCTGCCTTTGTATCCCTTGAAGCGAAGGAGCTTTTTACTCTCCGAGTAGTGCACTAAAGAGATGATGGTTAGCAAGTTGCCGTCCTCGATGGTGTAAGGGGACGCTGGAGGATGATCTGATTCCCAATGGTGGGGTCCTCACTATGTTGCGCTGATCTCAGGAGGGCAGCTGTGGTTAATTTCTCGCTGGAGGTAGATCTGATTCCTTCTAAATGAAGGGTCCTCACGATGATGCGATAAGTAGAATCCACAGAATGATGGTGGACGGTTACCCAAATTGGGGTGGGGGTTAGGACTGCAATCCGGATTGGTGACACTGAGAGGGAAAGCTTCCCGGAGAGTGCCAGATATGGGGGGGGGACGCGTATACCTGTGAAGTTATACGCGTCCCCTCGCGGGGCTCGCTGCGCTCGCCACGCTTCGGGCTCGGTGGCTCGCTGCGCTCGCCACACTATTCTATTCTCAACTCCACGCCAACGTGGATAGAATGGGAATGAAAAGGTCGGAGGACGCGCACCGCCGCCCCTCGCGGGCTCGCTGCACTCGCCACGCTTTGGGTTGGCGTCTATCGTGGGGTGACGACGGGGACATCTATAATGTGAAATGGGTCATATTGGCCCATTTCACATTTTTCACATTTTCTCACGATTTCAATGTTAAAAAATATTTTAACATTGAAGCCTATGGAAAAATCGGGGGCATCGCGTCGGGACCAATGTTAATGGTCCCGACCGACGCGATGCCCCCGATATTTTACCTTTCCCGACACGATTTCAATGTTAAAATATTTTTTAACATTGAAGCCTATGGAAAAATCGGGGGCATCGCGTCGGTCGCGTCGGGACCAATGTTAATGGTCCCGACCGACGCGATGCCCCCGATATTGTGTCCTAGCCGGCAAAATGGACCTGATTTCAAAGGAAATCGGGTCCATCGTGTGGATCGTGTACCTTAACTTAAAGGTACACGATCCATAAGATTGTGGCCGTGCTAGGAAACAAGTACCTATATTTTATCGATGTTGGTATCACCAATTATTAAGCAATTAGGATTACATATACATTGTTAAAAAAGAAAGAAGAATGATAAAGAAATATTTTATTATATTTTATTATTTTATTATAAGTATATCGGTGGTCACGTGGTTGGGAGGAAGAGAACTGGGGCTAGGGTGTGGAAAAATGAAAAAATATATGAAAATGAAAAAATGAATGAATGAATGAAAAAATATGAATGAAAAAATAATAATAAATGAATGAATGATAAGGCAAGAGAGGGGGATATCAAGAAGCTAGAGACAGACATTAAGTTCAACCTGGTCATTGAGTCCTTCAGGATGGATGCTATTCATTTTGTGCATCCAATAGATTTCCTGTTTGCACAGTAAATTAAACCTGTCTCCTCCTCTCAGGGTACATTTTATATGTTCTAGTCCCAGTACCCTAAGGCATTGGGGATCACTGTTATGGTGAGTGGAATAATGTCTAGAAACACTGTGCCCATTAACGTGAT
Organism: Crinia signifera; assembly: GCF_055691185.1. Taxonomy (NCBI): domain Eukaryota; kingdom Metazoa; phylum Chordata; class Amphibia; order Anura; family Myobatrachidae; genus Crinia; species Crinia signifera. The sequence continues at coordinate 69,906,239 of NC_139227.1, forward strand.
TAATTATATTTCTCCGATGTTCTCGGAATCTCTCTTTTAGTGATCGGATTGTGCGTCCGATATATTTCAGACCACAGGAACATGTCAATTGATATATGACATATATGGTGTCACAATTAATAAATGACTTGATTTTGTATGTTTCATTTTCAATCAGTATTTCCTGGGTTCTATTCTGGATGTAATTACAGGTTATGCACCTATTTTTATTGCATCTGTAGCATCCTAAAACAGGTTGTAACCAATTTGTTCTTTCTTTGTTTGTTACTTTTCCTGTGTTTTTGGGTAGATTTGGAGCTAAAATGTTTTTGACTGTGGTGTTTCTTTTGAAGATGAAAGCTGGTTTGGTGGGGAGATGATCCCGCAAAACTGGATCACATTTAAGTAAATTTAAATTCTTATTAATGATCTCTTTTATTTTTCTATATTCTCTATTAAAGGTTGAAATTAATGCGATGTCCTTCTCGTTTTCTTTGTAAGAACTCTTTTCGTTTTTATTTTTATTTTGATTTATTAGTAATGTTGATCTATCTAGCATTTCAACTTCCTCGGATGCTTTTTGTACCAGATTGGAGGGATATCCTCTATCTAAAAAAGAACTGGCCATAATGCTGCTCTGTGTTTTATAGGTTTCTAAATCTGAGCAGTTTATGCGTAATCGCATGAATTGCCCTTTGGGTATGTTTGACTTCCAGGGGGGGTAATGTGCACTCTTGAAATGTAAGTAAGAGTTTGTGTTGACTTCTTTGGTGTAATTGGATGTGTGTATTTTGTTGTTTTTAACTGTGAAATGTCTAAATAGTTTGTCTGTGTGGGGTGATAAGTGTGGGTGAATTGCATGTTGAAGGTGTTGTTGTTTATGAAAGTGACAAAGGATTGTGCTGATTGTGCATCCCCATCCCAAATGAAAAATAAATCGTCTATGTAACGGCCATAGAGGACCAGACTCCCCCCATGTCCACCACCCCACACGAGCTGGTCTTCGACCATGCCCATGTAGAGGTTGGCGTAACTCGGGGCGAACCTGGTCCCCATGGCCGTCCCCATAACCTGTAAATAATAAGTGGAGTTGAAAAGAAAATAGTTGTGTTGAAGTATAAACCAAATAGCATCCACCAGAAAATTGATGTGTATGTCACTGAGGTCACCATCTGTCCGTAATCTCTCGGATATTGCTTTGATGCCTAATTGATGAGGAATATTGGTATATAGACTTGTGACGTCGAGTGTGAGGAAAGCATAGCTATCCCTCCACTCGACGTCCTTGACCAAATTGAGGAAATGTGTGGTGTCTTTGATGTGTGACCTCAGTGACATCACCCGTGCCTGTAAAAATGAATCCACATATGCTGATAGGTTTGAAGTGATAGAGTGAATACCGGAAATTATAGGGCGCCCAGGAGGTGAAGTGAGTGTCTTGTGTATTTTGGGGAGGTGATAATAAATAGGAGTGATGGGATGTTTAGAATAAATAAAATTAAATTCATCCTTGGAAATGAGTTGATTTTCCAGTGCTGTATCTAATAGATGGTGTAATGAGAGATTGTATTGTGAAGTGGGATCATGTTGAAGTGTAATGTAATGTGTTGTGTTGGTGAGTTGTGGAGCACAATACCCCCCCCCCCCCTTTGTCTGCTTCTTCTATTGTAATGTTGGAGTCTTTTTGTAGTCTTTTTAGTGCCCTTCTCTTCCATTTATTTAAATTGTCCCTCTTATGATGGTTCTTTTTATGTGTGGACAGGCAAAGATGTTTCAAGTCCTCCATTGTGGCTTTGTAAAATGTATCAATTGCTGTTCCCTTTGAACGAATAGGGTAAAATTCAGATCGAAGTTTAAACCTATGTCTGTCTGCATCTAGGTCGTAAAGCATTTTGCGTGGGGGACTAAGTGCATTTTCTTTCAAAAGGTGTTCCAGTTCAGCTAAAGTTTGTTGGTCTCCTGATCTAATACAATAGGTAGTGAAGTATCATTATCTCTTATAAGTTTTTGTTTTGCAAAATGTTTTTTTCTGCAAAGGGTCCTGACGAACCTATTTAGTTCCACAAATAGTGTGAATATATTGGGAGGTGTTGTAGGGCAAAATTTTAGACCCTTGTTAAGAATCTGTATTTCTCCTTTTGTAAGTTTTTTTGAGGATAAATTAAATATTGTTTGGATTTTTGGTTTCTTAAGGGATTTTAATTGTGATTTCCTCCCCCCTCTCAAACAAAGAAAGAACAAATTGGTTACAACCTGTTTTAGGATGCTACAGATGCAATAAAAATAGGTGCATAACCTGTAATTACATCCAGAATAGAACACAGGAAATACTGATTGAAAATGAAACATACAAAATCAAGTCATTTATTAATTGTGACACCATATATGTCATATATCAATTGACATGTTCCTGTGGTCTGAAATATATCGGACGCACAACCCGATCACTAAAAGAGAGATTCCGAGAACATCGGAGAAATATAATTAATCACGTTAATGGGCACAGTGTTTCTAGACATTATTCCACTCACCATAACAGTGATCCCCAATGCCTTAGGGCACTGGTACTAGAACATATAAAATGTACCCTGAGAGGCGGAGACAGGTTTAATTTACTGTGCAAACAGGAAATCTATTGGATGCACAAAATGAATAGCATCCATCCTGAAGGACTCAATGACCAGGTTAAACTTAATGTCTGTCTCTAGCTTCTTGATATCCCCCTCTCTTGCCTTATCATTCATTCATTTATTATTATTTTTTCATTCATATTTTTTCATTCATTCATTTTTTCATTTTCATATATGCTTTTCTCACACTCGACGTCACAAGTCTATATACCAATATTCCTCATCAATTAGGCATCAAAGCAATATCCGAGAGATTACGGACAGATGGTGACCTCAGTGACATACACATCAATTTTCTGGTGGATGCTATTTGGTTTATACTTCAACACAACTATTTTCTTTTCAACTCCACTTATTATTTACAGGTTATGGGGACGGCCATGGGGACCAGGTTCGCCCCGAGTTACGCCAACCTCTACATGGGCATGGTCGAAGACCAGCTCGTGTGGGGTGGCGGACATGGGGGGAGTCTGGTCCTCTATGGCCGTTACATAGACGATTTATTTTTCATTTGGGATGGGGATGCACAATCAGCACAATCCTTTGTCACTTTCATGAACAACAACACCTTCAACATGCAATTCACCCACACTTATCACCCCACACAGACAAACTATTTAGACATTTCACTTACAGTTAAAAACAACAAAATACACACATCCAATTACACCAAAGAAGTCAACACAAACTCTTACTTACATTTCAAGAGTGCACATTACCCCCCCTGGAAGTCAAACATACCCAAAGGGCAATTCATGGGATTACGCAGAAACTGCTCAGATTTAGAAACCTATAAAACACAGAGCAGCATTATGGCCAGTTCTTTTTTAGATAGAGGATATCCCTCCAATCTGGTACAAAAAGCATCCGAGGAAGTTGAAATGCTAGATAGATCAACATTACTAATAAATCAAAATAAAAACGAAAAGAGTTCTTAAAAAGAAAACGAGAAGGACATCGCATTCATTTCAACCTTTAATGGAGAATATAGAAAAATAAAAGAGATCATTAATAAGAATTTCAATTTACTTAAATGTGATCCAGTTTTGCGGGATCATCTACCCACCAAACCAGCTTTCATCTTCAAAAGAAACACCACAGTCAAAAACATTTTAGCTCCAAGTCTACCCAAAAACACAGGAAAAGTAACAAACAAAGAAAGAACAACTTGGTTACAACCTGTTTTAGGATGCTACAGATGCAATAAAAATAGGTGCATAACCTGTAATTACATCCAGAATAGAACCCAGGAAATACTGATTGAAAATGAAACATACAAAATCAAGTCATTTATTAATTGTGACACCATATATGTCATATATCAATTGACATGTTCCTGTGGTCTGAAATATATCGGACGCACAACCCGATCACTAAAAGAGAGATTCCGAGAACATCGGAGAAATATAATTAATCACGTTAATGGGCACAGTGTTTCTAGACATTATTCCACTCACCATAACAGTGATCCCCAATGCCTTAGGGTACTGGGACTAGAACATATAAAATGTACCCTGAGAGGAGGAGACAGGTTTAATTTACTGTGCAAACAGGAAATCTATTGGATGCACAAAATGAATAGCATCCATCCTGAAGGACTCAATGACCAGGTTGAACTTAATGTCTGTCTCTAGCTTCTTGTTATCCCCCTCTCTTGCCTTATCATTCATTCATTTATTATTATTTTTTCATTCATATTTTTTCATTCATTCATTCATTTTTTCATTTTCATATATTTTTTCATTTTTCCACACCCTAGCCCCAGTTCTCTTCCTCCCAACCACGTGACCACCGATATACTTCTAATAAAATAATAAAATATAATAAAATATTTCTTTATCATTCTTCTTTCTTTTTTAACAATGTATATGTAATCCTAATTGCTTAATAATTGGTGATACCAACATCGATAAAATATAAAATGTAATATAAAATATATATTTTCTTTCTATGCGTGTTTCTCATCTGTATTTATTCTTCATATTTTCACCATTGTTAATTATTTGTATTTTTGTATGCATGTACATATACATATGTATGTGCATACACAAATCATTTTACTATGTATCCTTCCAAACTTTGGTTATATAATAATCAAAAGCTCTTCACCAATATTAAGTGACATTTCCACCAATATACTATTATCATATTATACCCAAGGTTTGTATTTAACAAATGTATGGCTTTTTGCCAATATGCTTTATATATATAAAATAATATACATTACTGTATCCTATTCGGATTCTGTATCCACTGTACCCTATGTGCGGTCTTTTTTATTTCATTTTATTACCGAATACGTATATAGTTTTCTCTCTCCCCCTTCTGTTTGTACATAAAAATTGCCCCGGCTATACTTTAGTTTTAAATGTCCCCCCAATTCTGGGGCCGCATTAGTCAGTGTCATTTAAGTTATTCCATGTCACACGCTAATGTGGTGACACGCATGTGCGGCTCACGGCGATTCCAATACGCCCATAACATCACAGGACTTCCAACTTCCGGGTCCTTAATGCAGTGACACGCATATGCGTGCCACTAGACGCAGTATGGGAAACTATGCCTAGACGCGACGGTCCACCCATACAAACGTCATTTTCAGTGGACACGCAATACATGCGTTCCACAAGCCGGAAGCTGGGACGCGGCGTGCGTTCCAGCCGGCTTCAATTACTGCAGGATACAGCTTTCTCTGTCTTATGCAAGGTATTTGATTCTATTTATCTGCTTAATATCTGTATTAGGTCTGCCTCCTATACGATTAGCATTTGCACTTTAGTTTTAAATATACGTTCTAGGGATCAATTGGATAATTAATTTCATTTGAATGTATACTTCCTGTCTAAGGGTATTTAAAGCCAGCCCACTGACCAAGTGCCATACCTTTGATAAAGTCGTGACATCACGACGAAACATGTTAGGCAGCACTTGCTATTTTTAACAAGGACTGGGAAGAATCTCTGACTCTGCTTACTGCCCCCCCCCCCCACATCTGGCACTCTCCTGGAAGCTTTCCCTCTCATTGTCACCAATCCGGATTGCAGTCCTAACCCCCACCCCAATTTGGGTAACCGTCCACCATCATTCTGTGGATTCTACTTATCGCATCATCGTGAGGACCCTTCATTTAGAAGGAATCAGATCTTCCTCCAGCAAAAAATTAACCACAGCTTTCCTCCTGAGATCAGCGCAACATAGTGAGGACCCCACCATTGGGAATCAGATCATCCTCCAGCGTCTCCTTACACCATCGAGGACGGCAACTTGCTAACCATCATCTCTTTAGTGCACTACTCGGAGAGTAAAAATCCCCTTCGCTTCAAGGGATACAAAGGCAGCTACGCAGAGACATAAGTATCGTCTTCCTTGTCCTTTATATATATATTGTTATTGTTATTGTCATTGACATCAATGTTATGCCCCTTTCCCACTGCAGCCTTAAAACAGTATATTGCCGATTTTTGAGGGCAAAATACCGTTTAAGGCTGCAGTGGGAAAGCGCCAGATTTGAAATACCGTTTAAAGTTAAACGGTATTTCAACCCGTTTTCAAAGCAGAGTCCTACACGGCTAAATAACGTTTAAGAGGCAGTGGGAATGCCTCTTAAACGTCATTTAGCCTCCAGGCAGTCCCAGTGCCTGATGAAACCTAGTAGTTCGCACTTTGTGCATGTGTAATGTGTGCACGTGCATACTAATGAGCCGCTAATTACATATGCGCATATGTAATGAGCGGCTCATTAGTATGCACGTGCACTCATTACATATGCGCAAAGTGAGAACTACTAGGTCTCATCAGGCACTGGGACTGCCTGTATCCTGCATGGACCCTGCAATGACCCCCGCTGCCTCCCCACTGCCCACAGGTAAGTACAAGGGGAGGGGAGGTGGGGGCACAGGGCAGGTACGGGGGGTTAGGCACTATTTACACTGGGGGGGGGGGGGGGGGATTAGGCACTCTTTACACTGGGGGAAGGGGGGGGGGGGTTAGGCACTCTACATTATACACGGTTCACTGCAATGGGAATGGTACTTAAATGGTATTTAAAACGGTAATCTGCTGCAGTGGGAATGCTAATACCGTTTTAAATACCATTTAAGATTACCAGTACTTTAAACTGGTCTGCAGTGGGAAAGCAGCATTATTGTCTTTTTTTCATTTTGTTTTTTAAAACATTTTATATATATTAAAATTGTGATATCCAATTGATCCACCTAGCGCTCCACCCTTTTTTTTCCCATTTCGTATCCACAAGAGGGTTTACATCCCTCAAGTAGGAGCAGCTTAGCAACACACCCCACAGGGCGCCTATTTCTACTCTGAGTCCCCAATCTCGAGTATATCCCCTTTTTCTGAACTAGAATAAGGCCCTGTAAGCGCAATACTAGCGGGAGCAAAGCCGCTAATTACAGCAAAAGACGGCGATGCTGCACAACAAGGGAGAATAGCTGAATGCAAGGCTGGCAACAGAAATCTTGGGGCCCGATACACTGATATCTCTGGGGCCCCCTAACCACGCCCCCTTGAGCAGAATATTTTTAGTATACCGCATATTGAATGTGTTTTTATTATTACAAAATTGGGCAAGTACCCTTACAGGAATCCAGGTGTTGCCTTTATAAACCATTTCTAGGCACTGCACTGCCGCAGCTGTGCTTACAGCCGTCAGAACTTAGGGGCCCCTCACAAGCTTGGGGCCCGGTACAGGTGTCCCCTTTGACCCCCCCTTTCGTCCTGCCCTGGCTGAATGTACAGTGCAAGCTGCTGTGGGTAAATCACGGACACAGCAGCCAACAATAACATATTGGCATAATAAATAGCATAGCAAAAACTATAACAACTGACTGGCCTGCATAAGCCCACACATGGCATAACACAGACACCAGCAATAACTGATTGATCTGTCAAAGACTGCACATGGCAGGACAGGAACGCCAGCAACAGTGACAGGGGAACGCCTAAAGTAAAAACAACTAGTTACATATGCACATTTCCCCAGAGCAATAATAGAGAGAAAGGGGAAGTAATAACAGTTTTTACATGTGCAACTCCAATAAAAGAGTGCAAAAGTAGCTTGAATGCATATACTGGACAACTGTAGCAAACAAATGCACTTAAGAGATAGTACACAAAATACAATAATCTTTAACACCTGTCCCTTAGATATAGCAGTGGCAAATGCAGGATTTTCAGAAGGGGGTTTCCAGAGGGGCGGAGCAAAGCACGGAGATGGACACTTAGGTGACCCAGTATATGCCGGATCAGTTAAAGTATTATAGATAGACCAAATATATATATAAATAATAATAATAATTAAAAAAAATATATATATATACATACATACATACATATACATACAGGGGCGTCAGCAGCAGTGTAGACCCCTGGGCATAGTAATGTATTGGGGCCCCCTACCGATCCTCCAGCGGTAGGGGAGGGGGAAGCTTTGATGTCCTGCGGGTGGTAGAGGGGTATTATATCAACCGCTCAGCATGTAGGGCCTTGATCAGTAATTTCCACTAATTACCCCTTTACTGCACAGATGGTGGGAGATGGGGTGGGAGAAGGGGACATTGGGCTGAATGAAGGGGCCCTGATACATAACTTCCAGGGTGGTAGAGGATGTTTAATATGCAGAGGAGGGATGTATAGTGGAGTGGGCTTATTATTCACAATTTTCTGGTGGGAGGACAGCTTGCTTGACTGCAAATATCTCCAGTTCCCGGAAATAGATTTCTTAGATTTTAATGGAATTAAAAACTAGAGAATCCCTCCTACCAAATGGTACTGGGGACTAGGGGATCAGAGTTCAGGAGGCAGAGCAATCTGCCCACGAGTATATAATACTACATACCAGGTGTGTGGAGCTGGAGCAGTAACCAGCTGCTGGAAGGCTGATATCTCTGGTTCTGGGCACAGTAGAGACAAGCTACTAGTGTCCATCAAAGGGGGAGAGCCCCAGCTTTTGGAATATATCCTCTTAAAAACTCTAAGTCAGACAGAACCTGAAATATCTGACTGGGAATAACAATTAACAGGCTTGGATGGGGACCACTGCTTTGAAGTCAGATATCTCTGGTTTCCAATGGCCGATTTTTACAATTTTTATACCCATGGAAAGAGGGGACCCTCAGCTTTCAGCTGAGGGCCCTAAGACTCCTAGGGGGGTTTCTGGGTACTCAGAAACCCCCCCTGCGTGCGCTACTGTATAAATAAGCATCTGTGATATTAAATCTAAGGACATCCCCTACCACTACAATAAATTATACTATTGCAGGCAAAGGTTAAAAGCGTTGAGAAACAAACATAAAGAAATATAAGAACCATACATCTCCCTATGCAATATAACAAGGTCAGAAACAAAGGGTGGCATTTAATAGAATGCGATTTTATCGCACTTTTGGAAATCGCATTTTTACCGTGTAATTCGCAAATTTAATGGAATGCGAATATGTGGCTAAAAAGTGCGATTAAGTGCGAAGAGATGCAATGTGGTGAGATATTATGACACATAAAAATGCGATTTGTCCCGTCGGTCATGTGCGAGTTTAGGGCCAACCGGAGTGCGAATTACAAAACTGCCTCCGCATGACAAATAACTCCCTAACCTATTGGCCCACCTCAGTCCCCTCCATTATGCATGACACCTCCTATATAAAGGGGCACTGGCATAATTTTAATCTTTGATAGGGAGTAAGGAGATGGAGAGGAGAGGAGGTATGCTTGGCAGAGCAAGAGTGGCAGCAAGTGGTGGTGGCAGAGGGAGCAGTGGCCCACAGACAGGCAGCAGTAGCGCAAGAGGAGGCAGGGGGAGAGGCAGCAGAGGAATGCTGAAACCCAGCACATTCAGAGGGAGAGGCAGCAGTGTGGCAGGCAGCATAGCCACAGCAAAGCCAGGCCCAGCCCGGACCCTGGAGGAGCAGGCCCAGCAGGAGAAGGTGGAGGATTCTCTTGCATCCCCATCCCATACCCTAATACAGGACCTCTTCACTACACAGTCCCAGGAGGAGCTGCAGGAGGGCGACATCTCTGAGCTCGACTGGCCTGAGGTGGATGAAGATGGAGGTGAGGAGGAGGAGGCTGAGACTGGCCTGGAGGAGGAGGGTAACATGGCCATAGAGGAGCTGGAGGAGGAGGTAGAAAGAGGCCACACCCAAAGTGGCCGGAAGGTGCGTTGTTTCAGCAAGTTAAAAAATTGACCACCAGTGTAAGTTCGGATGGCTACTACCCTGGACACCCATTTGACAAACATTAGTAATGCCCTACGGGAACACAATAGTCATATTGCCACCCTTACTGGAACTCTTATTGGGCATAATCAAGCCAGTACTGCACAGACCAATGCCTTAATTGCTATGCAGGGTCAAATAAATCATATGGAGCTTAATTTATTTGGGGTAGCTACATCTACTGTAAGAAGTGTCTCCAGTACACCTGTGAGTGGCTTACCCACTTCACCATTCATTTTTTGGATGCCGCTTTAGCCAAGAGACTCAGCATCCCCGCCGTTCCTTTAGGTCAATGTATTACCATGAGAGGATTAGATGGTAGTTCTTTGCCCAATGGGGAGATTTTTTTTCATACTCCTAACCTGCAGCTCACTGTTGGCTCTCTGCATAAAGAAGAAATTTCGTGGTACTTGTTTCCTAGAAACCTCACTTAAGGTATGTAATAAGACCCGATCAGACCCGACCAACCCGATTTTCGGGCTTTTTAGAGGTTCCTGTACAATTAAAAAATTGTTCGCATCGCATGCCATTATAATGACATGCGATGCGACGCGACCGACCCGATTTTGCAATTGAACCCAATGTTAAATTGTACCTCAGACCCGATTTTACATTGGATCCAATGTTAAATGCCCCCCAGACCCAATTTTTAATTGTATACCCACCCTGATGGTTAATTATTATGTCAAATGCCCCCCCATTGTTAACGCAACGCCACGATCAACGGCAACCCGAAGCGTGGTGAGCGCAGCGAGCCCGCGAGGGGCGGTGGTACGCGTCCTCTGACCTTTTCATACCCCCACTATCCACGTCAGGGTGGAGTTGATTTTATACAGTGTGGCGAGCGCAGCGAGCCACCGAGCCCAAAGTGTGGTAATCGCAGCGTTCCCCGCGCGGGGACACGTAATATTTGTCCGTGGTTCCCTTCACTTTTTAGTCCACTGGAAGGGGTTTGGGCCTGAAGAAAGGTCGTGGGTCCCCGATAGGGATGTTCACGCTCAAAGCCTTAAGAAAAAATTATTTTGAAAGTTTCCCAGGGGGTTCAGGGTGCGGAATACACCGACCATCGGCAGGCATAACACCGAGTTCTGCCGGAAATGGATCGGCATCCTGAACAAGTGTAGCCATGACCTTATGGTGTTAGTGGTGGAGGAGTCAGCAAGGGAGCTCCAGGAGACCAAGACTCGCATAGAAAGGTTTGAAGCGGAGCATAAGGAAACACTGATACAGGATCCCAGCCAGGACTGGGCCACCAAGCTCCAGAGTCAAATAGAAAAATATCAAAAGGACCTGTTGAAGTTTAAAAGAAACAAATACTTCACGGTCAAGGATGACTACGAGCAAAATCAAGTTTATAGGTGGCTAAGTGGAGGTGGAGGCGACGTGAGACAGGGCCCAGAGAGCCAGACCCGCCAGGAGAGCAAGGAGTGCCACCCCGAGGAATCAGCCTCAATCCTCAAACAGTGACAGTGATTTTCAAGTAGAACCGGACACACCAGACAGTGTCCCTTTAGGTCCAGTGGCAGCACGGCCCAAAATAACCCCCATAAGAGGCAAGGCAGCAGACCGACCACCCGTAGGGGGGGCCAACACGCGAGGATCCGCAAAAAGCAAATAACACCTGAATCCACTGTCTACAATTTATCTAAGAGGACATTCAGTGACTTGGAACTCCAAGTCCTGAATTTAGGCCTCACGTTCATCCCCACAACCCCCCATGACGATCTAACATGGAAGGTTGATTTACATCGATTCGGCCGCTCTCTTCGTCTCAAAGAGCACTTCCAGCACCAGATCTCCCCCCCCCTCCACTGAGGACCCATCCATCAACATATTCCTTTGCCAGCGAAAAACCTCCAAATTCGACCCACAATCTCATAATGCATCGATCCAGTCCTACCTGAGACTGTTGGACGACTCAGTAGTGAGATACACTCAAGCTCCTCACCCCAAGCACCAAAATCTTAACCGAGACCAGCAAGCAGCACTGAGACAATTGGGAAGCTACAGGGATGTAGTATTCAGACCCGCAGACAAAGGTGGGGGTCTGGTTGTTCAGGACCTCACCGACTATACTGCAGAAATCTACAGACAACTGTCTGACACAGATGTGTATGAAAAATTAACAAAGGATCCGACAGAGGGCTACAAGGCTGAACTGGATCAAATTTTATCATCAGCCTACAGAAACGGCTGGATTGTTGAGAAAGTGCGTAAAGCATTAACACAGGATCATCCAACGGTCCCAGTACTGTTTACGGTACCGAAGATCCATAAGGCTCTCAGTAACCCTCCAGACCGGCCTATAATTAGTGCCCGGAATTCCATATACCAGCCTGTGTCACAGCTGCTAGACAGTATAGTCCAACCCATCATTATGCGACAAAAGACTCACATCAAGGACACCACAGACTTTTTAAATACCATCAACCAAGTAGGGGAAGTCCCCAGTGGTACCAGTCTGGTTACAATGGATGTCAGTAGTCTGTTTACCAGCATCCCACAGCAAGAAGGCCTCGATGTGATGGAGGAATTTTTGAGGAAGGAACACATGTCCACCCTTAGGGCCTTATTCTGGTCGATGCATACTTTCCCGAATTCTTTCGGATGGCGTTTTTTAGCCGTCTGCGCATGCGTGGGCAACGCTATGCGCATGTGCCACGCATGGTCTCCGTACTTGTTCTCACTAATACCATACAGAAATGTGCACCGCATTCACTCGGGAAATATGGGCGTCTTATGGGCGTCATTCGGAACTACACAGGGGCGTAGTTTCAAAGTGGGCTTAACTGGGCGTAAACATGGGCGTACACGAGGGAGTGCACTCATTCTGGTAGGCGTGCATTCGGACAGCACACCGAATGCACGCGAACCAAAAGGCTAGAAATATGCGGTGACCATAAGCAAGTATTTCTTTGCGGACACCACTCGGTCATGCGCTAGGCAATCGGAACGCCCAATCACTACGGGCGCACCTCAACCAATGTCAGCTGAACACAATACAATCCACTCCTTTACTCATTACTCATTAATTACACGCTTGTCAGTGCTTCAATTGGAACCATTGCAGCTTAAATGGACCATTACTAAACACACAAATATATGCTGCAGTTTTGACACACATTTACACTGCAACCAATGGACAGAACTTACTATCACTAATATAAATATACATGTCACTTTTACATTTACCAATTAAACCACACATTTGTGGATCAAAATATAAATTTATTACAATAACTTCAAACAGAAAATGGAAAAAGCATGTTTTTTGACACATGCAACAAATTAAAAGGTACCATACCAGGAATGTACAAAAATAAAAAAAAATAAAAAAAAATATTTTTGACATACATAGCCACAGCAGAATCATTAGGAACACATCAGGTGGCTTCACAACAAAAGTATAGCACCAACACCAAGTACAGCAGACAGTAATGGTAGCTGAAAGAGGGCAACAGGGGAACCAAACAAGACATTCGAACCGAGGGCAAATGTGGGTACCCTCTGCACGGGATTGGACACAGGAAGCTGACACACACAGCTAAATGAAAGATTTGGGTGGAGATTAATGCGGACACAAGTTTATTTTCGGGCACGTTTGGGCCTGGTAGGCTCCTTGCCACGTGCAGCAGCTCCTCGGCCACGGCCACGTTGGGATGGTGACCCAGGTGGAGCAGATGCTGGTGAAGGGGGGGATGGTGTTCCCCCTCTGCCAGCAGGGAGTGCTGGTGGTGGAAATGCACCAGAAACGGATGACAATAGGGCCCTATTGCTGGAAACTAGCTCCACCATAAGCTCATTATGGTGGAGGAGGAGGTCATTTTGGCGCAGGGCTTGATCTGCCAGCACCTGCAGGCTTGCAGCTATAGACTGCTGGGTGCCAGCCATGGCCTGCTGGGCCTCAGCAATAGCCTGCTGGCTCCCAGCTATTGCCTGCTGGGTGCTGACCAAACCCTGCATGACCTCCTCAGTCCTACGCGTCCGCTCTGATGCTAACTCTCCCTGCTGGTGAATCTGGACAAGCACCTGCACCCACCTGTGGTAATCCGGTTCGGCCGTTGGCTGCTGCTGCTGCATATGGCTGCCACTGGTGGCAGGTGGCACAGACTCCTCCACCTCCTCATGAGATTCTTGACCAAGCGGTGGGGATGCTGGTGAAAGAGAAAATTACAATTACAACACATTCCAAGAAAATTAGTACCAACTACTTATGCCATGCCAAATAATTACCTTCAACAAAAGCAGCAAAGACTTCCGCTGGGGCCTCGCTATCCATGTTGCTCACTCCCCGGACCTCCTCTCTTACAATACAGCACTCGACCATCTCCTCCAGGGGGGTGAGCTTCAGGTGGCCTGGCATGGGGCCAGCCCCAGAGGTGTGGCTGTGTTCCCACCGTTTGGTCAGTTTCTTCTTGAGGTTGGTTTTGAAGTCGTGCCACCTGCAATCAAAGTTTACATATTACTACATGTCACTCCTGATGTTTGCTGTAGCAGCCATTGCAATCTGCAACAGATTACAACATGTGCTTCATTCCACATAACTTACATTATATTAAACTACAAAACCAACCCTTAGAAGATACATTCACACTCACCCTACAATAACTATCGACTAAGTGACATGGCAATCATGTCTGTGGCTCCTAGCAACGTGACCGACCATTTACCAACTCCATCTAACATCTAATTAAAACATTACTGGTCTTGTACTGCTCAAATGTAACACACATGAACTTGCCTCTTCTTTACGTGCTCCGCCTCACGAACTTGTGGCGCTACCGCATTAATCACCGCAGTTATGTCCTCCCAAATCTTCCATCTCCTTGTGTGTGTCAACCTGTCCTGTGGACACTCTATCTAATCCCGTGCACGGGGTACCAGTATGGCAAGCTCCTGCGGTTCGAATGCCATGTCCCTGCTGCTTGGTTCCTCTGTTGGCCTCTTTCGGCCACGCCCACGGCCACGGCCACCTGTCGCTGTACTTGAAGTGCTGGCCAGGCTACTCTGTTGGGAAGCCACCTGCTGTGTTCCCAATGATTCTGCTGAGGCAGAAGATGGCCCAGCTGCAGATTGGGCTGATGTTGATGGGCCAGCTGGCTGCTCTTCTCCCACTGGCTGGTCTGTGGTGAGGGGCACATAGGCAGGGCCGTAACTAGGGGGGGCTAGGGGGTCACGCGCACCGGGCGCTGGAGGGTGGGGGCGCTAGTTTGGTGTCCCGGCAGCGTGGTCCCTGGGATGAGCAGCGGGGGTTAGGGAACTGGTGGGTTAACGCCAGGTAATAGCAGGGTCCCGGGGACTGGTGGGTAAACTCCGGCTCCTAGCGCTGCCGGACGGTGGGCGGGAGGCAGGTTTTGAAAAGACTTCCGGATGCTGATTGGCTGAACTCAGCCAATCAGCGTCCGGCAAGTCTTTTCAAAGTCATCAGCTCTTCCCGCCGCCAGGCAGATAGCGCTAGGAGATGGAGTGAGTGAAGGCTGCCGCTACACCAGTCCCTGGACCCCTGGACGCTACACACAGGTATGTTGGCAGCGGGGGTCCAGGGACTGGTGTAGCGGCAGCTTTCACATACACAGCCGCTCGTTATTTGCCTGGCGGCAGGAAGCGCTGATGATTTTGAAAAGACTTGCCGGACGCTGATTGGCTGAATTCAGCCAATCAGCGTCCGGCAAGTCTTTTCAAAATCTGCCGACCCGGGCGCCGAAACACCTAGTTTCGGCCCTGACATAGGAGGTGCTGGAGTCCAGGCGAGCAAAGAGTTCCTGGCACTCCTGGTCTCCCTCAGATTGAGATCCAGCCATGTTTGCAACAACTTTTTGGTTTTCTAGCACACCTTTATATACTATTTCTGTAATTGGCGTACATCAGCGACACCCTGCGTTCTTTGCGGCAGCGTTCCGTACGGCAGCGTAGACCGTGCGGCGCATAGGCCATGCCCATACCAGCGGACAAACAAAAGTACAAAACCAGGCATACTTTCAAAGTCTGATTTAGTACTTATTGGCAGATTTGAACACCAATAAACACCTAAAACTGTGGCCAGACATGAAATCTATATGTGAATGTTCATTTGTACTGTGCACTTGTTTGGTATGTACAACAAATGACACTAACCCATTCCATATGTTAATCCAGTCCACCACTCAGGCAATAGTAATCAGTGCTTGCATCCAAATCATATGTGAAAGGTCTCTCAGTACTGCCTTGATGCTAGGTACATTTCATTCCACATCTCTAGTGTGGGCCGGTAGAAGGTAAGTGTTTACATGGCACCATGGCCTAATATTGGGAAAAGGTCTTGCACTATTTGCTATGTTTCTGGTGTATAGCTTTCACACTAATAAAGCTGTCTATTTTAGTACCTTGTAGAGTTATGTGTAACTGGCTAGTGATGCACACTATTTCACCTGTTGTTTTTAGCCATGTTTGGTGAGTACAATGGTTTCCCAACTTCTTTCACCCTGTCTGTTTTGGAGATACTAAGTAATGCCAAGGTCAGCTCAGCGATGCAAAGCTACAGCAAGTGTTGTTTTGCGATGCAATGGTTTAGCCATCTGTTGTGGCGCATACACGCTGTTAATGTAAAAATGAACAATAAAGTTAATACCAAATATCACTCTGAACAACCAATTACAGGACATGATTGCTTGAATTGTGCCATTGCTAAGATGGCGGCCTATGGGAGAGCAGCCCCATTTTCGCCCGCGGAGCTCAGGGCACTGGTCTCCGTTATGGAGACCAGGCTGGGGCGTGCGGGCCCATTTATCACGAACCGCCAAAGCGGCATGCTTATGCGGTGGCCCGCCGCCGCATAGTCGCACGCACCCAGGTGCGGAGGACCATCGCTCAGCTGGAGCGGCGATGGTCAGACCTGAGGCGTCGACAGCCAGATTTGCTCCAGCAAATCAGGGCCAGCATTGCGCGATGTGAGTGTTTACACATTAAATGGCCATTTGTACATTATTGCTTACATGACCTTTTTTAAGCCAATAAGGTAACCTGGCTGATCATGAGTTAAACATGGCATACACTATATGTGTGCTACTTCCTGTTTGACATCCTGTAATGGGGATATAATATGTAATTGTGTAGGATTATTGATTGTGATGCATACAATGGGCCAAATGTCACATCATAACTGCCATGTTACAGGCTGTGTTTGATAAAAGCCAGTAAGGAGCTGATTGGCTGGACATTTATCTCTACTTATCACCTTTGCATTTATTGCTTGTTAAGGCTTAATACATCTGTCTCAATGACCCCTAATTGGCACTAATGTTTTTTTTTCTCCAACACAGCACGGGATCGAGCACGACAGGCCCGGGAGGAGGCAGAGGCGGCCCAGGCCCAGGAGGAGGGCACAGATGAGATGGCCGAGGAGGTGGTGTTGGAGGAAGGGGAGGTGGAGGAAATGGAGGCGGAGGAGGTGCCAGAGGAAGGGGAGGAAGTGGAGGAGGAGGTGGTGGCAGTGGAGGAGGAGGTGGTGCCAGTGGAGGAGGAGGTGGTGGCAGCTGAGGAGGCCCGGGAAGAAGAGGAGGATGAGGAGGCCTGTGAGGTGGTGCAGGCGGCCAAAAGTGGTATGTATACATAAAGAATCATTATTCCTTTTCTCATCTACTATTTGCTATGTAGCACTGGTGATTCAATTGTGTTTTAAAATACTATAAAGTCATAAAACAAACTGGGTAGCAACAGACACACTTAGGGGTTAGATAGGGTGGCCAAACCATCCCTTTCATCCTGGACACATATTAATGACACAGGTTGTGGGGATGGCTTTCAGGTCGATTTTAAGTGCCACTGAACCTGTGTAGTTAATCTGTATCCTGGAAGAAAGGGATGACGTGCTCATCTAAGGGTTACATGTCCCTGCTGCAAGCGTACAATCTGTAGCCTCATATAGGTGAATAGAGTTTACAGGTGATTGATATTTCTAAACTAGATTAAGTATGGCATAAATGGAGTATGGACAGGCGTGGCTTAGAATGGAGTCACAAGTGGTCAGTGCCCCTGGGCCCTCCTCTAGCTAACCACCCCCTGCGGTCTGCATGTATTGTTGCCACCATAATTTTTGGTTTATTTTGTCTTAATAATTATTTTGTGCATGGGAGTGGGTTAGTGCTGCAGCTTCACCTACCTGGCATTATGACAATGATTTATGGAGCAGACCATCAGCAGGCAAACCATGCTTGATTGCACAAATGTACTGTGCATTCCTGAGAGTTGACTAAGTCCCATGCCACGTTGCATCAGAGAACATACACTGAGCGCTTTTTGATGAGTTGGAATTGGTGGAGCTCATGACATGCTTCTCAGAGCTTAGTCATGGGTGGGTTTGGATTCAGAAGGAGCACTATGACTGTGAGGTGTTCTACAGAGTAAAGGGTAGAGGGAAAAAAACAGGCTTTCCATCTAGTATGTATGCATGTATGTATAGATGTATGTGTCATATATATAGTTATATATGTCTCTATATACATATATATATATATATATATACACACACACCTGTCACCTTGCATTTATTTAATTTATGTATGACTATGTTAAATGTATTCATGAATATCATTACTATTTGTACCCCCTTTAACATGCCCACAGATGAGCCAACCCAAGCAGATGAGGGTGTCCGTGGGGCCCTCCTGCGACTAAGGGCACACATCCAGCTGGTCGTGGCCAATCTGCAGGACCTTACGGACCTGCTAATGTAAATTATTATTATTATTTTTTTCATTTTCATTTTAAAAAATTTGTTAATAATATAATAAATTGTTGTAAACAGTTAGAAGTTGTCTGTGTGTTTTTTTGACATTAAACAGTATATGTGTAAATTGTTTAGAATATTGTAAATTAGCAAAAGGTACATACTGAATATAGATGTATGTTATGTTCACAAGATGTAAGGGTTAATGTCTGTAATGAATGTAGTAGTAATGTGTTTAAGTATGTATTAGGATTTAATTGATTCCAATAGGAAACAAGCACTTTTTAATGAGGTTGCCTAATTGCATAAGTGTGTCATGTAATCGATTTCGGAGGTCAGATAAGAGTGGTGATTTGTGCGTAAATACACCGCATTGGTGCGTACGGGCAGGTTCCCGTCCATTCTGACGCGGTAAGACCGTGCATACGCTGTAAGACCGTGCAGAATATGTGTGTTTCCACCGCACATGCAAGGTTTCGATGTCGTCCGTAAACACGCCCTGTTATTCCATTGTGAGTCCGTCCGTATGCGGAGGTCCGGTGGGCGTTTCTTCGAACGATGTCCGCACAGCGTGCCGTGCGGCCCGCTCCGAAAGATTTCGGAAATGTACGCACCGACCAGAATAACCTCCTTAATTTGGGACTTTTCATGGAACTGATGAGGTTAACGTTAACTAAAAACTACTTCCTCTTTAATGGCCAATTTTATAGGCAGAAGACGGGATGCGCAATGGGGAGTTCAATATCGCCGTCCTTTGCAAACATATTCATGTTTAAGCAAAAGGAAGAAATGTTCAACAGTGACCCTGTGACAAGGGACAAGGTCGTCCTGCTAATAAGGTATATAGACGACCTGTTCATGCTACGGGGCGGTACACAGGCAGAACTGACCGAACTGATGAACAGAATAAACAACAGATCATCCCCTATCAAGTTAACCTATCACAGTTCTCTGGAAAAGATTGACTATCTGGATGTGACGGTCAGCATAGTCAACAATACTATACACACTGACCTCTATTCCAAACCGACGGACAAAAATACAACTTTGAAATATAATAGCTTCCACTCACGTCCTCTCAAAGAGGCCTTACCCCACTTCCAAATGATCAGAGCTGCACGGATCATCAGTGACCCAAGTAAACTACCAGAAGCACTGGACACCATGGCAGCAAAATTTGAAGAAAGGGGATAAGAACCCAAGAGACTGTCACAAACCAAAGAAGAAGTACTGAAACTGGACCGGAAGATCTTGCTGAACCCCAACTCCCAGAACCGTAGAAAGAGGGAGCAAGACAGACTACCGTTTGTAACAAGACTCAGCACAGCCAGCCCAATTCTCCCCAGGGCAACCAAGGCTTTATGGCCAATAATAAAAACAGATAAAGATCTACCAGGCCTGAGGGACAAAAGACCAATGCTCTGCTATACTAAAGGCAGGAGCATCAGGGACACCATAGTCCACAATGACATCACAGGCTTCGGCGAGAGCATACAGAGACCATCCAACTTTTTAACCAAGCAAGCGGGCTGTTATAAGTGTGTAAAGTGTACCACCTGTCAGGACATGATAACCGGGCCCAGTTTCATCCACCCAGCCAATGGACGGGCATTCCCTATCAAACATATCCTCAGTTGCCTTTCTACACATATAGTATATGTTATCAAGTGCCCCTGTGACCTACTTTATGTGGGAAAGACTATCCGCTCTATGAGGGAACGCATGACCCTCCACAGATCGGCCATCCAACAAGCACTCACAGGCAAAAAGAAAAAGAATGCCCCGGATCAACCAGTGGCCAAACATTTCTTAGAGGCCAAACATAAACTTTCGGACCTCAAGCATATGGCGGTCGACCATATCCCTTTATCCATCCGTGGAGGCGACAGGAACGGCAACCTCCTAAAGCTGGAAACGAGATGGATCCACAAACTGAACTCATCCAGCCCTGCTGGACTGAATGAGAGACTGCCCGTGTCGGTGTTCCTCTGAATTGAATCAAACTATACCCGGTCGTCATCATGAAAGAGACGACACAAAGGACACTGCAGTTCCCAGAAAGAGAACTTCCGGACAGGAACTGTATTAGTCAACATCTGGGCAACCACTGCATTCCGGGTCCTCAACAATAATACTAGTTGCAATGAAGGAGAGGGACTCAGAGGGTGACATTTATTAGAGATCGTTGTTGGGTTTTTGGCGATATCCAGATAATGGACTTGTTTTTGGTTCACTTCAAAAGTGAACTTAACTGGGTTGTTCATGGTATTATAGCTATTGATAATTTCCTTGAGTTCAGTATCATCGCCCCTCCAGATAACTAAAAGGTCATCTATATAGCGTTTGAATAGAACCACCTGTGAAGTAAAATTTGGATTAGAAAAAAATGCATCACTTTAGATATAGACATTGAAATTAATAACCATACTTTACAAACCTCTGTCTATACCAAACTAACAGACAGAAACACTCTGTTAATACCTCAAAGCTGTCACCCAAAAAGTTTGATCCAGGGACTGCCCTATTCTCAGATGATACGGGTTTTCCGGATCAACAATGATAGTAACAAATGTGTCAAACAACTGGATGACCTCATAAGCAAATTCGCACAAAGAGGCTATTCTATGCATGACCTACAAGCATGCAAGAACAAAGTGCTGCAAATGGACAGAACAGCACTCATTAATAAATCTGCTGATAGCGATAAAGCCACATCTCCTGAAACCCGCATCCCTTGGGTCACCAGATACAATTCAGCTTCCTCTAAAGTAACTGCCACCATTAAAAAACACTGGCCAATAGTAAAATCCGATACCTCCTTACCGTTCACCACCAAAAGAATAATGCCATGTTACTCCAGGGGCCGGAATTTACGAGATCTGTTAGTGAAGTCTGAAATATCATTCAAAGAATCGCCCAGTGTGTATGTCGGCTTCTTAAAACCCCCCAAAAATGGTTGTTTTAAATGTTCCTGTGTAACATGTCAACACTTATTGACTGGTGACACATTCTCCCACCCTCACAGTGGCAAACAATACTCTATACGCCACCATTTCACCTGTGAATCCAAATACATAGTCTACCAAATAATATGCCCCTGTAGCTTATGCTACATCGGCAAAACAGAACGCAAATTTAAGGAGAGAATGGGAGCGCACCGCAGCGCTATTAAAAAAGCCCTCATCAGCGGTCAAAGTGACCAACCCGTGGCACGCCACTTTGCCGAGAAAAAACATGCCCTAAATACACTCAGATACCGTATGATTGATTGTGTAAAGCCATCTATCAGAGGCGGTAACATATCCAAAAAACTGATCCAATGTGAGACTCGTTGGATTCACAGACTTAATGTCATTGCACCTCGCGGCCTTAATGAAAATATTTCTTTTTCAGTTTTTAAATGATTTATATGCCTTTAAGTATATTATGCATTTTTCTTCTTACATGCTGCTAATTATTTGTATAATTATTTGCATTATTTTTTGCCGCTCCTATAATATGTGCGATCTCCTCATCTATGTACTATTGCACGGTTTCTTTATTATTCTATATTTCACTTGCTACATGTTATATATTTTTTCGTTAACATTGTTTAAGATAATATACCAATGACATAGTGTAAGCTGCAGCGCAGGTCGTTTCCACGACAATCCAAATGCGTGTGCAATTACACAGACCGTTTCCTCGGCAACCCAGTAATGTTGCATGAAAGTTATGTGCCGCAACTTATAATAATGAACATAACCGCTATGATATGTAACTGTATCGCATTACAAGGTTATATACTATACCTATTTTTGATTGTCATACCCAGTACGGAGACTAACCAATGTTAATTTTGGTCCGTGCAGATTGTTTATTATATCACTATGGTAACCACGTAGCGTCTATCTGGCGCCTCAAGATGACGTCACTATACACCCCCCACCCACGGCAGGGCGGGCTTCCTTTCACTGGCACGTTGTGTTTGCTCTTGTTTGTATTCACCTATAAAGGTATGTGCATGTTTTTATATCTTTATCCTGATGAAAAATACAAGTTATTTGAAACGTTGATCACCAAAGCTACCGTGTCCCGGTGTGTTTATTGATTCGCTGAAAACGAAGCCACGAGTGCCGCACCTCCAGTCTCTGTATGTATTATTACTGTGAGGGCACCGGCTGCAGATATATTCGTGTTCTATGGGAGTGCCAGACCTCTGTGACTTATATATATATATATATATATATATGCTTACAGACAACAGAAGGGTGATATTAAACCAACAAACAAGACAATATATCATATATTATATATACACTGTATTCTGAAATGAATTATATATTTATAAATGATCCCTCTAGAAACTATATGAACCTGAAAACAGGGACAGTGCGCGCCGAAGGCGTGCGCTAAAAATTTAGGGCATTTTTTTGGGGGGGGGGGGGGGGGGGGAGAAGTGGTGTGGTCACATAGTGGTATCAATTCACATTATAGCACACACCGTAATGCCCAGTACACATTACAGCACACACCGTAATGCCCAGAGCACATTACACCACAAACCGTAATGCCCCCCAGTACACATTATAAGCAATGGTTAATTGCTGCTGCCACTGGATAGAACACTGTCCCTGAATGATACACAATGTGCCACACACTGCAATGTCCAATATGTCACAAACATACCTCCCAACACTGGAGGCAGAGGAGAGGAGACATCTGTGCGTGCCGAAGGCACGCGCCCAAAATTAGAGCGTTCACCTACTACCGTGGTACTCCTGCGAGGCTACATCCCCCATTTTTTCCGCTATGAGGGCATGGTCAGCTCTCTAAGAGCTGTAGCCACATGGGGTGCGGCCATGGAAAATGGAGGTGTGATACACATATGCCCACAATAGTGCCGTGCCAGATACACATGACCCCAAAAGTGCAGTCCGTGATGCCCAATATACCTATGCCGCATACTGTGATGCCCATTATAAATATGATCCGCACCGTGATGCTCCATTATACATATGCCCCACACCTGGATGCTCATTATACATATGCCCCACACATGATGTCCATTATACATATGCCCCACAACGTGATGCTCCATTATACATATGCCGCACACCGTGATGCCCATTATACATATGCCGCACACCGTGATGCCCATTATACATATGCCGCACACTGTGATGCCCATTATACATTACACACACCGTTATGCTCCATTATACATATGCCACACACCGTGATGCCCATTAAACATATGCCACACACCGTGATGCCCATTATACATATGACGCACACTGTGATGCCCATTATACATGACACACACCGTGATGCTCCATTAAACATATATGTCACACACATGATGCCCATTATACATATGCCACACACCTTGATGCTCCTTATTAATGAGCATCAAGGTGTGGGGCATATGTATAATGGGCATCATGTGTGTGGCATATGACATGTTTAATGACTCATTAAACTTTAATGAGTCATTAAACATTTGCCACAGTGCACACATGATATCCATTTATACATCAGTAGGTATGCAGGCTGGAGTCAGACACAGTTTAAAAATGAAACATCGATTACCAGATGCAGGTAGATGATTGGGAGGAGCAGCGGCGTTGACGGCATGTCATGAGGCATGAGGGAAGGAGGAGGATAAAGCGCGATTTCTAGCGCTGGGGATGGGAAGGCAAGTTCTGCTGTGCTGTCTCCTCACTTGGCGGCAGGAGGTCAGATAGTGACCTCCTGCCTCTCCGCCGTCGGGAAGCGCGTCATCGCTTGGCGGCAGGAGGTCACTATTTGACCTCCTGCCGCCAAGCGAGGAACCCCTACACAGCGGCAGCCCGGCAGGAGGTAAACTTTACTGTAAAGACAGCGCCGAGCCACTGAGCACCCGGCGAGCTATCCGTCGCTCGCAAACGACGGGTTAGCTAACAGACACAGTTACAATACGGCGGGCCAGCAGCGGGACTCGGGCTACATCAGTCCCCGAAACCCCGCTGGCTGTCTCCCGGACCTGACAGCGCCCCCCTCCAGCGCCCGGTGCGCGTGACCCCCCAGCCCCCCCCCTAGTTACGGCCCTGCTCTGGGACCGTTTCCACAACAACACCATGCCAGAGGGCTGGCTACTTGGTAAGTCACTTCCCACTGTTTACATGATGTTTGCTTACCTATGTCTTTACCTTTAACATCCATGTGTGGAACCTTCTAATCAAGAGTCATTTCTGTTGTAATTGTTTATACCAGCCCAAACAATGTAGTATAGGCTGCTACTATTATGTACCAATTACCCACATGATATGTGACCACACAAATCCCTTTACATGTTAGGTGACTCAGGATATGGGTGTCATTCGTGGCTCATGACACCTCTGCGGAACCCACAAAGCCCTGCACAGCACCGCTACAATGCTGCACATATTGCTACCCGCAATGTCGTGGAACGCACCTTTGGGGTGCTGAAAAGCCGATTTCGGTGTTTGGACAGGTCAGCAGGTACACTGCTATACCACCCTGCCAAAGTGGTTTTGGTTGTCCAGGCTTGCTGCATGCTGCATAACATAGCTTTGGGTCAACCAAATTATGTTGATGTGGCCCCTGCAGCAGTCGTGCAGGAAGCTCAAACTACTGATGTTGTAGTGCGAGGTACACGGAGGGGGGATGTGGTTCGTACACGGATTATCCGGCAGCATTTCAAAGGTAAATTGTGTGTGTACAATGAATAGTAATGGGGAACCTGTAACACACATACATTGGTAACATTACACTTTTCCCTGTCCATGTTAATTGCCCAGAAGCAGACCAACACTAATGGCCAACACCTGAAAGCTACCCCACCACAGCATACTTTATGGCTGGCAACATGATAACACCTATAACAATGTCAAGTAAGTACTGTAGTTTTCAGTGTGTGCAAATGTTGGCAACTACAAATTAACATAGGCTTCATGGATGGAGGTGACATGGATCATTGATCTCAGGTGCTTGAAATGGTGCAAAAAATTGGTGCCTACATACAGTATGCAATTCCCAATGCTTATCCCCTTCAAATGTGACTATTTCCTTAAAATCCCATTACTAATAAGCACACCCAACCCAAAGTC
Organism: Crinia signifera; assembly: GCF_055691185.1. NCBI lineage: Eukaryota > Metazoa > Chordata > Amphibia > Anura > Myobatrachidae > Crinia > Crinia signifera. The sequence goes on from NC_139227.1 coordinate 69,931,872, forward strand.
CCATGGCTGCTAAAAAGTCACTAGTTGACAATACATAATAGAACAGTGTGGGTAATCATTTGTAAAAAATGACAACAAGTTTGCTGGATGCAAATAATTTTTACTTGCAGAAACATTTGGCCATAGGCCATAGCATATGAAACATTTGCAGGAAGAATCACTGCAACAGTGAATGCAAAAAAGAATAAACATGATACACATGTAAATGCAAAGAAGATTATTCATGTTTAAATACTGCCCCGGGTATTAGCACCCTTACCAGTAGTGGCACCACCACCCCTAGTACGGACACTACGCTGTGGGGGAGTAGTGGGGGACCCACTCATGGGTGTGGAGGATACACTACTGCTTTGGGAAGATGTGGTTTGGTGCTGAGCTAACAAAGTATTAGCACTGAGGCTGATTTGCGTTTGTAGGGACATCAACGCAGTTGTTTGCCCATTAATTGCTTGGGTCTGTTCAACCATGTTGGTATTTAGACCTCTAAAACTAGTAGTTTGACCCTGAATGGCTTGGCCAATTTCTGCTAAGCGTGTGTCTAATGTAGAGACAAGACAAATTTGTGTCCCTACATTAGCCCGCACACTTTGCGAAATTCTTCTCATTTGCAGAGCTATGTTCCGCACATACCCCTTTACTGTTTCTAGTTGGGTGGTCTGCACCTCCATAAAAGCGAGTTGTTTCCCTTTAAAAATATGGATGGATTGCGCCAACTCCTCCACACTAGTGGGGGTGTTGGTGGGTGCAATGCTTGTGGGCTGCTGCCTATGTGACTGCGTATAGGGGGCTTCATTGACTGGGTGTGCTTGGTTTTGTGCAGGCTCCAACGATGTCACCGTCTCCAGTATGATTTCACTCATGTCGTCGATATTTTGCATGGGATCCGTTGGTTCAGGCATCGGTTGTGAAGGACCTACACATGAGAAAAGAGTGGTAAGTATGCTATGCAGATTGGTGTATGGTGGGTCATGTTACCTTATTTGGAATGGTTAGGTGTTGCTCATGCATTATGCATTGGCACAGGCTACTGTGGTGGGGACAGGCATGTGTGTTTTGTGCAATGTGTGTGTGTAACACTATGATATCTCACCTGCAGACTGGACAGTGTCACCAATCGGATGTGGCTGATGTTGGTCAACAGCAGGCTGGGACTCCAGAGCTGGAGCTGTTTGAAAGAAGAAGACATTTTCTATTATTATCATTTGCACCTAACTGGCATTTTTCGCATTATGCAGATAAAAACTTTACCTCAATCAAACTTTTTGACCCTGATATGATTACATAAGGAATTTGAAGACTTTGAACTGAAGTGGTTATTTGAGTATTATGACTGTGAACAATATTTGGAATCCACTTGCAAATAACAGGAATGACCAGCAGATTAGACATGTAAAAGTGACTGTAAAGTGCTTTGCCAACTACCCAGAGGATTGATAAGGATTAACAATCAAGTACACTGCAGGCCTACAGTGTTTAGGACAGCACACATTAATTGGATCTGTGGAACTACATAACCCAGCAACATGCAGAGTCCATTATTTAGCAATGCAAGGTAGCAAAATGTGATTTTGCTGGGATATGTAGTTCCACACACAGCAATCTTTTGTACACATAAAGCTTAGCAGCATAATAGCATGCGCACATGACATAGCAAAATGTTACATTGACATGTGTGGACACTTACCAGTTGGCGGTGGAGTGGGGGGCCTGTCTGTGACGGCAATGTGGATGCCGGGAAGCACCTCCGGTGGGATGATTCGGCGTAGCAACCTCTCATATGCCTTAAAGCGGACCTCCTGCCTAGGGCCACCTCCTGTGCAACAGGCCTCTTTCTTCTCCAGGGCAAGCTTGGCTTTGAGGAGGCGCTTGATGTCATTGTAACGCTTTTTGACGTTGCGCACACTCCTCTTGTGTGTGCTAACTGCATTTACCGCGGAGGTGATACTGTCCCACATCCCCTTCTTCCTTGCCACACTTGTGCGATGATGGTGAGGACCAAGTAGGCGGTCATACAGGGGCAGGAGTGCACGCACCAGGGCCATATTCTCCTCATATGAGAACCTGACTTTCCTCCCACTAGCTGTACGAGCTGCATCATCCTCCTCCACATTTCCAGGCTCACCCTCTTCCTCCTCCTCCTGTCCTGGTTCTTCACCCAGCACCTCCAATTCAGCTTCCTCTGCCTCCTGCACAGGCCAGTCCACCTCCGAGAAATCCCCCTCTTGCAGCTCCTCCTCTGTGTGCCTGGCACTCTGTTCCTCCTGTGAGGACACCTGGCTTGTGCCTGCTTCCTCCTCATCCTCCATAGCCACCTGCTCAGCTTCCACCATGTGGCCTCTCCCTGGCGCAGCTCTTGCTGGGAGCATGCTGGCTCTCCCTGTCCTGCCTCTGGCAGTGCTGGCTCTCACTCCCCTACCTCTCCCAGCGGTTGGGGTGTTTGGGCCCAAGCTGGCTGTCCCTCTGCCTCCTCTGCACCTTACAAAACCTCCTCTCCTCTCCATCTCAAATGCCTTACTCCCTTTCAAAGGGTAAAATGGCGTCTGCGCCCCTTTATATAGAGGGTGTGATGCGTATTGCAAGGGACTAAGGTGGGCCAATAGGTTAGCATGTTGTATGGGCTGTTCAGGTGTATTGGTGTAAATCGCACTCCGGTTGGCCGCTAATACGCACATGACCGAACCCGGAAATCGCACTTTTATGGCGTATTACATCGACTCAATTCGCACCTTATCGCCGTCTATCGCCATCTATCGCACTTTTCAGGCGGCTTTGCGCCAGCCATTCAATACGCGATTTCTGGGAAAAAATGCGATATAAAAAAATGGCGATACACGGCGATTTGAGTTTAAATCGCATTTTGTCAAAAACGGTAAACACAATAAATCTCGCCCAGAGTGTCCACCCAAGTTTTGCGGTGCGAATGTTGACACAACAGATGTGTCTACACGCGCACAGCGACACACTGAAAAAAATTGGAACCAGTGTAAATGTATTGAAGAGCTGCCATTAGTGTGCACTTTTTTAACTTTCAACATTTAACACTCTTTTATTATTTCACTAAGCCAATTCAAGCCTTGTCACGCATAATCACTATACAATGCTTTTATCCATAAGCAGCGGCTGCAGCTTTCTTATATAAAAGACTAAAATTTTTAGTCTATATTTCACCCACGTATAACTAGTCAGCAGTTAGCAGCTGATCATAACACTTGGACAGACGTCCACGTACACATATATTTGGCACTTGTTTTAGGCTGATAACTTGTATTTTACAATGTTTTGCATTCGCTTTTATTTCTTGTACCTGTTTTCCACCCAAGACTGCGGCGGACCAAGGCAGGGACAAATACACAAATATAAGCTAAAACACCACTGCATGTTTGCTATTTTACCCACATTTACACTGCAAGCAATGGTCAGAAATTGGTACCAATAATATAATTTTACATGTCCCTTTTACATTCAGCAATAACAGCACACATTTAGGGGTAAAAAGAACATTTATTGGTGGAAAACATATGATTTTTCTTTTTTTTTTTTGATTGCATGTTATTTGGCACATGCCAAAAAAGAAAGGTAACATACAAATAATTTTCAAACAAAACAAAAAAAATTATAAAATTTTTGCCATTTCATACATAGCCACAGCAGAATCATTAGGAACACATCAGGTGGCTTCACAACAAAAGTATATGACCAACACTTCCAGAACAGCACACAGTAATGGTAGCAGAAAGAGGGCAACAGGGGAACCAACCAAAACATTCCAACCGAAGGAACCACAAATAAGTGTACCCTTTGCACGGGATTGGGTTGCACACATGAGGTTGACACACACAGCAAAATGAAAGATTTGGGAAGACATAAGGGTGGAGATTAATGCGGAGGCCACTTCACTTTCGTGACCGTTTGGCCCTAGTAGGGGCCTTGCCACGTGCAGCAGCTCCTCGGCCACGTTGTGATGGTGGGTCTGGTGGAGCAGATGATGTGGAAGGGGGGGATGATGTTCCCCTTCCACCAGCAGGGAGTGCTGGTGTTGGGAATGCACCAGAAACGGCTGACAATAGGGCCCTATTGGTGTTAAGTAGCTCCGCCACAAGCTCATTATGGTGGAGGAGGAGGTCATTTTGGCGCAGGGCTTGATCTGCCAACACCTGCAGGCTGCCAGCTATGGCCTGCTGGGTACCAGCCATGGCCTGCTGGGTGTCAGCGATTGTCTGCTGGCTCCCAGCTATTGCCTGCTGGGTGCTGACAATACCCTGCATGACCTCCTCGGTCCTAATCAGCCGCTCTGATGCTAACTCTCCCTGCTGGTGAATGTGGCTAAGCATCTGCAACCACCTGTCCACATCCTGTGTGGCCGTTGGCTGCTGCTGCTGCACATGGCTGCCACTGGTGGCAGGTGGCACTGTCTCCTCCTCCTCCTCCTCAAGAGTATCACTCCCGCACGTTGGAGATGGTGCTGAAAGAGAAACGTACAATTACAACACATTCCTTGAAAATTATTACAAACTACTTATGCCATGTTAACAAATTACCTTCTAGTTCAGCCACAAAAACTTCCACTGGGGCCTCACTGTCCATGTTGCTCACCCCCCGGACCTCCTCAATAGCTATACAGTCCACAGCCAACTCCTCCAGGGGGGTGAGCTTCAGTCGCCCTGGCATGGGGCCAGCCCCAGTGGTGTGGCTGTGTTCCCAAAGTGCGGAAATTTTCTTCTTGAGGTTGGATTTGAAGTCATGCCACATGCAACCAAAGTGTAAATATTAATACGTCACCCCTGACGTTTGAATTCGCATGCATTGTTATCTGCTACAGATTTTTAAGTCTGCTTCATTCCACATAACTTACATTAGTTTAAAGTTTCAAATAATCACCTTGAACATACATTCACACTCAGCGTATAATATAAATTGAATAAGTGACATGGCAATCATGTCTGTTGCTCCTAGCAACGTGACCGGCCATTTAACAATTGCATCTACCTTCTAATACACACATTACTGGTATTGGTGAACTGTCATTTCAAACACTTGAACTTGCCTTTTTTTCACGTGCTCTGCCTCACGAACTTGTGGAGCCACCGCATTAATCTCCACAGTTATGTCCTCCCAAATCCTCCATCTCATTGTGGGTGTCAACCTCGCCTGTGTCAACTCAATCAAATCCTGTGCAAGGGGTACAAGAATTTGCAGTTCCTCCGGTTGGAATGCCTTGTTCTTGGTGGTTGGTTCCTCTGTTGGCCTCTTCCGGCCACGCCCTCGCCCACGGCTACCTGTTGCTGTACTTGAAGTGCTGGCCAGGCTACTCTCTTGTGAAGCCACCTGCTGTGTTCCCAATGATTCTGCTGAGGCAGAAGATGGCCCAGCTGAAGATGGCCCAGCTGAAGATGGCCCAGCTGAAGATGGCCCAGCTGAAGATGGGCCTGCAGCCTGTTCACCTCCCAATGGCTGGTTTGTGCTCAGGTGCACATTGGAGGTGATGGAGTCCAGCTGAGCTAGGAGGAGCTTATGCTCCTGTTCTCCCTCTGATTGTGAAACAGACATGTTTGCAGCACAATCTTTTTTTTCTTGCACACCTATATATACACATTTATGTAATTGGCGTACATCAGCCCCACCCTGCGTTCTGTGCGGCAGCGTACCGTATGGCTGCGTACACCGTGGAGTTTGTGCGTCATAAATGCCACGCCCATACCAGCGGGAATTATAGTGTTCAAAACCTGGCGTACAGTGGCGTAACTATAAATTTTGCTCCCCCCTGCCAAAAAACTTTCTGTCGCCCCCCCCCCCCCATAATGCACCTGACACTATATGCCACTCACTGTAGGACCCCTTACACACACACACATATATATATATATATATATATATATATATATGTAGAAAAGTGGATTAAGGTGGATCCAATCAGCGCTAATTTGTGGTTAGCTAGCACCAGTCAGAAACAAAGGATATGAGCACCCTTTAAAATAGACACTAAAAGTTCCAAGTTTGAACTGCAGCTTCCTCCAAAGTAATTCCTGGGACTCACAGGAACAAGCGACAATCTGTACAAAAAGAAACACAGGAGGAGCGCTCCATAGTGTAAAACCAGATATGATTTAATAGATATAAAATATCCACGGTACAGTCAATCAGTACTCGTACCGTTTTAAAAACAGCAGTGGGCTGGTTACCACATGATGTATATATAACAAGCCAGGCAAGCCTCCTACCACCATCCGGGGCAACTGCAGCACGACACGGAACCTCACCGAACACTCTGTGAGGGAAGCGGTGTACCGACAGGCTGGAGAGGATCAGATGCAGCAGGGGATTCCCGACAAACACAGAGCTCGCCGTCACCAAGGCCCGCCCTAACGCGTTTCGTAATCCACTTCGTCAGAGAGCTCTGTGTTTGTCGGGAATCCCCTGCCGCATCTGATCCTCTCCAGCAGGGCCGGCGCTACCCACTCAGCAGCTCCTGCAAAGCAGGGAGGCGCCATGCTGAAAAGGCGCTGTCTCTCTCCATGCTCTGCTAAAGCTGGCTCAGCCCTCACTGTCACTGCCTTATGCACACTGCCCGCAGCGCCTGTCTGACAGCAAGCAGGCAGCAGTATAAAGAACTGCTCCCTGCACCGCCAGTGCACACAGCCTGCAAGCCGCCCACAGTGCCTGTCTGACAGCAGGCAGTAGTATGGAGAGGCGGAGCTGCTCCCTGCACCGCGCACACACTGTCCTCCTCCTGTGACCTGCCCCCTCTTCCTCACGGACACTTGCGCTGAGGCATGTAGCGTTGTCTGTGAATGCCTGGATGACATGTCATGTCCGGATCCGCCCCCTACCTATTGCTCCCTGTGCCTGTTAGCTGTCAATCAAATGACGAACAGGCAGCAGCGCCGCCCTTCCTTCCCTCTTCTCAGTGTGCTGTGCCAGTGCCATTGCCAGTCCTCAACACTACGCCCCCTCTATCTCCTCCCCTCTTCTTCCATCTTCTCCTTCTCTCCCCTCCTTTCCCCCTCAGTCACGAGAGGGGTGTAATGGAATCCTCAGCGCCCTGCCTACGCAGATAGAAGAGGAGGGACTGCACAAGAGTTAAACAGCAAAAGAACAGTGAGTCTTTTATTGTACATGTTTATAACAAATTTTTTAATAATTGTAGATTTTTTTTATATTAATTTAGACATTTTTTAAATAATGGGCTGGGTTATGTGCCTAAAGGTGGCCATACACGCTGCAATATCAGCGTGCGATGCGATGTGCGCTCCTGCAGGCATCGCACAGTACAAAAAGTATGTGCTGCACATACTTTTTGTACTGTTTTTGGATCGCATCGCACACACATTGCATGCATGCCGTGCGATGCGATCTAGCCCATAACGTATGCGATTCTCGCAGCGTGTATGCGCACATTTAGTGTCTGCAACATTTTGCGGACACAGCACTGAGATGGTGTATGCATACATGTACATGCACCCGAGATCCTAAATAGGATTGCATGTTGCATACGCTTTTACAATCAGGCTGCAGCTTGTTGCAATGGCAATGTGAAAGGGCGCAAAATTTATGGTTTGCAGGAGGGCGCCGGACACCCTAGCACCGGCCCTGCTCTCCAGCCTGTCGGTACACCGCTTCCCTCACAGAGTGTTCGGTGAGGTTCCGTGTCGTGCTGCAGTTGCCCCGGATGGTGGTAGGAGGCTTGCCTGGCTTGTTATATATACATCATGTGGTAACCAGCCCACTGCTGTTTTTAAAACGGTACGAGTACTGATTGACTGTACCGTGGATATTTTATATCTATTAAATCATATCTGGTTTTACACTATGGAGCGCTCCTCCTGTGTTTCTTTTTGTACATACATATATATATATATATATATATATATATATATATATATATATATATATATATATATATATATATATGTTTACAATCTATATGAGTGTAATCACATTGGGATTTGATGTTTCACCAGAGAGATTTTATTTTTAATATCTTTCAATGCAGGGTACTGTTATTGAAAGCAAAATTCTCTCCAAGGTTTATGTAATATTGCCTGGAAGTCGATACTTTAAAGTAGCATTCTCATACAATGTTGCTACAATCTGGGTACAATGAAATAGTTACTTTTCTATCCACTACTGTGATATCTATCTACAGCATATATTGTATTTTGGCATAAATGCCAAATACAGTATAGTACCTTGTTCAAGAAAGGATTATTTTTTTGGTATTTTTTAATCTAGTGCATTGCCTCGATTAGTAGTATTATACTGTAATGATACTCGTTATATTATGTATTGATTGACAGTCATTAATATAGTCAATAGGCTCTGACAGCATCAAAAATAAAATGACTGTTAATATGTGTGACTGATAGTTACTGAACAGAGTATGGGCTGGGCACTACTGTCTACTCTATACCATTAGCAGTGACAGTAGCCCTCTTATATTGATGATTGATGAGCGCTTATTGGTTAATAATAGTGCACACTACAATGAGCTGCGCTATCAGATCATTCCAATTCAATATCAGCTACAGTATAACAGGCTTTCTCACAGGTTCAAGACAAGAGCCGACCTAGGTGCACATAATCCACACTGTCTACACTAAAATAGGCTTTGTGCACTATGCTGTGCCATTAACCCCAGGAGATATATAGGGCCTTATTCTGGTTGGAGCGGCCGGGCCGTACGCGTACGTCCCAGTGTTTTTCATGATCTGCGCATGTGCAGATACGCTAATGCGCCGGCGCGAACACTCCACAACGCTTACGGCCGGGTCTCAACGTGCGAAAAAACCTGTACGCGAGTGTACGGGTAATGGGGGCGGCATAGGGGCGTGTTGATGGGAGCGGCCGAAATAATGAGGGAAAATGGGAGTAAATATGGGCGTACACGGGGGTGTGCACCAAAAATGAGCGGTGCTACTACCGCACGATCGACTAAGGCACCGTTCATTTCGGACACAAAACAGGCGGCTGCCAGCCGCCATCTCAAACCACCCCTACAGATACCGCATGCCAGCGTGCGCCTGAGTTTGCTAATTAACGCTGATTACTACTCAAACACATACACCTGAATGTAATAAGCAATGCTGCAGTCTATTAAGTCCAAACCATGATTTCACTGCCTGCAAGCCACACACAGCACTCAAACACATTGGAAGCTTATGTTTCTATACTTCTCCACATTTAAAGGTTTGTTTAATTTAAGGTAAGAATCTTTTTATACGCTAAGGTAGGTATTTGCTAAACAGTTAGACACATTCACTACGTGCTTTCATAGACTTTACGCAGTAGCACACTCAATCTACACAAGTCGACATGTGTCAACGTTTTCACTGTAACATCAATATAAGTTGATCTAAAAGTAACAGCAATGTGGGGACACACAGATAGTGATTAAAATTCCACATTAGAACATAACAAATATACATGTAATGAGGGTTCAAATGTAGTTTTATTAGGTCTTTATTAAGGTAGACAATTGAGTTAATAGAAAACAATAATTGAATAACAAATAGATTAATTAATCAATTGTCAGATTAGTAGTTGAGAGGCAAGATTTGCAGGTCCATATATGTGAAGTGTATGCCAGCGTACACGGACGTACGCTCACTCTCACGAGCGGTGACATAACCTGTGTTTTCCATTGAAAACAATAGGGACCCGTCCGTGCAAGCTGGCGTACGCTCAGATCTCCGCAAGAAGTCGGTGGGAAGACGGACGAAAGACGTCCGTAAACGGTGGCGTACGCTCAGTTGTACGCCTGTTGTCGGAGTGCAAGGGCTGGCCCGTCCGCGTACGGTGCCGTACGCTCATTTGTACGCCACTCCCCTTCTACGGTATTTCTGCCCGTACGTAAGCGGCTGATTTGTGGGTGGACCTAACCCTAACGGCCGCGTACGGCTAGCGTACGTTATTGGCGAACGTACGCACGTTTGGCCGCTCCGATCAGAATAACCTCCAGTGTCCGGCTTTGAAGTTGATATGTTTGCATTGCAATATGCTGCCGCTCTCACCAGCCAGAAATAATGGCTATTATTGTTCTTTGTAATCAGTTAGAGCAAAGATTTACTGTTGCATTTCATTAGTTAGCGCTTATGTTTAACTGAGCCACTATAAATCATGTATGTAGTTCCACAGCCTTGCAGCAGATAAGCGGCATATCCCGGCTGCACCATCAGTTAAAAATCATGTAGGGAAACAGTGTGTTTTGTTTAATGTGCTCAACTGAACCACTATCAATTTATCTATGCACCATTAGTTAAATCATGTAAACATACAGTGTTTTATTATAAATAATATGTGTCATGGAGCTGGTCTGCCGATAGATTTAGCAGGAAGGTTTATATTCAGCTACAGCTATATAAAGAATTATTCCACCAAACACGCTTATAGTATGCTGCCACGTGGGTGAGCCAAACTTAACTGTATGACTGGGCAGCATTATGATGGGTAAAAACCCTATATCAGCAACTTCTGTTACAAATGGACAGTGCACTATGAGTCATATTATTAATTACATATGTGCCGTGGAGCATGTCTATTCTGGCTATCTAGTTATGAGGCAGAATGAAACAACAACATGATGATAATAATACCAAATAATCTAATGTAAAAAAAAGTGCATTTTTAATTTAAAATGAGAGAAAAGAACAGCATAACTCCTTAAATCATGGAGTTTGCTGCAGGAGGGGATGAAGGTCCCGGGCAGAGAAGGGGGAGGAGAAGGAGATAGCTACCGGAGGGGACACAGGTACTCACGGGCTACAGACCTCACAGAGTGGATGTGAGAGGTGGAGTGGAGGGGTCGCAGAGTTCCTGCTGCCGGCGCCATTGACTGACAGCTTCCGACAGCGCCTCCCAAGTCCCTGCTCTGTAGTTTTTTTGCCTGGCGACGCGCACCCTGCAGACCCCACAGGTTATGTGGGTGCAGGTGCCCCCGCTGCCACCCGCTCCCCCAAGCGGCAGCGGGGGCTGCCTTACGCTAGCTACGCCCCTGCTGGCATACATTCCAAGTCTGATTTAGTACTAATTTTCTGAATTTATATACAATGACCAGCTACAACTTTTGCAAGACATAAATGCTATATGTGAATGTTCATTTGTACTGTGCACTTGTTTTGTATGTACAACAAATGTAACTAACCCATTCCATAGTTAAATCCAGTCCACAACTCATGCAATAGTAATCACTGATGGCATCCACATCACATGTGATAGGCCTATAAATAGTGGCTTGATGCTAGGTACATTTGAATCCAGATCTCTAGTGCGGGCCGGTGTAAGGTAAGGTTTGACATGTTCATTGTAGAGATGAGATACATTTACTATGTTAGTGTACTCATTTAGGCACAAGTTGTTAACATATCACACTCTATTTTTGCTGGCAATCGTTGTTAGCATTTATGATTCATGTTTTCTGGCCACCCTTTAACACACAGGTGTTCAACCTGTGGCCCTCCATATGTTGTGGAACTACATATCCCAGCAAGACCTGACAGTTTTGGCATGCTGCTATAGTTAACAATGTGGCTCTGCATGTTAGAACATGTACTTTCACCACATCTGAAGGTGCACACGTTGATGACCCATGCTTTAACATCTTTAATTATTATAAATATTCATCCTTCATGTGTCTGACTACATGATTTCACTAACTTTATGTTTTCAATATATTACTTAATGATTGTTACAGTTTTACATGTAAGATACATATTTATATTACAATTGTTGTGTGAGGTTATATTATTTTTGCATAATTGTAGATCATTATGGATATTCAGGACCTGAGCGTGCCCCCTTCAGTTGTACGTATGGATCCATATGTTTCTACTATAGTTTATTGTGGCCCATTCTTTGCTTAGGTGTACCTTTTTATTGTGGTCATTTTATTGTAGGTTGCAGAAGCAGTGATGCAATTTGTGGCCCATGGGCTGAGGGCACTTGCGGCTCCACCCCCTCGTCGCCCAAGGAGGCCAGGACGTGCAAGAATCTTTCGCACATGGGTAACACTCTTTGGGATGCCCGATGATGAGGTTCTTACTAGGTACCGGTTACCCCCACATGTCATTCTAGATATACTCTCTTTAATTGAGAGTGATCTAGAACCTCTTCATCGGCTCACGACGGCAATTCCGCCTCACACTCAGCTGCTGGCGGTGTTGCATTTCTGCGCCTCAGGATCATTCCAACAAGTAGTGGCAGTACTTGCTGGAATATCCCAGCCTGCTTTCAGCAGAATCCTGAAGCGTGTGGTGTCAGCCATGTTTAGGCGCAAGGGGCACTTCATGGCCATGTCTTTTGCACAAGAGACCCTTCTCAGAAGTCAGCAGGCATTCCATCAAATTGCTGGCTTCCCTAATGTGATAGGAGCTGTGGATGGCACCCATGTACCATTCATGCCTCCATCACGCAGTGAGAAGATCTATAGGAACCGAAAAATGTTCCACTCGCTCAACGTGATGGTGGTATGTGGCCCATCCATGGAAATTCTCGCCTTCAACTCGAAGTTTCCCAGAAGTGCCCATGACTCTCATGTTATCCGACAAACCGGGATTTGGCATAGACTCCAAGAGCTTGGTTACCCATGTACGCCCTGGCTGCTTACGCCGTACAGCTCCCCAACACCGGGCCCACAGGAGGCATTCAATAGGGCGCATGTTGCCACCAGGCAAGTGGTGGAGCGCTCAATTGGTCTGTTAAAGGGTCGATTTAGAGTGCTCCACCACACTGGTGGTGACTTACAGTATGCGCCTGAAATGGTGTCGAGGATTGTGGGATTATGTGTATTCTTTCATAACATAGCTGTGAGGCGTAATATCCCTTTTGATGAGTGGGAGGTACCATCTGAGCCGCAAGAGGCTCCCCTATGCCCATCCCGCTCCCCGGAAAGCCGCAGGGGATACCAGCTGCGCGACTCTGTGGTCAGACGTTTCTTCAGGTACATTTTTGAATGTTGCACAGACCATCCAAAATGTTTCCAAATTAAACCCATCAACTATGAAAAATATGTCATTATTGTGGTTTAGGAAGGAAATATTAGGCACCATGGCCTATTAATGCAAAATGCTATTGCACTATGTTTAATGTTTGAAGTGTATTGGTTTATACCTTGTAGAGGTATGTTAAACTGTTTCATTTTTTTCCAATATTTTAGCTGATGTTATCATCCACGGTTGGTGAGTATATTGATTTTCCTAATTCTTTCACCCTGTCTGTTTTGTATGTGTTGGTGATAATTTCATTTGTGCACATATTATTTGGTATCACATATATATATCTTTTAATATATTTGAAGTAGGAGGAAGGCAGGCAGGCAGCCAGCTGAGGTCTATAATGTGTCCAATATAATGGTGTAGGCTGGAGAACTGCACGTATGTGTATGTGTTTATTTTAATAAATGTACGCATACACATAAATGCATACAGTAAGTAATGCGAAAGACAGCTATGCGATGCCAAGCTATAGCAAGCGTTCGCCGATTGTTGTAGCCACTGTTCCTGTAAAAATGATCAATAAAGTTAATACCAAATAACAATCTTACCAACCAATTACAGTACATAAAAAGAAAGAGTAGATAACCAAGTTATCTGGTGGAGGCGCAGAAGCTAGAGAGGTTCTGTCAAGCTGCAGTACAGTATTGTGGGGGTGTCACTCCCCAAAAGGTAAACAGAAAAAGAAAAGGGTGACTGCGCTAAGTAGGTGAGTGAAATTGAATAAGATTAAACTATGTTGCCAATCAATTTGTGAAAAATATTTATTAATGACAGGTAAAACAAGGATTAAAACACAGTTAAATAGGACAATAAGAATAGGTTATCTTGTATTGAACCCAGTAAAATGGCTAAAAAAATATATATAGCAAGAAAAAAATCAGGAGAACCAGGGGGTGTAACTGACTGATATAATAGTCCATACGGTACCGTATTAAATGAACCGGCCGGTTAGTGATGAAGTCCTGTTTCAATTGTATCTCTCCTCATTGACATATGGCTGGATCGGTATCTTTCCTGTGGATGGGTGTGGGTAACCCCACGGGCAATCTTGATGGAGGATGCAGAACCCCCTGTAGTCTTTTTGGCCCAGTAGATGTTGTGGGGTGCCTCTAAATGGGCGGAGATCCCAGTAGTGATGGTCCAGCAGAAAAAGAGGTTTTGCAGAGATTTTAAACAGGCACTCAGCAGAGAGTTAGAAGGTCCAATTGAATTGGTCAGTCAGCCCCAAATGGCGTTGGTGAAACCATTTGGGGCTGACTGACCAATTCAATTGGACCTTCTAACTCTCTGCTGAGTGCCTGTTTAAAATCTCTGCAAAACCTCTTTTTCTGCTGGACCATCACTACTGGGATCTCCGCCCATTTAGAGGCACCCCACAACATCTACTGGGCCAAAAAGACTACAGGGGGTTCTGCATCCTCCATCAAGATTGCCCGTGGGGTTACCCACACCCATCCACAGGAAAGATACCGATCCAGCCATATGTCAATGAGGAGAGATACAATTGAAACAGGACTTCATCACTAACCGGCCGGTTCATTTAATACGGTACCGTATGGACTATTATATCAGTCATTTACACCCCCGGGTTCTCCTGATTTTTTTCTTGCTATATATATTTTTTTAGCCATTTTACTGGGTTCAATACAAGATAACCTATTCTTATTGTCCTATTTAACTGTGTTTTAATCCTTGTTTTACCTGTCATTAATAAATATTTTTCACAAATTGATTGGCAACATAGTTTAATCTTATTCAATTTCACTCACCTACTTAGCGCAGTCACCCTTTTCTTTTTCCAATTACAGTACATGATTGTTTGTGATGCGCCATTGCTAACATGGTGACCTACCAACGAGCTGCACCATTCAGCACAGCTGAGCTGAGGGCCCTGGTCTCTGTCATGGAGACCAGGCTGGGGCGTGCGGGGCCCTTTATAACCAACCGCGATAAGCGCTGGGCGTACCTTGCTGCCCGGCGCCGAATTTTCGCGCGGACCCAGGTGCGGAGGTCCGTTGCGCAGCTCGAGCGACGCTGGTCGGATCTGCGCCGACGCCAGCCCGACCTTCTGCAGCGTCTAAGGCGGCAGATAAAAAGATGTGAGTTTTTATGCAAACATTACATATTTACCAGTGAATGATTTAAGTAGATTATTTATGTAAATGTGGTTACATGGCTGTTAATGAGTAGAAAATGGCATACACTATATGTGTGTTACTTCCTCTTTGACATGCTGTCATGTGGATCTAATATGTCATTGTTTTTTTTTATTATGAATCATAAAATAATGACCCTTAATTGACACTTAGCCTTCTAATTTTTTTAACAGCATGTTCCTGTAGCCGCAGACATGTTTTAACACAAAGCCTACAGGAACATGGCCGCCGACAGTGCAGGACTAGGTAAGGCGGCACTCCTGTCAGAGCGGCCTGGGGGGGCATATGGCACCTTGCCCCCCAGTCCAGCCCGCCCCTGGAAATTAGTATAGCAATATAGTAAAATATATTATTATTAATTAGTAATTATATCCATCTGAGGGATTAGTAGGGCATTGTACGTGTTTTATGATTGTGTGTATTTTGAATAAATCAACAAATATTTTTCAACACTGGAGACCTCAATATTAAGCTACAAATTACAATCAGTATACTGATATGCATTGAGACTAAATACCAAAGGGCATACATATGAATGACTGGCGCTGAGGATGCCGGCGTTCACAATACCAATGCTGGCATACTGATGGAGGGAATATGGTAAGTATACTTACCTTCCCTCTGCCCCCCTAACCCCCTCCCCACAGAAGTTTAACCCTAACCCCCTCCCCACAGCAGCCTAACCCCCTCTGCACAGCAGCCTAACCCTAACCCCCTCCCCACAGCAGCCTAACCCTAACCCCCTCCCCACAGCAGCCTAACCCTAACCCCCTCTGCACAGCAGCCTAACCCTAACCCCCTCCCCACAGCAGCCTAACCCCCTCTCCTCAGCAGCCTAACCCCCTCTCCACAGCAGCCTAACACTAACCCCCTCTGCACAGCATTCTAACCCCCTCTCCACAGCAGCCTAACCCTAACCCCCTCTCCACAGCAGCCTAACCCTAACCCCCTCCCCACAGCATCCTAACCCCCTCTCCACAGCAGCCTAACCCTAACCCCCTCTCCACAGCAGCCTAACCCTAACCCCCTCCCAACAGCAGCCTAACCCCCTCCCCACAGCAGCCTAACCCTAACCCCCTCCCCACAGCAGCCTAACCCCCTCTCCACAGCAGCCTAACACTAACCCCCTCTGCACAGCATCCTAACCCCCTCTCCACAGCAGCCTAACCCTAACCCCCTCTCCACAGCAGCCTTACCCTAACCCCCTCCCCACAGCAGCCTAACCCTAACCCCCTCTGCACAGCAGCCTAACCCTAACCCCCTCCCCACAGCAGGCTAACCCTAACCCCCTCCCCACAGCAGCCTAACCCCCTCCCCACAGCAGCCTAACCCCCTCCCCACAGCAGCCTAACCCTAACCCCCTCTCCACAGCAGCCTAACCCTAACCCCCTCCCCACAGCAGCCTAACCCTAACCCCCTCTCCACAGCAGCCTAACCCTAACCCCCTCCCCACAGCAGCCTAACCCTAACCCCCTCTGCACAGCAGCCTAACCCTAACCCCCTCCCAACAGCAGCCTAACCCCCTCTCCTCAGCAGCCTAACCCCCTCCCCACAGCAGCCTAACCCCCTCCCCACAGCAGCCTAACCCTAACCCCCTCCCCACAGCAGCCTAACCCTAAGAGTCGGGGTGCTACCTGTAATGTCTATATTGTGAATGCCAGCATCCTGAACAGATCCCCATAAGACAGATAAACATGGGGTACAAGTTGCTCCATGGATAACACAGATATAAATGGGATGCAAATTACTCCATACTTAACACAGATACACAAGGGGTACAAACTGCTCCATACTTATGTTGACACAGGTATTATAGGATATTCAAATTGCTTTATTCATAACACAGGACCATATGGGGAGCAATTTGTCCCATAAATAACACAGGTATACAAGGTGACGAAGATTGTTCAGAATGTACATAAATTAAGTAATTAACTGTTCAACGAATGCACCATGCTCTGAGTTATCACATGAAACATCCTTATTTGGAAGAAACCCTAGCAACACGCCCTCACATGTATACAGTATGTGCACATCTGGAGGCCAGTACTGACTGAGAGATTCCCACACCCTTTCAAACATCTGGAAATAATATTTCGGTAATGCTTTCTAACCGCCTTCTGAACTCCACTTACACTTCTCTTCTCATCTCCATTCCTCTTTTCTCTACACCCACATTCTCAGTCGATGATTCAGGTTTACGTTAGGTAATGTCACAGGCATTATAAAGAGACAGGGAATTTGCAGAAGTAGTGCACACACACACACACACACACGGTTCTCAGAGTGAATGAACTCTTAGATAAACCTGATAGACACGACAATACCAGGATAAAGGGGTACAGAAATATACAGAGGAGGACCATAAAGGATACAAAGAAAGACTGCAGAATATCATGTTCAGTTACTCCAAGGTAAGATCGGACAACAATTATATCTAATTTTAACTATTCAGGATAATCCAAAAGTGACTGCTTCCTCCTGACAGTGAAAGTTAAACATTAGTGTTAATGGGACAGATGTATTATGCCTGGAGAAGAGATAAAGTGGAAGGAGATAACGCACCAGCCAATGAACTGTGTTTGAAATATGACAGTTGGGAATTGATTGGCTGGTGCTTTATCTCCTTTCACTTTATCTCCAGTTTATCTCTTCACCAGGCTTAATACATCTGCCCCATTGTTACCTATAGCATTGCTGTTCCTGCCACTATAGCAGCCCTGGGACAGCTTTTTTCTAGAGCAGTGGTGGCCAGACCATTCCTCGAGATCTACCAAGTTATACTGCCCATACATATGTGAGATATTGCATGCAATCATTAGATTTCGGCCACATCTGGCCAATAAATCGAATGATTGCATGCATTTTTAAGATGACATTCAACACGATACGCAGGTACGCCGTCGAATGTCGCATCGATAGATATTATGAGCTGCACATAATATTTATCGAATCGCATAAGCAATCGCATGTGGTTTTTAACCAAATGCGATTGCTCAAATGCAATCAGCGGCGGGTTCGGGGAGCGGGGCCGGGATGGGGACTAGAGCGCTGTCGGGGAGCCGGTACCTTAATGCTGGGGACCGGAGGGACTCAGCAACAGCAGGGGAGGCATGGCGGCTGTGTAGCGGGGACCGGAGTGGTGGAGCTTTCAGGCGGCAGGACTCGGCAGCGGCTAGCAGATGACTTTGAAACACTGGACGGCCCTCTGATTGGCTGAGGCCGCTGACAGAGAGCTCTCTCAGCCAATCAGAGGTCCGTCCAGTATTTCAAAGTCACTGCTGCTGCTGACAAGTCCCGCCGCCTGAAAGCTCCACCGCTATGGTCCCCAGCTCCGGTCCCGCCTACACAGCCCCACACCACCCCTCTTCCAGCACCCGATGTCCATCGTAGGATGGCATGCGACATCGGGTGCTGCACTGGGCACCACTTGATGCGATCAGATGCGATGGGACATCGCATTGGGATGTCCCATCGCATCTGATCGCATAAGTGTATGGGCAGCACTAATGTTTTCCAGGCCACCTGTGGCTCTGTAGAATGTGTCAGTTAGGAATGCAACACTTGATTAAAAATTTGATATTTAGTAATGACTACACCTGTGCACCAGCTAGGAGGTCTGGAAAACATGAACTGTTTGTAGATCTCGAGGACCAGTTCGACATACTAGATGTAGAAATCCTCCTGCTGCAGAACCTGACATTCTGGCACGCTCTGCAGTCTGAGATCACATACTGAGAACTAGGTACAGTTATATAATAACAGAAGGGCAAATAATTTATATAGTCTTTACCACTCTGGAAGATACTGGTTTGCCTATGCTACATAATGATAAAGAGGCATCACAGTGATGCCACCTTCTATTACAGTAGCCTGAAGGTCAGATGTATTAAGCCTTAACAAAGGATAAATGCAAGGGTGATAAAGAGAGATAAACGTCCAGCCAATCAGCTCCTAATTGACTTTTTCAAACACAACCTGTAAGATGGCAGTTAGCAGGTGATTGGCTGGATGTTTATCTCTCTTTATCACCCTTGCATTTATCTCTTGTTAAGGCTTAATACATCTGCCCAAAGTCTGATACTTGTGCTGCTGAAGTTTTTTGTGGCAAAGGGTGAGATGTACTAAGCCTTGAAAAGAGATAAAATGAAGAGTGATAAACCAGTAACCAATCAGCTCCTACCTGTCATTTTTCAAATACAGCCAGTGACATGGCAGGTAGGAGCTGATTGGCTGGTGGTTTATCACTCTCCATTTTATCACTTTTCAAGCTTAGTACATCTGGCCCAAACCATCTTCACCTGACCACTAGGAAGTCTATTACAGTAGTAGAACCATGCAGCTTTATGATTATATTACGTTGTATCTGATCATTTACATGCTTGCTTGTGCCTAGTTAGTAGGAGTGCAGTAAGATGTGGAAAGCATGTAATGACGCCCGAGTTGGCCGGAGGTGCCTTGTCAATGATTGCCGCTTTAATATACATTTGAGTTCGGCAGGGAACCAACTGGGGCATCATTACATCCGGCCCTATATGTAAGCTAGAGTTGCATTTCATTATGACTAAGGGGCAGATGTATTAAACTGATAATGCCAATCATTTCCTAACTGGCAATTTACATGCTGGGTTTGAAAAATGACAGCAAGAAGCTGATTGGTTGCTTAGTTATCACCTTCCATTTACTCGCTTCACCAGGCTCAATACATCTGTCTTTATAAGACCATATTAGTGAAAAGAGCGTAATGGTGGGTGCATTTTTCTAATTAGAATTTTTTGTGAGTAGTCTTATAATAACCAGCTGTTTTTGTTTCTTTTTTTTATCTCTTTCTTTTCTATCTCTGCTGTGTGTGTCTGTTGTGTCTACTCAGTCACCTCTTCTCTCCCAACTACTTCTGCTACTGTTTCCACTATGTGTACACATCTCAGGTTTGCCCTTTGATAATAACACATCACAGTCTGAGGGGAACAACAGCACTGTACCCGAGAGCAGCATATGGGACCTTCTCAGAACTGCTTCACCAAACCTAAAGAGCATCCCCCTAACTTCCTCTCAATCCCATGAACTGACCCGAAGTCAGAAGACAACACATGAGCAGATATTGTATGTAACAGAAAACGTTAGCTATGAAAGTGATGATGGTGATGATGATGAAGATGACTATTATGACGTCTACACTTACCCGACACATTCATCTGCCGAGCCATGCCAATTCGATCGCTGCAAGCACTTGGAGCTTCCATGTAAGGAGATACAGAGGAAGGCAGGGGGCAGATGCCTTTGCCCTGGCATAAGTGGACACTCGGTTATTCCTGATTCTCCACGTTTGAAGCAGATCATTCCTGGACAGACTGGTTTGGGTGTGAACTGGTGCTCACCTCTGTCCACAGTAACGGGCTATAGATTGCTGTATGGTAGGCTGGAAGAACCATTGGAGATGGGACCTTTGCTCAACCAGTCACATCGCTTCTTCTCAATAGCGAACCTTCTCCCAGGCACTTCGTACAGGGTGTGTGTGATCGCAGTAAACGATGTAGGGCAAAGCCAGGTGCAGCTGGTAGACGAAGAAGAGGGATGGGATGGCTCAGGAGTGATTATTGGTCCCTGTGGTATATTTCATACTTTAATTCACAGGGTTCCTATATTTACCTGGCAATAGGAGTAGGTTTGGCCATATTTGCCGGTCTATTGGGATTCTTTTTCATCATTTACTGGTTTTGTAAGAGAAAGAAGGTCCGAAATATTAATGCAGGAGGAGGGATGGGGGTCACCAATATGTCATTTAAGGCAGAAAGCGTTGAGAACCTGTGAGAGAGTGTGGGAATGTCTGGGGATGGTAAAAGGTGTATTGTGAGTATGTGCATAGAATGAGGTTTGTTAGGTGAATTTATAGGTGTTATATATTTATATATTTTATTATATTTATTCAAATAAATATATATTTTTTTATACTCCAGTTGTTTTTTTCTCTTTTGTATAGGCTCCTGTTTGTCAATATGTGACCACTGCTGGGGAGGGGGGTTCCTGCATAACAGCCAAACAAATTTCAGCATCATTGCCTCACTATTACCCCTTTCACATCGCAACTAATTACCGGGTACAAGCCGTTTTGACCCGGTAATTAGTGTGATGTGAAAGGGGTTACCGTGTCCCGAAAACGGGTAGCAACACGGCAAAACAAACCGGTAAAAAAGCATAGTCCTTACCGGTTCGTTGCCGTATTGCTTGGCGGTGTGAAGGGGTAACCGGGTCGACCGACCCATTTCCCGTTCACACTATGGACGAGGCAGTGCATGGAGCAGCGCCAGCTCTAAGCACTGCCTCCTGCCCCGCCCCCCGATGACACGCCGACTCCCCGCCATGCCCCCGGATGACGTCAGCGAAACGGCATTATTGCTGGTTCTCTGTGGGGATGTGAACATCCCAAAATGAAGGTTTTGACCAGGACGGACCCGTTTCAAAGTTTTGGTGCGATCCTTCGTTTTGCGATGTGAAAGCAGCATATTGCTCCTCCTGACCCACACTCATTTCATTGGGATTTGGGGGGTGGGATTCTCCTATTAGTCCATGGGAACATAGCAGAGTTGGCAGAGTAGGCAACTATTTGTTTACTGTATACACTGTGATATGAAAGAAAGTGGACGGAGAAGAACAGCAAAACGCAAGGATAAGGGCTTAAAGGGCATTTGCTGATGTTTCCACATGCATTTGGCTTGTTGTGTCACAGCAGCATGTTTAGAAACATAGATTTAATCCAAGAATAAACTCATATTAACTCCTATTATCATATAATACATAAATGCAGTTTATATTTCTTTTAATTTAGCAAATTAACAACCTAAAAATAATGCAATGCAAGTATCATTGTGTACATAGCCTGAGACTTTTCATCTGCTAAGGAATTACAAATGTCAATCAACCAGTAAAGAGCACTTGGGGGCCCATTTACCCTTTTTATATTTGTGGCTTATTCCCGTTTTCGGGGGATTAGCCGAAATATTAAGTATCATATGAATGTATCAGGAGGGATCACAGCAGGAATCTCCGATCCCTGCTGTGATCCCTCCTGCACTGCTGCCGGCTGCATCCTCCTTAGTTTACTATGGGGGATGCGAAGCTGCACGATGTTGATACATGGGGGAACATCACTTCGGGTCCCTGGGCTACTGCCATTCCCAGATGGCGGTAGCCTATTTTAGCCTATGGGCTACAGACCTGGATATTTACTTTCAACTTAAAGCCGCCCAGTGTGTATGCCCCGGCAATGAGCGCTGTCCATACTCGCTGGGCATAGTCGCTCAGTGTGTATGGACCTTTATTCCCATCTTAGTAAATTTCCCCCAATGCACTCTAGGAGAACATAGGGCCTGACTCAAAGTTGTACACAATGCTGATATTTACTTTTGCTCGCAGTGAGGATTTATTTGCAAGTGATTGACAGTCGCAGGCTATTTGGGGAGGTAGTGGCCTCCAAAATGTAAAAGTGTCTCAACCGTTTTGGGGGCATGTCTCAGTCTACAACTGCAATCCTGTGTGCACAAAACCAGGGCCGTCTATTCGTATGGGCTTAATGGGCACTTGCCCAGGGGCCCCAGATGTATAAGGACCTTATCCTAATAGCTGAGGATCCTCTTTTTCCAGGGATACCAGAATTTTGAAAATCTGCCATGGGGAACTGGAGATATCAACTTCAAAGCAGCAGTCCACACCCGACCTGTTAATTGCAATGCCCAGTCATATATCTCAGGTTTTCTCAGACTACAGAGTTTTTCTGAGAGAATCCAAAAGCTGTCGACACTAGCAGCAGGGGCAAACGCAGGATTTTCATAGACCCAGGGGCAAACGCAGGATTTTCAGAAGGAGGATTCCAGAGGGGTGGAGCAAAGCACGGAGATGGACACTTTGGTGACCCATTATATGCCGGGTCAGTTAAAGTATTATAGATAGACCAAATGTATATAAATAATAATAATAAATATATATAAATATATATACATAACTGCAGAGTAGACCCCTGGGCATAGCAATGTATTCGGGCCCCTACCGATCCTCCAGTGGTAGGGGTGGGGGAAGCTTTGATGTCCCGCGGGTGGTAGGGGGTATTATATCAACCGCTCAGCATGTAGGGCCTGGATCAGTAATTTCCACTAATTACCCCTTTACTGCACATATGGTGGGAGATGAGGTGGGAGAAGGGGGCATTGGGCTGAATGAAGGGGCCCTGATACATAACTTCCAGGGTGGCAGAGGATGTTTAATATGCAGAGGAGGGGTGTATAGTGGTGTGAGCTTATTATTCATAATTTTCTGGTGGGAGGACAACTTGCTTGACTGCAGATATCTCCAGTTTCCGGAAATAGATTTCTTAGATTTTAATGGAAGTAAAATCTAGAGAAACCCACCTACCACATGGTACTGGGGACTAGGGGATCAGAGTTCAGGAGGCAGAGCAATCTGCCAACGAGAATATAAAAACTACATACCAGGTGTGTGGAGCTGGAGCAGTAACCAGCTGCTGGAAGGTTGATATCTCCGGTTCTGGGAACAGTAGAGACAAGCTCCTAGTGTCCTTCAAAGGGGGAGAGTCCCAGCTTTTAGAATATTCCCTCAGAAAAACTCTAAGTCAGACAAAAACTGAAATATCTGATTGGGAAGAGCAATTAACAGGCTTGGATGGGGACCACTGCTTTGAAGTCAGATATCTCCGGTTCCCCAGTGCCGATTTTTAAAATTCTTGTACCCATGGAAAGAGGGGACCCTTAGCTTTCAGACTAGGGCCCTCAGATTCCTGGGGGGTTTTCTGGGTACTCAGAAACCCCCCCTGCGTGCACTACTGAGCAGCTTGTCTCTATCATGCCGAGAACCAGAGATATCAGCCTTCCAGCAGCCAGTCCCTGCTCCAGCTCCAAATGTCTGGTGTACAGTTTTATATTTTTCTCAATGGATTGCTCTGGCTCCTGATCTCCATACCTCCCAACTGTCCCGCTAATCGCGAGAATGTCCCGGTATTTTGGGACATTCCCGCGTGCCTCCCGCCGAAGGCATTGTCCTGCAGTGGGGGGGGCAGTTGGGAGTCCCCCCTCTCATCCGTGAATATTCTTGCAGGCAGAGGGGCTGGCTGGGCATGCCCCCATACCAGTGAAGAACAGGGCGTGGCCTCGCGGCAGCACCACGTGTATATGCCACGCCCTTTCCAATAGGTAACGCCCCCAAACAATCGTTGTGTGCCTTCGGCGCGCACCCTGTCCCTCCCCACGGTCTACGAATGTTGGGAGGTATGGATCTCTGATCCCCAAGTTCCCAGCACCTCCTGAAAGTTTGGACTCTAGGTCTTTATACTATAAAAGGCTAAGAAATTTATTTCCAGATAATGGCGATATCTGCAGTCAAACAAGCTGCCCTTCCACCGGAAAATTACGAATATTAAGCCCACTCCATTATCCAACCCTCCCCTGCGTATAAAACACCCCCTACCTCCCTGGAAGTCATTTACAAGGGACCCTTCATTCAGCTCAGTGCCCCCTTCCACACATTAGTGTTCTCCCTCCCACCACCTGTGCAGTACAGGAGTAATTAGTAGAAGTTACTGCTCCAGGTCCTACATGATGAGTGGAAGATAGAGCACCCCCTGCCACCCGTGGGACATCAAAGCTGCTGCTGATAGCACCCCCCACCCCTAGGAGGGGAGAATAGGTAAGGGCCCCAGTGCATTGCTTTGCCCAGGGGCCCACACTGCTGTTAAGACGGCCCTGTACAAAACATGATACCAGCTTCTCAATTCCCGCTGCCATTCTTTGGCTATAGGGTTACTCAGGGAATTGATTATCGAAGGATCTGCTACCACCGCTGTGTATTTGTGCAGATGATTGGGGATGCGAAGCTGCCGGTGGGCGTCTCCATACAAATAAACTGTGTCACTGTTATTTGCACATACGTTGCATAGTGGATAACAGCCATACCTGCCTACTTTTGAAAACTCCTCTCCGGGAGAATGGAGATGAGGCTCCATTTTGGGGGCGGGGCGAGGCTGATGTCACTAAGCCCTGTCTCCACAACCGGCAGCCGAATTAATTCGCGGGTCCGTGGAAGGGGGGAGGGGCGAAATGACGCAAAATGATGCGATTCGCGTCATTTAGCCCAGCCCCCTCCCTGCGAACCCGCAAAATTCGGAAATTTATACCGCGGAGAAGGGGGGTGCAGGGGCTGTGGCCAAAATGCGAGAGACTTGCCCACCTTCTCGGGGGGGGGGGGGGGGGCTGGGAGGGGGACTCGATTTGCAGGACCCTCCCAGCCATTTCGGGAGGGTAGGCAAGTATGATAACAGCTATGAATGCTCTGTTCCTGGACTACCCTGGTAATGTATGATTGCCAGCACCTGTGGTGAGCTACAGATGGAGCCCCTCTCATCCTTGCGGGGGCTGGCGATAGAATTGCCAGCCCCCTGCCATCCGCCAGGCCCTGCCATCTGTCAGAGGTCGACATGGACATGGCTTTAGGTCGACATGAATAAGGTTGACATGGGCACCAGTCAAGTGTACCGCATCCCCTCGCATGGCTCGCTGTGCTCGGCACACTATTATAGTCTCACTCTATGCCCACTTGTATAGTAAAGTATGAAAAACCCATGTCGACCATGTCCATGTTGACATTATGCCTGTTTTCATCTTCTGCCAATGTCGACCTGGGGTATATCGACCATTCTTAGGTGCCGACCTAGTGACCGTCGACCTAGACTTTGTTGAACCAGGGACCGCATACCGTCTAGTGTGTACCCACTATGTCTCTGATGATGCGTGCTCCCGCGGGTCATCAGCAACATCCTCTGGGCCAATGGGGGATGTCATTAGCAAGGGCCATGCTGCCTAATGCAGCATGGCCCAGCCAGTGACGTGCGGTGAGGTTAGTGTTAGGTGGGGCAGGCGCTATTTTGGACAGTGACAGTGGGGAAGCGGGGACAGTGACAGCCAGGAGAGTAACAGCAGAGGATAGGATAGAGTGACAGTGGGGAGAGTTACAGTGGGGGATGATGGAGAGTGACAGTGGGGGATGGGAGGAGAGCGACAGCTGGGATGTATGGGTTGAGAACCACTGGTCTAGTGTTTACCTAGCATTACAGCATACCTCCCAACATCATACCTCCCAACTTTTCTTTTGAAGAAATAGGGACACTCGCGCGGCGAAGCCGCGCGAGCGCCCGAAAAGGGGGCGTGGCGTATGCAAATGAGGGCGCGGCTTATGCTAATTAGCCGCGAACTCATTTTCATACGAGAATAGACGCTGTGCGCATGCGCACAGCGTCTATTCTACTACATTGGGGGGTCTCCCAACTGCCACCCCCCCGCAGCGGGACAATGCCTGCCGCGGGTGGGACGTCGGGACAGGACCCGAAAATCGGGACTGTCCCGACGGAATCGTGACAGTTGGGAGGTATGCAACATGATCCGGGATATGGTCATTAGGTCACCAGCAAGTTGTTAGACAGTCATTAGGTCGACATGCATTTAGGTCGACTTACTTTTGAACATCGCAAAGTTCAAAAGTATGGGCTGCACATACTTTTTGTACTGCCCGCAGATCGCGTTGCATCGCGCCGCAAGCAAATCGCATGCAAAATGCATGCGTTGCATTGTGATGCGATCCACCCAATAACGCGTCGCATTACTCCCAACATGACCCTCTCCAGGAGGGACACAATGCGCTGCTTCTGCACTTCTCTGGTAATGTATGATTGCCATCACCTGTGTTGAAGCGCCTTTATTACATTACATTAATCCTACATTAAGAAGAAAGTGCAGTAGCAGAGCATAGTGTCCCTCCTCGAGAGGGTGATGTTGGGAGGTATGTGTAACGTGTATGGGCACCTTTACCAAGTCTCTCACATTCTGAATCTCTCATCCTATTAAATACCCCCCTCTGTTTCTGGACTCGCCTCTTAATTTTTGATTGCCATCACCTGTTTCATATATGTTTATTTATACGGAAGGTTTTATTTTCACCACAGGTAATGGCAAACATAAATTAAGAGAAAAGTCCAGGAACAGAGCATTGTGTCCCTCCTGGAGAGGGTCATGTTGGGAGGTATGTTACAGCAGTGGTTCTCAACATCTGTCCTCAGGACCCCCCCCCCCAACAGTGCACGTTTTCCAGGTCACCCAGCAGGTGCACTCATTATTTACTGACACATTTAAAAAGATCCACAGGTGGGGCTAATTATTTCAACTTTTTGTGTGGATATCTGGAAAACATGCACTGTTGGGGGGTCCTGGGGACCGAGGTTGAGAACCACTGCATGTGTTGTGCACGTGTTTATTGGGAGAGTAGGGACAGGAAGTGTGGTCACCATTTCTTACAATGAAATATTGGCTGCTGTAATGCGTATGCACAGGGAATTGAGTATAGCGGAGGGAATTGAGCACAGGGAATTGAGTATAGAGGAGGGATGGGGGATCGGATTGGGAAGTGGAAATTTTTGCATTTGGAAGGAAGACTGAATCATCAGAGTAGTGAGAGTTCAAAGTTATAAATAGGCAGAGGGAAAAGAGACAGAAAGACTACAGGATGGTAGGAACACAGGAAACAGACTGACATACAGAAAGAACTATGCATGGAGTTCTTCATAACAGGGAATTCAATTATTACCCAAATCATTTCATCAGGATGCATCACTACAATGGGTGTAACACTGATAGACTCTCACACAGACAGAGCATTAATCTCTCTGTTATTCATCTGACCATCAGACTCAGTGTCACCTGAGAGGCCTCTAATCTAGCCGTCACCTTGTTATCCGTGTCTAGAGCCTAGGACAGTGGTAGCCAACCCTAGCCTACGAGAGCTACCAACAGTTCACATTTTCCAGACAACCTAGCTGCTGCACAGCTGCACTCATTAATCACTGACACATTTTAAAAGATCCACAGATGGAGCTAATTAGCTCACTTGTGATTCTGTGAGGAGACCTGCAAAACATGCACTATTGGTAGCTCTCGAGGACTAGGGTTTGCTACCCCAGGCCTAGGATATATAGTATGTAAGTGTCTTCAATGAATTCCTGGTGCCCGATTCAGGCCTGATCACTGCTGTGCGAATTTGATTATCAATACACTGTGCATGAGTCTGGGCCGCAGTGTGTGATGCCTGCTAGCAATGATATCCTTCTACTTTTTCATTTCATAACTATTCGAAAGGTGATTGACAGGAAGCCGCCACCTGGGGGTGGTAACCGGCCGTTTCATGGGAGGTGTGAGAGAAAACACACTAGACGTGCTTAGGATAATGTAGGTGTGTCCAAGTGTATTAGGGGAGGGTTTGTGACGTCCGCTCCAACCTCAATCAGACTGATATAAGTTCCTGGCTACTCACAGCCTGTGGTGAGTGGTGACCAGTGGAAAAACTGGTCGATAGTGCGCGTTTTATGAATGGATTATGACATAGTCGTATGAATGGATTATGACATAGTAGCTCAGCTGCGAAGTCTATTCCCAGAGCAGAGCAAGCACATTAATTCATAAGGAGGGATTTTTGCTATAGCAGGGCAGCATCTACTTGTTCACTGGCCACTGCACATTCACATAGCAGCGATCAGTTCTGAATCAGTCCCCTGGTTTTAAAGCAAAAATTATTTTACTTAAAATAAATTAAATAAATTCTTAGTACTATATATAACTTATTACTTTGTCACGCAAGTTATTTGTATCGCTACATTGTTTTATAGCACATGCCCCCCCACCCTCCCCAAAAAAATGTAAAAAAAGTTTTGTTTCAAAGGACTTTGAGTCTGTATCATATAATATGTTTGTGAGTGCAGTCAGACAGGGGATAATCATTGTGAGTCATGTAAATGCCTTCCAACTAGTGGTGTCTTGCATAACAAGAATCTGTATAATGTCTGGCTGGACTCACTATATAGGAATAGTAAGTATGTTTCTAATAATGTGGTCATAGATGTGCTGCTAAGTAGAACCCGTGTACGTGTACTTATTACTAATTGATATAGTTCTGTAAAGTGGTGAATAATGGCACTGTGGGATGTGGCAGTGTAACTAAATAAAACATATAAAACATCCTGGGTACTTGTGTATTATCACGGCGCCCATAAAATCGGCCGCAAATCGCATGGAAAAATCGGATGCAATTTTGCGGCCGATTTTCGGCCGATTTCTGGCCGATTTGCATGCTGTTCCATTATTGCACACCTTGCACACCCCCGATTTCCATCGTAGTACATTGCATGCAATATAGTGGCATGCGATGCATGTGAAGCGATTCGATTTGTAATTGTACAATCACCCTGATGGGTGCTTACAATGTTAAATGCACCGCCATTGTTAAAGCCACCCCCACTATCAACGCCAACCCGAAGCGTGGCGAGCGCAGATTGGCCGCGAGGAGCTGCGGTACGCGTCCTCCGACCTTTTCATACCCCCACTATCCACGTCGACGTAGAGTTGATTTTAGATAGTGTGGCGAGCGCAGCGAGCCACCGAGCCCGAAGCGCGGCGAGGGGACGCGGAATACATGTAAAGTAATCCGCGTCCGCTCGCCACGCTTCGGGCTCGGTGGCTCGCTGCGCTCGCCACACTATCTAAAATCAACTCCACGCCGACGTGGATAGTGGGGGTATGAAAAGGTCGGAGGACGCGTACCGCCGCCCCTCGCGGGCTCGCTGCACTCGCCACGCTTCGGGGTGGCGTTAACAATGGGGGTCTATTTAACATTGCGAATCACATCGCATCGCATGCCACTTGCTGGCATGCGTTGCTATGCGATATTTAATTGTACAATCAGGGGCATTTTCCCGAAAATCACATCACATACCATCTCATAGTACCTGGGGGTGTGCAAGGATGGAATAACATGCAAATCATCAGCAAATTGCCGAAAATCGGCAAAAAATCGGCCGAAAATCGGACGCAAATCGGACGCAAAATCGCATCGCAGATCAAATCGGCCAATAAATCGGATGCGATATCGGATGCGATTTAGATGAAATTGGGCGCCGTGATAATACACAAGTACCACATCCTGAAAGTTACGATTCAATGGTAACAACACACAAAATTAATTTGGAAGTGATTGTCTTCCTTTATTATATCAATGAAGGTTGATCACACTTGTGAACAGTCAATCAAAGGTTTAGGGCAGGGGTTCTCCAACTCGGTCCTCAGGACCCCACCAGCATGCGCACAGGTGCACTCATTACTCATTGACTCATTTTAAAAGATCCACAGGTGGAACTAATTATTTCACTTGTGATTCTGTGAGGAGACCTATAAAACATGCACTGTGTGGGGTCCTGAGGACCAAGTTTGAGAACCTGTGGTTTAGGGGAGAAATAAAGGTTTCTGATTAGCTTCTATTCTTAATAGTGGGACGCCGTTTTAGGAAAACTGGCTTCCCTATTTAAATAGAAGCTACTTGGAAACCTTTCTTTTCCCCTAAACCTTGATTGACCACAGCCGTATGTGACCTCTGACTCGGACAGCCTCCCGGCAGTGGGGGTATGAATGCATAAGATCTATCCTATGAAAAAAGACTGCGAGCCAGATGCGCTAAACTTCAAAAGTGATAAAACGGAGAGTGATAAACAACCAGCCAATCAGCTCCTGACTGACATTTTTCAAACACAGTCTATGACATGGCAGATAGGAGCTGATTGCTGTTCACTCTCCATCATAATATGGAGAGTGATAATATGTTTATCACTCTCCATATTATCCCTTGTGAAGCTTAGTGCATCTGGCCCCGCATATGATAGATCGTATGTGATCCTGCCACCCAGGAAGCTCCTGGGCGGTTCAAGGGGCATCGCATGCGACTACTCCCCACAGAGAAGTAGCATTACGCATTTGGGCTTTGGAAAGATACCAGTTTCACACTTGCAGGGGTGTTTGCACCAGGATGGGCGGGCATGGGGTGGCATTTTATGGACGTGCCAACAAAAATCGTGTACTTCTGCGAGCACAGGAGTGCCCTTGCATCCTTGGCGTGGGCCACTAATGTCACATGACGTCAGTGCCCATCCCCAATTTGGCGGATAGCGGGCATCTGAAAAGTAGGTATGGTCTTACTTTCCAGGCTGCAGAAATCATTCGATAGTCAGCAACCATGTAATGATTTCTCCTCCGCATGCAAGCCGATGTGTTAATGCGCATCCGCTCCCATACTAGTGTGGGGATTCGGACGGTGTGTGTGTGTGGGGGGGGGGGGGGGGCAGCGGCGAGTGTGTTCTGTGGGGCGGAGTTTACCTGCTCGCTAAGCAGTGAATGTACACTGCCTAGCGAGCAGGTCTGAGTCAGGCCGATAGTTGCATTACAGGCATTGCTACATTATTTATAGTAAATCAGAGGCAGAACTACCATAGCTCATACTTGCCTACCTGACCCTCTCCATGCGGGAGAAAATGCTCTGTTCCTGGACTTCCCTGGTAATGTATGATTGCCATCACCTGTGGTGAAACACCTTTACCTAGCTCCCCACAAGTGATGGCAATCATACATTACCAGGGAAGCCCAGGAACAGAGCATTTTCTCCCGCATGGAGAGGGTCAGGTAGGCAAGTATGCCATAGGTGCAGCTTACCCTTTTCCTGCAAGCCACTGTTTTTCCCTGTCACACTCTGCCTCCCACTTCCTGTCATCCTCTGACTCTATGTTGCATATGGTGAACTTGGGTTGGGTGGAGGAGGGGGCCCAAATGATATTTTTGCACCTGGGCTCACCAACCACAAGTTCAGCCACTACCCTAAATCATTTCAAAGTGTACCACATAGGTTAGTCAGTGTACCACATAGGTTAGTCATGTCCAGTTCCTGTTACGCCTGACTACAAAAGAGTGACTTTACATTTTCAAACCCAGGATTTCAAAAGAACACTCCAATAAATAGCCTGTTACTGGGTGCTCAAACTATGGTAACATGTTGCCCCAGGAACTTTTCCAGGGTTCTGTGGGGTAAATTTACTAAGGTGGGGGTTCTGTTGAAGATAGGATGTTTCCCATAGCAACCAATCAGATTCTACTTATTTAGCACTTTCTAGAAGTTAATAGTCTCTGGTTGCTCTGGGCAACATCCCAAATTAAAAAGAACTCCAATTTTAGTAAATGTATCCCTTTGTGTTAATGTCTGATAACAGGGTAATCAGTGGCGCATTTATAATGGGTGCAAAGTGCATAGTACACACGGGCCCCTGAGTTCCAAAGGTGCCCCACACTGCACCAATTTTTAATACTTACCCTCTGGAGTCCAGTGATGAAGGAAGCAGTGCTGCCAGATTTGGCAAAAAAAAAAAATGACTTTGGCGGCCATTTTTCAGAGTCAGGGGCAGTAGAGTCTGAGCCCCAAGATCTTTATATCCTGTTAGCATTCATATCAGCTGTGTCATACCTTGTTCATGAAGCATGAGGGAAGGAGTCCACTGTTAGACTGGATGTTGTAAGAAAAATGGTCCACCGGTAGGAGCGGCTGGTTGGATCCCAAGTTGAAGTACAAATGTGTGAAGTGGCAGTTAGGTGCAAGTAAGGTGAGCAGCTCCTGACGCGTTTCACTGTCGCCAAGTGACAGCTTTATCAAAGGTATATAATAGGAGCGGGTCCTTACAAAAGGATCAAGGGCAGTGTTAATTTTTTAACTATTATTTTATCTCAATTTTCATTTTAATTTACCACTGTATGTGTACCAATAATTGTCAAATTTGTATTCAAAAACTCCTCATTGGTTCTAGCACTACCTTCCTCTTTTTTTCCTTTTTTCTAATTGAATCAGCCCAGGAATTAAAGCCTGACTCTACCACTTTTATTCACACTGAGAAAAGTACCAGATCTAATGGAGTTACCCACTTACAGTATAACACATTCAGACAGAAATATCTAAAAATCTCGGCTTTTACCTTGCATTTTCATTGCTGCTTAATTTTGCCAGTCCCAGCCTGAACCCTCTTCACACAGAAAAGCAAATTACCAGGTTAGAAATTCCTACCTGGCAATTTGCTGAAAAATACGGGTATTTCTTCTGTGTTAAAGGGTCAACTCTGGATGAAAATCCCAGGTCCTCAACCCTGGTAAATTCCTGGGTCGGAGACCTGGTTGACCCTGGCACAGAGAAAAAGGACCCGCATTGAACGGCAAATTCCCGGGTAGAAGTGATTTACCCAGTAATTTGGTTACATTCATTTACTGAGCACAGTGGATTTGATGGTAAATGGCAATTTCCTTGAAACGAAATGTGGTCACATCCTATATAGAAATAGAGTAAACTGTTTTGAAAGTTGCAGCAAGAATTTCAGCACTGGTTGTGTCACGTTGTGTAGCCACCCTTTCCTGGTCATCCTGCACTACTGATAGATTATTCCTGCTCAGACAGTTTATAACAGA
Source organism: Crinia signifera (assembly GCF_055691185.1). Lineage (NCBI taxonomy): Eukaryota > Metazoa > Chordata > Amphibia > Anura > Myobatrachidae > Crinia > Crinia signifera. The sequence goes on from NC_139227.1 coordinate 69,965,382, forward strand.
TAGAAGTTGTGTAATTAGGCATGCTGCAATGGGATACCTATTACCCTCATATACTGTACTTCAAAGCATAAGAAACTAGTTTCTAGTGAGCACCTAATTTCAAATGTGCTTTATTCTCATTATAACTGACAATTAACAGATAAGCAGCCAAATGTAATAGCCCTGGAGTTCGGCGGCTATGCTTGATGCCTCCTCAACTCTGACATTTTTTTTTAAAGGGACGCTCAGTTGCATGTTAAAGTCCTTACATGGGCTCCTTTGGTGAGATCGGCCCATGCACTATCATGTTAATCTCCTAACTAACATTAAAGTCTATGGAGATGGCTACATCCAATCAGGACCACTCCAAAAGCACGGTGCTGGTTTTGTAGATTACGGGGGGACCCCGGCTATTTTCCCCGTGTATTTCTCAAAGCGGGATGGCTCAAAGAGCAAGGGGCTGGTTATGTTTGGGGGGAGGGTTTTTTTTTTTTGTACTCACTTATTCAGACAGAACCATGCACAGATCTCTCTAATCTGTGTATGGTTTTGCCAAACTCACCTGCCAGAAGCAGGTCTATTTCCTCTTGCAATTTTTGGTAATGTTTTGGTAACCCGCCACCCTCCACTGCAGCTCCCAGGGGAGAGATAGCTCGGACTGCCTGAACCCCACGCTGAAAGGTACCACCTGCCTGCCCCTGTATCCGGACCTGCGGGAGAAGGGACGGGGGGGGGGGGGGTAGTGAATTTTTTGCCCAGGGGCCCAATTAATTTTTTGCCCAGGAGACTGCACATGTGCATAGTCCTTTATGCGCATGTGCAGCAGCTGTGTGCGAGCGGGCACGATAGATTATTCCCTGTGTGGGTGGGGTGGCGGTCCAGGGGATTCGCCATGGGAACGTCCAGCATTTCATGGGTGTTCTCATGGTAATTCCCCGATGACGTACGTGCCCGCTTCCCGCACAGATTTTGTCCCCGCATGCAAGGCTGCAAATGTATTTTTATGCAAAACATCCATTCTCTTGCCTGCGAGGGATCGTGGCATGGGAGGGGGTGGGGGGGGGGGAGTACGGGTGGGCAGTGAAATTCGCAGCCTTGCACGTTAACCAGAATAAGGCCTAAGTGTATGATGGAAACTTTACATTATCCAATATAAGGGTGGTTGGGAGAACAATTCCATCTTGCATCTCTTTTTACATTATGTGCTCTTTGGGGCCTAGTTTCTATAACTGCCATCCTATCTGTCACTGCAGTGCCACCGCTAGATGTGCCAAGTGTTTGTGCGCCAACTTGTGTCACTTTACTTAGTCATCCAGCTACCTCGGTGCAACCTATTGGCCAAAAAACAATATTGTGGCCTGTGAGGTGTTCAGGATAGACTGGAAATGAGTAGAAATTAATGTTATTGAGGTTAATAAAGAGCTTTTTACTTTTTCAATTGGACACATGTACTTGTTGTATACAAAAGCAATTTATTGGTAAACAAATAAAGTACATTGTATATACACAATTGGTTTTGGTGTTTACTATTGTTCTCTATGTGATAAGGAATCGAAAGGAAAAATAACAAAATATAAATCTTTTTTTACGTAATCCCACAACCCCCTTTATCCTGTTTATGGGACACAGTCTGTTTTATGTCACTATACAATACACAGCCCTCTCTCCTATGTCCTTTGTATTGTGCGTATTCCTACCCTTGAGCTCTTATAGTTCTGATAAGCTGCAATTGTTAACTTGGGATATGGTCACTAGGTCGGCACAATGAAGGTTGACATACATGGGGTGGGCCAATGAAGGTCGACAGGGCTTAGGTCAAAACCTGAAATAAGTCGACAGGGTCGGAAGGTCGACACAAGCATTAGGTCGACCATGGGAAGGTTGATGGTCGAAGGGTTGAAATTAGTTAAAAAAAAAATGTTTTAGCCGACAAGTGCCGACAGGCGGTATTTCATATCCTACCATCCAATATGACGTGGTGGCAGGATATAATAGTGTGCCATGTGCAGCGAGCCATGCGAGGGGACGCGGTACACTTAGACAGTGCCCATCTCATATATGTCGACATTCAGGACCGAAAAATTGTGAAAAACTCATGTTGACCTTTTGACTTTCAAGGGGAACTCTCTCGGTTACTGGAACCAGCTGCACTGTTTTGCGCACTGAGAGCAACCTACTTTCTGTTACATTGCTTTTGACTTTCCCTGTCGACCTTAGCCATGTCAACCTATTTCAGGTGTAGACCTAAGCCCTGTCGAGCTTCAGTGGTCAACCCAATGTACGTTGACCTTCACTGACCTTAGTTATGGCCCATACTCAATGTTGTCCTCCACAAATGCTGGTTCTAAACATATAATAGTGAGATACTGTATGTTATGTCATCATACATTTTCTATATACAGTGTAAATGCTAATAATATTAATACACGTAAATTAATCAGTTATGACCAAAACAAAGTGCAAAACGATATGCTGTTTATAATTTATGAGTGAATACATTAGAACCATATATGTGGTCTAGCATTGCTCTACATCTGTGGTTCTCAACCTTGGTCCTCAAGTGCCCCCAACAATGCATGTTTTCCAGGTCACCTCACAGATACACAGGTGCACTCATTATTCACTGACACATTTTAAAAGATCACAGGTGGTGCTAATTATTTCACCTGTGATTCTGTGAGGAGACCTGCAAAATGTGAACTGTTGGGGGACACTTGGGGACCAAGGTTGAGAATCAGTGCTCTACATGACCATAAACATGTAACAGCATGCAACCAATCCATGGAGTGCAACATAACAAATCATAGGTCATGATCAGCAGGTGGAACGTTAGGAAGTTTAACTCTGTCCATCTGTCACCCTCTCTCCCGACAGCCGCCTCCTCAGCGGTGATCCACTCCACCAGGTCCCTTTGGCTTCTCTGCAGCCCCTTCTACTTTGCTGTCTCTCCGTCCCTCTGATACTGAGTCTTCCTCATCACTATCATAGACCAGACCCCTGTGCCTCAGACGGAATTTATCCCGAGGACTAGAGTCTGCATCACTGAATGATTCACTGGTGCGAATAGTGGAACTTAGCTTCATTCGGCGGAACCGAGGGGATGGCTGACTTGACACACTGGCGGTACTTTTACTGCGACGGAGAACCACAGGGTCTGCAGAAGAGTCAATAGTATATTAAACATATTGATTAAATTAAAAGTAAAATACAAATACTCCCCCAATAATGACCTGAACATTCGACTTTTGATGCATTGTTTGCTTTGCTGGAAAATGTTTTATTGTCTCTAGATTTAACTACAACATTATTTTCTTATTTCCTGGACATTAAATAGGTGAAGATGGGGAAAACAATACCCAAAATATTTTTCCATGAAATACTTGCCATAGTTATTCTAAAGCCATGTACAACACTGGGCGACTTTGAGCTGAAAGCCGCTCAGTTTACTCTTTAGGCCCATACACACTTGACGATTTTCAGCTGAAAATCGGTCAAAACAGCCGTTTTGAGCGATTTTCGGCCGAAAATCGCCCAGTGTGTATGCCCCGGAGATTGCCGACTAGCGATGATGCGCGCTCCCGCATCATCGCTAGGAAAGTGGTTCATCTGCTGGTTTTACCAGCAGATGTGGCGATGATGGATGGTTTTTCATCCATCATCGCCATGTGTGTACGCCGGCCGGGCTGAAAGATTAACCACTTTCAGCCCGGCGGACCGCCCCCCGCCCCCTCGCCCCCTCGCCCGTCATACTCACCCCTGTGCTCCGTCTGGCTGGCCGGCTGGATGCTGCTGCTGCTGCTGCAGAGACCTGCTCCCCGGCCAGGCTAGCCCCGCCCCCAGCCTAAACACACGGAGCAGACAGCACTGCTCCCTGCTAACACCTGCTGGGCACCAATAGTTATATTATTATGCCCACTGCCACCAATGTATTCATTAAATGCACCAATTTATATATATATAATATATATATATATATATATATATATATATATATATATATATATATATATATATAATATATATATATATATATAATATATATTTATATTTATATGTTTATATTATATATTTATATATATATATATATATATATATATATATATATATTCTGTGTGGTGACCGGCACTCCCAAGTAGCAGGCTCAATATGTGCTAGCCTGGTGCCTTCCAGCATGGACCCTCAGGTCCTATTATATGGGGTAGGAATCAGGCGGCACTCAAGGACTCCGTTTCTTGTGAAAAAAGGTTGTTTAATCGTCCAACATGTTTTGGGCGTGCTTGGTTTTGATCCCTGAGGACGGGCAGCACGCCTGATTCCTACCCCATATATATATATATATATATATATATATATATATATATATATATATATATATATATATATATATATATATATAAATTTATATTATAATATATTGTTGGTGCATTTAAATGAATACATTGGTGGCAGTGGGCATATAAAATATAAACATTGGTGGGCAGCTGTGTGCGTCGCTATCTGCTGGGGACGGCTATGGATAGTGTAGGGCACGGGGCGCCCCAGGCGGGGAGGGAGGGCGCTTTGGCGCTTACCCGCTTTGCTCCACAGGGGAACTATGCGGCCACATCTCACCGAGGGAGGGAAGGGGCTGGAGGGGGATGTGGTGACGGCCGCCGAGTCACTCCAGGGGCACTTGGGGGGTTGCATTTAAATAAATATAAATTTGTGGCAGTGTGGCAGTGAGCAATGTATACGTTACTGCCAACAAACATTGGTGGGCAGTGTTGGCAGTAACGTATACATTGCTGGTCTGTGCCAGCAATGCATAAATCATAAATTAGCATCAACACTGCCCACCAATGTTTATATATTTATATGCCCACTGCCACCAATGCACTGTGTATATGGAACCCTTGGAATTCAAACCCAGCCCATTTATAATGAAAGAGTTTCAGCAAAGTCTTTCGCCTCCTGAAAATCTCTTGCTCTTTGGGGAAAATAGCTCAGTGTGTACGCACTACTTTGGTGAAAGATATATCTATCAAAGATTTTGGCAAAGTCTTTTGAAATGAAAATCTTCAAGTGTGTATGGGCCTTTTGAGTGACTTTCAGCGCGAAAGCTGCCCAGTTTGTATGGGGCAGGGATGAGCCGTGAGCGCTGCTGCATGCTTCCGCATAATTGCTGACAGCCGCCGCTCATCTGCTGATATTACCAGCAGATGAGCGAGGGAGTGGACGGCTTTCCATAACATCTCGCTATGGTAAGCCGTCAACCCCGGGGAAAATCCCTAAAATGGGTGAAAAAATGCTCAGTGTGTATGCATTAAGCGTTTTTCAGCCCAGCGATTTTCCCTATCATCTGTCAGCATACACGCTGGGCAAAAATGCCCAGTGTGTATGGACCTTAACACACCCATGGCCATTTAAGGAACACAGTATTTAGCCATTTGCTTTAATAAAGTGACTCTTAATATCTTCTGTAATAAAAGTAGGGAATTCATTATACAGTATTGTATCATACCTGTTTGTACCAAAGCAGCTTGTTTGCCTGTATTTACTGACATTCCAATCCTTACGCTTTGAAAATATGTTGTATCATACAACTGGCATCATTATCTGACATATATACATTAGGATCTCAGTAATATGTAAGACAAATATTCATCTGGCAGTAAAGCAATGTGTGATGTAACAATGCCAATTAATACTGTAATGACTCCATACTTCTAGTGGGGCTCTCGGGCTCCGTAGAGAGCTCTTTGGGAGGGTTGAGAAAGCGGGGGGTTTCTCCAGGACCTTTCCCAGGCTTATCTTTGGTCTTTAGGAGCCTCTTCATTTTATCAGCGATCCAGTTACCTCTCCTGTGACTGTAAATGAGGGAAAAAATTATGTAAATGCATATACCCTATCTATTGTTGAAAGAACCATTAACAAGTACAGTACAGTATTATACAATGTGCATGTATATTGTACTGTGCAACATAATATACCAGAAATTAATTACATGGTTATACTGAACATTTCCATCAAGTTAAGCAATAATCATGGCAGTGCCACAGCCTCTCTCCCAAGCTCAGCACACACTGATCAGTGCTGAGAGAGAGAGAGAGTGAGAGAGAGAGAGGCAGCTGCAGTGGCATTGTCCTACCCACCGCGCTATAGGTTTTTCAGATGTGCGCGGCCATGCCCCTCATTGGCCACAACCCTTATTTTTACCGGGGTTCAGTGGCACTGTTGGTGCTCCTGTCAATGCTCAAATGAAAGCTGCAGTTTATGCATGATTTATATAAAAAAAAAAGTGGATAGATACATACAGATGTAGCGCCTCTCTTCTTTGCCTGGTGCCGCCAGATCCCTTTCACTGGCGAACGCCGGCGATAGGGCTGGGACGCTCATGCGTCTCACGCGCACACATGTCCCAGTATCACAGCGGCTGGGCAGCGTCTCCCTGCCGGTCTCCGCTTCAGGGAGACGCTGCCCAGTTTGGGGGGGTCGGGCGGCGAGGGGGACCGGCGGTGACCCCCGGCAGGCTCTGTTGCCACGGGGTGTGCGAGCGTCTCGTGCGCGCGCGCCCCTGGCGAGGGCTGGCGATGGAAAGATGAAAAGAGCTACATCTGTATGTTCCTTAATCTACAAGGAGTTGGCCCAGGGAATGTGGTGTCTAGCAGTCATTCGCCACCCTTGGCTCCTCTATAAAGAGGCATTACCTGTGTACCGCTGGGGCTGGTTCCAATACTCTATACTGATCCATGATCTTGTCCAGTAGTTTTTGCTTTTCATGTTTCAGCTCTGTCAGTTTTTCTCTAGGGATGAAACAAAGGCAATGTTATATATTTATTTGATATGTTTTATTCTTTTATATATTTAAAACTGTTGATGTACATTTTTACAAAATTCAGTACAGACATTCAGTCTCACAGGAGATGCCAAATGTAGGAGCAAATACAGAATAAGCAGAATTTCTGAATATACAAAAAAAAAGATAGCCATAGAGCATACAGAAATGTACCAATAGACAGACCCAGTAAATGGAACAGAAAAAAACCCAACAACACAAGAACATGGTGGTGGGGGGTTCAGTGGTAGTAAAGGTTAGTGTGGCGAAACTTTACTAAAAACAAGACCGACAGAAATCTGAGAGTTAAAAAAGCCACCATAATACAAATCGACATTCCAATATCCTTTCAGAAACCCGACAGGGGGGAGAGTGCATTCAAGCCCTTCGCATGCTACAACACGCTGCCTGCTCGGTGGTAAGCTGCGCTCACAACCTATTCTATTCTCCCTCTATGGGGGTCGTGGATCCACACGAGGGAAAATAGCCTGTGTAAGTCAGGCTCCTGACAGTTGGGATTCCATTGTCTGAGAAACAACCGTCGGAATCATGGGCATAACTACAATAGGTGCAAGGGGTGCAGCAGCCATGGGGCCCATCTTTGCTGTCTAACTAATATGTTTTACATACAATTTTCACCATCAGTTGCTAAATAGGGGGCCCTTACAAACTTTTGCTATGGGGCCTACTAATATCTAGGTATGCCTCTGGTTGGAATCCCGACTGTCGTTGAGTCATCCGGCACCCAATGATAGACGTAGGTTAAAAACACCATTAAACTCACTCTTTAGTAAACTTCCTCTTAAAAATCCTTATGCTGTCAAAACAGGGGGCTGCTAGAACATTAATGTGACCACATTTTTAAAGTTGATAGAAAACCTGTAATTCATGTAATGCTTTTTAGTCAGAGACTTTAAGAACTGGAAATAATTGTGATTTCTCTTCTGAATGGTATGTAAATAAACGGTAATGTGAAGAGTCGAAGCCCAATCTGGTCATAGCGTTAGACGTTAGCCTTACCGGTATCTCCTCTCCTCCTCCTGTCTCAGAGCACCGCTCTCCAGGCTCCGCTCTAATAACTCCCGATTATCTTGACTTAGAGAATTTATCTGAGACAGCAACATGTTACTCTGGTCTTGGAGAGAGAGTTTTACCTGGGACAACACCTGAAAAGCACAGAGACCGTTACGTTGTGACCTGCGTGACCACAAATTCAGGCAGGAACGCTGTTCCTGAAAAGCCAACCTGGTACTGATTGGAAAGGGCTGCATTGCTGATCTCCAGGCGCTGCACGCTATCTTTCAGTTCCAAGCGCTCTCTGTCTAGCTGCTCTCGCTCTCTGTGCTCAGCTCCCAGCTGTCTCTTCATTTCTCTCAGCTCTGATATTTTTTCACTACAAGTCTTCTCAAATCGGGACAGCTCATCTTGTAGCCTGTAAGAGCAAAACAAGATAACAGCACGTAATCATTGTCTACTACCTTTGCCTGCCTGACTCAGCTCCTGTCTGCCATGTCACATGCTGTGTTTGAAAAATGTCAAGCAGGAGCTGATTGGTTGGTTGTTGAACACTCTCCATTTTATCTCTTCTGAAGCTTAGTGCATCTGGCACCTAGTAATCTAAAGGGACCTTCACGCGAGGCGACACCGCTGAGCGATCTGAGCAATGTAGATCGCTGAGCCGACGGAGCACATCGATGTAGGCGTGTGCTGAGTGATCTGTCAGGGCCAGTGTTCCCCGGTGAGAATACTGGCCCTGACACGCAGGGCCACGCATTGCTATGGCTATGGCCCCTTTTCTAAGTGATCTAGTCACTGAGATGCTAGACCATTGGGGAACCAATAGCACAATAGTTGGCCCCATTAACAGAATGCCACATTTGGCCGTTACTCACCTCTTTTGTTCTTCCTGCAGTCTGTGGTTTACCATCTGCAATTCCTGCGTTCTTTCCATCTGCTCTTGTAATTTCCTCTGCTGCTCCTGCTGTACCTGCTCTCCTTGTATAGAGAGCTGGGAAAACCTGCAAGAGGCCATACTCATCAACATAGTATGTGATCCAAGTTCTCACAAATCCACATACATATGTATATTCCATCACACACACACACACACACACACACACACACACACACACATGCACGCACACACACACTACCATTGGCTTTCATAACACAATCATTTTTGAAAATACTATTTTAAAACCATCAGATAAATTGCTTCAGTTATTATGAGTAATATGATTGTTACCAGCCCTACTTGTTGTCCTCTCTCTGGTACCAACTACTCCATTAAGTGTGTACTAACCTGCTACCCAAGTACTACACAAAGGCTCTAGCTATCAATGCAAACTCCGAAAACAGCACAGAACACCTGCATTTTGCATGTAGTTTTGTGCCTAGATAATCTGTCTTGTACTTATCTCTGTACAAGACTACATTCTGCTCTCATATTTGTAGAGGGTCATTGTGGAACTGCACAGTCTAAACTCCCCCCCCCCCCCCCCCACATGTGCAATGTAGCTCTTAGTTTGGCCTCATTGTTGGAAGCCGCAACCCTAACCCTACCTCCCCACAGCCTAACTCACCCCCCCCCCCCCACCGCAGCCTGACCGTAACCACCTCACTATTGCCCTCGTACCCCACTAATTAAACCTACCTCTGCCCCACAACCCTAACCCCCTCTCTCCTTGTAGCCTACCCCCCACCCGTGCAGCCTAGCACTAAGTACCCCACTAGTGCCTATGGACTGATGATTGATTAGCGTTAGTGTTCTAAGTAGCCAGTGAACCCTGGCAAGCCATGATTGTCCTACCTCTCCTGCAGCTCCCGATGTTCTTGTTTCAGTAATCTCATAGCACTCCGGCCTCGACGCAGTTCTCTTTGTATTCTTTCCATTTCCCCCTCCTGTCTTTGAAGGTCCCTGAGAAGGGAGTCATGACGTCCTTGCAACTCTGATCTCTCTCTTCGCACTCCATGTAGTTCAAGTAGAAGCAAAGATAGGGGGGACTCGGTGGCAGCAAGTGGGGGATAGGTGGATATAGGCTCAGATTCATTTTTGGAGGGTTGTACAGAAACTCCATGGTCAGATGCGTGATGATGAATTAATTGAGGCTGAATGACTGAGTCAGGAGCAGAGGCCAACAAAGTTGATTGAATAGATGAAGTCTGGACAGATGCAGAGAGTATTGACTCTATTGAAGATGTTTGGAACTTGGGGAATGAAGAAACAGAAACATCATTTGTTGTTCCGAAGCAAAAGGGAAAACTGGCAGAGTCAGAAATGGTTAATAGCTTAGCTGTACTTTCATCCAGTTGTCTACTTAATTTTGGTTCCTTTCCTTCTTCAGAAAGTGGTCTTATTTCTCCAGTAGTTACTTGCAGGTCTATTTTACCAGGTTCCACTTCTTGAAAATTACTCTCTGATTTGTTATTTTCCATTTTCCTCTTCTGAGTCATCTTCTCTCCAGTTTTCTGTTCCAGTTGCCTCCTGAGAACCTGGTTGTCCTCAACGCTTTCATGCAGCTGTCTCTGCAGAAGTTGTGTAACTTTATTGCCCTCATCCAGTTTAAACTGAAGAGACTGCTCGTATATTTCCCTCTCTTTCAGCTCTTTTACTAGAGAATTGTTCTTGCCTGTGCATTCTTCTAGCTGTCTCTTAAGTGTTTGTATGTCAACTTCTTTTTCTTTGAGTAGTTTCTGTGAGATCTCTGCTTCCTCTGCACTTGCTTGGAGTTGCTTTTCTAGACATTGTGCCTGCTCAGTTTTCTGCGGACTTTGTCTACCCAACTGCTCATTTTCTTTACGAATCACGCTGACTACGGACTCTTTCCTACTGTTCATGTCATCCAGCTGCTTCTTCAGCATTTGAATCTCTGCATTGTCATTTAGTTGCCTATCTTTGGATTGTGTACTGATCTCATCTATTTGCCTCTTTAAAGTCAGCTTCTCTCTCTCACATCCTTCCAACTGGATCCTCCATGAGTGTTCCTGCTCAGCACTCTCTTGTAACCGTGTCCTAAGGAACTGCAGTTCTGCAATGTTCTCTTCCAACTGCCTTTTGAGTAACTGTTCCCTTTCTTCCAGGCGTCTGTTCAGTAAGAAGTTCTCCCCACTTCTCTCCTCCAGCTGTCTTTTCTGTAAGCCTATTTCTTCTACACTTTTTTGAAGCTGTCTCTTTAAGGACTCTATCTCTTCTGCCTTTTCTAGAATTTGTGTGTTTAGGGAGTGCTTACATGTCTCATTCTCATCCAACTGCCTTTGCAGGGAGTGTATTTCGTCAGCATTCTCTTTCAATTTCAGGCGGTGTAACTGTCTTTCTCTTGCATCCTCTTCTATCTGTCTCTGTTGCACCTTTCTCCGCCCTTCATTTTCTTCCAGGTGTCTTTTAAGTAGCTGCAGCTCCCAATCACTCTCTTCCAGCTTTCTATTTAAGGACTGCTGCTTTCCTATGCTCTCATCCAGATCTCTTTTTTGGATTAATATTTCATTCTCTCTTTCTTGAAGCTGTTTCTGGAGGGCTTGTATATCTACCTTGCTATCTTCTATAGTTCTCAGTAAACTCCCTTCTTTATCTGCACTTTCTTGGATCTGTCGAGTTAGACTTTCTACTTGGTCAGACATGTTGCAGAGCTGATTTTTTAGTGCAGTTGACTCTGCTGTAAGAGTCTGCAGAGAGATGTTCTCTACTGTGGGCTCTTGCAGTTGTTGCTGTTGGCATTTCTCATCCATGTCTTTGAGCTTTGTCTTTAAAGACTGTATCGCTGTATCTTTTTCTTGTAGCTGTCTCTCAAAGATTTTCATTTTTTCAGAACTTTCTTCGAGTTTCCTGATTAGGGATTGCCGCTCTCTTTCATTCTGCTCAAGTTGATGTTTTAAAAATTGTTCCTCACTAGTGGCCTCTTGTAACTGTTTTTGAAGGAACTGGATGGTGACTGTACTCTCTTCCAACTGCTTCTTCACTAATTGTTCTATGCCCTCGATTTTCTCCATGTTTCTCTTGAGTCCCTGCACTTCTCCTATTCTTTCATCCAACTGCTTCTTCAATAGCTGTTCTAATTCTTCTCTTTTTGCCAGGTTCTGCCTGAGTTCCTGAACCTCTCCTGTTTTCTCTTCCAGCTGACTTTTCACTAACTGCTCTTGTTGTTCTTCCTTGGCCAAGTTCTGCTTGAGATCATTGACCTCCCTCATTCTCTCTTCCAGCTGTGTCTTCAGTAGCTGTTCTAGTTCCTCTCCTTTATCCAAACTTCTCTTCAACATTTTGACCTCCCCTGTCCTCTCTTCCAACTGCCTTTCCACTAACTTCTGGGATTCCTCTTTTTTTTCAAAGTTTCGGCTGAGTTTATGCACTTCCTTATTCTTTCCTTCCAGCTGCCTCCTCAGTAGCTGCTCCACTTGTTCTTTTTTTTCCAGGTTTCTTTTGAGCACTTGTACCTCACCTGTCCTCTCTTCTAGCTGGCATTTCACTAACTGCTCCATCTGTTCTCTATTTTCCAAATTTTTGCTAAGCAACTGTATCTCCCCTGTTCTCTCTTCCAGTTGTTTTTTCCATAACACTTCTACTTCCTCTTTCTTTTCCATGTTTATCCTGAGAGTTTGTGCCTCTGCTGTCCTGTCTACCAGTTGTCTTCTCAGGGACTCAATTTCCTTTGCACTCTCTTCAATTCTTTTTTTTAATGCTTGTTCCTCTCTTTCTTGTAAGTGCATCTTTATGGAGTGCATGTCTCTTGTGCTGGAGGCCAGCTGTCTTTTAAGAGATTGCATTTCCTCAGAACTTTCTTGGAGGTGCTGCGTTAGAGAATGTGACTCTTTCACATCTGACAATTGTTTTTTTAGTAACTCGATTTCTAAAGCTTTCTCATGAATTTGTCTCTGCTGGACTGAGTTCTCTAATTCTTTTTCCTCTATCTGTTTCTTTAATGACTGTATCTCACAAGTACACAATTCAAACTTTGCATTAAGTGACTGTATCTCTGCAGCACTTATTTCCAGCCGTGCAAGGAGTGAAAGTATCTCTTGACCACTTGATTCTAGCTGCGCCTTCAGTGATTGTAACTCCTCAGCATTCATTTCAAGTTGAGTCTTCAGTGATTGCTCCTTTGCAGAACTTAATTCCATCTGCGCTTTTAGTGATTGCACCACTCCAGCATTCAATTTCAATTGTTTCTTTAGTGATTGTTCCTCCCCAGTGCTCACTTCCAATTGTTCCTTTAGTGATTCTACCTCTCTAGAACTCTGTTCCAATTGTGTATTCAGTGATTGTTCCTTTCCATAACTCAATTCCACCTGTGCCTTTAGTGATTGCACCACTCCCACATTTAATTCCAGTTGTGTCTTTAGTGATTGTTCATTTTTACAACTCGTTTGTAGCTGTGCCTTTATTAAAAGTTTTTCTTCAGCACTCAGTTGCAATTGTCTATGCAAAGATTGTACCTCTTCAGTGCTCACTTCCAATTGTGACTTTAGTGACTGCACTTCCCCAGTGCTCAAATCCAGCTGTGTCTTTAGTGACTGTATTTCTGTATCGTGCAATGTTAATTGTGCTTTCATTGGTTGTACTTCTCCAGGCTGTGTCTTTAGTAACTGTATCTCTTCAGCCCTAGATTCCAGCTTTGTCTTTAATGACTGTACTTCCTCTACCCTACTGTCCAGCTGTGTCTTTAGTGACTTTATCTCTCCAGCCCTACATTCTAGCTGTGTCTTTAATGACTGTACTTCTCCAGCCCTGCATTCAAGTTGTGTTGGTGACTGTACCTCTGCAGCTCTACATTCCAGCTGTGTTGGTGACTGTACCTCTGCAGCTCTACATTCCAGCTGTGTTGGTGACTGTACCTCTACATTACTTGACTCCAGATGTTTCTGTAAGGAATCTAACTCTCCTAAATTCCCCTGATTCACAGTCCTAGAATTGTTGATATATTTTCCCAGTGATTGGTCCTCTAGAGAACATTCTTCCAGCTGGATCTGAATTAATGGCACATCACAAGGAACTTCTTCCTTCTGTTTATTCGGTTTAAGATTATTTCTTGCATTGTCTTCCAGCGGCACATACGGTTGTCCAGTGTCTTTGCCTGATGTTTTTGTAACAGTGATTGGCTGTTCCCCTGTAGCCATTTTCTGTAAGTGTTGTGACTGCTGCTTCACAACTCTGTCTCCTACTTTCTTCTTCTCCTTCTGGTTCGTGTCTCCATCTCCCAATATATCTTTATCCACTAAGCTGCCCCCATCTGGCTCCTACAGAATGAAATAAACACAATTTCAAGATAATGCCCTTGCTAGAGGAAGTCCTATTAGTTTCCCTATTAAAGGAACACTGAAATCTAAAGATTTCTAGAGAGGGGTTTCCAAATGAATTAGACAATCTCCCACCCTACAGAACATTGGAGCAAGACTGAGAGTCTGGAGTAAAAGAGCCTTGTAACTACCGGGCATTAATATAAAAATTGGTATTTTTATAGACTGGATACTGCATTGAAAACTGTATTAATACCTAAAACTATAGATGGTCTATAGTATAGGCTATATCAAACACATAGGGGGGTATTCAATCTGTGTCGACCTCCCGCAGCCTTCTCCCGACGGGGGAGATGAATGCGAGGCCCTATTCAATGCTGTCTTCCCCGACAGCATAGAACAGGGGTTCTGCGCAGAACAAGCCCGACATCACAAGCTGTCGGGCTCGTTCTGCCGAGAAAAGCCGGAAATAGGCGAGCTCCCGGCCGGAGCTCGTCTATTTCCGTCCTCAACTCGCGGCCACCCCCCTTCTCGCCGCTCGGCGGCCGGGACATTGAATCCCGACCGCCGAGCTCCAGTCGAGCAAAGCGAGAACGGGACTGGGGCACGGCTGTCGAGCTTGCTCGACAGCCATTCCCCTAACATTGAATACCCCCCTTAATCTATAAAGATAAGATAAAACATATCACAATAAATAAATAAAGATGCAAATATGCTAGAACCAGTGCAGAACTTTCTAAGCTAACATTCTAGCACCTTATGGTAAGGCTCCTTTCTCTTCTTCCTGGCAGCTACTCTCTGGTCCAGTGCATTGATTGAGGACTCACAAAGCAATCTTGGTAGAAAAAGCCGCTACCACTGGGCATGTGCAGAAGTTCTTCTCTGTCCCTTACATTGAATGATGTGGCGGCAGCTCTAATAATCGTATTCTATACCATTGCTATTATTGTCATAAGTTGAGACAGTTGCAAAGTGGAGGGGGTTTCCAGGCAACCTGAACCCTCTCCTGCTTTTGCCTATGACCCTCCTTTCCCCAAATTGTTGGGATCCATTCTTATCTGTTTATTGAGTCACCCGAACTATCACACCAGCATAACACATTGATCATTGGGTGGCAGTTATGTGCACTCAGCAAATGGTTGTGTTTCCAAAGAAGGAACCACACATTCAGCTAGTTGGGGGAACAGGGCTTTATAACTTTTTTTATTGGAGACATAATTTTTATTATGGTCTTACTATGCTTCCCTGGGAATTCACAATTACTCAGTAACTGTCACATGGTCTAGCACGTATTATCATACTGATAGTATTGCCATATGCTCACTTTATGACTCTTTCGGGTGCTGGGACTTGCTCTCACCTCTCTGACACATAAGTCTCCTAGTCGGTCAAAGAGCTGACTCTCTTGCTTAGGTCCTGTATGTTCTATGTTTACCAGATCCACAGTCTCTCCAGATAATACATGCAGCCTTTCTCTTAGGACCTGGTTTTCTCTTTCCAAACGTAGCAAAGCTTGGGACAACTCTGAGCTTAGATCTAAAACTGTAGACAAATAAATAAAAAGTAAATGTGAGGTTTCACCGTAGAGGGTTCTGATTACCTGAGTAAGTAGTTTCCAATAGTTACATAGCAAGGCTGAATAAAGGCATGGTCTCGAAGTTGAAGGTTGTGTGTGTGTGTGTATATATATATATATATATATGGTAATTAAAACACATTACTACAAATATTTACCAAATAATAATAACTAGACTAGCGATAGCTGATCAAGCTGTAGAGATATTATCATGTTATCATTATCAATACTCACTTTCAACATCTGTCTCCTGTCTCTCCCAGGAAGTGACCTGTTCTCTTTCCCATTTTGAGACTGTCTCTTCTTCTGTCTCGTAGATCCTCTCCCAACTTTGAGATGCCTCCTCTCTTAGTATTCGTATCTCCTCTGCCAAAGTTAGGTTATCATGGATCAGACACTGCATTCTTTGGGACTCTGAGTCTCTCTCCTGCAAGAACAGTTCCCTCTCATAAATACATATAACCATACCAAGCAAGCAAGGCAGTGCCAATAAGACATATAGGAAGGTATGGCTGTTCTAACTGCATGTGTGCAACTTTTTGTGAGTTGTATTCTTTAAACTGGCAACTTAGACTCATTTTACACTTACAATTCCTTCTGTCAGTGAGGGTAAGCATTGTTCAATGCCCAAAATAAAATACTTTAGTGACCCATACAGCATACTTGCCTACTTTTGAAAACTAGTTTCAGGGAGATTATAGTTGGTAGTAGAATTTTGCACAGCAGCCCATTGAGGGGGCATGTCATGCTCCTCCCAAAGGGCGTGTCTACTTTAATATATGGAGAGATTGTGAAAAGAGATTGTGAACGTGGCATCTAGAAGCGTGGGTGTGTACTGCTACATCTGAGAGGAATATTTTAAAATGACTTTTATACAAATGTAGATGAGCTAAAGTAAAGTGCTGGGAAATGGTGCTGATGATTCACTGTATATGTATCAGTCTCTCATTCCTTTTTCCCACAAAAATGTACCAGTGTAATGTGGCCTAGGTGAAATGAGGGAGATTGCTAGACTAATGAGGGAGAGAGGGAGATTGCTGCTCCTTTTTCAGGGAGTCTCCTGCAGAATGCAGGAGGGTAGGCAGCTATGCCATACAGTAATCTTACCTAGTTTAGTCAATTAACCTGAATTCTTCCAAATCATGTCCCTTAAAAAGAGTATCCTGTCTAGGTTGACAACGATAGGTCAATGTACTATGCTCAATATGTCGATATGGGCAAAATGCTGACACAACTATGGTCGACACATGAAAAGGTCGGCATGAGTTTTTTTGGGGGGGGGGGATTTTTTTTGTACTTTTTTCATACTTAACCATCCACATGGACCTCAATTGGGGAACGGTAAAGCCAATTGCCAAACGCAAAGGTTAGTGCAGCGATGCACCTGGCCTGAACTATTGTGAGCCAAGCAAGGCATACGAGGGAATGTGGGACAGTAATTTGGGGCTTGTGTGCTCAAGTATGTACATTGACACCAAGAAATGGGTGAAACTCATGGTGACCTTTTCAGTGTCAATCTTTTGCGTGTGTCTACTTTTTTCCAGTATCAACCTTGTGTATGTCTACTAAGACATTGTCAGTGAGCTATACTACAACCTTAAAGAAGACGTGGTGGGAGAATAAAATAGTGTGCCGAGCGTATTGAGGCACCGTGCCCGAAGAATGGCGCTCAGCGTGCCATGCAAGGGGACTCGATGCTACGGTTCAGTGCCCATGTCGACTGTGTCGACAATCGGGTAAAAATACAGCGGAAAAACCCATGTCGACCTTTTGACTCGACCATGACCATGTCGACCTAATGCGGTGTCGACCTAATGAAATTCCGACCTACACCCATGTCGACCTAGACCCTTTCTGCATGTCAACCTAATGGTGTCGACCCAATTCTTGTTGACCTAACTGCTGTAGACCTAATGATCCATACCCTAATGAAATGATTGACTTTGAACATTTGCCTAATCCCGGAATGGCGGGAAGCTCCTGTAAATCGGGTGGCGTTCCTGGAGACGTGGAAGCACAATTCACGGATCACAATGATGTCCCTGTCATGCCCCGAGTCTGCTCCTATTCGGCCTCACTTCTCTCACCACACCCCCTGCCACACCCCCTCATGCCGCGTCACCGCAGCCAAAATCTCAGCATGTGTGCTACAAAGGTCTATATTACAGCAACTAAATTATTTGAGATTCAGCCTTATATAACTGGGTTTGCTTTTGGGCCCTCGGCACTGCATACTACCCTGAAATATCATGCAGGAAATAATAGGACAACAGACAATAGGGAATGATACACAACTAAAACTATAAAATCATCAATTGAAAAAAGTATTTTTCCATAAAATATTGACTATGAAATTGACAATGAGGACACAGCTTTGTGTATATTATACCATTTCAACCCTCTTGAGTCTCTCTTCTAGCGAGTGCTTTTCCCTCTCACACATGCGCAGTTTCTCAGAACGCTCTCTTTCTGCAGAAAGCTGATGCTCTAACACTTCTTTATCTTCCAGCAGGCTCCGTGAGAATTCTTTCTCCTCCTGGAAGTACACTGCAAATGAACACTTGGCTTCCAATTAACATTTACTTCAAACATGAATTATTTAGCTTCAAATAAAGTTTTTTGTAAAGTGCTTTGTAACATTTTACTGTCCCTCACCAGTGGTATATATGATATATTTCATCAGTATAGTGAGCTTGATGGCCCAGTAATGATAGGAGAGGCATAAATGCAGCCATTATGTATACAGTACTAATATGCATATTGCTTTAAGTTGGTAGACCTGCAAGGAGCGCTGATAGATGTCCATGACACGCAGTTTATCCGTGAGAGCGTTTACTTGGGCCTCAGAGCGACGTGAGCGCTCTCTCAGTGCATCAGCCTCATCACGGTAACCGCGCGAGAGAGCAGCCAATTGGGAGAGCTCACGGACCTAGGAAACAGAAAGGAACTAAGATATCAGTGCATTCCTATAACAATTAGTGTCACTTTTTATTACAAATCTGTGTTAAGGTACCCACTGCTATGTATACGGTCTGTGTATTGGAGAGAGATAAAGTGGACCAAGCAATTAGCACAGCATATGGCAATAGTAGCTGATTGCATACCCTCCAATGTTTGCCTTTCTTAACCCAGGACCCATGTGTGGCTACATGTGGGAGGGGTGTGCCCTCGAATTGTAGGCGTGGCCCAGTGCTTTGACCCTGTTTTAATCCTTTTATTGGTGTGGCCAGTTCTCCCCAAGCAGATGGGCAGCCCACGGCTAACCTTCCTGTACAAATGCTTGAGTAGAGCAGCGGCGACCAAAGGCTCCCTCAACCTCCCCCCCCACCCATGGAGCACTTCAGCCCATGGGTGGGACAGCTGGAATCAGGACAGTTGGGAGGTATGTGATTGGCTCCTTCCATTGCTTAGAACATGTGTCCTTTGAAGTGTACGTAATAACAGAACTAGTAGTGTATATAAGAACCCAAGGAAAAGACTATAATTACATGGAGGATAACACATTGGGGAACATATGATGAATAAACAATCAATCAGGGTGAGTATATAACTTACATTATTATCTAGGGGATGCAGTTACAATCCCGGCGGTTGGGATCCCGGCGTTCATAACCCCGACCGCCGAAATCCCGACACATTCTCCCTCCGTGGGTGTCCACGACACCCCTGGAGGGAGAATAAATTAGTGTGCCGAGCGTAGCGAGGCACCGGGCCCACTGCGTGGCGAGCGCAGCGAGCGCAGCGAGCCCGCAAGGGGGGGCGATCCAGGTCCTCCCCTTGTCGGGATTCCGGCATCGGGATTCTGAACGCCGGGATCCCGACCACCGGGATTCAATACTGAATCCTTATCTAGATATTATACTGTACCTGCTGATGCATTTTCCTTAGCTCCACCTCCAGCAACTGCACTTGCTGCTGACTGTCCAGTAGCTCCTCAGACTTTTCTTCCCTTTAGGAAACACAAAGAAAAAAGTAAATATGAAATAATAATTTGCTTTGCTTTATATTTAAAGTGCACCAGTCACCTACAGTATGTGCTTTCACTGATTACACTGAGTGGTAGTACAATCTTACAATGATTTTACAATGTGCCATGTCACTAGCAGTGGCTTGCCTGGCTTCAGCACCCTAACAGTTTAGTTCCACCATTCTGACCCCCTGTCAATTCTGAGGAACATTAATCTGCAGTGGAAACAGCGGGTTGTACAGTATGTCGGAAACAGAGGAGAGTTATATTGTACGTATATGACATTTCCCCAACTACAATGCTCCTCACGGGAAAGATGTCTTTGAATCAATGCCCACTTTAATATAGATTTACAAACATTGTAATTTACATGTAATTTACATGTAGGGTGGAAGCACCAATTAGTACATGTGCCAGAGATTACCAGCCATCTAATTTGACCTCTGTGCAGATGGCATTGTGATAGTTATTCCTATAGCAAATATAGGCTCCTGAACTCCCCTATCTAACCTGCTCTTGATACATTCAGCCGTTACTCACAGTTCCAGGCGCACACGCCGCAGTTTGCTCTGTAGATCTGCAGTGTGCAGAGAGTGGTTTTGCCATGAATTGGGTTCAGAGATCACATTTTGGGACACTGCTTTCAGTCGGCCGTCAATGGGTCTGGCCTGCTGGTCACATCGGATTATAGACAGACGCTATAAAATGATGGATGGTACAGGTTCATAAATGAGATTTTGGAACAATGATGGATAAAATGTTAGTTTTTCGATCAGGTAAATCTTGTAATTGTTTTCATTCAGTCAAATGTAGGATTATTCTGTTTGATATATATTTATTATTTTTGTATAGTTTACTTTAAAACTACACCTAACACATTTTATGTCATACGGGTATTTAGAAGACGATGGGCCAGATGCACTAAGCTTCAAAAAGTGATAAAATTGCAAGTGATAAACAACCAACCAATCAGCTCCTGCCTGACATTTTTCAAACACAGTCTGTGACATGTCAGGTAGGAGCTGATTGGTTGGCTGTTTATCACTCTCCATTTATCACTTTTGAAGCTTAGTGCATCTGGCCCCCATGTATTGGACAAGAGGAAGGGTGATTGGTCCTGTGATAAATACATAATAATATAGTCCATACCTCTTGAGCATCATCCCTTTGTCTGAGGGTGTCTCTGAGGTGAGCACCCAGCATGTGGACCAAGTCTTCCAGGTCAGAGTGGGAAAGGTGAGGCAGCTCTAGTCCTGGTAATGATAATATCTTCTGAGAGTCCTCTGTCATCTTCATAGAAAAGAACAAAGTAAATAAAACACTTGTGAAAAAGAATGATTAGTATAGATGGAGATAAAGAGACCTACAGTATCATCATAAGGCCCCTTATAATTAAGTATCCAACCTGCCAGGAGTTTATGTGGCGATTGGTAGATTATGGAAATAATGCTCTGCTGTCCCTGTTATCCAACACACTTCTGCCAGAGCAGCCTGAGATAACTCATGCACACAGCCACCTGTCTGGCAGCACGATGGTGCTGGCATAGGAATCTGCTTGGATCCCTCTTCACAGCCAGGACCTCCTTCCCACAGGAAAGAACCGGGCTTCGGAAATGAACGCCATCTAAAGATGGCGCTGATTCTTACAAGCGATCCCTGAAAACTTTGTTAGTTTGCTTAATACTAGGCAGCCCCATTGTGCCCCTAATAATGAATGTTCCATACACTAGTTTTATCACATGTGTAATGGGCCAATAAGTGATGCTGATGACTAAGCTGCTAAGGGATGACAATAAAGTCGTTAGGTTAAGATAAACTCCATTGTCACCTCCTGTATTTTCTCTGCCAGCTTAGTCTGGAAACCCAAGTTCAGACTCCGGATTCCACCGATTATTTCTTGTCGACCTTCGCCCTGATGAGACATAGATGGCAAAGGTTATTGTAGGTAATACAGTTAAAAATACCTCCTGAAACGTGGTAATAACGAGCCTGATAACTTTCGGAGGTCTGGGAAAGGATTCACTTAAATGTTGGGTACAATTTATTTTTATTCACACAAAAAAGAATCATGCGATCTCCTATATATTAGATACACACAAGCTATTTTCACACAAAAAAAAGACAGAGCCGGGTTTCTGTCATCTGACTCAAGATGTTCCAAAATATGAATAAATTAGCACCGGCACATGCGCTGCATGCCATATTTGGCCCTGATTCGGCCATAGGGGTGATTCGGCCATAGACGCCCACCCCGTTGCTCATCTGCAGGTAATAACAGCAGATGAGCGGCGATGGGCGGCTTTTGTGCTGAAAGCAGCTTAAACAGTAAAAGTCAGCTGCTTTCAACTCAAAATCGCCCAGTGTGTATTGCCCATTAGGATTTGTACCCATCTGTACAGTTGATGGTTTTTATTTTAATTTTTAATTACTCAAACACAGTTCAAGTATTGATCAGCGTGTCAAGGTGTCAGTGCACTGTGATAAATGTGTCATCCTATGGGAACTTATTCACAATGGGCCTACATGTGTGTAGGCAAATTATATGACAGTTGCTATTCTCTTGGCTACAGAGATGCTTGGTTAGAAAGGGAAGCAGCTGACCTAGGAAAGAATAGAGATGCCTACCATAGCCATGGCAAACTCATTAGCAATTGGGTAGACATTCGTAGCCGATACGAAGAAATGTGGACCATTGAGGCTAAGGGTAACACTATGGCTGCACAGAAAGGACACAGCAGTAGTAATGCAGGAACAATTTGTTTGCACACAAAATCTCTTGGCTGATGGCCAGGGCCTGCGCCACCACTAGGCAGCTCTAGGCATTTGCCCAGGGCGCCGGCCACTGGAGGGTGGCAGTTTGCAGCAGGTTCCTCCCCCCCCCTCCCCACAGAAGGAGCAGAGCGACTAGGCACTTAGCGGCTCTCGACGCATCACCAGACACACACCCCCGTGGACACGGCAGCCTGCAATTACTGGCAACCCCCCCGGCAACGTCACCCGCTGGGAGAAATCTCAGCCGCAGATCTCCCCGGCAAAACTGTAGGCAACTGTGGTACCCAACCTCTCCATAAAGGAGCTGGACGGGCGGGGGAACAGGCTAGCGGGCACAGTTTCGGCTCCCTGTAATCTTTCGGTGCCCGGAGTTCGTGCTCCGCCAGCTACGCCCCTGGATGCGCGGCCCAGCTAAGTCCTTATCACATATCAAAATAGACTATGTAGGCAATGCAATTTTGACTAGATCGTAGCCTATCACAGCGAACACAGACAAAATCGCCAGTGCATACCGTATAGTCAAAATCGCACCGGTCAGATAGTGGTGAGAGAAAACATTTATTTTGTTTGTCCACATATTTTAGAACTGGAAGCCACTAGCACTGGTTTTGCCTATTACTTTAAACATTAATAATATGAAACTGGACTGCCAACCCAGGTCATCCCTGCAAGGGAAAACAGTCAATTTACCGAAGTCATTATACCAATACCCATGACCGACAGTCAAAATACCGTCATGGTCAATATACCAACATTCATTATGCTGACATGTTCAGTTGACCGAAATAGTCAAAATGATGACAATTCCGGGGGACTGTACACAGCAGCATTGGTGAGAGAATGAAAGGGGACACACATCCTCTTGCACCACGCACATAGGAGCATGGATGAAATTATGCAGGTGGGGTGTTACAACAGGGGCGGGGCTAGCCCCGACAGGGGCACAGACATCGGTGGGGAAATCCGTAGGAAGACTGCAGCTGTATCACAAACCAGAAGAGCTGACTCCGCAAAAAGAGCAGTATTTCAGAAGTGATAATTTAATGAATGAGGCATGATGAATAGATGCAAAAGGTTTTTAAACCCGCAGCGGGTGATAATTATACAATGATGAATAAGCCCCTTATTCATTTATTTTTTCTGTGGTCATGCTTCCTGTCAATCTGATCCAAAGCATCCAAATCGCATGTGATTGACATCAGGTCCACTGCGATGCACGGTCCCATGTGTATCTAATCAGAGTCTGCAAGTCGCATCGGCTGCAGGAAAGATATGTCAGATCGCAGCCAAGCCAGGCAGGTCAGAAGATTCGACTTGCTGCACAATAGATTTATCGTGTCGCCAAGCCTTTCAGCAGGCTTATCTGGGATTGCATAGGTTGCATCGTATGCAAAATGGCTGCATACGTTGTATCGTATTCAGTTCTGCCGTCTGGGAGGTTCCCGAGGCAGTTGAAGGGGGGATAGCAGGTGATGTCTCCCCTCAGAGAAGTCACCCTAGTGTATGGGCACCTTAATTAAACTTTAAAAATACTTACAAATATATTTACTTGTTTTAGACAATAAATATAGGATTGTGTCTTTACCTGAACCGCGGCTCCCAGCATCAGTGACAGAAGCTTCTCCATTTCCTGCATGGATATTTCTACATGGGAGAGTATAACAGAGAAGTCTATATTCTGAGAAAGTCAGTTCATAATATACACACTGCACACACCCTACCAGGTGCTAACGCAGACTGCTGACATAAATAACCCCTTTATTTGTGCGCAAATTGTCACTGAGAGGATTTCATATTGCTTTTGTCACTTCGACAATAGCCCTGGGATCTATTCCCTGGTTCCTGGATGGACTCCAGGAATACCAAGTTAGTTTAGCTCAGGGTTGCCGACTTTTTAAATCTCTTTCAGCAAGCGTTCGATGGCGGGGCTTGAGTGTGACGTCATTAAGCCCCGCCCCCATGATGGGAAATTACCCGATTTGTTGATCGCCGTTGAGGGGGCGGGGCTAAAATTACAAGATTCTGCCACTTTAGCCCCGCCCCCTCAGCGGAGATCAGCCAATCCGGTTATTTAAACTCAGTGGTCAGGGGTGAAATAGACAGGAACAGGGGGGGATGGGGGGGAGTGGGGGTCCCCCAGAAACCGGGAGGGTTGCCCACCTTTCCGGGAGGAGGACCCGATTTTCGGGACCCTCTCGGCCATTTCGGGAAGGTAGGCAACCCTGGTTTAGCTGATTCACCTCAAAATGTGTTCTATGGAAATAGAGTGAAACATCACTACAGATTCCAACCAATTATCACTGTGGAGCCTTCACCCATTTCATCTTTTCCAATCTTCACCTAGAACAGCGGTTCTCAAACTGTATGTCCTAATCTCAGCATGGGGGTCACGACTCCATGTTGCTGGCCACCAGGCTAACAAATCCTCTGGATCACTGACTGAGAGATCAAAGAGTCTGAAAAAATAGTTGCATTGTAGTATGCTACTGCAGACTCCTTGGAACACTGGCATCAGGCAGCTCTGCCCCCACCCCAGTGCTCTGCCTCTCCTGTCTCCCCCAGCAGCTGCCGCCAGCAGGCTTCCCTCCTGGATCCCTCATCCACATGCAGCTATCTGTAGGGGGCACATAGTTGGCAGGGAGGGCAGCTGTAGGAAAAAAGGCACCAAGAAGCAGGAGTTTAGGTTGTGGGGTGAGGGGTAGGTTTAGGTGGTGGGGTGCGGGGACCAGGTGTAGGCACTAGAGGGGGGGGGGGGGTAGGTTTAGGTGGTGGTGTGTTAGGGCTAGGTGTAAGCACTAAAGGGGTTAGGGTGTAGGGTCAGGCTGCAGGGGGAGAGATAGTTAGGGGCAGCAGGGGTCTGGTAAGCACTGGTCATATAAACCTGCCCCCCCCCGTCAGGATTCCCTTCCCCCTTCGGGATGCCGGGGTCAGCGTTCTGTCTACCGGTTATCCATATGAATCCCAGGGCAGGTTCTGGGTCCTCCATAGACACCCTGTCACAATTATTAGTGCTGTCCTACTCCTACTACTCTTACATTTGTGATATCACAAAACAAAACTGACAGTGGTCATCATTATGTGTGTGGTCATTATGTGTGGTCATCATTATGTGTGGTCATCATTATGTGTGTGGTCATTATGTGTGGTCATTATGTGTGGTCATCATTATGTCAGCACTGAGGTAACTGCAAGTAGCATGTACTAGAGAAAGCAGATGCTGAGCATGTGGGCTGACCTGAGACTGGGTCCTGGGCTATAAGGTGCGTGTCTGGAAGAGGCATCAGGATCATCTGCTGGAGCTCATCCTAAAACATAGCAGTTCACTGGAGTTATTTACATCATTGCACAGTATATCTACATAGGACTCTTACAGTGATGTCACTATATGTGTATCCGTATGCCTGAAATCCCCGTAGAGCATTCTTACCTTGTACACTATACTCCTTATTGTAAGGAAAGCAGCAAGTTTCCTCTGACAGGAGGTTGACGCTTGCTATGTCCACAGTGAGTAAGTTGACACGACCAGGACCCTGACATGGGTGTAATGCTTCACAAATCTTTTAACCCAAGTACTGTACAACCAGCTGGTCAGCGCATTGCTCACATGTGACATATTAGCACCAGAACAAGACCTGTACCCATTACATAGCGGAGCCCAGGGGTGTAACTCTCAGAGACAGTGGAGATGCCAGCTGCCAGGCTCCATGCCCTGAAGTATTACAGTCCAAATGGTAGACATTGTCTAGATAGACAGTCAAAAGTTGACATGGAAATAGTCGACACATGAAAAAGTTGATATACATTTTCCATGGTTTTTGTGTGTCAACTGTTACATTTCATCACTTGGACTCCAAATTAGTGTACCCCATATCCTTGCATGCTCGGGATGTGTAAAACACACAGAATTGCGGCTCTTTGCAACCAATATTTTGAACATATGTAGTAAATATCACTATATCACATGGCGTTACTATATAAGATGCATCTATATGGGTGTTACTATATAAAGGGGGAAATTTACTAAGAACCCTTGGCCAGGCTGACTGGTCGGTAGGGTTAATGCTTTGGCCGGGGGGACTTGTATAAAAAGTGGGAGTGGTATGGGACTCCGACAGTCGGGATCCTGACAGTCATTATCCCGACGTCGGGATCCCGACTGTATGGCGTCAGACAGCATTGCGAGCGCAAAAGCCCCTTGTGGTCTCGCTGCGCTCGCCATGCTGCGGGCACCTATTCTATTCTCCCTCTATGGGGGTCGTGGACCCCCACGAGGGAAAATAGCGGGTGGCCGTCGGGCACCCGTCTGTCGGCGTTTTGACAGTCGTCAAACGTCGGGTAAACGACTGTCGGGATCCCGACTGTCGGGAACCTGTCCGGCACCCATAAAATGTCTCCCCTCCGGCTGTGGCATTACCCTGCTGGCTGGTTGGGCCTGGGGCTGGTTCTTAAAATACGGGGGACCCCTAGTCATTTTGTCCTCCGTATTTTGGGAACCAGCCCCGGCCCTGGAGCCTGGGGCTAGTTGTAAAAAATCGGGGAACCCCTATTTGGGTTTCCTGATTTTTATTACCAGCCCCGGCTCTTTCAGCCTGGAGCTGGGTACAGCTGTGGGGAGGAACCCACGCTTTTTAAAAAAATATATATTTTTCTGTTGTTTTTAACACTGAAGCCTGCACGGATCTGACTGATCCGTGCAGGCTAATGCCAAATACAACAGGAAAATGAAGTGTATTTTCCTGCAGTATTTGGCCGGCCATTGCCAATTTACGCAATTAGTAAATCAGGAATCACCATTCTTTTGAATGATGATTCCTGCCGTATTCTATCGATGGTGTATTCATTCGTATTTGTAAGTATAAATATGAATGTCCCATCAATACGAATACGAAAATTTGTATTTTTTGCATAGTAAATTCCAAAAATCCGAATACGCCCCCAAAAATTGTATTTTCCTATGAATATACGATTTTTTTCTACAAATTCATCTTAGTAAATTTCCCCCAAAGTCTCTTTCTGTGTATGACCATATTACATGTGCCTACATGGGGATATTATATAGGACCCACCTATATAGGTGTGACTACATAAAATGTGAGTATCTGATGAATAAGGACCCACAGGGACATGCGAGTCAGCAGAAACAAAAGTTATACATACAACATATATCTACAGATATGTAATTACCTGGTAATAAGAACGCAGTCTCTTTTTAAGGCCGTGCAGGTCCACATTTCCATGGTATGGGCGGGAGTCACTGATGCAAAAAGACAAATGTATTAATACACTATCAACCCTTATGGCCAAATTTACATGCAAAGTCCAGTATTTCATATTTAGGAGATCTAGGTATGACAGCATGACCAAGGAGGATGGCACTACATAATGTATGTAACGTCTATATCTGTACATAAATGCATATGATGAGGCTGAACTAGGGTGGGCAATCACAGGATCATGATCGTCGGGATCCCTGGATATTGGCCTAAAATTACTGGGATTTTAATTGATTTCAGGATTGCTTAGCTCATGCGCAGATGTGTTTTTTTTTATTGCAATGCTGGGCAGCACTGAGTAGCAGATGGCTCAGATGTTGTCCGGCTGCCCCTTGGCTGTGCGCAGCATGATTTCAGAGGTCATGCTGCGAGGCCAAACAGCCGTGTATGACTGCCGAGTCTCCTGCCCGGCACACTGGGTCTCCAGCCAGCTCAGATGGGGTATCCACAGGAGCCAAACCGGGTCTCCAGCTAGCTTAGATGGGGTATTCGCAAAAGCCAGCCCAAAACAACTGGCTAGGAAACTGCACACAAGTAGAGGTTGGTAGAGGGGGGGGGGGGGGGACACTAACCCGGGAATATGGCCCAGGGATCATGCCGGGCCATTCCCGGGTTGGCCCCTTTCACACCATTTTCTGGTGTGTGAAGGGGGCGGGAGGAGGCTGGCAGGAGGTGGGCAGGAGGCGAGCAGACGGCTTGATGGCGCGAGTACTCACCTCCATTTGCTGGTCCTTGGCGCAGGCCGGGGATCCACACACGTGGCGAGCGCAGCTGCGTCATCTTCATCCGCCGCCTGTCCTGTCATTTGTGCCCTGTGTGGATCCCCGGCCTGACAGCAAATCGAGGACCGGCAACGTGGGTAAGTACCCCCTAGCCCTTTCACACTGGCCAGGTCCCTGGGTTGAAACCATAGCAGGGTTGAAATTCCGGCAATTTTTACATTGATTTTGGACCGGGAACCTTAACACACCAGCGATTGTCGCGGGTTGTTCCCGGGCCCAACCCGGTAAATTAGTGCTGGTGTGAAAGAGGTATTAGTCAATCCCGGGATCCCAGGATTCCCAGGATTGAGCATTTTTAAATTCCAAATCCCGTGATTGAAAAAATGGCCTGGGATTGGCATCCCTAGGCTGAACATTAGAAACATCATGTTTCCCTGAAGGGAGCGCTATTGAAATGACACAGACTTATTGGGAGAGTTTACTAGCTCAGTTATAAACTGCAGTGTAAAAAACGTTTTTGCACCACTTATTCTACTAGTTTAGAGAGGTAACTAACATCTGATGCTGTTATTCCTATACAGGTCCTGTCATTACTATTACCTGGATTGCTTTGGACCTGTGATATCTGTTTGGAGAAGTGGATATATTGTAATCTCCTCCAACTCCATACCTTTATTACATTTTATTTGGATCTCCTTTGTGAATAGATTATTAATGTATTTATTGTTCATTTACTACACACACATGGCTGTCCACATGATATTAAAGAAAATGTAATTCATCAGAACAGGCCACTTTCTGCCACTGCTCCAATATCCAGTTCTGACCAGTGGCGCAAGTAGAAATTATTTCTTAGTCGTACTATAAGTGCGCACCTTAGGTGCACGCGCCAAAAGTGGGCCTAGGCATGTGTCATGAGGAGGCATGTTCATATGAAGCTAGACAAGTAGTTACATGACAATGGGGCCATGGCCACATTATGCCACACACCGTAATGAATCTTACACATTATACCACATGAAGTAACTCCCATTACACATTATGCCCCACACGGTAATGCCCATTACACATTATGTCTCACACAGTAATGCCCACTTCACACTATGGGGGATTACATGCTCATTGCAACATGTTCTGCCAAGGGCGGTTCATGCTCGTTGCCATTGGGAAGTGAGGTTCTCGTGACAGCCTTGAGCCCGGCAGAATGGAAGCATCGTGACAGCCGAGCAGAGAGCAGTGGGCTGCCCGGTTGTCTTATGAGCAGGTTCACGGCTATTTGAACTATCACGCTGGGTCACCAGCCAATAGGAGCCGCTCCTGATTGGCTGCCAGGCTGCGAGCTGGTGACCTGGCACGCTATTTCAAATAGCTGTGGACCTGCTCAGAAGACAGCCGGGCAGCCCACCGCTCTCTGCCTGGCTGTCACATCGCTTAGTTCTACCGAGTGAGCCAGTGAGAAAAAGCAGCAGCTGCGGGTCGGAGGGAAGTGGTACGGTATACCTGCAATATATTTCTTACAGGTACGCTGTACCATGCCATACCCCCTTACTTGCACCACTGGTTCTGACACTCACATGCCCATTGTAGCCGGTCTGAGGCTACGCAGCACTGTGCATTTTCTAATAGTTAATATTAACGTTTTCAGCTATTTATCCTACAGGAGATATTCTGTGGAATAGGAGTCAGTCTGAGCCCTTTCAGGTAACAGATATTACGTTAACAATGTGGTGCTACTGCCACCTACTGTTGTACTGTATGTCATATGCACATAATATACTCGAGCAGTGTGAATTAGCCTGGATTATTACAGGTTGAGTATCCATTATCCAAAATGCTGGGGACCATAATAATTTTGGATAATGGATTATTCCATATTTCAGAATATTTTTATATTTCAATTATGTATCTTGAGGTATCTTGCATTTATGTTGTACAACCACATCCAACAAATGAAATACACACAAATATATTTTATTTGTGCTTAAAACAAGGTTTCAAAACATGAAACAAAGTTTGTGTACTATCTCAGGTACTTACTTTGAATGGCAAGCAATAATTTTCTTGCACATATTTAGTGCCAGTTACATATCATGTCCCCAGCAGTGCTGTTACATATGTCCCCAGTAGTGGTTTTTTGCAAGAATTTTTATTTTTTTTCTGGAATGTATGGTTTCCTGAATAATTTTGATAACGGATACTTCACCTGTGTAACACTTCTCTAAACATGAATATTTAGAATTATTTCTAGTGAACTAAATAAATGCATCCAGGATCCAGGACAAGTTTCCAGATCCATGTGTTATTGTGGGTCTCTTTTACACCAAGATGCTGGGTTGCACCTGGGTTTTGGTCCCCTTAAGATGTGAGTGAGAAGTCTATTTAACAATAAAGCAGGCCAGCATTTGTGGGTTACATACAGCTAGTGATTACATGTGTAGCTATTCGCAGCCCTGGTATTATTGCAACATTGTTTCTCCAGATGCACAGTTAACTTAGGGTTAACCCCAAAAGCTAAATTTGAATGATTTTCTTGAGTTTTACAGCATTGGTTCCTGATACTTGCACTGTTTTATAATCTACAATCAAAGCTAACTATTAAAATACTTTCTCTGTGTCAATATATCATACCAGGCTGTGCATGATAACATCAGTTAGTTACATTACAATTTTGATATATTTTTTTTAATGGTTGAATGTTTTGTTGTACATTTGTGTATATTTCCAGCAGCAAAGTTTGTATATGCTATTTTATATGTGTTTTCTATTTTATTGTTATAAACTTATAATACAATGGGGATATGTATCAAAATTTCTAAAGGGAGCAGTGGGCAAGTGGATAAATTGCTCACCACAACCAAACAGTTTCTACCTATCATTTTATAGAATGCACTTAATAAATACTAGCTATACTATGATTGAATACTGAAGATTTGATTCCCTCTTAAACACTTTGCTCATGTGACTTACATGAAACTCATGATGTAGTGTAAAGTGCCCCCGGTGGTTAGCTGCATGTACTCTCGGAGTGGATCTTTCATTGGAGATAATGGTCCGTGTTCAAACCCTCGCATTTGCTCAAAGTTTCGGATCTGTGGAGCAAGATGAATATAGAAATAATTATTATTAAACTATTCGGTACTTGTTTCCTAGCACGGCGCCCGTCGTAGGTGATCGCATACCTTAACTTAAGGTATGCGATGGATGCGACCGACGTGATTTTAAGGCTATTTTTATCCTTTTCCCTGACAATGAAAAAATTGCGTCCACTGGCGTGGAGTTGATTTTATATAGTGTGGCGAGCGCAGCGAGTCACCCAGCCCGAAGCGTGGCGAGCGGACGCTTAATATCTGTGAAGTAATGCATGTCCCCTCGAGGGACTCGCTGCGCTCGCCACGCTTCCGGCTCGGTGGCTGGCTGCGCTCACCACACTATATAATATCAACTCCACGCCGACGTGGATAGCGGGGGTATGAAAAGGTCGGAGGACGCGTACCACCGCCCCTCGCGGGCTCGCTGCAGTCGCCACGCTTCGGGTTGGCGTTCATTGTGGGGTGGCGTTAACAATGGGGGGGCATTTCACCCATGAGGGTTGGGAAACAATAAAAATTGGGGTCTGGGGGGCATTTAACATTGGGGCCAATGTAAAATCGGGTCTCAGGGACCATTTTACATTGATTCCAATGTAAAAATCGCGTTGATCGCATCGCATGCGATTTGGTTGCATGCGATGCGATCAACGCAATTTTTGGGGTCCCGATGGATACAATTTTTATCGCTGGCGCCGTGCTAGGAAACAAGTACCAACTATTCAAACAGCACTAGCCTTCTTTGAGACTAGAGAGGGGAGTAGGGTCTGAAGAAATGGCAGGTGCTGCAACTACACATGTAATAGGCACCCTCCCTCAGCTGCTGGATTCTTACAGGGTCACACTCATGACTACTCAAGTTTTTAAATACATGGATCCTGCTACAGGGAGATATTCAAAGTATCATGAGTGGAATGCGATCAACATCCTGGCAGTTGGGATGCCGTCAGTCACAATACCGACACCAGCATCCCAACATGCACCATGAGACTGGTGCCAGAATGCTGCCATCGTTGAGGATGCTGGCGCTGATGGTGAACATATTCAGCTAGCTTTTATCGTTAGGCTTGTGTGCAGTGGCGGAGCTTGTGGGCTAAGGTGCAAAAATATAATTTAGTCCCCCCTCTTCCACCCCAAGTTCACAATATGCAACATGGCAGTGAGTGCCAGGAAGAGGAAGAGGGTGACAGTATAAGGCAGGGGGAGGCAGAGTGTGACAGGGGCAAAAATTGGGCAACAGGGGAAGACAATGGGTGACGGTACAAGCACAGTATCTTTCCTGGTTCGGATAATATAGCATGTACCGTGGTGGAGGCAAGAACACAGTGCGCCCGGCTCTGTCTTTGACACGCCCCCTACACCTTGGCTTTCCTCTGTTTGGCTCTCAGTCAGACATACTTTGACAGTACTAATTACAATGTCATTAGAGAAAGAGTATTATGCAATTTTAGGCATGCTCACAGGGCCGGTACTAGGGTGTCTGGCGCCCTCCTGCAAACCATAAATTTTGCGCTCTTTCACATTGCCAATGCAAAAAAGCTGCAGTCCAATTGTAGGAGCGTATGCAACATGCGATCCTATGGAGGATCTTGGGTGCATGTACATGTATGCATACACCCTCTCAGTGCTGTGTCCGTAAAATGTTGCAGGCACTAAAGGTGCCCGTACACGCTTCGAGAATTGCATACGTTATGGGATAGATCACATCGCACGGCATGCATGCAATGTGTGTGCGATACGATCTGAAAGCAGTACAAAAAGTATGTGCAGCACATACTTTTTGTACTGTGTGATGCGTGGGCAGGAGTGCACATCACATTGCATGCTGCTATTGCAGTGTGTATGACCATTTTTAGGCACATAACCCAGCCCATTATTTAAAAAGTGTCTAAATTAATATAGAAAAAATCTACAATTATTAAAAAATTTGTTATAAACATGTATCTGTTCTGTTTAACTCTTGTGCAGTCCCTCCTATTCTATCTGCTTAGGCAGGACGCTGAGGATGCCATTACACCCCTCTCATGACTGAGGGGGAAAGGAGGGGTGAGAAGGAGGAGATGGAAGAAGAGTGGAGGAGATAGAGGGGGCTGAGTGTTGAGGACTGGCAGTGGCACACTGAGAAGAGGGAAGGAAGGGGAGGTGGCGCTGCTGCCTGTTCGTCATTTGATTGACAGCTGACAGGTGCAGGGAGCAATGGGTAGGGGGCGGATCCGGACATGACATGTCATCCAGGCATTCACAAACAGCGCTACATGCCTCAGCGCAAGTGTCTGTAAGGAAGAGGGGACAGGTCGCAGGAGGAGGACACGGTGCAGGGAGCTGCTGATCCTCTCCATACTGCATCCCGCTGTCAGAGAGGCACTGCGGGCGGTGTGCACTCGCGGTGCAGGGAGCAGCTCTTTATACTGCCTCCCGCCCACTGTCAGAGAGGCACTGCGGGCGGCGTGTAGGAGGCAGTGACAGTGAGGGCGGAGGCAGCTTTAGCAGAGCAGGGAGGGAGACAGTGCCTTTTCAGCATGGCGCCTCCCTGCTTTGCAGGAGCTGCTGAGTGGGTAGCGCCGGCCCTGCATGCTCATGTTCAGGAAGGATGATAGAGGAGAAACAGATGTGTACTATGTGACATATGGGATCACGGCACTGTACTGTAGGTACTTTTAAGCTACAAAAAAAGAAATAAAAACAAAATGCCCTCCAATTAACCGAATAAATACGTAAATGAAAAATTCTGATATGATATTTTGTAGGATTGCTGGAGGTTCTACGGTATGCCAACTTCTAAGTACATGGATTTATAAAAGAGCTACAAAGTTCCTTTGTCACAGTACATTAAAGATTTTTTTATAGGTAAAATATATATTTTATTTCAATAAAATTGAATATTTATAGAGCAGGAACTACTTGGGTGTGGTAGGGGCTCCGACAGTGGGGATCCCGACAGTCAGTATTCCAACGTCGGGATCCCAATGCCAGTGCTCCGACAGGGGGGTGAGCGCATAGAAACCCCTTGCGGGCACGGTGGCTTGCTACGCTCGCCACAGGTTCTATTCTCCCTCTACGAGGGTCATGGACCCCCACAAGGGAGAATAGCCCCTGTGAGTCGGGATCCCCCTTGTCGGAGCACCGGCAGTTAAGATCCCGACGTCGGTGTACTGACTGTCGGGATCCCCACTGTCGGAGCATCATCCGGCACCCGAACTACTCATTAACAGCCATTATTTTTGGAGTGTAGAACAGTAGTTATTCCCACTACTATATTAATCCAATGCAAACTGTATCTGATATACAAGTCTATTATAGAACAGGGATACAGTGTGCATTTCCAGCATCACACCTCAAAGCTCTTCCTGCTGCTAGACTAGCAATTCCCAAGGAACACCAACAGTCCAGGTTTTAAGACTTAATTGGTACCTCAGTTAATTTGATTTAACATCTGTGCTCTTGATCAGTGGTTCTCAACCTTGGTCCTCAAGTACCCCCAACAGTTCACATTTTCCAGGTCTCAAGTGAAATAATAAGCTCCATCTGTAAACCATTTAAAATGTGTCAGTGTATAATGAGTGCACCTGCCGGGTTATCTGGAAAACATGAACTGTTGGGGGTACTTGAAGACCGAGGTTGAGAACCACTGCTCTAAAATGGTAATCCCTTAAACCTGGGCTATTAAAATGCCCATAGACGACACACTTTTATGAACAATCCAATCTGTCAATCAATTTCCCTTGAAATCCAGAACATTTCTGGCCAAATAATATCATGCACACATCCAGAACAATGGTGTAAATGATCAGAGGATTAGATGGGTCATTTAACGACTGCAAATCATTAACACATCATTACTCATACCTCCCAACATGACCCTCTCCAGGGGGGACAGAATGTTCTATTTCTGGACTTCCCTCTTAATTTATCACCTAACCT
Organism: Crinia signifera; assembly: GCF_055691185.1. Taxonomy (NCBI): domain Eukaryota; kingdom Metazoa; phylum Chordata; class Amphibia; order Anura; family Myobatrachidae; genus Crinia; species Crinia signifera. The sequence goes on from NC_139227.1 coordinate 70,000,719, forward strand.
GTTCAAAGCAGGTGATGGCAATCATAATTTAAGAAACAGAGTATTGTGTCCCTCTTGGGGAGGGTCATGTTGGGAGGTATGCATTACTACATCATTCACATACCTCGCAACATGACCCTCTCCAGGAGGGACACAATACTCTGTTCCTGGACTTCCTTATTTGCCATCACCTGTGGTGAAACACCTTTGATACCATTTCCTGTTCAAAGCAGGTACAATCATAAATTAAGATGAAAGTCCAGGAACAGAGCATTGTGTCCCTCCTGGAATGGGTCATGTGGGGAGGTATGCATTCATCATGACTTCACACGGAACAATGTCGTTAAAAATAACAGGTCGTTATCTTTCTATTATGCCCACAAATGGACAGTTTTTAAATCATAGGTCTTTCCAATTGGTTGAAATGTATCTGTCCAATCTCTGGTGGGAACAAAAATCTGATATTGAATCTGGTAATAATTGGGAACATATGACAGTCAAACAGTCACTCCCAAACACTGGAAAATGGCCAAAATCTATTTTTTTTTATACATTTTTTAAATCAAATGGATTTAACCAATTTGTCTGAATGTTGTCTGTTTTCCAGTGTTTGGAACCAAATATTCGACTCTCATATGCCTCCATACATTACCAGATGTTATTTTTCCACCAGATTGACCTTTAGATGTTTACCAAATAATTGCGCCTTGAGGACTGAGGTAGGCAAACACTGCGCTAGAAGGACATATAGGGGCAGATTTATTAAGCTTTGAGAAGAGATAAACTGGAGATAAAGCAGAGAAAAGGTAAAAGGAGATAAAGCACCAGCCAATCAACTCCCTACTGTCTTTTTTCAAACACAGCTGATTGGCTGGTGCTTTATCGCCTTTTACCTTTTCTCCGCTTTATCTCCAGTTTATCTCTTCTCCAAGCTTAATAAATCTGCCCCATAATCACCCCACCTGCTTCTGCCCACTAGCCAAATAACTGTTTGGTGCAGGAGATGTGAGCATAGCTATGACTAAAGACTGCTTCAGGTCCGAAACGTTGGCATTTGGCATCGATTTTACAATGGATATAAATAAATAATCATCTAATATGCAATGTGGTTAGTGCTCTGGATTATTGCAGTTTGGTTTGTATATGTGTATATATATATATATATATATATATATATATATATATATATATATATAAATATATATAATGTGGAACATGCACCACCAAGTTCATAGTGTATAAAATAGTATGCCCGTGCGGATTGCATTATGTCGGATTGCAAGACCGACCGCACACTACGAGAAAGGATGGCGGGTCATCGATCTGCTATCAAAGCAGCTATTACAAAAGGAGCGAGTGACCAGCCGGTCGCTCCCCACTTTATGGAAGCGAAACACTCAGTGGCGATGTTAAGATATATGATCATTGATCATATTCCGGCTTGTCTGAGACAAGGTGATCGGTCTCTCAAAGGTGTGAAGCCCATTGGATCCACCCCCTTTACACACTGTCATCTAGAGGCCTTAACGAAACCAAAGGTCTTTATTGCTTTATTTAAGTCGTATAGTATACAGCTGCACTTAATGCTTTTACTGCTTACTCCATATGTTTTTCTGTATGACCTTTTCCATTTCCGTCATCTTTATGATTATATTTATTATTATCATGAATATATTTATATGTTTATATCCATGCCTATATTTTGCATCTAATTCTTTATACGGAGATTTCAGAATAAGTGTTGTGCTGAAGTTTTGTTTTTACATGTATTCCTAATGTATTTATTCTATACATGCCAGATTGTTGACACATGCTTCTTCTAAAAGTATTTGTACACCTGTTTGTTTTTTGTAAATGTGACGCTGGTTTCCAGGCGCCGCAGCTGAACGCTGATCTAGCGTCCGGTTGCTTAGCGACTGTTGTCCAGCGTCCCCATGGTGATGCCGTCTTCATGGTTGCATAGGCATGCAGGCGCCATCGCTTGTCGATGACGTCACGGCCATGCGACGATGCCGGCGGCAAACGAGGGCAGGAGTACGTGGGATTTTCTGGTAATTTGTATGTATATAAAGCCTGTCATGTTACTGTTTATTTGTCCTGATGAAGAAGTGCTATTAAACTTCGAAACGTCGATTGCATAACTGCCTCCTGATACGTTTATTGACCGAGTGCCGCCATTGTCATGATTGTGTTGGGCTCCACGCTTGGAACACCTAGGAGGGCACCGGGTCTTCACCTTTGTTATGGTGTGCTGCTCATCATGAGACAAATATATATATATATATATATATATATATATATATATATATATATATATATATATAAAATGAACTTTCTGTAACCAAGGCAACTATTCAATATTATTATATAAGAGCCAGTGACAGTTTTAGGATGTCTTCGTTTATGAGGATCTGCAGCGTCCTGTTTCAGAAGCCGCAACTTCTAGAAGTGAACACAAGTGATCATCAGAGAGTTTTACAGAACAGATACTGAATTGGAGGTAAAGTATAGGTAGAATCTGGTGCTTCGGTCTTTATTCTTCATTATTCCACTACCTATGCAAATCTTCTTAGAGCAGTTATTGGTAACTCCATATATTAGGCCTGAGAAAGTGCCCTACCTGCTACACTGATATATTCACAATGGCGCTCAAATCCCTCTTGTCCTCTCCACATGCCCTAACATGTCACCTCCCCCCCTCTCCCCCTCTAGGTGAAGGCAGACCAGTCCCACTTGTTACCAACCACTCCATGGGCCAGATGTATCAAGCTTCCAAGTGATAAAATAGAGAGAGAAATAAGCATCCAGCCAATCACCTCCTAACTGTTATGTCAATGGCTGGGTTTGAAAAATGACAGGTAGGAGCTGGTTGTTTATCACTTTCTGAAGCTTGATACATCTGGCCCTATGTACCATAACTACACACATTATTATTTTTAGAAAACCCTTTCTAAAGAGCCCTTTTACATGGTACTATACAAACAATCCTAAGAGGGAAGCCCATGGTATGTAATCTTTGTGCAGCTGCTGTGTAAAGTAAACAGCAGATGAGGAAGATGGGAGGCATCATATGAGGAGGGCTTACAAATCACTTGTGTCATCTCAGGCTATTAATCCAGCTGTATTCGTGATTGGGCAACATAGATACGTGTTAAGGCCCCAAACACTGAGCCGATTTGGTCAGATTTCTGCCGATTCCAACTGATCGGGCTGTGCGCATCAGACCGTGTGTTCGGCTTCTGTTAAGGGCTCATAACATCGCCTTTAGAAATGGGGATACACAAGCCTATAATATATCTAGGGCAAATCTGAAGAAGGGGATTGCAAAAGCAAATTGAGGAGCAATTTTTTAAATCAGACTCCCGACGCATGTGGCAGGGTATACAGGCTGTAATCGATTATAGGACGAAAGTTTCTAACTTAGTGACCTCAGATGTCTCTTTTCTTGACAAGCTAAATTATTTTTATGCACGCTTTGATAGAGATAACTGTGAGAAGGTGATCAAACTGCCGTTAAGTGGTCAGCCTCTTACATTGTCATCAGAGGAGGTTTGTGCGGCATTGAGCCAGATAGATGCAGGCAAGTCGGCTGGACCGGATGGTATTCCGGGGCGTGTTCTTGGGGCATGTGCAGAGCAGTTGGCAGGAGTTTTTACAGATTTAAGGGCCCCATACATCAGCAATTAATTGTGACAATTTTCAGATATGGAGATGATTGCCACAATTAATTTTAGATGTGTGGGCTCCCCCTTTTGGCAATCCCAATCAAAATCGCCAATCGATTGCTTAATCAGGTTTTTAAACATGTTTAATAATCTGGTATTATCTGCAGATCTTTTTTAGATGTGTGGGCATTCCCAATTCGTCTTCTTCATCTATTTACATTATGAACAGCTGAAATGACAATCGATTGGGGCAATTTCCAGATATGAAGATGCAATCTTTAGATGGAAAAATCTGCCGATCACTGAAATAAATCTGTAATGTGTGGGCAAAGTCAGATAGATTGTAAAATTCATTTATCTGGCCAAAATATCCCTATATCTGAAAATCCATAAATTGTGATTGCTGATGTATGGGGCCCATTATTCAATCTGTCTTTGTCGAGGGCAATAGTTCTGTCGTGTTTTAAGAGCACTGTTATTATTTCGTTACCCAAGATTGCTAGACCTAAAGGTTTGAACGACTATCATCCCGCAGCACTTACGCTGATTATCATGTAATGCTTTGAGCGGTTGGTATTGGTGCATTTGAAGGATAGTCTTTCCCCTCTGATGGATCCTTAGCAGTTTGTATATCGTAAGAACAGGAGTACGGAGGATGCTATCTCCTTGCTATTGCATTAGACAAAAACAATACATATGCTAGACTATCGTTTGTGGATTTTAGTTCAGCATTCAATACGGTGATTCTGGCGAAGTTGGTTATCAAACTAACTGAACTAGGAATTAACGTTTTATGTGTAACTGGATTGCGGATATCTTGAATAAAAGACCGCAAGTGGTTAGATCAGGATACCAATAGTTCTACTACTATTACACTAAATACTGGGGTACCGCAGGGCTGTGTGTTAAGTCCATTTCTGTACTCTGTCTTTACCTCTGACTAAACCGGTTCATCCATCAAATGCTATCATCAAGTTCGCTGATGACACAACACTGTTAGGTCTCATCAGTGATAATGATGAAACAGCTTACAGAGAAGAGATACAATCTCTTGCTGCCTGGTGTTGTGATAACAACTTGTCACTTAATATCAGCAAAACAAAAGAGATCATTGTTGATTTTAGAAGGGAGAAAAGTAAACAGGTTGTTCCTATCCAGATAGATGGGATCGATGTTGAAAGGGTTTTGTGTTTTAAATTTCTAGGTACATTCTTTTCGGAGGACCTTTCTTGGTCAGCGAACACAAAGTGTTTAGTGAAGAAGGCCCATAAACGCCCTTTCTTCTTAAGGGTGCTAAAAAGACATCAGTTGTCAGCAAGTATTCTGATTAATTTTTATCGCTGTGCTATAGAGAACATTCTGACCAACTGTGTTACAGTATGGTATGGAAATTGCACAGTTGCGGAGTGTAAGCTGTTACAGAGGGTTGTTAAAACGGCCCAGTGGATTGTAGGGACCACACTTCCAGCGGTGGAAGCTATTCAGCGGAAACGCTGTAAGCGCCATGCAAATAATATTGTAAAGGATTTGACTCACCCAGCGCAGGGTTTATTCACACTTCTGCCTTCTGGTAGGAGTTTTAGAGGTTTTAAAAATAGGACAAGCAGACTGAGGAATAGTTTTTTTCTACAGCAGTTGTAGCTTTAAATTCTGGGTAGTGTAAGTACTGACTGAAATAGTGTTTTATGTACTGTGATTAAGTTTGTTTTAGCCATATACTGAACCACGGAAGATGTTAAAACTTAATTTTGTTGCCCTGCTGTGGGGTAATGACAATAAAGTGAATCTCACTCAGCCAATCAGTGTCCGGCCAGTCATTTCAAAATATTCAACAGCCACATCCCGCATGGCAAAATGCCAACACAAGCTCCCAGCCGCCACTACGAGCCGCCCGCCCCCACTAGCTGGCCGGACCACGCCGCTACAGCAGCTCCTCAGGATCGCGTGCAATTTATTGCATGTAAAAATGGTGTCAAATCGCATGTGAGCCTCCCAGGGAGCTGCAAACTGGTCCGACTTAAGGCAAATCGGTATGTGTATGGGGGCCTTTAGATACACTGAGGGGCCCCCATCTACTGTATTATATATTGTACTGGATCACTTACAGGTGCGCACACACACACTAGATGAGGAAATAAACGCTATTCACAAATCAACCACCGTTTAAGATAGTTTTTATGCATATCTAATGCGTATGCTCTGAATATTACAGATGCACACTGCCATTGGTTGTTAGCAGCTCCTTCTGTCTGTACATGGTGCTAAATCCTGACTATTTTGTCAATGACCGCATACTCCTGGATGTGGCCACTGGACAATATCGTTTGTAACATCATGTATGCATTTTATGGTTTGTCAGGGAGTTCCAGTCACCTTAAGGGGAATCACTTACAATATTGCAGAGCCTTCTAGTGCAGTGGTCAGGGAACTCGGTCTTCATTACCCCACACAGTGCATGTTTAGCTGGTAACCCAGCAGGTGCACAGGTGTACTAATTACTCACACACATTTTATAAGGTCTGCAGGTGGAGTTAATTAATTTACTTGTGATTCTGTGAGGAGACCTGCAAAGCATGCACTGCGTGGGGTAATGAGGACAGAGTTCCCTGACCACTGTTCTTAGGGTTACCACCTAGTCCCTTTAATTCCGGACACATGTTAATTACACAGGTTCTGTGGCAGTTTAAAATCAGGTGAAGTGGAGTCTTGAAGTCAGCCAGCCACAGAACCTGTGTAATTAATATGTGTCCGGAATTAAAGGGACTAGGTGGTAACCCTAACTGTTCTAGTGCAGTGGTTCCCAACCCTGGTCCTCAAGTACCCCCAACAGTGCACGTTTTCCAGGTTTCCACACAGAATCACAAGTGCTATAATTAGCTCCACCTGTGGATCTTTTTAAATGTGCCTGAATAATGAGTGCACCTGCCGGGTGACATGGAAAACGTGCACTGTTGGGGGTACTTGAGGACCAGGGTTGGGAACTACTGTTCTAGTGTGTACCCAGCTTTAGCATAAAATCTAGGTATGCATTTTGAAAACAATATGATTGGTAATGTCTAGGTTTATTTTTGTTCTTGCCTTGAAGTAGGTCACAGGAACACTGTTACTTTATATTCCTACATAGATACCTCACAGACAAGTACTGTACTCCAACCTACAGTATACGCAGGGGCACAATTCTATACTCTAACACGCACATATACTCATGTCTATATTCTAACACACATATATACTCATATGCTAAGAGAATTGAATACGCAAAGCCGACATTTCAGGGTAAATTTACAAAGATGGGCAGGTTGCCCTGTCTATTATCTTCTAGAAGGTGCTAAATAAATAAGGAGAATCTGATTGGTTGCTATGGGAAACATCCCATCTTCAACACTGCCATCTTAGTAAAAGCATATAAACATTGTCACAGCGTCCTCCTCACCCATGATACCAATGCTCCATCCATCAGGTGTTCGATGGTATGCACTTCGTGGTTTTCCATAGCTTGTATATGAAAGTGCTGGCAATAGTGTGCCCCGTCTCTGCCACAACTACTCCCGCACTAGGTCACACATCCCGTGCACACTTCTTTCAATCCTCCTGCTGTTTCCCCTCTGCCTTCTGAGCACTCCTTTACCATGAAACATTCTGCGGTTTCTTCACATACATCAGTTCCTCTCTCATTGCCTTGTAACCTCCCTTCTCTTACCACACAGGCACTGTGATACAGGAAGCCCCTCATTGCGCAGGCTCGGGGAACCAAAGTTAGCCTAGGAGACACCCAATTAAGAAGCAACTGATGTCAGCCAGGGAAAGTCATGTCCGCCTTTCTCTGTGCACCGGTATACACTGTGGTTAGCTATTTGTGACTGCATACACTGTGCTCAGCAATTCTTCTATACAGTCAACAAATCTTTGGAAGAAAACAAAAACACAACCCCTCTTATATGGTTCAGGAATTGCGTACAGATATAGATGTATTCGCAATGGCGGCGGCTTTCTCCTTGCAGTCCACTGCAAATTTCACATTAATGATCCATTTTGAATTAGGCCCTTCATTCAGGCATCGCTGGGAAAGAGGTAATTTATGTTCTCATTTCTAGTTCTACGTAAATTTATGGGGACAAGATTAGTCACCTAAAATAGTGCATTGCAGGCAGTTTTGCCTACTCAGAGCTTTATTTTAATGCTTAGCACCCTATAATGTATTTTGAGTTTTAGGGTCATCTTACAAAATTCTGCAATGCAGAGAAATTATCAGTGTTGGGGTGGTTTTAAAGAAGTTGCTAATTGTACACATTATCAGGTTTGGCAATTTAAAAGACAAATGGGTACTTATATTAGTTGGGTGCCCACTATAGTTAGTACGCTCATACTCCCACTATCCATGTCGGCATGCAGTTGATTTGATATAGTTTGGTGAGCACAGCAAGCCACTGAGCCCAAAGCGTGGCGAGCCCCACGAGGGGATGCGGAAAACTAAGCAAATAGCTTAGTGGCCGCCCAACTAACATATAAGTACCGACAAATGTAACCACCTAATTAGGGAATGAAATCAAGATAGGGGGAAATTTACTAAAGGAAATTTGTAAAAAAATAGGTGTATTTGTATCCAGAAATACACTTATTTTTGACATTTACTATCCCGAAATTACGGCAATTCGTAGTTGTATTGATGTGCTATCAATACGAATATGAATTGCCGTATTTTCGGGATAGTAAATGTAAAAAATAAGTGTATTTCTGGATACAAATACACCTATTTTTTACAAATTTCCTTTAGTAAATTTCCCCCTATATGTCAGACTGCATTAGTAATCATTAACTAAAAAGTCAGTTTATTTAATATGGTGCAAAAACAAATGATCGGCTGAGACTCGCAGCAAGTGACCAGAGTTCTCTGTAGCCAGACCATTAAACCTGGTTACCAGGAGTTACAGTATGGGTTAAATAAACCTCAAAATTCCCAACAAGAGGCCATGGCTAACAGCCAAATGATTCTCTATTTGCACCAAACAAATCCTGATCATCATACCTATGAGCGCAAATAGAACAGCTTCAGGTCATAAGTAGGATATTAAGCACATTACAGGTATTAAATGTATTCTTTATTACGTATTGTAGTATGACATAACTGATCAGGTTATTGTTGTTCTTGTAGTGCTACTGTATAGATCTCCAAACAGCAAAATCCATCTCACAGCTGAGACAGTATGTTCCCTGCCAGACTGCATGTTAGGCCTGTTCCATCTTCTTCAATGTTAATCGCTTTCACTTTTCCATTTTCAACTACAAGAGAAAACCTACAAAAAAAAGACAAAAAATGTCAGCTACCCTTCTATTATTAGCTAGAAAGCATTTACGAATATGGGAATTCTATTAAAGATGGGATGTTGCTATGGGCAACCAATCAGCATCTACTTATTTGGCACCTTCCAGAAAAAATAGATTGAAGGAGATTGATTGCCCATAGCAACATAAGACCTTTACAGGTAGAAATGCATAGGTGAGCAGCTGGAGACCATGGCATGTGAGAAAGCTACCAGACACACGGGGAACAGTGCCGGAGCCAAGGAGGTTGATTCAGTGACACCATTGGCACCGGTGGCTTTGAGAGATCTAGAGCCAGACTGGGAGTTCTGTCCTGAGCCACACGGCTTTTTACAACATCTTTGCCGTGAAATCCCCACCAGACTGCGAGTGCAGGCAGTTTCTGGTCGGGAGGGTAGTACAAGCTGTATCATCAGAAGCCGTACACCTAGCTCACAGAACCCCCTTCTTTTTTCCACTAAGATCCTGACACACAGGGAAAATCTGAAGGGAAGCCGTAGTGGCAGTGCGGTGTCCTGAAGAGGAGTACCAGTGTGAGAGCAGCAGTGGCCCTGCCAAAGAAAGGAACATATAACATCTGTGGATTAAAGATAAAAAGCACATCCCCAGGAGGTCCGGTGAACTTACAATTTTTTCTTCTGGTTGATAAAGGAACTGGTTGACATTTTTTATTTTTATTGACTTGTTGGTTTTTTTATGAAATAAAGGGATTTTTGTAAGAACTTACCGTTCGAATCCCTTTCTCTGATATGGTCCTGGTGACACAGCTCAACACTGGGATGTAGGAGGGTCCGAAGGAGCCAGGCACCTATCCTAAAGCTTTAGAGGGTAGGCTCCTCCCCTACTGCATCCCTGGACTCTTCAGTTCAACTTTCAAAGCCACTGGAATACATTAACTCAGTACAAACACCTGCACATTATCTGCACATTTTATAACAGAAACTGTTAACTTTTAACCATTTTAACATGAACATCATGAAATTCTGGCATACTTACTGAGCGTAAGGGAGGGATCGCTGTGTCACCAGGACCATATCAGAGAAAGGGATTCGAACGGTAAGTTCTTACAAAAATCCCTTTTTCTCTTTCAATGGTCCTGGTGACACAGCTCAACACTGGGACGTTCCAGAGCCGGTCCTTTGGGAGGGTACGCTCAGGTCTGCAGCTCTCAGCACTGCTCGCCCGAATGATGCGTCCTCCGACGCGAACTCATGGAATCTATAGAATTTGGCAAATGTGTGAACAGATGACCAAGTGGCAGCTCTGCAAACCTGCTCCGCTGTGGCCCCATGTCGAACCGCCCAAGAGGTGGCAACTGACCTGGTGGTATGCGCATTTATTTTGGCCGGTACTGGTCTACCCACTTTGGTGTAAGCAAAGGCTATCATAGACCGCAACCACCTAGCAATAGTCTGCTTAGATGCAGGCCAACCAATTTTGTGTACGTCATACAATACCAACAATGTGTCAGTCTTCCTGACACTCTTCACTCTGTCCACATATATGCGTAAGGCACGCACAACATCCAAAGTTCTCAACTTGTCCCTTTTCTTAGAACCCTCTGGGGGTTGAAACACAGGTAGAACAATCTCCTGATTTAAATGGAAGGTAGATACCACCTTCGGTAAAAACTGAGGCACTGTTCTTAAAACAGCCCTGTCATCATGAAAAATTAAGAAGGGAGATTTACATGATAAAGCTCCCAACTCTGAAACTCTTTTAGCAGATGCTACTGCTAACAAAAACACTAGCTTCCACGTAAGAAACTTAAAGTCAGCCGACCTTAAAGGTTCAAAAGGTGCCTTTTGAAGGCATTCCAAAACCAGTGATAGATCCCAAGGTGCCACTGGTTGCTTGTATGGAGGCTTCAACCTGGATACTCCTTGTAAAAAAGTTTGAATTTCCGGCAAAATGGCTATCTTTTTCTGGAAATAGATGGACAAGGCCGAGATCTGCACCTTCAGTGACTGAAGGCTTAGGCCCGATGAAAAACCATCTTGTAAGAATTCCATCATTCTTGATAGCTTAAAATGAGATGTATGAGCCTTTCTTCTCTCACACCATCGAATGTAAGTCTTCCAGACTCTATAATAATTTGCCGAAGATACAGCTTTTCTGGCCTTTATCATCGTCTGTACTACTGCGTCAGAAAACCCTTTTCTTTTTAAAATGATGGTTTCAATAGCCAGGCCGTCAAAATCAATCGATCTGAATCCAGGTGATTGAATGGGCCTTGTCTTAGAAGGTCTGGTCTCAGAGGTAGACGCCATGAGTCCACAGACAACCTCTGAAGCCTCGAGTACCAGGATCTCCTTGGCCAATCTGGGGCCACTAAGATCACTGGAACCTTCTGCCCTTGTATTTTCTTCAGAAGTCTCGGTAACATTGGTACAGGTGGGAATGCATAAAGGAGATCTCCCTGCCAGTGAATAGTCATGGCATCCACTGCCTCCGCTAGTGGATCCCTTGTTCTGGCATAGAACCTGGGCACTTGACGGTTGATCCTGGATGCCATCAGGTCCACATCCGGAGTTCCCCACCTCGAAGTGATTTGGTGAAACACCTGAGGGTGTAAGCTCCATTCCCCTTCCTTGAGCTCCTCCCTGCTCAGGAAGTCGGCTTCTATATTCTCTATCCCTGGGATGAATATAGCCGATACAGCTGGAACATTCTGTTCCGCCCATAGGAAGATTCTGGACACCTCCCACATGGCCAATCTGCTGCGTGTACCTCCCTGGTGATTCAGATACGCCACAGCTGTGGCATTGTCGGTCTGAATCCTCAAAGGGAGGTTCTGTAACCTGTCTCCCGCCAAGGAAATCACTTTCCAGACAGCTCTCAGCTCCAAGATGTTGATTGGTAACGCTGATTCCTCTGCCGTCCACAGGCCCTGAAGCCTGAGATCCAGGACTACTGCCCCCCAGCCCCTGAGACTGGCGTCGGTAGTTACTATCAACCAGTCCCAGGTCTGTAATGACCGACCCCACTGAAGGGAATCTATTTCTGTCCACCACTTCAAGGATTCTCGGGTGTCCGAAGACAGCACTATCATCTCGGATTTCATGGTCAAAGTGTTTCCTGACCAGGCTGACAAGATGTTCCATTGGAACCTCCGAGAGTGGAACCTGGCAAATTGAAGCGTCTCGAATGACGCCACCATCTTCCCCAGGAGCTTGAGGCACCTCCATACTGAAATGCTCTGAGCCCTGAGAATCTCCTGGACTAGGGTGACCAGATCCCTGGCCTTTACCTCCGTGAGGAATACCCGATGAAGATGGGTGTCTAGTATGACTCCCAGGAATTGGAGCCTTTGCGACGGTACCAACTGAGATTTTTGCAAATTTAAAATCCAGCCGTGAGCCTGCAAAAAACTGATGGCCTCTGCCAAGTGACTCTGCAGCATGACTGCTGACTC